>NC_132875.1:15176716-15801716 GCF_048164855.1 Canis lupus baileyi | reverse complement strand
AAGAATATCTGAACTAAAAAAAAAAAAAAGAAAAAAAAGCAGAAATGAGGGAGAGAGGAAAACAGACTCTGTGCTGAGCACAGAGCCTGATGCAGGGCTTGATATAAGCACCGCGAGATCATGGCCTGAACCAAAATCAAGTCAGCTGCTAAACAACTGAGCCACCCAGGTGCCCTAAGAGTTTACATTATTTTATATTATATATCTATTTATTTGCAAATATATATTAGTCCGTTGAAAAGTTGTACATTTTTTATACTTATTTAGGAAAATGGTGACTTTCAAAAATCTATTAATTACTCAGGCTTAACAACAAATACTGCACTATTTTCTAGGAGTGAATGAGGTTTTTTTATGGACTTCTCAAAGCAAATTAAGACCTTATCAAGGGAATTTAGCAGTAATTGTTAGAAGAAAATTTACCATAAATATTAATTTATTTTATCTATGACCAAAATCTGTACCTTTCATTCCTAATCATTCCCCTCTCAGCTTTTAAATTGATTATATACTTTTCCTCCCATGTCATATAATTAAAATATAATTAAGTCTAGAAGAAATTGAGTGTATATTTTATTTAAGAAAATTTTAGAGCCTTTAATATTGTCTATATAACAATATTTATTCTAAAATATGTTTATCTTGGGGATCCCTGGGTGGCACAGCGGTTTGGCGCCTGCCTTTGGCCCAGGGCGCAATCCTGGAGACTCGGGATCAAATCCCATGTCGGGCTCCCGGTGCATGGAGCCTGCTTCTCCCTCTGCCTGTGTCTCTGCCTCTCTCTCTCTCTCTGTGACTATCATAAATAAATTTAAAAAAATTTTTTTTGAAAATATGTTTATCTTGTCCCTGAGGAATATCATCAGTTGATGCAGGAAAAGATAGAAAATTGACTTAGGACTCTATAGCACATATGTGCAAATTGATTTTAAACATCGTTATCTCAATATTATTGTACATTCATAATTATAATATTTCTAGAAATTAATTCTCTTTATAATTTTAAATAATTATTTCCTTTTACAATCTATATTAAAAGTATTTTTCCTATAATTAATAATCTCAATTGTTTAATTATATGTATTAATGTCTTAGGCGATAGTATAGGTAAAAGCATGAACTGCTACATTAGTTCCATACAATTCTTCCTGGAACTCAATTAGAATTTATCAAAAAGAAATTGACTGGACAATATTTGTGGATTTTTCTGAACTGAATATTCAGTTTTGAGTATTAAAGGAAGGCTCCTGAAAGGATACAATTTTAATGAGAAAGAGAACATGATTATATTTCAAACCTCTTTTAAATATATCTGTGTGATGATTTTAATCAATGAGTAACATCCTATGACTCTAGACACAATTTATAATATTTTCTCAATTAAATTTCAATTTTCAATAGTCCTTATTTTGCCTTATTCTCCCCTTACTAAATTGTGAAAGCCATCATCTTTTAACTATAGGAACTATATACAAATTGACGGATATTTGCAATGCATGGTGACTTTCTTGTGTTTTCTATGCACCCTTTTGGGAGAATTTCAGCTTCACACTTCCATTCTTCTTGCCATTTTTGTAGAGTGCAGTACAGTCATGTGACCTAGGTCCCACAATTCAGACCCAATTTGAGATTCAATCTTTAAAGTTGCACATTAAAAAAACAGGCATTTGGTTGAATCAATATTTTGAAAGCAATGAGAGTGAAGGTATCTGGCTTTTGAGAGCAGAAATTGACCTGAGTCAAATATTTAGCACTGTTCTGACACATTAGACAGTATACTGGAAAGCATCACAAAGAAGACCAAGAACAGATATTTATACTAAAAGAAAAGCATATTCTTACATGTAGATGAATTCAAATCATCACTCCATGTTTCTCTTACAAAAGTTTTACAAATTTCCATTTTTGGTCTAATGCAATGGGGTAATATGTGGATATTTTAATTTAGGAGTTGTTTGCTATTTCCTCCCCTAAGGAGAAAATAATATCAAAGTGCTGAATGTTCTGTTTTGTATTGTTTTCAGTCTCAACTGACTATATGGTATAAAACCAAGATGCTTTCTGTTTGTGAGAGCTAAACGTTAAATAAAATGAATTTTATAAACTTCCCTTTGAGAACCAGATCTCAGAGGACTCATTGCATAATTTTTTTACTCTAGTAAAAAAATTTTAATATAGAGAATTTTTACTCTAATTTAGAGCACTACATACAAGGGCAGTTCTCTTACATACAGAAAGTTAACAAAAGTTCTCTTGGCCAGTGCAGAGAAGGAGAGGAAAGGGGGAGCATGATACAGGATGAGTATGAATAGAGATAATTAGAAATCTCAGAGACAGAGATTTTTACTCCACTTTCCTCCTAAAATTTTGTAAGACAACTTTCAGTGGGTGTTGTCCACAGTACAGTAAAGATGACATTGTGGCATTTTAGAAAGAAAAGGATCCTGAAATAGTACCACCTTGTTTCTCATGGGCTATGTGTGTGTGATGGAGAATATCCAAATTTTCAAGAGGGAGATTGTTCTGAACCTGCTTCTGGATCCAGTGAGGCCTGGGATTATGATTATATAAGTATAAAATGGGAATTCCTCTCAATAGCATGGCCTAAGAAGGAGCATGAATGGAAATTTCTGCAGAAGCCAATCAAGACTAGATGAGAGTGATTACAGATATAGTAGTAACAGACTAGAGGATAAAAGGAAGATTAAAAATTTCAGGATCTTGGGAGCTATGGTAATGATTTTGGTGTTTATTCTAGATAAATAGGAATCCATTGCACGTTTTTAACAGAAGACTTATATATGAGAAATTTTTTAAGATTTTATTTATTTGATATAGAGAGAGAGAGAGCATGGGTGGGGGTGGGGGTGTAGAGAGAGAAAATCTCAAGCCGACTCTGCTCTGAGTGCAGAGCCTGACATAGGGCTCAATCCCACGACCATAAAAATCAAACCTGAGGTGAAACCAAGAGTCAGATGCCCAACCGACTGAGCCACGCAGGCATTCCAAGAAATGTCTATTTTAACAGGATTATAATATTTACTGTGTTAGAAAAAATGGCAATGGAGAAATCAAAACAAAGAAGATATTGTTGCAGTAAATCAGGTTAGAGATTATGGTGGCTTGACTTGGTATGTTAGCATAAAAAGGACAATTAGTCAGATGTTGGTTGTATTGTGAAGGTAGGATCAAATGATTTGTTGATTACGTGTGTATGACCTCTGAGAAAAAGAGAAAAGTTAAAGATTCCTTTAGTTTTTTCCTGACTATATTCAAGGATGGAGTGTTGTTAATTGAGTTGAGGAAGAATGTAGGTGGAACAGGTTTGAAAAGCATTGGAGTTATAAGCAGATGAATTTTGAACATGTTAAAATTAGAATAGTTATTACACTTCCAAGTGAAACTGAAAAATAGTAATTCTATAGATTCTGGAAAGTGTACAAGGGATTATCACCCTGAAAATATAAATTTGGGAGTAATCAGTACACAGATGATGTTGGATGCCGTAGAAATTAATGTATTTTCCAAGACCTTGAGTGTAGATATAAAGAAGTTAAGGGACAGGATCTTAGTGAATATCAACTTCAAGAGTTCATGATGATGAGAATAAACTAGAAAAAATAATTGAGAGGCAGAAACCAGAGATATAGAAAGGAGATCAATTACTGTTTTGTGTTGGATGCAAATATACCAACTATTTCAAAGAAGAGTATTGTGCAAAATGCTATTTATTAGTCAAAGAAGTTGTAAACCAAAAATTGACCATTGACTTAGGTTAGACAACACCTATGTTCCAACTATTAATCCTGTTTTCTTCCTACCATTCCCATCCACAGAACACAGCTACTGATTAATCACTAATCTTTTTATTCTCGCTATAGCTTTACGTTTTCTGGACTTTCATATAGTTGAAATTATAATGTACAGAGATTTCTCAGATTGGCTTATTTCACTAAATAATATGCATTTCAGGTTTATTCATGTCTTTTTTTGTGGCTCAGATAGTACACTTTTTAAAATCAGTGATAATTCTGTATTGCATGGATGCACGACAGTTTGTTTAGCCAATTACCTTTTTGAAGGATAATCTGCTTGCTTCCAATTGGAACAATTAAAAATAAAGTTGCAGGTATTTCTGTGGACATATATTTTTGACTCATTTTGGTAAATAAGAAGTGCAGTTGATGAGTCATATAAGACTGTTTACCTTTGTAAGTAACTGCTAAACTTGCTTCCAAAATGACTGTACCATTCTGCATTCCCACCAGAAATGAATGAGAGTTTCTATTGCTCCACATCCTCTAACAATTTGCTATTGTCCGTTTTTTTTTTATTTTAACCATTTATAGCAGGTATTTTGTTGTAATTTGCATTTTCCTAAGGATACATGATGTCGAGCATCTTTTTGTATGCCCAATTACCGTCTGTATATATCCATTGGTGAGGTCTCTGTTCAGATCTTATGCTCTATTTTTATAATTTTTTCTTATTGTTGAGTTTCAAGAGTTCTTTGTGTATTTTGGATATCAATCCTTCATCAGATACATGTTTTGCAAGTATTTTGTCCCAGTCTGTGGCTTATTGTTTCATTCTCTTAACAATGTCTTTTGCAGAGCAAAAGTTTTTAATTATAATTAAGTCAACTTATCTCTCTCTCTTTTTTTTTTTTTTTTTAGTTTCATGAATTGTATTTTTGATGTCACATCTAAAAGGTCGTTTCCAAACTCAAGGTTACCTGGATTTCCTTCTATTATCTTCTAGGAGCTTTATATTCTGTATTTTGCATTCAGGTCTGAGATCTGTTTCAAGTTTTTTTGTAAAAAGTATAAGGTCTGTAGATATACAATTGAGTGCCAGGTTCAGGCACAGGGATGTTATATGGGAATACCCAAGGCCATAAGTATTCATTCACTAACAAATATTTATTAAGGATCAACTCTTTGTAGAGCCCACTCGATGCTGGCAGGGACTGGAATTTCTTCTATTATCTAGCAACGCACCACCCATCAAATTCCTTCCTCTAATTCCTTCTCGCAAGCAAAGTTAAAATTTGTCCTGAACTAAATATACAACCAAAGAATACTTTGATTTGAGAATATCAGTGCAGCATATTGTTATGTTCTTTTCTTCTTTCTAGACACCTAATGGAACATTAGGTCTTAGGATGGAAGGGGTCTGGGTCCTTGAGTTGTTGTGTATCAGATTACCACATCTTCCTGCCTGCTAAACTGAACTGTGCATTAGCACAAAAAAAAAAAAAAATTGTAGTTGAACTAAAGACATTGGAGTTGTTAATTTTAGACTTCTGCCAAAAAAAAAAAAAAAAAAATTCACCCTGTCTGCTGAAACTGTTGCCTTTTAAAACTCTAAGCAAACTTCTGCCAATAAGTACAGGCAACAGGTAAAGACACGTGCTTTCAGAAGCTAGTAAGTAATGTAAGTGAAGCATGATATATGTCTTGCTGAAGAGATCTTATGCCTAAGCTAAAGACACTGGCAATTATTCAGATCTAGGTTTATTATTTTCTTCTGTGTTGTTGTTAGGATTTTGTCAATATTTGTAAGATACTTGATGTCCATGACTTTGGTTATCTTATTCAGCTTATTATTCTAAGAAGTGCTTGGATCACAGATGACGATAAATTTATTTTTCTTTCTAATAAAAGGATGATTGATGATGTGAATAGAATGTGGGATAGAGTCAAAAGTACCTTTATATTTATCAGTATACTCCCCCTATCCTCCTACTAGGACATAAAGACTGTAACTTATTTATTTTTATGTCCTTATAACATTTAGAACCTTGCTTCTTACATATAATACTATCAATAAATGATTGTTGAATAAATGCTCAATAAATATTTGTTGAATTGACTTTTAGGCTTGGGCTCCTTCCATAAATATGAAATGAATTCATTTTATATAGTCTTTTAAAATTGCTTTTGTCTGTAAATTCATATTTTCTCCTCAGAGGCAAAACTCCATGATCAATGTGAAGGATTGTTTTTCTTCCTCCTACAAGGTATGTATTTCTTCAGAATAGGAAGTACACACATTACAGAGATTTAGAGACACCAAGAGAATTAGCAATCAAATAGCTTAGTTTCTTTTATTTCTACATGGGGTGAAAGGCCTTAGGAGTTCAGGAGACACTAAAATTAATGATGCATCCTAATTAAGTAAACGTTTGGGTTCCTTTCCTGATTGAAGTACTGTACAAAATATAAGGAGAAAATGATTGAATTGCTTCATATCCATCTTTCCATGAAAATAAAAATCCTCTCACTCCTTGTCAGTCCATCTCTTGTAGTCTCATTTTGATCTCACGTTTCTTTTAATATTTTGCTAATTTTCTTCAGCTTCTGACCTTATTGTTACTGTGCTTAGTGTCTTCTCTTCATACCATCTAATTTTCATACAATCAAATGTCATGATTATCATTTCTTTTCTTAAACATCTATCAATATTTGTTACAACTAAATCAGCATGAATTGGATGCTAATATTGTGTAAGACTCTACGCTAAGTGAATAAAGCTGTGCAATATTATGTTATTAAATGGTTAGTTTATTTCTGGAGACTAGTGCTATTATCTGATTGCCCCTACCCTGGTTCCTTTTCACTCTTTATGTAACCAAGTCGAGTGAATCAACCTGGTTCTTGAGGAAATCGAGTTTCTGCCTGATGAAAGACACTGGTTTGTTCAATACCTAGAGGAATGAAATGGCCATGAAGCCAGAGTTTGCTGTTAATTCTTAAAGTTCCTAGAAAGGAAAGAACATACTACATATTTTTGAACTCTGTGCATGACTGGCTCTATTAGTTTCCTATTGCTGCTTTTATAAATTACCGCAAATATATAGCATCTTAAAACAACGCAAATTATTAACAATTCTGTAGGTCAGAAGTCTAAATTTGATCAGTAGGACTTAATTTCTTCTGAAAGCTCTAGGGAACCATCTGTTTCCTTCCCTTTTCCAGCTACTTAGGATGTCTTGCATGCATTCCTTGGCTAATGGTCCCTCATCACTCCATCTACTTCTCTCATCAGAATTCTTTCTCTGGCTCCATCCTTTTACTTTTCTCTGGTAAGGATGCTTGTGATTATTTTAGGGAAACACAACTAATCTAGGCTGCTCTCTGTGTCACAAGGTCTTTAACTTTATGAAGTTTACAAAATCTCTGTGCTATACATTGTAACCTAGTCCCACACCCTGGGAATTAGAATGTGGGTATTTGGGGAAATTTTAGTCTTATTACCACACTGAATAATCATTGAAATCCAGATAAAAGGGAGAATTATAAAGAGGTTGTATCTGATCATTTCCTTGAATGTTTCCAAAATTGTTATTTTTAGGTCACTTCAAAAATTGTGCAAGTTTATTCATGTCAGTTGATAATGCATTAATCCATATAATCACTATGCCATTGAACATATTTTGGTCACTGCACTCATGAATAGATTTTGGCAGTACAAATAATCTAGAAAGTAATCATTTTGTTAATGTAAAAAAAAAAATCTTAATTCTGATAAGCCTGACTAGTAAAATGTTATATAAACTGATAGTTTTATAATTAAACTCACAAAATTAGAAACATTTCTCTCTTCTATGAATATATTTTGCTTGCAAAAGTTGACAGATGAAGAATTTACATCTACATAGTTTGTTAATAAAAGTAACAAATAATTTGATACTTCCATTACATTTCTTCTTCCCTTCAACAAGTTAGGAAATATAACGAATAGAAACAGCTTAATTATTTCTTTTAGTAATCAATAACTGCTTTAATTTCTTCATACTTATTTCCCCTTATTTTCAAATAAACAAAATGTTTTAATTTACAGCATAGTGAGAGGATTAAATTGGTATGGTGGATAGTAAGGTATTATAAAAATAAAAATCCTGAGCAATAACAAAGGGTTGTGATTGTTTAAACATGGTTTATTTTATTTTTTTTAATTTATTTTTTATTGGTGTTCAATTTACTAACATACAGAATAACCCCCAGTGCCCGTCACCCATTCACTACCACCCCCCGCCCTCCTCCCCTTCTACCACCCCCTAGTTCGTTTCCCAGAGTTAGCAGTCTTTACGTTCTGTCTCCCTTTCTGATATTTCCCACACATTTCTTCTCCCTTCCCTTATATTCCCTTTCACTATTATTTATATTCCCCAAATGAATGAGAACATATAATGTTTGTCCTTCTCCGACTGACTGACTTCACTCAGCATAATACCCTCCAGTTCCATCCACGTTGAAGCAAATGGTGGGTATTTGTCATTTCTAATAGCTGAGTAATATTCCATTGTATACATAAACCACATCTTTTTTATCCATTCATCTTTCGTTGGACACCGAGGCTCCTTCCACAGTTTGGCTATCGTGGCCATTGCTGCTATAAACATCGGGGTGCAGGTGTCCCGGTGTTTCACTGTATCTGTATCTTTGGGGTAAATCCCCAACAGTGCAATTGCTGGGTCATAGGGCAGGTCTATTTTTAACTGTTTGAGGAACCTCCACACAGTTTTCCAGAGTGGCTGCCCCAGTTCACATTCCCACCAACAGTGTAAGAGGGTTCCCTTTTCTCTGCATCCCCTCCAACATTTGTTGTTTCCTGCCTTGTTAATTTGCCCCATTCTCACCGGTGTGAGGTGGTATCTCATTGTGGTTTTGATTTGTATTTCCCTGATGGCAAGTGATGCAGAGCATTTTCTCATATGCATGTTGGCCATGTCTATGTCTTCCTCTGTGAGATTTCTCTTCATGTCTTTTGCCCATTTCATGATTGGATTGTTTGTTTCTTTGGTGTTGAGTTTAATAAATTCTTTATAGATCTTGGAAACTAGCCCTTTATCTGATATGTCATTTGCAAATATCTCCTCCCATTCTGTAGGTTGTCTTTTAGTTTTGTTGACTGTATCCTTTGCTGTGCAAAAGCTTCTTATCTTGATGAAGTCCCAATAGTTCATTTTTGCTTTTGTTTCTTTTGCCTTCGTGGATGTATCTTGCAAGAAGTTACTGTGGCCGAGTTCAAAAAGGGTGTTGCCTGTGTTCTCCTCTAGGATTTTGATGGAATCTTGTCTCACATTTAGATCTTTCATCCATTTTGAGTTTATCTTTGTGTCTGGTGAAAGAGAGTGGTCTAGTTTCATTCTTCTGCATGTGGATGTCCAATTTTCCCAGCACCATTTATTGAAGAGACTGTCTTTCTTCCAATGGATAGTCTTTCCTCCTTTATCAAATATTAGTTGACCATAAAGTTCAGGGTCCACTTCTGGGTTCTCTATTCTGTTCCACTGATCTATGTGTCTGTTTTTGTGCCAGTACCACACTGTCTTGATGACCACAGCTTTGTAGTACAACCTGAAATCTGGCATTGTGATGCCCCCAGCTATGGTTTTCTTTTTTAAAATTCCCCTGGCTATTCAGGGTCTTTTCTGATTCCACACAAATCTTAAAATAATTTGTTCTAACTCTCTGAAGAAAGTCCATGGTATTTTGATAGGGATTGCATTAAACGTGTATATTGCCCTGGGTAACATTGACATTTTCACAATATTAATTCTGCCAATCCATGAGCATGGAATATTTTTCCATCTCTTTGTGTCTTCCTCAATTTCTTTCAGAAGTGTTCTATAGTTTTGAGGGTATAGATCCTTTACATCTTTGGTTAGGTTTATTCCTAGGTATCTTATGCTTTTGGGTGCAATTGTAAATGGGATTGACTCCTTAATTTCTCTTTCTTCAGTCTCATTGTTAGTGTATAGAAATGCCACTGATTTCTGGGCATTGATTTTGTATCCTGCCACGCTACCGAATTGCTGTATGAGTTCTAGCAATCTTGGGGTGGAGACTTTTGGGTTTTCTATGTAGAGTATCATGTCATCGGCGAAGAGGGAGAGTTTGACTTCTTCTTTGCCAATTTGAATGCCTTTAATGTCTTTTTGTTGCCTGATTGCTGAGGCTAGGACTTCCAGTACTATGTTGAACAGCAGTGGTGAGAGTGGACATCCCTGTCTTGTTCCTGATCTTAGGGGAAAGGCTCCCAGTGCTTCCCCATTGAGAATGATATTTGTTGTGGGCTTTTCATAGATGGCTTTTAAAATGTCGAGGAATGTTCCCTCTATCCCGACACTCTGAAGAGTTTTGATCAGAAATGGATGCTGTATTTTGTCAAATGCTTTCTCTGCATCTAATGAGAGGATCATATGGTTCTTGGTTTTTCTCTTGCTGATATGATGAATCACATTGATTGTTTTACGGGTGTTGAACCAGCCTTGTGTCCCAGGGATAAATCTAAACATGGTTTACTAAGGCCACAGATATGTAAAATATTCTGAAAATATTTTGAAAAATGCTGCCACTTAGTAATAGTATTTCTAAATGTTAAGTAAAAATTAAATACAGTAAGCCCTTGTAGGGATATGAAAGATGGAAGGTTCAGTTAAGTACTTAATTTCATCCATTAAATAAATACTTCTTGAGCTCCTTCTCTATGTAAGGTCTTCTACTGGATGGTGCAGATACAAAGCAAAGGAGTCGAAAATAAATATGAAAAACACAATCATGGTTTCTCCATGAAACTGATACTAGGCAACATGTTCTTTGAAATAGATTAGGCTCTAAATTCTATTGCACACTTTCGAAGATATTATTAATCACACAAGAACACTTAGAACAATACAAATGCTACTTAAATGCTTCCAGAATGCTTCTATAATCCCAGTATTTTATATATGATAGAAAAGTACAATGGGAATCCACCCAGACTTTGCAGTCATAAAAACTGATTTATAATTCTGAACCTTCTACTTAGTTTGTGACTTTGGGCAAATTAATGAAGTTCTTTGAGATTGTTGCTTCATATATGAGATGTTCATAACCAAAATGCACAGCTCATATTGAGATAATCTATTTAAGAATACAGGCCTACAGTATGTTCTTCAAAAAATTCTATGAATTGGGGCACCTGGGTGGTTCAGCTGGTTAAACGGCCAACTCTTGATTTTGGTCCAGGTCATGATCTCAGAGTTGTGAGATTATGGGAGCTCAATGTCAGACTCTGTTTGTGCTCAGTGAGGGGTCTGCTTGGGATTCCTTCCCTCTGCCCCTCCCCCCACTCATGCTACTCCCTCCCTCCTTCTCAGATAAAAATCTTAAAAAAAAATCCTATGAATTTCTCTTTAGCAATTAGAAATTTTATTCAACAATGGGTAGATTTTAAATAAGTATGGATTTTGTTTTCAATTCTCAAAACAGAAAATAACCAATATAAATTATTTTTCACATGTATTTCATCTTTTGCAATATTTCAAATTAGTGTAAAAATTTAATTTCATAAGAGCATGTTATACAGACCTAAAAATGTTCAGATTTTCTTCTATTTTTGTTAAATCCAATAATAACCCCTTTGAAATAATAGCTGCCAATATATTTCAATGTTGTATTTGTCTTTCAGGTTGTCATTTCCAAGAAAAGTATTTCATGTAATACTCAAATTTTGATCTCTGTGAAAGAATGAAAAATGGCTTCAATCACTCCAGAAAACTGAACGTTCCTAAATGACTGAAGTTTTATAGCTTTTCTCCTATTAAGAAAGCCCTTTGTTTATGGAACATGCATTTTTTTTGCATAATATTTTCATCACAATGTATTCTTAGTTTCTGCATTTACTTCATATTGTGTGTGTGTGTGGTTTTAGATGTAAGTCTAATTAACCTTCTTATTTTGAGATGATGGCTTTCTTCTTGATATAGTTCTATTTTTTATGTTGGTAGGGAATTTAAAAAATAGAACTGCAGGTGACATAATGGAGTGTGATACTGTAGGTATTGGAATGATCCACCCTTTAAGACTGAATGGGTGTGTGTGTGTGTAATAGTCTAGGGAGCAACCCAGTGAAGTAAAAACACACTGAGAATCTTTCCTGAGAAAGGAAAATTACACTAAGAAATGATCCCCTATTATTGAGGGCAAAGATAGCAGGGAGCTGGGAGTATAAAAAGTAATGGGGAAATAAAAATTACCTACAATGGAGAGTATTAGTTGTCAACAAAATAAGCTACAAGAAGGATGCAATTTATTAATCTTTGTACTACCTTCTCTTTCATCTATTCCTTGTCCCAATCTCAATATCTGCTTTAACAGCTAGTGATAGAATTTAATTGATTTACAATGAATACTAGCTAAGAAGTTAAGAAGACTCAATTTAAAGTTTCTTGGATTACCAGTTAGTACATGATTACAGTAATCACTTAGCCACTTAGATTCTCAATTTCTTCATCATAATGAAGAGTTAGACTCAATGGCCATTAAAGTTCCTTCAAGTTCCAACATACAGTAGTCCCCTCTGTCTCTGGTTCCCCGGTTTCAGTTAACCTACCAACAGCTTCAGTTTCTGGAAACAGGTGATCCCTTTCTGATAAGGAGTCCGAAGGTCAGTAATAGTCTAAAGCTCTGTCACTGATGCCTATGTCATTCCCTCATTTCATCTCATCCATTTCATTTTATTATCTCACATCAACATGAGAAGAAAAAAAAGTTGAGTATGGTCCAATAAGTATTTTGAGAGAGACACGTTCACATAACTTTATTACAGCATATTTTTATAATTGTTCTATTTTTTGATATTGTTAAAATTTTACTGTGCCTAATATATAAATTAAAGTATGTATGTTTTGGAAAAAACAGTATATTTAGGGTTCTTCTAAACCCGTAGTTTTAGGCATCTTCTGGGGGTCTTGGACTGTATCCTCTGTGGATAAGGCAGGGGACTACTATAATTATTTTGAGATTCAAATATATTGGCTCAGTTTATTTAGCAGCATATTCGTATTATGGAGTGAGACATGAAAATGTTTTCACACTTAAATATTTAAGACATTTAAGACGTTTTCAAAGAGAAATATCTATATAAAGCCAAAATAAACATATAGCAGATACTAAAATGAATAAATTTCAATATTCTAATGAGGGAAACTATATATGCATCACATGTGTACGATGTATGACTGATTCACTTTGTATGCAAGAAAGTTTTAATTTACTCTTATTACTACATTTTTATAGTAATACGTTAGATTACTTTTTAGTTAATATAAATGTATTTGATATTTAATTAATTTTTTAAAAATGTAATTTAACATAAATGTAATTGATATAAATTACATATTTATATATAGTATAAATTTGAGGTTAAGACAACCTAAAGCACATTGTCATTTTTAGTCACAAATAGATTCACAATTTCTCAAATACAAATGCCTTGGACATTGGTTTTGGATTAGACATGTTAGTGAATTAATAGGTAAGAAATATATTAAGTGGTTCCTATATACCCACAAGAAGGAGCCAGGAAGGCAAACCAAAGACCTTACCAGTAATATAAAATGTGCTAAAATACCAACTGTAGATGTACCTTGAGATTATTCAGTAAAGGACAGACTCAGTATAAAATGAAATGTGTAATTTTTGAGATGGGTCTAAGTACAAACCAGGTAGGAGCTAAGTAAGAGATATAAAAACCTATGGTTCTATTTTGAGGTTCATCAAATTTTATCATATGATTTAATATAATGCTCAGATACTTACAGAGTTTAACAAATTTTAAGTGCTATAAAATATGTTAAAGTTAGGGAACCATGGGTCACAAAGTCAGTATCATCCTGAGCTTTTTATTCTTCAAATATTTAAAAGAACAACAACCTTACATTTATTTCACAAATGTTACATTTTCTAACTTAGGTTGGGTCTTCAACAAATAACTGTATTTCTTTGAATAGTAATTTAGGTAAGTAGGTTTAGGCAGCTTAGGAAGATTGTATATCTGTATATCACAATTGTTAAGGTTGAATTTGTAACAAATGTAATTCAGGGCATTCATCCTCCTTGTGTGGATCTCAGATCCCCCTACCAACATTTGTCAGCCTGTGTAAAAAGAGATATAACACACAAGTAATCTTTTGGGTAACATTAGATGACTGAAGAAAAACTTCTGCTGTAGGTCCTTATTAGGGTTGGAACACAGCCTAAGGAGAGAAAGAAAAAAAAAAAAGTTAAACACACATGAAATTTTTTCCCTGGACAATTTTGATAGTAATAAAGACTATGGATACTTGATTGAGCACATGCACAATTTGCCTTGCTGTTGAAATATTACACTTGGCTATCTGTCTTCTGGGATTTCCTAATAGAATTCTAGAAAATTGATGATCTGAAATGAACTCTATTCTTATCAATGGAATTTTAATAGATGTTTTGGATGAAGTTAAGGCCATCCTATTTGTATCAGGAATAAATTTTGTTCAAGTTAGCTTTTTCTTTATCATTAAAGTTGGGCATAAGGGGTGTACAGTATAAGGTATAACAACAATGGAGGAAAAAATAATACAGATATTACACCCATAAAATATATTCTATGACTCAAAATTGCAATGATGTCTCTTCAAGCAAGTCTCCTTTAGTTCTTTGTATCCAAAACGGTCAGCTGACGCTTAATAAACCAATTTCACACAATTTGCAAGATGTATTATTCTGTACACTTAGTGACATATGATGTAAGCACAATCCAGGGCTGTTTGGCTTCCTCCCACTTTTACACTCGTCACATAATAAGCAAATGCAGGCTGGGGGTGCTATAGACTCATGAAAACCAGAGGGCTTTCTGAATTTATAGGTCTCACCACAACATGCAAATGGCTATCTTGGAAGCTGATAATTTGTATCTGGTACAAGAATTGGGACAAAGATGTACACATCGGTAAGGGGTACCATGGCTCTAACTTGCCTTTAGTTTAAAGCTTACTCATTAAGCTTTAGCTTAATACACAGTCTCATCTCTGCAATGGAATTTTAGAACATGACCAAGGTATATGAAAACCTTGGACATGGGGCTACTACCCGAAGTCATTCTATTTTCAGAGAGAAAGAAAAGACACTAGGAAATAAAGGAGGTATTTAAATACTCTTCCAGCATGCAAGCAGGAATCAGCTTTACCTGTGTGTAGGTTTTGAATGTAAGAAATGAAGAGCCTTAAAGCCTTCATATTTTCTTCTTAAAAGCCCCCTAGTTCAAATTCACCCTTACATGCTGCTATTCTCCCAGGAAAGAGGAAAAGAAAATTTCCACTGACCCAGCTCGTGATTTACATACAGAGAGCAAATAAATGAATGGAGTGGGGGATGGGGCGATGCGAAGCAATGTGTTTCCTTTAAAACCGTAGAAAATAAGATTACTTACCAAGAACATTTTTATCCAGGGCAAATGTTTATTCCATCATTCGGCGCCTCAGTCTCTGCAAGAAATCAATTTCCACTCTGCCTTTCCCTCCTATTTGTAAAAAGAGAGAGAGAGAGAGAGAGAGGGAGGCGGATAATGCTCCAGCTTCAGGGTCCGGAGGAAGAGAGAGCAGAGGGCAAAAGACTCCCACAGCGCTCTTCATCCAGATCCGAGCTCGGAGGGTGAACCCACGGGGAGGGGGGGGTCCCCCCTAAGGAGGGTCCCGAGGGTGGCGAGGGGGGAATCATTCCACTGCCAAAATATAAATCATCTAAAAAGAGAATTACCAGCCCCTCGGTCGCACAGGCAGTTCCCTGGGGGAAGTCGATTTCAAAGAGGAAAGGGAAGTTCTCCAATTGAATGAGAAGGGGGGGTGGGGGGAGAGGGGTGGAGAGGGAGAGGGAGACCCGGGGATTAGGGTTTCGGGTTTGGGCTTGGGAGACGGGATGGGACCGTGGAGGGGAAACAGGAGAAGGAATAAAGCTCATCTTACCCGATCCATCAGGCGATCGCGTGTGCCGTGTCGGGACACGAACACGACAAGGGAATGCATTCGGCAGCAAAGCCTTTTCTGGTTCTCTCCCCGGGTGACCGTGCAGGAGCGCGGGGGGACGCGGCCGCCGCTCCCCCGGGGACGGTCCCCAGGTCCCCCAGAGCTCCAGCTTCTAAAGCAAGGCGTTGGGAGCTGAGCTCTCGGGGGGAAGTGATGGCCTCGAGGCGCGGGCTGCAGAATTCTGCGGGAAGCCGGGCTCCGGGAGGCTCCTGCCGCCGCCGCAGCCCATCACCCGGGCGGGCGCCGGGCCCCCCAGCCTAAGCCTCCGCGCTGCGCCCCCGAAAGCGCCCGGCGACGCGGCCTCGGCCCCTCTTCGGCCCTCCGGTCTCCACCCCCAGTGCAAATCGCTGCTGGTCTGCTCATCCTAAAGTGACCACAGTGGCTTATTTGGGGGTGGTGGGGTGTGTGTGTCGGGGGGGGGTCGTATGGGCTTCCTTACTGCGCCTCCCTCAGTTGCTGCGAGTGAGAGTTCAAGGGAAATCCTAGTGAAATGCACTGATGGAATACTATTAATCCTAATCAGAATGTTCTCAACGCAGGTGACTCTTGAACTGCGAGTGGGGAGAAGGGAGCAGGATTTCCGAAGCAGTGCCCTCTTGAATTCTCATTGGATCCTTCCCAGCAGCCTAAATCATTCCTGCTGCTGTATCTATCACGATGACTACAGCCTCGCTCACTAGTTCTCTCTTTATCTCTTGTCTTCAACACATCCTTTTACTTCTCTTTGCAGATTTATCTGTATTTCACCTCCTGTTCTCTGGGGTCACACGGCTTCTATTTTCTCCCACTGTATGGGCATGGACAGTCAGTAAATGTTCACTTTGTCTGCCTAAGGATCATTACAAATAAGCCCCCCCTCGTCCCACCCTCCCCAATAAAAGGCACCTCTTTTCACATTTTGTTTCTTTTCCTTGGGTGGGGGTGGGGGGGTTCGTGGCTTTCTGTGTAGCTGCTTTTTAGTTGGTTACACGCCACCAGGAACTGCTGATTTTTTTCAAAGTTCCACCACCCTGCAGCTCATCACTACCTTGATTTGGAAGATCATGGAATATCTGTTTGAATCCTGGATATATTTTTCTCACGGTCATCTTGCTTCCTGAAATGTCCTCTGGTAAGTTTTTCTCCTTATATTATATTGCAAACTTATTGCTAGTGTCATTTTTAATAAGCTTTGTGTGTTTGAGCGATATCTCATTTTTAAGGATATTTTTGTTACTTTCAGACATCGAAGATCTGTGTGACTGTTCATTAATTAGTATATTAGTTGCAATCGTGCTACTAAGATATAGCCCATGTAATGAATTAGCCCATCACCTTTTACATTATTTATGTCTATCCTCATTTATATTACAGGTTATAGGAAACATTAACCATCCCCCCCCCCATTAATGCTTCTTGGCACACATTCTTGTGCTATTTGAAAGGTCAAATTTTATATGTTTATCTAAGAGTGAGCTTAAAAGAAACCTTCTGACAATTTCAGGGTCTGAGAAAGTTCACTAGTCCCTGATCTTCAGAAGGTTGTTCAGGTCAGCATTTGTTCATTGCAAGCAATTACATGACTGAAGGAGGACTTTTGTAAAGTGTATTTTTAATGGATTTAGCAGGACGGTAAGCACTAAAAACCACTCTATGGGAAGAAGAAGAGTGGGAGTTTTAAGTGCACCATTTTTTTCTTACAACATCCCAAATCACACACGAACACGTTATTTTGGGCATTGTGTTTCAATCCAGGCATCTTATTTAGTACATTTCTGATTTTGTGAATTTAGTTGGTGAGCAGCTAATTGGACACAGAGTGCTCATTTCAGAGGCGGAGAGCTATCCGAAAAAAGCACTGATGATCTTGGTTCTAATAAACTGAAAATCAGGGACAGACTTTATATGCAAAAATGTAATTGCCTCACTCTTCACACTTGTTCGACCCCCAGACTCAATTCTTACTTAATGAGTATGTTAATAACTCAGTGGTTTTTTTTTTTTTTTTGCTTTTATGAACATTTTTATGGGCTTCACTGACAGTTATGATCATCACTTCCCCTTTAACTGTAGGTATGTTGAGGAACATTTAAATCTTAGCTTTTACTTCACATATGGACAAGGACACGGTATAAATTAAATGTCAAGCCTGCGTGTAGTGTAATCTCTAATGCATACTCAGGTTTTTCTCTGTGACACCCGCCCCCCCCCCCCCCCCGCCCAGCCCCCATCAGCACAAGTTCCTGGTTTCTACAACATTTCTCTTTATTGGGATGGATGGAGGTGAGACCTATTGTTTTAAGCTCTTTCTTTCTTTTTTGCTTTCTTTCTTCAGTCTTTTCTTCCTTCATTTTTTTTTTTCCTTTTTTCCTTTCCTGCTCTCTCTTTCTAAATTTCTGGGAAAGAACTATCCCTGTGCTTACTGATGGGCTGACTTGAAGACCCAAGCAATGCTTTTTAAAATTCAAAAGCCCTTTTAGCTTCCAGACATGAAAGTACTCCAGCTGCAGCGCCACCCCACCCCCGGCTCAGGATGCAAGGGCTTCCCCCCTCGGCTCCCACCCCCAGCCCGGGGGAACGGGGCTGAGCCTGCGGTGCGCACCGCTGGGCGCCCCTCGCCCGCCACTACTTTCTACCTGGTCTCCTTCCTCGTCTGGTCGTCCTGGCTGACAAGTGCCATCAGCCGCCGTGACTTTAGTTGCAGGAGCGAGGGCTTAGCAGAATTCAATTCAAACACCCTCTTTGGAGGACTGCTGCTGTTGCGCAAGGGGGGAAGGAGGGGGTGGGGGAGATAAAACCCCAAAAGCAAGAGCAAAAAAAAAACCCGCAACTTTCAGTGCAGTCGGGTCTTCTCCTCTGGACCCAGTCTACTCCAGCAAAGCACAGACGCACGGTGCTTAGGTAAGTGCGTTTTGCTGTATTCTAGCCTGAAACTCCAGCTGGTGGCAGGGGGACATTTACGTCTGAGAGCTCCGCCGCCAAGGACGCTGCAAGCTGAGGGCCAGCAACAGGCGACTGTGCCTGGGGGTTTCTCCGCAGCTCCCGGCAACGCCTAAGCCACCTGGGCGCCCGGAGCGCGGCCCGCGAGGTGCGGGGTTGCAGCGGGGCCGCGGGCTGGGTGCGGGGCGGGGCGGGGGCGGCCTGGGGGGGCCTGTCCCGCTCCCCGCCCGCTCCCCGCCTGCTCCCTGCTCGCTCCCTGCCCGCTCCCTGCCCGCTCCCTGCCCGCCCCGCGCTCGGCCCCTGCAGCGCCCGCCGCTCGGTGCGGGCAGCGGCAGCCCCGGGAGCGCGGGGCGCGCCGGGCTGGGGGGCTGGGCTGGGCTGGGGGTGCAGCCGTGCCCGACGCACCATTTCCAGCCTGCCTCAGGCCAAACTTGAGCAAAACCCCTCATTCTGTCCGAGAGGATGGGCTTGGGAGCTCTAGAGTCTTATCAACGCCCTTTTGCATATTTGCATCTATTTATTTATTTATTTATTTATTTATTTATTTATTTATTCTTTTTAATGAGCTGCACCTCAGACGAATGCATGAGGGCTTTTCAGCATGCCCGCTTTATATAAAAAGCCATAATCGCCCTCTTCATCCCCCCCCACCAGCCCCCCCTCCCGCCGCCCCTGCTTAGTTGGGCTCACACCTGCTAAGGGACTGCTCAGGCTCTGGGTTCAAGTATTACTGACCGTGGCTCCCTGTCTGCCTTCAGTGACTCGCGGGAATCTGGCGGGGGGGGGGGGGCTTGGGGGGGGCGAGAGTTGGATTTCAACTTGGAGCTGGAGCTGAGACTGTCAGGTTGAAGTTAAAGCTTAAAGAATGAGGTTGGGAGCCGTGTGGCTTCTATGAGACCCACTTGCAAGTTGGGCTTTTCATTTTTCCGTTTTCCCTTTTTTTTTTTTTTTTTTTCTGGAGGTGGGGTGGGAAGTAGGAGGATCTGGGACTGGGAGCGCTCCCCTCGGAGTCCACCCGAGAGGGGGTGGTGCTTCTTGGCCGCTGATTTCTGCTGGTTCTGCAGCCAGGCAGCGGCAGAGAGTTGGTGTCTCTGAGGGCTGTGCTCCTAGTCCCCAGGAGTTGAACCCGAGAGTGTTTTACTCTGCACCAGGTCGAGAACGTGACCAGCCCTTTAGAGCAGGGACCTCTTTCTAATGGGAATGTGTACGGGAAACGCTGGGGAGGCTCTCCCTCCGAAGATGAGATGCCTGCTTGGAGCTGTGTGAGATGCACACCAGTGGCTTGAAGAGAAGAGGAGGTGACAGGGGTTGCAGAATAACCCTACTATTGCTTACAAATATTCTAGCCAGTCAAATGTATGGAAGCAAAGAAGAAAGCATCAGGGTATTAAACTCAGCAGCTTCGAAGACAGATGATTCAGAATTTTGAGACTTTTGTGCATGCTGTTTAGATTTGTTTGTCATCATGCAGTTAAGCAGGTAAGGATTGAATGTCTATATTTTATTGACAGTCATATAACCTGTATTTGACCCATCTTGTGGTAATTTTTCCCTGCTTCAAGCGATGGGATATGTGTCTTTTCAGATGGTTCTGCTAGGATGCATAACTTCTTAGTATTCACGTTTGTGAAACCTTTAAATCCATTTAAACGTTTAACTTGCATTCATTTGAATGATTTAACAATGTTACAAAAATCATAAACTGGGTAGAGGTGAGAGGAGGAAATGGGGAGGGTCCGGAGTTGGAGGAAAGGATGCATAACCCTAATGAAGTATGTAAAATAGTAGTTGGAGGAATGCCTTGAAATAGTGCTTCTTCTTAAGGTCACAGACCTTAATATAAGAACAATTGGAGAACTATAAAAGGCATTTTGAACTAGAAATTTAATTCTGACTACTTGGGAAAAATGCTGAGTGGGTTATAGCCATATTATTTTCCAATTTCAAAAAAAAAAATTCTTGAGGTGGGGGTTGGTTGGGTTTTCAAAAAGGATAAGAAAAGAGCTTGCCCTAAGGCAACGTTATGTAGGACCCCAGTAGAGAAATCTTTGGGCTTGGAAAACCAGTTGGAAACTGAAAAAATAAATTTAGAAAATTAAAGTAAATCTCTCATAATTAAAGCTATTTTAAATTCTAAATTTTGTAGATGTATGATAGTACCAGCCAATAGATTTCTTCTGTTAAACAAAAAACTCAATTAAAATGACAACACACATCGTGAGTATGTGAAGTTTTATTATTATTATTATTATTATTATTGATAATGTTTTGTTATGTTTTGCCTACATATTGAAGGAGTCTGGAGTCCCCATGTAATGAAGCAAAAATTTAATAAAACATGATCCTAAAACATTTTCATTTATTTCTAACACTTTCTCTTCTCTAAGAAATTGTATTCTTTACGATTTTCTCTGGGAAATATTTTTAGTACTTACATTTATTGATGTGGATCCCTGATCAATAATTTTTCTGCTTGTAAGGCTCACTGATAACATCTTGAAGATATAAGAAAGATAATTGAAACTTTGGGTCATAAAATCGTGAAGTTACAGTGCTTTTCTTAAAAGGAGTTTGAGGCAAGAGGTAGTTTTTACTCCACTGGAGAAAGTAATTTGTCAATGAGTGTCAATTCCTCAATTCTTTTGCATCTTACCTTCTGGAATGTTATTGTAGTGAACATGCTCATTTTATGTGTGTGTGTTTGTGTGTGTGTGTGTGTGCACGCGCACCCACTTTTAGTTGGGTGGAGAAAGTATTTATTTAATCTACATTGCTTTAGTAATGTTTTCCAAATGAAATAGACACGATGCATATATGATTGATTTCATTTATCATTTAATCAGATAATATGTAATTCTAGCCTCTCATGAAATATTTTCCTAAACTCAACATTATAATGGAAATGTAAATTTTTTAAATAAAATACAGTATATCTTGATTTTCTTCATGCAAAATGATTGATATATCATAATTAAGTAAATCAAACCTAAGTAGGAAGAAACCTTTCGGATTCTTAAAGTGTGTTAGTGAGTGTGTGTGTGTGTGTGTGTGTGTATACTATATATACACATGCATATATAAAATTAACCTTACTACTAGATTTGTATGTTCTTTAAATAAAAATGGAATGTCTTTTCAGAATAGTGCCTCTGTGTGTTTCTCTACAAGTGCAAAGAACTTAACTGGTAGGACTTCAAAACTTTGATACCTTGTTATCAACCTATGCTTTAGTTCCCTATATTCCCTGTTATTTTGACTTTTTTTCATATTACCTCTAAAATGAGCAGTTACAGACTTGAATAAGTGTCTACAATTTTTGTAATCTAGAAAATTGAGTACGAGTTTGAAGTTCAGATACAAACAGGAACATAACACCAATCTGTGGCATGTTGAGCACAAATTTATCTTTCATGAAAAAATATCACAAAAGCTATTTGGTATTATGATTATGACTTATGACTAATGAGATAGACTTCTAAGATTCTTAACATTTTTCTCTTTATCCCCAGTAGTGGGCTATCGTGAAACATAGAGTAAGATGGGTTTAGGATTCCTTCCTCAATGTCACTTCTAGTTCTATCTCCTAAATACAATCCTATTGAAATTTCTTGACCACTCTTCATTTATTTTCCTTAACTCTCACGTGGGGAAAATAATTCTGCTTAATAGTGTTGTCATAGATAATAAGAGATGATGCTTTAAACAGACAAACATGCAATGAAGACAAAATGTATTTTGAAAAATACATTTACTTTTTTTTTTGCTTTGTTTTTGATAAAGTTCTCTTTCCATGAAAAAGTAAGGATGTTGACAACTTTTTAAAAAAATATTAGTATCAAATATTTTTGGTTTATGGTGCCATGGTGTCTAATGAGTATAAATCATATTTTCTTTTTGTTTTGATATTGTGTACCTAAAAAAACAAAAGTTCAAGAATACATTCCTTGAGGCACATTAGTTTTTAATTACATTATGTTTACTTTGGCTTTAATGTACTTCTGACACAAGTCACATTAACAAAAAGATTTATTCTTGATTAACTTTTCGGGTCATTTAGTGAAAGGAAAGTATGGTTTCTTAGCACATTTATATTATTAACCTGATGATTCCTGTCAGTTTAATTGAAACAAGATAAAAATATTCCCGTGTAGCAACTTCAAAAAATGGAGAAACTAAAAAAATACCAGTTTTAATTTCAAACATCATTTATAAACTAATATTAAGTTTACCAGAATTAATTAGGAAACATCCGGCTTTGTTGGTGTTTTAATTTAGCAACTACTTGGATATTTTCATCTAGGCATTTAGGAATGTAACTGAGCAGTTACTCCATTCAAGGCTATGTGGTTTTGTGATGTTAATATCTACAATTTGTAAGTTCTAAAGCAAAACAAAAGAAAAATAATTTGTTTGAATATTATTGATTGCTAATGGATTGTTAAAAGAAGGGGATAGGATAATAACGTTTATTCTAGTGTAGAAAAAAAGGATTCTCTAAAATAAATTCTATCATGAACACTAATGACATTTCTACTGAAAATATATCTGGAAGTTATTCTTAATTTCTTTTTTTCTTCCTTCCCTGTCTTTCTTTTTATTTTTTTTTAAGTGACATCAAATGGCCACTCAAACCATTTTTTACTGATCATCAAATATCCTTATCAATACCATTTTAAAGCTTTCATTACTATCATTTCGGGACATATTTGATAAGTCTTCATAGATAATGATTTCATAAACTATGAATCCACTCTTCGGTACTTAATATATGAAATAAAGTATTCATGCATACAGTTCTGGGCTATTTCTCAATTTTGTATTCGAAATAACAAATCATGAATAACTAGTTGATGCTCTATAATTGAAATAAACCCAATTACGAATCTCTAACCAATTTCTTTTCCCCTAATATTGATAGATAAACTTAACATATTTTTAATGAGTTGACCGGATTCCTAGGTAGTTATCATGAAACAAACAGATGTGTTGATTTTTAAAATGTTTATTTTTAACCAAGAAAGAATAAGTTCAGGTGTGGAAAGATGACATGCGTCCTAAAAAATTAAAAAGTCTTATAGATTCTTAATTTTCCATATTCCTTGTTGTCTCTTAAACACAATTTACAATTTCTCACAATATTTATTTGTTCTTAAATTTACAGTTAAATTGGTGTTTATCCTCAGTGTGACCTATTTTTATTTATAATTAATATTTTAGGAGTGTTTGTTTTAATGCTTATACCTAATTTACTCAGATGTATATGTCTTTGAAAGCACCCAAAGCATAACAAATTTCCTTTAACAGCTAATAAAGAAGTTACCATGTTATAGTTCCAGCAAATTAGATTTATAAAATACTCATTTATTGATTAAATTAATAAATATGTGAACATTACATTCAAATGTATTGTAGCTCTCTGCTATATAAGAATTATTGTCTCATAATGGTGTGTTTCATTTAAATTCCATTATAGAATTATTGTGAAAGAATACTTATAGATAGTCTTCCTGATTTCTGTGAATATCAGCCAACCTCATCAGGATTGAGCTGTTTTTTATTAACTTTTCTGGAGTCTTGCATTTTGTTAATTTTAAAAGCTATCTCTAGAATATTGTACTATTAAAAAACAATTTTGCCTTGGGAAGAGCAGAACTGAGTAGGCATGCATTTTAGATTTCCAGTGTCAAATAGTGGCCAGAATATAAGCACAGTGCTACTTTACAGATTCATTCAACACTCATCCTCACAACTGGAAAACATTTTCTTTAAAACATTCCAGATGATGTCCACAAATGCAAAAGTTTGGGAAAATGATTAAATTAAACCAGCATATAAATTTAAAAATTGAAGCATAGGTTCAATCAAGTATCATATTACAGAATCACATATGTTATATATAATGTGTTCTTTGTAACCTATAATATCTTTGATAGGCATATCCTTTTAAGAAACAAGGTTTTCTTAACTGCTTCAGATATGGAATTTAATGCTGTGTGCAGAAGCTTCTTCTGTTGTAAAGTAAATATAGAACAAAACTAATTCAATCAGGAAGTCCTACAGTAGACAATACATTTAAGTGTCTTTCATGTCTTTAGTATGGTAACATTTCAGATGGTTTGAAAAATCAGCCCTTTATATGTACATAGATGATAGAACAGTATTTTTCAGAAGTCAACACCTGTTAAATAATAATAAACACAATTTAAATATTTAGAAGAAAATCATTAGTGGTGAAATAAATATTGCAACAAAGTTGTAAAAAGTGATAGGTAATTAACTCATGCTTTTCTCAACACTTTCTTATAAAATACCAAAGATTAATAAATAGACTAAGCGTAGCTTACACAAAACATTTACATTGAGTGACTCAAGTTTACAGTAATTGAAATCTTGATTATTCATTCAGACCTGTCACTAATATACAAAGTGAAGTACATTTTTTAAATGTGGTAAGCAGTGTTTGGGAGATTATCCTATGGAATAATGTGGCAGACTAAAAGTTTCCAAAATAGAATAAAAAGAATCTGCCAACTACCAATCAATAACAGTAACAACTAGAAAGTATTTTTGTTGTTGTTCCTTTTTACTAATTTCACTCCAAATGGAGTTTTTAAAAAAACTTGTTAATTTTAATTCAAAAATTTTCTTGAAAAAAGCAATTATTATAGGATATGTGTTTTCCAATTTGTAAGATGTACTCTTTCATACTTAGGAAGTTTCAACAATTACCCCAAAACATTATCATTTTTACATTGTGACTTAAGAGAAGTGAATTGAAACTTAAAATTTACAGCTAAGGAAAAGGGACTCCTGAGCAATTTCTTAAGGGGCACTCCACATATCTTGTAAAATTAAATTTAAAACTTCTTTTTTGATTAACATACTTGTTTTAAGCATCTTTCTCCCCTTTGAGTGGAGATGTAGCTTATGGATTTATAAGCCTCTTTTCCCCCAACACACAGATTTTTGTAATATATCACTCCTTATTTGAGAACTTTTAGATCAAAGACAGATTATTGACACTTTATTTTTTTACTTTATTATTACTATTATTATTATTATTATCATTATCATTATTGTTTTAAAAAAGGAGAGAGAAAATGCCAAGCAGATGCCTTGCTGGTTGCAGAGCCCCTCACAGGGCTTGATCCTACCACTCTGAGATCATGACCTGAGCAAAATCAAGAGTATGGCAATCAACTGACTGAGCCACCCAGGGGCCCCTTGACATTTTAAATGTATAGCTATCTTTATATTTTGTCTATTTTTGAATAGTGACAAAACCATGGGAAAAGTAACCAGGCATCCACGTTTCCTCTCGGAACTCTGGCAGGTTTTCATTTGTATCTGTCATCCATCCATGAAATGCAGATATTTTACAAAGATAGGTCAGGATGAATATGAAAGATCACTCATGTCATTATTACTTTTTAGGCCTATCCTTGACAACTACTATTTAAGAAGATCAATTCTGATTTAGGGTAAGAATCAGCACCTTCATATAAATAGCCGTGATTAACTATTAAAAATATTTCTTTCTCATCAATAACATTGAGTCAGCGAGGTAAACAAGAGTTTTATCCAGCTCTACAGTATTCTTTTGTCAGAAAAGTGATAAAAACTTACCATGCTTTACCCTATTTTAGATACAGATCTGTAGAGGTCTAAACTGAAGATGACCATGTATTTACTCGGGATTTGAAACTAGACAACTATTAACTGTTCATTAACATTTATTTATTACCAAATTTTGGTCTTGGGTAATTCCCATAACATTGATTCATATGATTATTATTTAGAAGGCAATTCCTGACAAGTTCAAACAACATGATTTTAAAAATTACTGATAGTGTGTACGTGATATGCTGGGTCTAGCTAACACTCAATAGTGTCTATATGTGAGACATAGAGATGTCTCATGTATGCTTGCTTATAATATCCTTTAAAATCTGGCTTTTTTAAAATATAAAAACTCTCTTCAAGAAGCTAAATTATTTTTCATGTAGATTTATTTATATTTAAAGATTTGTTTATTTATTTTAGAGAGACAGAGAGAGAGCATGAACAGAGGAAGATGTAGAGAGAGAGGGAGAGAGGGATTCTGAAGCAGGTTCCCCACTCAGCACAGAGCCTGACATGGGGCTCCATCTCAAGACCCCCGCATATCACAACCTGAGTCAATATCAGAAGTCAGACATCCAACTAACCGAGCCACCCAGGCTCCCCTTACTTTGCTTTTCTTTTGAAATTTAGTATCTTAAATTCATTATAACTTTCTAAGTTTGAAGACAATTTGAGCTATTTTGAAAGTTAAAGTAATATAATGACAAGAATGGTCCTTGAGAATATTAGATGTTTTCAAAATTGTATGTTGGGGAAAAATAAAATATTGTTAGAGAAGAGCTTAGGTTAGCTAGAATATATTACCAATATCAGGCAATACAAGGCTACCTACCATGTGAAAACATTGTCCATCCCTGCATCTTTGGCAAATGGGTAAGATGTGCATTCTTCCATTAGAAAATGGAGAGTTGTGACATGCTTTCTTAGATATGGTTCAGAGGGCACTGGAGAACAGTAGATAAGAATTTAACTATTTGATGCTGAATTGGTTTGCTTATTGTTAATCACCTCTTTTTGTTGTTACCTTTGGTTCTTTTTAAAAAGTATTTATTGAATGTATGTATAATCAGTGGTGTGCACTGGGGTAAACCTTGGCAATATAACAATGAAAAGATATAACAATTGTGCATAAGAGGCTTATAGTATTTTGCTGTTTGTAGTACATTTTGTTTTAATTAATCCATCAAGGCAAATTTAACGCTTGGCCACTGATTTTATTTTCACACATGTCCAATTATTTTGATACTACAAATATAATTCTCTTTGAGAGAAAAAGGCTGTCATATTCCTCAGCATACAGATAGGTCAAATAAAGAATTAATTTTCTATCCAGAGTTTTAGAGGATATTTATTAATGAGGAATGTAGGAACCAGGACAGTTGTGCAAATAAAACCATAAAAATTTTCAGGGTAATGACTTAGTTGACATTTTATCATGATTTATTTATTTTTGTTGTGTTTTTAAATGTTTGTTTTTTTATTTTTATTTTTTAAAAGATTTTATTTATTCATGAGAGACAGAGAGAGAGAGAGAGGCAGAGACACAGGCGGAGGAAGAAGTAGGCTCCATGCAAGGAGCCCGACATGGGACTTGATCTCGGGTCTCCAGGATCAGGCCCTGGGCTGAAGGCGGTGCTAAACCACTGAGCCACCGGGCTGCCCTTAAATGCTAGTTTATTTTTAATGGAAACATTTCCAATGGGTTATATATTTTGTTTTTAGTAATTAAAAGGAACAACAACAAAAAAGGTTAACATTAAAATAATTTACAAATGTAATTATCTTATTATTAGGGCCTTGTCTGTGCCTGATTATTTTGTTAGTGCTATAGATGCATTAGTGAATAAAACAGATAAAAACCCCTGCCTCGTGTTGCTTGTACTGGAATTGCAGTGATTATTACATTATCATAGGAACTATCAAATAATTACCAGGATTAGCCTGTGAATTTAATGATACCTGTAATCAAGATTAGAAGACAAGTTTAGGAGTCTGCTGACAATATTTATAACCATACACTCCTAGGTTAAGAACATTTGAACACTTTTATTTCCTTACAAATGAATGAAAATACCTGGAGATTATTATTTTGAAATTAAAAAAAAAAATTCCTGTAGCCTAACAATCAGGACCTTAAAAAAAAAAAAAACTTTAATAGTTTTACTGGACTTTATCTGTGACTTTAGAAAGTACACTCCTATTTGTATTTCCCCATATAATAACTTCTAATTAAATAGCCCTTTTCACCTTGTAGTCCTAGTAAACTCCAAGGTAAGTTTTGGTCCTATATAGAACAAGAGATTTATTGTCCATTTGTTTCCAAACTCAGGCATTTCTACACTTCAGCCCAGCATTATGTCTAATTCTTAAAATATATTAGTCTTTACATCAGTATAAATGACTTTACTGAATAAGTTAGTATTATAGTTTTAGCTTTCACCCAGGATCATTATTAAGAAATTTTTTTTCTTTAAAGATTTTTTTTATTTATTCATGAGAGATATATAGAGAGAGGTGCAGAGGGAGAAGCAGGCTCCATGCAGGGAGCCCGATGTGGGACCTGATCCCACGACTCCAGGATCACGCCCTGGGCTGAATGAAGGCAGGTGCTAAACCGCTGAGCCACCTGGGAGTCCCCAAGAAAAAAAAAATTTAAAGCATTTCTAAAACTTTGCAAAATTGTGACTGAAGTCATTATCCATAAAGGAAGGTGCCAAATGTTTATTGTCTTTTTATTTGCCTAGTACTTGCATGTTGTCCTTTTTAAAAAATTATTTCCTCAAATTCTCTTTAAATTTGCATGTATGTGACAAAATTCTTTTACTGACAAGAATTGTTTTTTTCTCCTACAAACCAGGATGCTTTTATTATCAGACTATACCAGAAAAAGCAGAATCTTATTCCTAGCTATAGTGACCATATTAAATACAGATGTCTGTAACCATTATTTTCATTCCAGTACTGTATGTAGATGTAGATTATTTGTTCTTTATTTTCAAATTATTTATTTATTTTACCATCGACTATATCCCCTATGCTGTTCTCTTCATCCCTGAGACTTATTCATTCCATAGTCTGAAGCCTATATCTCCTCTGTTTCACCCATCGCCCACTCCCACCTCAATTATCAGTTTTCTGTATTTGTGGAAGTGTTTCTGCCCTTTTGTTTGAAACCTTTTTAAGGTTCTGCATATAAGTGAAATACTATGATATTTGTCTTTCTCAGTCTGACTTCTTTCATTCAGCATAATATCCTCTAGGTCCATCCACATTGCCATAAATGGGAAGATATTGTTCTTTTTATGACTCTGTAATAGTCCATTGTTTTCTTTATCCATTCATCTACTGATGGACACTTGGCTTTAATAGTCCATTGTTTTCTTTATCCATTCATCTACTGATGGGCACTTGGCTTGCTCGCATATCTGGTTATTGTAAATAATGCTGCAGTAGGGGCTCCTGGGTAGCTCTGTTACTTAAGCATTTGCCTTTGGCTCAGGTCATAACCCCAGGGTCTTGGATCAAGCCCCCCATTGGCCTCCTTGCTCAGGCGAGAGTCTGCTTCTCCCTCTCCCACTGCTACCCCCTTCTCCTATGTTATCTCTCTCTCAAATAAATAAGTAAAATATTTAAAAATATAATGTTGTAATAGACATAGGATGCATATATATTTTCAAATGAGTGCTCTTATTTTCTTTGGGTAAATACTCTGTAGTGGAATTACTGGACCATATGGTATTTCTATTTTTAAACTTTTGTGGAGTTTCCATACTGTTTTCCACAATGACTGCACCAATTTGCATTCTCATCAACAGTGCAAGAGTTCCTTTTTTTCCATTTTCTAGCCATCACTTGTTATTTCTTATCTTCTTGAGTCTAGCTATTCTGACAAATATGAGGTACTATCTAATTGTGGGTTTGATTTTCATTTCCCTGATGATTAGTGATGTTGAACATCTTTTCATGTATATGTTGGCCATCTGTATGTCTTTTTTGGAAAAAAATATCTTTAAACTGTCTTCTGTTTTGCTGTTTTGGTAATCAAAGATACTGATTATAATACATTTTCAGAAGCATTTCTCATACTTAACTTTAAAATTAGATTTTGCAATCTAAATATGCTATTCTAAATATCTTGCATCTGAACTTTATTCTTTACTTTCTACTTTCCTTATGAATTAAAATTAAGTACAATCTGAATCTTACCAAAATATTTTGGTAGATAATCACTTATGTTGGAACACCAAGATATTTTATGTTTAAAATATAAAGATAACCCAAGCGACTCTTGAACTTTGGACTTTTAAGAATGATATCCCCTATATGCTGGACAGAATTAAGGACTGGAACTCATTTTGTCTTCATTTTTTCTAATCAGCTCTACCATTAGGTAGTAGCATTTAACTTCTTCTTTATTGGTAGGACAAGATTGTATTGACAGGATCAAGCAGGAGATTAGTTCCCTCTGCAGTATATACTCCTCAGAGGAATACTGACCCTCATTAAGATGGAAAACACTTAAAGCTGTAATTCACAGGCACTGTATTGCCTGATCAGCTAAAATAAATAATGAGAAAGACCCTCTGGAATATAGGTTTAGCAGAGTTAAATCACTGGAAAAATTTACTTCTCAGGATAATCTTAACTTATACAATCTTAACTTATACAACATGATTTAAAACAAATAAGCTTGGGCAGCCTCAGTGGCTCAGCGGTTTAGCGCTACCCTCAGTCCAGGGTGTGATCCTGGAGACCCGGGATCCAGTCCCATGTCAGGCTCCCTGCATGGATCCTGCTTCTCCCTCTGCCTGTGTCTGGGCCTCTCTCTCTTGTGTCTCTCATGAATAAATAAATTAAATCTTTTTAAAAAAATTAAAAAGTAAAACAAATAAGCTCAGTTATTAAAAAAATAGAAAAAGAAACAACAATGCAGAAAAGTGAAAAAGTATAATAATAAAACACTCCTAACAGATGAATATAATGGCAATCTCTTGCTAGTTTAGGCAGACATAATGAAATAGTCCATGAATGAAAGAAAAAAAAAAAAGGAAATTCAATTCAGTGCATGTTTCAAAAATTTACCATCTACATGACAGTTTGTTAAATATGGGGCCACAGGGATTACTAAAACATAATTCCTGCCAGGAAGTCCTTTATAAGCTGGTCCTATGAACAAAGGGGTTAAAAAGGATAATAGTAGCATATTGTGGAAATCAATCGGGTTGATAGTTATTTTAATAATTTTCAAACTAACATATTCAAAAGGATTTAGGGTAGTTATTAACCCACCAGGACATTTTAAAGTTCAAGAGGAATTGCTGTTTCAAACAAGAATGTATTCCAATCTTTTTTTTAGTTCCCGATTGGATAATCTCAGGTTTCTGTAATGCCTAGAGTTATATGGTATTTCTTCTACTTTAGGGATTATCAAAACATTTTTTGTCTTTTTATAAATTTGTTTTCGGTTTTTGAGGAAAATTGAAATAATTATCAGTGCATAAGAAAAAAAAAAACTTTTGGTATAATTTCCAAATATGCCCAGTGACAAATTGCATGGCTAAAAGTCAGAATGACTTTTTTCCTCATTTCTGCACATTACTGTTCATTTCAACAGGTGCACAAAGGTAAAGCAATCATTTCTCTATGCTTCTGGTGGAGTACAGAAGAAAGAATGGCAAAATTCTGCTTACTTATATAGAAAATGGCACACATTATATAACATATACAAGATTTTATATCTTGATGAATTTCTTGACATTTTATTTAATAAAATGCCTAATTCTACTCTGTTAGGCTATTTAAAAATTCATTACCTTTAAATAAACAATATCTAGATTAAGTGAGAACAATTTAAGGTCATTTGAAGTCTAGAATTCTAGAATATAAGTGCTATTTAACTAATGCCATAAATTAATACGTCATTACTAAAGCAATGATGTAAATCTTTGCATAATGGAGCTCTTATTCTTTTATTAAACTGACTATATACAATATATAGGTCATGAATATTCAAAGATAATCCAAATTTATATGTATATAGTAAGATAATGATTACATTATCCATATATCTTAAAATATGTACACCAAATTAATACTTAAATTTGCTACTTTAGAAAAGCAATGCCTTTAAAATGACTTTCCTCATATCTAGGGATTTTTTCTGCCAAATAATACTATAAAATATATATATTTTGTTGTAGTCTTGAATTTTCACACTATTATTTCTTAAAATGCCACTTGATAATAATGATCTTCATATTCTTGTCATTATCTGGATTTTTGAGAACATAAGAAAACTGACGTTAATTAAAAATTTATGATTGCATTTCAGCAAAATATTGAAATCATCTCATTCTATGGAAATTTTGTTATGTTTCATATTTTGAGAACCAATTCGGTTTTACGTGTTTTGGATATATTTTTTTCTTTTGTAATACTATAAAGCAATTTATAATAAGATTGAGTCATTAAGCCTATTGGATTAATTTTGTAATTTCTCTGAAGAGCACATAGGTAAATTAAATCACTGACCATGATTATACTTCTTAACCCATTAAATAATACATATAATCTGGAAAAAGTTGTTTTCTGATTTTTTTGTTTAAAGGTACATATTTTTAAATACATGAAGATGAATCACATTTAGTTGATTAAATTATAACCTTCATTGAAAAATTAAATTAGGGGCAGCCCCTGTGGCGCAGCGGTTTAGCGCCGCCTGCAGCCTGAGGTGTGATCCTGGGGACCCTGGATCCAGTCCAACATCGGGCTCCCTGCATGAAGCCTGCTTCTCCCTCTGCCTTTTCCTCTGCCCCCCTCTCTGTGCCCCCCCATCTGTGTCTCTATGAATAAATAAATAAAATCTTTAAAAAATTAAATTAGATGAAGCAGATAGGCTTTGAAAATCTTTAATATGAAAACTTATATTATGAAGCCCCATAATACTCAGATAACTTGCATATAATAGACTGAGATAAAACTTCCTATTTTAACTTTTATTTTAATTTTCTATTATTTATATTTTCCACTTTATTTTATTATATATTTGTTAATGTTTTTTAAGGTGGGAAAGGGAGGGGCAGAAGAGAGGAAGAGAGAGACTCTTAAGTAGGTTTCAAGTTGGTGTGAAGCCAGATGAGGGCCTCAATTCCAGGACTCTGAGATCACAATCTAAGCCGAAATCCAGAGTCAGATGCTTAACAAACTTAGCCACCCAGGTGCCCTTATTCTCAATTTTAAAATTTTAGTTTGTTCAAGAGCATTTAATTAAATGGCAGCAAAAATCCTAATAACTTTGATCTGCAGTCAGTTCTTATTAGGTTACAGTATGGTGTAATAGGGGGAGCATGGTTTCAATTTGGTTTCAAAACTGTTGCCATTCAGTCCTTGCTTTGCTGCCTATTTATTTACCTTGAACCTCCATCATCTAAACAAGCTAATGGTGATAATAATATATACTGTACTGTATTGCTAGGAAATGCAATAAGGAAATATTGGTAAAATGCTTGGCATATCAAAGGAGCTTGATAAAGCTAATTTTGTTGGAAAGAAAATGAAAAGAGCATATCATATTCATCATTACTGTCTTTTTTTTTCTCTGATAAAATTTAGAAGGGTTTCAGTTAAAGTTACCCCTAGTATAGAACCTTTCAAAGGGAGAGGGGTAAGTTGTTCAACTGCTCTTTATATATTATTATTCTGTAAATTCAAGAGTGACAACATAGTAAAACATATACCGTGCTTATTAGTGAGAAGAGAATTTATGTTGTACTTTCCTTTGAACTCGTATTTGTTTGGTCTTTCTTTAGAAACTATGAATAAGGGATCATAAATAAAAAGATCCTGAATTTTCCACAATTATATGCATGATCATGATAATTCCTTATAATTGACTTCAAGCTAATAATTGATGCTTTTATATACTTACTTGTAAAGGTTTTTGAATATTAAGAATGCTCTGCTTTGATACTACTTGAACATGTCATTTATGTTCATGATTTGGACACCAAATCATTATCTCAGGACTCTATTTCCCTCCTTTCTCAACTCTAAGAGCTATTGTCATCTTGAGGTATAGCTCAGATACAGTCTTTTGTAAAGCTTTCTTCTTTCCACATAGAAGGAATTTTCTTAATCTTGCCATCCATATCACATTAATTACACCTCAATTTAGTACTTAATTATCATTTTTTCATTCACTCAACCACTACTTATTAAGCAACTTTATTTCAGGTACTTTGCTAACTCTATCTAGTTGTCATTAAAATAAGAACAATTATTGTCCTTCTAAAACTAAGTCTAATTGGAGGCAGGGGGAATATGAAAAAGTCATTATCTATACATAAATAAACAATATAAATGGGCTATAATTGATGAAGTAAAGGGATCTTAAATTTGACCCAATCTCAAAGGGTCACAGAAAGCTTTGTGGTGAAATGACAGTTTAGTCTGAAGTTCAAAGTAGGTAAAGGTTGGGCAGGTAAAGGAATCCAATTGAAATAGTACTTCAGGTAGAATAAGTTGCATATGGAAAGACACTGAAGAAAGGGAGAAAGTGAGATGATTTTGAAGAATAAAATTATGACCAAAGCATAGTTGATGTTTGGTTGAAAATTGTTGTGGCATATGCAGCAGAAAGATTAAAATAAAGAATTCTGTAAGTGAAGATAATTTTATACATTATCTTAAGGAGTTTGGATGTTATCCAGAGGGCAAATGACACAAAGTCATAAGTTGGGGTAAAAGAGTTAAATGTTCAAAATTCACTTTATAGTGAGATAACTGTAGTAAAAAACAAACAAAAACAAAAACAAAAAATTGGGGAGAGCCACATGGGTGTTAGGAAGACCTATTTTGAAGCTATTGCAGCAATCTAGAATAGAGGCTATGGTGGTAGTGTTGGGGGTATGTAATGACCCACTCAAGTAAAGTGGGTGTGAAAAGAAATGATAGATTTGATTCTTGGGAGGATCTTGGGGATTGATTTGATATATGCAATGAGAGAAGGTAGAGGAAAGGAAGATTTTGGCCTAAAACTCTGGAAGACATGGGGATCCCTGGATGCTCAGCAGTTTAGCACCTGCCTTCAGCCCAAGCTGTGATCCTGGAGAGCCGGGATAGAGTCTGGCATCTGGCTCCCTGCATGGGGCCTGCTTCTCGCTCTGTCTGTATCTCTGCCTCTCTCTCTCTCTGTGTCTCTCATGAATAAATAAATAAAATCTTAAAAAAAATAAAACTCTGGAAGACAGTATGGAGGTTCCTCAAAAAGTGGAAAATTATACCCTTTGATCCAGCAATCGCACTTCTGGATAATTACCCCAAAGATACAAATGTAGTGATCCAAAGATGCACATGCACTGCCATGTTTATTGCAGTAATGTCCACAATATCCAAACTGTGTAGACAGCCCAGATGTCCATTAACAGATGAATGGATAAAGAAGATGTGGTATGCATATACAAAGGAATACTACTCAGTCAACAAAAAATTGAAATCTTTCCATTTGATATGAATGGAACTAGAAGTATTATGCTAAGCAAAATAAGCCAATCAGAAAAGGATAATTATCATATGATCTCACTCATATGTGAAATTTAAGAAACAAAACAGGATCATAGTGGAAGAAGGAAAAATAAAACAAAACGAGAGAGGAAGACAACCCATAAGAGACTCTTAATCATAGGAAACAAAATGAGGGTTGCTGGAGGGGAAGGGGTGGGGAGATGGGAAAACTGAGTGATGGACGTTAAAGAGGGTATGTTATGTAACGAGCACTGGGTACTATATAAGACTGATGAATCATTGACCTCTACCTCTGAAACTAATAATATACTCAATGTTAATTAATTGAATTTAAATAAAAAAGATTTGGCTTACAAATTTGAATATATGTCATGTATGAGATAAGAAAATCAGAAAGAGAAAAAAATAGAGAATGTTGATTTTTTAGTTGAAAAAGAATTGGTTTCTAACAAGGATTCCCATAGGCCATGTGTTCTGCCTTATATAAAGCCATCACTTGATCGTAAGTTTCTGAGGATCAAAGCAGTATTTTTATTTCCATTTTTATTTTATTTTGTTATCTTTTTAGGATTTATTCATTTATTTTAGAGGAAAGAGAGCACGTACACAAGTACACATGAGCGGGAGGTATGGGAGGGGGACAGAGGGAGGTGGAGAGAAGATTTAGCAGACTCCTTGCTTGACTATAGAGCCCATTCATGAGGTTCCATCCCACAACCACGAGACATGACCTGAGTCAAAACCAAGAGTAGGCCCTTAACTGACCTAGACACACAGGTGCCCCTCAAAAGCAAGATTTTTTAATGATACCTGTCATCCTGCTTCATATCAAAATATATCAGGGTATTTTGCACATTGTAATGATAACTAATATTTACCTTTTTATTGTGGTTTTCTTTATTAGTAGTTCTACCAAAAAAATATATATATATAAACAATTACTACTTGGGAAAACTATTGAAAATTTACTGCTAGAAATATATTTTAACTCTCCATTCATTTACTTATACAGTTTATTTAGCAGATATTTACTTCAAAGCTAATAGTTAAGCTAATAGTTATTCTAATATATATTATTTGATATATGGTAATATAATAATAATATGCTATATATTTTAATAGATTCTGAGAGTATGTAATACAAATATATTTATTTTATAATAATAAAATGATTGCAATAATTTATGTTTTGTAGAATAATATATATTCCATTAAACTATTAAGGAAGAATGTTGCCTTTTAATAAATACAATCATTTTGGGAAAAGGAGACTTTATTTTGAGGACATTTATTTATTTATTTATTTATTTTTTGTTTGAGGATTTTTTTGAGGATTATTTATATTTACAAACTCCAATATTAGTGATCATGAATATTAAAGAGCTATTCCATAGAGCAATGTAGCAATCTCTGAAGATGAGGAATTTGGAAAATGAATGTATGACCTGGAGCAAAAAGTCAATTTTCCTTAGATGCTTTTTCTACACAAAAAAAGAATAAAATAAGGATTGAGAAATAGTGAGAGTATAAAATGTGGTAAAATGTAAATAATTGGTAGCTGAAGGATATATGTGTTTACTGTACAAGCCTCTCAACTTTTCTGTGGGTTTTAAATTTTTAAAATTAAGGGAAAATACATCTCTTTGATACAACTATTTTATGAAGCTTCTTTGCATATTTAAGATTTTAAATGGATTTCCTTAAGAAACTATTTTGAACATGTTAGCAGCAAAAATCAATTCAAATACCAATCTAAAAGAAGAAATCATATAGTATGCAAAATTAATTGTTCAACAAATAGTAATAATTAGTATTGAATATTCAACTAGATAGTAGTCTAAAAGATGAACCTCTATGACATGACACACCAATCTAAAAGGTATTAAGTTGAAGTCAATAATTCATAATTTTCTTATCTTTGTAATTTCAGTTATACTAGAAATTCATTTGTAATATTATAGAAAATATTTTCTAAGTTCCAATATTTCATGAATTTCAAATACATATGATAAGTTAATATTTTACGTAAAAATAACGTACTGTCCTCTGGAATAGGATAAAGGAGAGTCAATGAAGAGAAATATTTTGTTGTGTTTTTTTCTTCCTGACATTTTTGGGTATTTGCAAGTAATAAAGTTGTGTGAGTTGATAATGTTCTCACGGAACTTTATTTGGTGAGAATTTGTTATAAGAAAAGGCCATGTACCAAATATCCATCATATAAACAATGTGATATTTTCTTCCTCTTAATTTTTGGAAAAGAAAAATTTGATCAATATTTTTAATTAAATAATGCTTTTTAATTAAATGTTGCTTTTTAAATATGACCTTAATTTTTTGCTTTTAAAATGTTTTTGTTGTGGTTTTTTTGTTATTCATAAAATACACCTTTACATATTTCAGAATATACTGTGCATGACATTGTAGTTTCCTTAGTTGGCCTCTTAGGAACTTAGAAATAGTAAATTCAAGATTATTTTGCCATTTCCTTATACTCCAGGTAGTGAAATTGGTGAATTCACTTATTAGTTTAATGATTCTTACTTTCATTCATTGGACCTCATGATTTCCCTTCTTTAGTAATATCTCTACATGTAGCTGGTTATCTCAGTAGCGACCTGTGAGATTTCTCAAAGGGACCTTATTCACTACTTTTGAAATTGGCAATCTATATCATAAACTCATCTCTCACCCGAGGACAAAAACTGTTATTATTTCAAACCAAATAAAGGAACCAATTCAGGTGGTTCAGTAATATTTTAAAATTTACTACTCATTTACAAATGTACATTTGCCTACTTTCATAACAAACTAGATGAATGGAGTCTTTTTTTTTTTTTTTTTTTGTGAACATTGAATCTAATGGCCATTTGTCCTAAGGATTTTGAAAGCATACATTCTGGCCTTAATGTATTCTAACTCTACTTTTCTCCCTGTTTTGTAATTCTTAAAGGCAGTGTCTTTAAGATGGCTTGAGTTGAAATGTCTAGTAGTGTAGTTTGATTATTGTTCCTGTCTTTTAAAAGACCTTATAATTGTAATGATTTCCAAGAGATCCCCCAAATTAGTGTAAATTTGGGCAGGATGAAATTCTCATAATCTCATTGCTAATAAACTTTCTTTCAGGGAAACCCACGGCTGAACAGAAGTAGGAGCATGCACCCAAATTAGAAGTAGAAGAAACAGAAATAATTAAAACCTAATTCCAGTATTTTTAGGTAGTTCCCCCACACATAACATAAAATCTTTCCATTTTCCTCTGTGTTAAGATTAGAAAATATGCTAACCATGAAACTTCTTTAGCACATTTGGTAAAGAAAATAAATACAATGATTCTGGGCAGTATACTGAAAAATGCCACCAAACGTCATTTGTATACTACTTTCTTAATGCTGTGTATCTTACAAAATCATGAGCTGCAGCAGAAAGAGCTAGTTTTAATTTTATAGTATATAATTATATGATTTGATATCAGTATGGAATATACTTTGAAGCATTCCTAATGTTCTTCCAACATTCTAGTCGCTGTTCTAAGTGCCTACATAAGAAAATATAGCCTTTTTGCAATAATGATTAAATGTTTCTGGTTTGAATATATTTGATCAACAGAAAAAATGTGTTTAACAAAGGTAAATATTTATTAGTCACAAGTGGACTATACCATACAATTAAACATAGTAATAACTGTTTATGAATATAAGTGAAATATAATAATTTTAAGATAAGTGGTATAGTTCCCACACAAGAAACAAAATATAAAAGTATATATTTTCTTTATCAGCATTAGAAATTCTGAATTGAATCATCTGACAATGCCATATTTATACAAGTAATTTTTTTTTAAATTTTTTTTTAAAATTTTTATTTATTTATGATAGTCACAGAGAGAGAGAGAGGCAGAGACACAGGCAGAGGGAGAAGCAGGCTCCATGCACCGGGAGCCCGACGTGGGATTCGATCCCGGGTCTCCAGGATCGCGCCCTGGGCCAAAGGCAGGCGCCAAACCGCTGCGCCACCCAGGGATCCCTATACAAGTAATTGATGGAGGCCTGGAAACTCCCAACTGATATTCCAAAATCTATTATATGATGTTATAATTTATGAATTTTTAAAGTGTCTTGACTTGTAAGACTTCCTATGTTGTTTACAAAAGAGGCCATTGTTTAATCATCACAATAGAGCAACTTTCATGATTGGGGCAACTCATACAGTATGTGGACATTAGTTCTTCTAATTGTGTAGTGTCCAGGACTGGATCTGATGACCTAGGTCAGTCATATTGTATCATTGGTTGAGATATTTTATAGTTGTAAAAGTATTGCTGTATGTCTTTCCTATATAAATAGTTTAGGATTAAATTATGCATTATAGGATTATAACTAGAAAGCAGATTAAAAATGTCAATCGCCCTATCCAAACACCAAATATGGCAACCATTATAATTAAGATATTTTACTTAATACGTGCATTTTGATTCCTTTCTAAAGAGATTTTACTGACTAAAAACTCTCACAATCATACTTTTTTATTAGTCAGAGTTTATATACTATACAGTTCTATGTGCTATAAATAATGATAATCGAAAAGATTGGTGAAGATGGAAAGTAAAATTGAATTCAAATATTTGTAGAATATTTTGTGTAGTATATAGATACTGCATCATCTGCTCTGTGTAAAATCGTTTATATTATACCACATTGGGATTTCATTTCTTGGTACTTTATTTCTGAATGCTTATGAAATTAATGTATGTGGTTTCATAGCTTATGCATAATCTGCATTGTCTTAGTTTTTGTGTGTATTTGAATTTTGTAGGTATGCCTATTTATCTCATGAATATGACATGGATGCACATTAAAGTTTTTTAAAGGTCCTAGAAATAGTTTATTATTATTCTGCTTTAAAAATCTGGGAAGTTTGTCCCTAATAGATGAATAATGGAAAAAAATATCTGAGAAAACACATAGACCTTCCCTCCCACTCATCACCCCCACACATCCATCCATCCATCTATCTATATATATAGATGGTAGGTAGATAGATAGACACACATACATAAACACAATAATTTATTTATGTATTATTAAGCCCTTAATTTTATTCCATTTTGGTCTCATATTATGGAAATGACTACCTGAATATCTTTGCTTCATTTTAAAGCATTTTTTCTAGAACAATTCAAGTAAACAATAAAATACACTTATATTACAATGTATTACACAATTCATGAAATAAATAAACATATACAATATTTATTTTGAAAGTGTCCAATGTTATAAACATCTAAGCAAAAAAGAAGAAGTATTCGTCAAAACCAATTGTGGTTGTACGACACTGTTATGACAAAGTCTGTTATGACTCAGTGACCTATTTTCCAATGAATAAAAAAGGAACATAGAGCTTTCAAAAAATGAAATTATTTTGTTTTACTGATTATTCACTTTTGCTATCATCTAATTTAACACAAATGATACTAGATTTAAAAAGAAAGGAATTTGCCACCTCAGCACCTTAATTGCTAGAAAAGAATCTTCTAGGGGCTAACTAATTGCCTGTGTATTTTGTCTAGGTGTTGAGGGAAAGCTAAGAGAATGAAGGCTCTAAATCCCCAGTGGAAGCATGATATGGCGGAGCAGAGCTGGTGCTGAATTGTTCTCTCTGATGGCTCTATGGGAGTGGATAGCCCTGAGTCTTCAATGCTGGGTTTTAGCGGTTGCTGCTGTTTCGGATCAGCATGCCACAAGCCCCTTCGACTGGCTCCTCTCTGATAAGGGACCCTTCCATCGTTCACAGGAATACACAGATTTTGTGGACAGAAGCCGGCAGGGATTTAGCACAAGATACAAGATATACAGGTATGAAGCAAAGGGAAAGCAATTATAGAGATATCTTCCTTGAAGGTTGTGTGTAAATAAGTTTCTCTAAGGGAAAGCTTCAGATGGGAAAGGGTTATTACCAGAAGGGTTATTATTTACCATTCACAGTAGTACTGTTTTCTTGCTATTTAAGAGTATTTCTTATAGATGTAACAAACTATTAAAAACAAAACAAAACCAAAAAGTAGTAATGGTGACCAGTTGTGCATCACTCTCAAATTGTAGGAGTGTCACATTTCTTAAAGTAAATTCCAATTAACTGTGAGGCTGAGTGTATAATTTTAAATAGCTAAATTTTTAAATGAATTTTCTTGAGATTCTTTTCTACCTTATATCATGCTGTGTTGTCTTTTTTTTTTTTTTTAAGCTTAAATGGAAATGGTATCTTGTACTAGTCACTGAGAAGTTGAGTCACCTCATTCTTTTTCCCCTTAGAGGTAATTGTACGTTCAGAAGCTGGAGAAAATGGCAATGGATTAAAAAGAAGTAGCAGATAAATGTGACATGATAGCAAAGGCCAAGAAAAAGGAGGGGATTGAGATATATGGCCTTTAACTTTTACTGTTCTTATATATTTGAATATAAATAAGTTACACAAAAGGAGTCATATATTAAATCCAACAGACTGCCTGCTTCTCCCCAGCCCAGCAAATCCATTAAAGAGAGGAGTGTACAAATGGTTGCCTGACTGGATTAGATTGTATTGATCCTTGCCATAAAGAATGTTTTATGTAAAGTTATCAGTCTGGTTTGTTTCTGCATGATAGGAATTCACAATTCCCAGCAGTTGGTTTAGCATTTATGTAGAAACAAAACTTAGCATTGTATTTTTGTGTCTGTATCTATGTAGATACTGTTACATAAGTATTTTATTTTATGTTGTATGTGCAGCAGAGGGCACTGTGCTTCTGGTCTGTATGTAGTCTTTTACACAGCATTGTGAGAAATTTGTTAAGTCCTATCAGCAATGCATATTTACAGAACAGACTGAAGGTACTGAACAAGTTCCATGAAATCTCACTGCTCTATGTGTGCGTGTGTATGCGTGTGTTTAATAAGAACTCCCTTAGTCTAAGAAGCCAGAGCACAGTCACAAGTCTATAGAAAGACTTACCTTAATTTTTTAAAAATGACATGACAAATATTAAAGATTTTCTTTCTGAGATGCAGAAGGAAACAGTCAATATAAGATGATTCTAGCTTTATTCCGTTTTACATGTGTTTGTTGGTTTTGCCAGATTCCTTTACAAATTATGTGGAGCTACTTGAATTTAAGATTGTAAGAATGTCTAATTAGTTTCAGCATTCTGCAAAAGGTTTTTTTTCAGTCTGTCAAACAATTTAATCCAGAGCATGTCTCCAGGATCTATTGGCATCTCTATTGGGAGTTATGAGGTGTTGTATGGCGTGTAATTATTTGGTTCAGCTTATTGGTCAGTGAGCTGTGAGTTGAAAACATGGCTTGACATGTCTTTAGAGGTTCTAAGTTGAATCAAAGAGACATTATTTGGATCACCATAGTGAAAGGTAATGAAAAATAATGCCTTGGGATGTTGCCTAGCTCATATATTCCCTTTAGTCTGTATGGCACTATATTCTTAAAGATCTTCATTAGCCCTATATTTCTCATCCTTCCTATCTCTTTGCCTTTGTGGTTTGGATAAACACGTATGGGACTTGTCTGTTTATAAACAGTGGAACATCGCATCCTTCCCCCCGTGTCCAGAGCAGTCTTTAACTAATGTTACCTTTGAAACTTTACTTAATGGTGCTATATTCGTTGATGGTTGCTATACGATGACCACTATATTTATGAGGATTTCTTTGTGTCAGAACGGTAAGATATTTCATCTATTCAACTAGTACTTACCTAAATTTCAAAGAATTCTGCTCACCTATGCATCCAATATAATGGATCAGTATTTTTTCTGGTGAAGTTAACTTTGTTTCTGAGCTGTTAGAGAATCTCAAATCCAAGGATAAGAATAGCTTTTGATTGTTGTTGCTTTACTTTAAAAAATACTTGTCTTAAACAATAATTATTAGAGAATTTATCTTTTATCAATGTTTGCCCTGAAAGATAGAATTTGCATTGAAGTATTCTATAGCTGGAAAATCAATATTTTTTCCATATTAAGCACTAGATTAATCGTTTTGAAAGACCACATAAATTCAAAAAGTGATCAGCCAAATTCTACTAGTGTTTACCATTACTGTCATAAGCTCCTTCATGAGGGGTGTTGCATTGATATAGTTTCTGAAAGGCACTAGTTCTACATGTAAAACATATTAAGCCTGTTGAAATAATTAGGTCAGATCTCTTTCAGTTGTCTTCATTTTATCGCCTCCTGCAACATATTTTTCTTTTCACCTCAAATATACAATAGTAAGATCATAACCCACTGAACATTTTTACTAGGATCATAGTCAAGGCTTTGAGGGAAAAAGTGCCATTATTTTCATGACAAAGTGCATTTTAGGCAATTAACAGGGCTTATATTTGTATTTTTTAAGATTTTATTTATTTATTCATGAGAGACACCCACAGAGAGAGAAAGAGAGAGAGAGAGAGAGAGGCAGAGACAGAGACACAGGCAGAGGGAGAAACAGGTTCCATGCAGGGAGCCCATGTGGGACTGGATCCCGGGTTTCCAGGATCACACCCTGGGCTGAAGGGGGCGCTAAACCACTGGGCCACCAGGGCTACCCTTATATTTGTATTTTTAAATTAGAATGTTATAATTATAAAGAATTTTTAGATTTTTGTTCTGAAACAACACTATGACTTAAGAAATGATTATTTTATGAGTAGATTATTGAATTGAAGGATCTAGAATGACTCTGCTAACACTTGTTATTTGTTAACCCTAAAAGTTGGGTTTTTAGCCATCTTTCCCTCTTAGCTGAAGATTGATAATAGAACCTAAGCATAGGCATTTTAAGTACTCTAACTTTTAGAAAATGGGCTATGCTTGGAGAAAGTTTGTCCAGTAGAAATTCTAGAATAGCAGCACACCTAGATCCTTAATAACTTGGAGCCATGTCATTGGTTATTATGTTCTAGAAATAACCCTTAGGCAATATGGCCACCAGCAAATGCATAGTTTCTTCCAGGCCTGGAGATTCTCATTCATTTAATAAATTATAAGAGCTCTGGAAAAGGGACTCACTTTTAGTAACTCAAACAGGGTTATCTTAAATCACAGCTATAAATTCTATGGTCGTATGAGGTGATTTTTATTTCTGTAAAGGAAACATTTTACATATGTAGATCTTCAAATATGGTGATACAAAATAAAAGCCTTTTTTTCTTTGCCAAACTTCTACTATTCTTTGTTTAAGCACATGTGCAAGTGATTCATAGGAAAAATGATGATGCTTTTCTTATAATCTTCCAAGATAAAATAAAAATGTCATATTACTCATATTACTACAACTTAGTTACTTCCTCGAAGTAATTTTTCAAAACCAAATTTAAGTGAGAATAAGACACAATTGAAATAAATGCTGTGCCTTATTGGTCTTCATGGTTATGTTCTCTGAAAAAAAATATATTTAAAAATGGCTTGCAAAGGACAAGATAGTCTCGAAAGATAAACAAATGTATGGACATTTCATATATGACAGGGGTATATGAAATAATGTATGGGAAAGGGTGAGTTTCTTAATAAATGGTGTGCAATTTAGGTAGCCATGTGAGGAAAGCAGAAATCAGATCACTTCCTCATACCATATATATAAATCTACTTTATATTGGAATAAAGATCTACATAAGAGAAGCAAAAATGTTGTTTCTAGGAGATAACAGAAGAAAATACTTTCATGATATTGGGATATATAAGAATTTCTTAAAATACCAGCCATTAAACCTAAAAAAATACTGATCAATTTAGGTATGTTAACATATATACAGTAACAGGAACAAAGCCACCAGTAGCAGCATGGATGAATCTCCAAATCAAAATGTTAAGTGAAAGAAACAACACAGGAAAATTTGCACACGATATGACCCTACTATAAGAAATTCACTAAACTAAATTATATTATTTAGAAATACATATGCAAAAATGATTGATAAACCTAAAGAAAAGCAAGGAAAAGACTATAACAAAAATCAAGATAACGATTATCTCCATGGTGAGGTAAGAGGGATAGGATTTTTATTGTAGAACATGAGGGATTTCTAAAGTAATGACAATACTGAATTTCTTAAAGTGGGTGATCATTATACTGGTGTTCTTTAGATTCTAAATACTTGTTTTAGACAGTTATTATTTTATATTTCACAATACAAAAAATTTTAAATGTAAGTAAATATTGTGTTAACCTTGAATTGAAAAATTGAAATCCTCAAATTAAGTAAATTAACTCTTTCCTTTGAATTGTTCTCAAATTCAGTATTTATTATTAAAACTTATTAAACTCCAATAAATTTTATAGAAATGTTTAGTTATAAGAACAATAGATGCTCCATTATAGTTTCATATCTTTATATGTATTCATTCATGTAAAGTAAAATTTTTTATTGTTTATTGTTTACAAAGACCTTCCATATTTTTATATGTTATTTTTTTTTCTATAGCGTTTCAGTGAATGGCATTATTATTTTTTACAGATTTTATTTATTTATTTGAGAAAGAGAGAGAGCAAATGAGTGCACAAGTTGAAGGGATGGGAAGACAGAGAAGTGGACTTCCCACTGAGCAGGGATCCTGATTTGGGGACTTAGGACTCTATTCTAGGTCTTGACTCAGGGCTCAATCCAGGACTGTGAGATCATGACCTGAGCCAAAAGCAGATGCTTAATGGACTAAGCCACCCAGGCACCCCTCATTGATGGCATTATTATAGCAATTTCAAAATGATAACATTCAGAGATTTTAAATAATATATCTACATCAACAAATATTAAAAACTTATATTTCTGATTCAAAGTCAATGACCATTTTACTAGAATTAAAAAACAGAAACAAAAATAAGTCCTCAGATAATGGGCTAAATCTTTTTGATAGTCAAAACCCGAAATCATTGTACCACTCTTGTTTCTATGTTTGCATGTATTAAACAGTTTTGCTCAATAAATATATCCTTCTGTCTAACATGTATTCTGTTGCCAGAGACCTAATAAAATTGTGTAAGATTAGCCATGTAAGGTTCTGCATGTAAGGTTCCCAATGTATCTAGCCTTCCCATCTCAACCACCTTCTGTATTATCTCCCTCACTAACTTTGAGCTTGTCCACCCATGTTGCATCAGTTGATGTGACATCAGCAAATACAATGCAGGCAAAATCTTATGAAGTGCTTGTGTCCTGGGCTTGCCCTGAATCTTATCTGAAATTACTCTGTGATGAATTTTCCTCTAGACCAATAGAGGAGCCAAGGCTACATGGAGCAGAGAAGAACCGAACCAGTTGATGTTCTCTGGACCTGATAGGTATCAGATAGAAACAATCACTGGACAAGTAATAAGGCCATTTAAAAATATTCAGCTCAAGCTGAATATTTCTACCAGAAACCTGAAAATACATGTGTAACCTAGTCATAGGAATAGAACCATTTTGCTGGGCTCAGACATTTATTGCTCATTCATTTACAGAATCATCAAAACAAGCAAAACAAAACAAAAACAACTTGTTTTAAGCCTCTACATTTGGTGAACCTTTCCATGTACCACATGTAATTGATGAAAGTATTCTTCATCAGGAATATAAATTAGACAGGTATTTATTAATGACATCATAAATCATATAAAATGGTAAAGATAACATTTATTATAAAAAGCTGCTTTATTTAAGAATGCACACATTTTAAAAATAAAGACTAAGAATTCTGGCTAAAAATGTCTTCCAAATAGCAATTCCTGACACAATCACTTTAAATTTCCCACTAAATTATGAGGAATTCATGGAAGGAGATGAGGTTGGGAGGAAGATGAAAACTCATATCAATGCAAGAACAACTATAAAGTTGATACACAATTTTCTGCCAATGAAAGGCATTTCAGTAGTTAGGAGAATCAGTGATTAGCAAACACATTTAAATGCTTAAGATCGAGGAAGCCAAATAGTTTTGACTAATGTCATACTTAACCTTAAATCTAGTTAGGTCCTACATCATTATCAGCTACCTGCTGAGAAACCCAGAGTTGGCACATAGTAAAAACTGTGCAGCCCTCTCTGTTGCAAAGACCCTGCTTTGTGATGTAAACAGAGTATAAATAATTGATCTCTCTTTTTTCTGGTTTTGGAATTAAGGTGATGCTGGCCTCATAGGATGAATTTGGAAGTACTCCATCTCTTTCTATCGTTCCAAACAGCTTTAGTAGAATAGGTATGGTTTCTTCTTTAAAAGTTTGATAGAATTCCCCAGGGAAGCCATCTGGCCCTGGACTCTTGTGTCTTGGGAGATTTTTGATGACTGCTTCAATTTCCTCCCTGGTTATTGGCCTGTTCAGGTTTTCTATTTCTTCCTGATCCAGTTTTGGTAATTTGTGGCTTTCTAAAAATGTGTCCATTTCTTCTAGATTGCCTAATTTATTGGCGTATAGCTGTTCATAATATGTTTTTAAAATCGTTTGTATTTCCTTGGTGTTGGTAGTGATCTCTCCTTTCTCATTCATGATTTTATTAATTCGAGTCTTCTCTCTCTTCTTTTTAATAAGGCTGGCTAATGGTTTATCTATCTTATTAATTCTTTCAAAGAACCAACTCCTGGTTCTGTTGATCTGTTCCATAGTTCTTCTGGTCTCGATTTCTTTGAGTTCTGCTCGAATCTTTATTAACTCTCTTCTTCTCCTGGGTGTAGGATCTATTTGCTGTTTTTTCTCTAGCTCCTTTATGTGTAAGGTTAGCTTTTGTATTTGAGTTCTTTCCAGTTTTTGGATGGATGCTTGTATTGTGATGTATTTCCCCCTCAGGACTGCTTTTGCTGTATCCCAAAGATTTTGAACAGTTGTATCTTCATTCTCATTAGTTTCCATGAATTTTTTAATTCTTCCTTAATTTCCTGGTTGACCGTTTCATCTTTTAACAAGATGGTCCTTAAACCTCCATGTGTTTGAAGACCTTCCAAACTTCTTGCTGTGATTTAGTTCTAATTTCAAGGCATTATGGTCTGAGAATATGCAGGGGACGATCCCAATCTTTTGGTATCGGTTAAGACCCGATTTGTGACCTAGTATGTGGTCTATTCTGGAGAAAGTTCCATGTGCACTTGAGAAGAATGTGTATTCAGTTGAGTTTGGATGTAAAGTTCTGTAGATATCTGTGAAGTCCATCTGGTCCAGTGTATCATTTAAAGCTCTTGTTTCTTTGGAGATGTTGTGTTTAGAAGACCTATCAAGTGTAGAAAGCGCTAGATTGAAGTCACCAAGTATAAGTGTATTATTATCTAAGTATGTCTTAATTTTGGTTATTAATTGATTGATATATTTGCAGCTCCCACATTCAGGGCATATATATTGATGATTGTTAAGTCCTCTTGTTGGATAGATCCTTTAAGCATGATATAGTGTTCCTCTTCATCTCTCACTACAGTCTTCGGGGTAAATTTTAGTTTATCTGATATAAGGATGGCTACCCCCGCTTTCTTTTGAGGACCATTTGAATGGTAAATGGTTCTCCAGCCTTTTATTTTCAGGCTGTAGGTGTCCTTCTGTCTAAAATGAGTCTCTTGTAGACAGCAAATAGATGGTTCCTGCTTTTTTATCTCTTTTTTTAAACTGTTATTTAAATTTCAGTTAGTTATCATTCAGTGTAATATTAGTTTCAGATATAGAATTTAGTGATTCAATACTTACATGATTTCTCTTTTCTTACCATGTTTGGAAATGGTAGTTCCCCAAAATAATATGATAGATAGAGATGTGCAAGTTAAATACGACCCATATATTATGTGGGACATACTTACACTAAAAAATCCATTTGCTGGTTATTTAAATTAGAATTTAACTGGTTGTAATTTTTTTTTGCTCTAGCTGGTAACTTTATGAGGAAAAGAGATGCTTACTGACATTCAGATTATGTATCAATGACAAGGACTCTCAGAAGTAAATTAGAAATAAAAAGAGAAAAAAAAAAACCTCTGAATGTAGTTAATAGAGTCTCTCATGTACTTTTCTTGTTCACCCTATCAGAGAAATTAATGTCAGGGGAACTCCTGCATTAGATGAAGACAACTATACACCAGTGCATTCTCTAGTAACCTAAGATTGAGTGTGAAAAAGTGACTCGCATGTTGTCTTTTAACAAAATCTGTGTATTGATAGAGCTCTCCATTCTATGTCAGATAAATGAAATAAGACAGTAATAGCACCTTTGGGTTTGCAGTGCATGACAGAGTGCCTGCCACATTGTAGGGAGACTATGCTCACAGAATGAAGAAAGGAACAAATAAAAAAACCTGCAGAACAAAAGTAATAAAAAAATTACCATAAGAATTCAGTGGAAGAGATGACCTCCTTATGATTTCCCCCTCAGTACACACATATGCAAGTATTGCATACATGTACACTTTATCTTCTCTGTAGGTTGTAAGAAACCGTGAAATCTACAAAACAGAAGAGATGGTTAGGAAAAAATAATCTGAAAAGAAAAGGGTATTGGGTAAGGTAGCATAATAATGCAGGTAAATCAAATGCAGCAATAAGCATAAAGCCACATTAAAGACCATTACTCACAGTAAGTGTAAGAATTGAGAGGATGGTCATGAGATTGCATGGAAATATTAAAATATAATTCTTGGAGGATGCAATATTTAACATGAGATATCATGATTAAATCATTTAAGTCTATAAGCTCAATTATAGAAATAAATACCTAGAAGAAAGGCCATGTTAAAAATAGAGCAAAATCTTAAAAAAAAACCTTTTTAAGTAAAGAATCAAAATTTATATTTATTTCAATTATGAAAATAGAAACTGGAAAGAATAAGTTTCAATGTCATTACAAACCTTAAGGGTAGCAAGTGGTAGACACAAAAAGCATCATACATATCTTAAAACTTACTGCTACATATAAAAAGTAAAAAGAAGACAATGATAAATATAACTTAAGGCAAGGTGATTGCAGAAAAACTAAACATATGATTAGTGTAATGAATGTATATATTTCAAGGTCTAAACATTAAGACTGTATTTAGATTTTTTGAATATGCTACTTACAGCAGTTGCCTAAAACAAAATTAACCCTAACATAAAAGCCAAACAGATGATCAATTAATTCTCTTATAATAGTACCTAATAAATAATATATTATACTAGACCTTCTAAAGGAAGTTAAAAAACGTTAACTGTCACATGAAATTTTAATCTACTATATTTATTCTTCATAGATGAAATAGATTACCACACCAAAAAAATCAGTATAAGAGTGGGAAAAAGCAGATAACTTGAGTATTGAATCTAGTGCAATTGTATAGAGTGCAATATAGAATTGTACATAATGAACATGTAATGCTAAACATGTGATATACTTCTTAAACACATATATGAGATATTTATGAAATTTTATTTATTTTATCCACACAAAAATTTTAAACACAATGTATCTCCCTACATTTTAGAGTTTTTTAAGTCTTACCACATAGCCTTAAGACTAGTTATTTTGAATATACATTTAGAGAAATTCTTTTAACTATTTGGTCATAAAATTTAAAATTCAGAGAATTAATGACAATAAAGATGATTTTATTTTAAAATATATTTAATATTGTGAGAAATTCTCTCATACTTTTTTCAGATACAAAGTTAAATAAAACAAACAAAAAACTCAGCTCTAAAACTCCAAAATAGAAAGTAGAGCTCAAATGATTTCTCTGTAATTTTACTTTTTTAAAATAGAAACCTGTGGAGTATAGAGACTACAGGCAAATTTATCAAAGTGTTTGCTTTACTTCTGGTTGGAAAGTTCTATAGATTTTTTTTTTCATTTTTCTTTAATAAGTATGTCTGATTCTATGATCAGACAAGTTACTTAATGCCATTAAAATATTAAGTGAGACATACTTGAAAAATGACTTCCAAATAATTAACGATGAAATTATGAGAATTTACTAGGATTATTTAGATAAAAGTTAAAAATAAAGTTTAAAAGGGGAAAACTCTTTGAGTTTTTGAGTCTTTACACTTCTTTTTGAAGTAATTATAATAAAACTTTATATCATAAAGAACTATAAAATAAGTCAGCAGTGTTTAATGGAATAAGGAAAAGAATAAGAATAAGAAAAGAAGAATATTTAATGGAAATAAATATTGTGTTTTCATTATGTGATTGTACTTTCATATGTGACTTCATTTAATCCTCCAAATAACCCTCATATAATGATTCCCATTTTACAGCTTAACAAATAAAAACAAAACTGTTGTCCTTCAGTTTACTCATAGTATTCCTAAATGTCTCTTTCATTGTACTTATGCTACTACACTAAAATCACGTGTTGACTCCTTGAACTGTAAATGCCTTCAATGCAGGCCTTTTTCATCTTTCTGATTTATTTCTATATTATTATTATTATTATTATTATTATTATTATTATTATATCTATATTATTCTATTTTTATATTTTTATTTATGTTTATATTCCTGGATCAAGCCAGTTGTACACCCATCAAAGACGTCAGCTTTACATTTGGGACTGCTTGGTTTCAAAATCAATGCTCATGCCATTGAAAAGATCCCCTCTTGACTGTAAGTAGGGAGATATGAATTGTTTTCTATCTTTGTTACTAACCAACGGTGCTACCTCAGATTTATAAATTAATTTCTCAGACTTCAGTATCCTTTTTTAGTATAGTTAAGGGTGCACTAGATATCTAAAGATCCTTTGAGTTATAAAGTTTTATGCTTGTAATCTAAAAGTGAAATGGGAAAATTATCAGAACACAGAGTTAAGCATTAAATTAAAAAATCAACTATGGTTAATTCTGCTAAGTGTATTATTCCGTCTTTTAGTCGTTTATAGATACTTTTTAAGGAATGTATCTGAGAATCTTTCATATTACTCTGTTTATGCATACTTAAATAGCAATTTTGTAATAATTCCCCCACACATACCACTCAAATTCTTTTCTATTTCCCATATGTTCTACTGAAACTGTAATGGAAGGAAGCTATTTTTCCTAGTTGCTTGACTTTCTACAAATCTTTGCACTAATCTGGCAGCACACTTTACAGTGCAGTGACAAATTAGGGAGAGTGTTCTAGATAGTGATTTTATACATAAATAACCTAAATTTATTTGCTTTTGATATTTATCAACAACTCTATTTAGTTACATCTCTAATTTTGAGATTAAATCATATAATAAATTTAAAATTTTATTATTTAATTATAATTCACAACTATACATATGAATTTCTACTTTATCTCTCCTTTAGCTGTCATTGGGAAAATTTTAGTAAGAAATAAGATAGAAATATTAACTTGAAGGCTTAGGAATTATAATTGATGTTCCGAAAAGCCAGTTCCTAAAGGAGACTGCATATAATCTAGTGATTATAAATAAAAGGCATGCTTTGTCATAATTTCTGTAATTTTTAAGTAATGATTTTTAGTCTAATAGTGCATTCATGTTTGTTGCTATTAAAATGAGCAAATGAATAGGACTGCCAGTTTACACAATTATTTACAGAACAGGAAATAACAATGATGATTTTTTGGCATTCAAACAAAGAATTTATGATTTTGCCCTCTCTAGTTCCACCTTACTGAAGACTTCAGTGGTCATTATCTCTGTGGTCATCTTCCAATGAAATCACCAAAATTATCAGTATTGTTTTCTTTTGGTATCACTGTTTGGGGGCTTTTGTATTGTTAATATGTATTTTTTAAAATCAAGCATAATTTCAAAAATACAAGGTTTAAAAATTGAGGGGGAAAAACCTGAATAATCCTTTTTCTAGGCTTTTTTATGCCTACTTACAATGGACTGTTACTTTAAAAAATCACTTGCATTATATTTCTCATTGTAAGTATGAAAAGGTCTTAAATAACATTTATTATGCCTTTTTCTGCCTTAATATAAAGTAATTAAGGTAATTGCTATTTAATTATAATATTGGGAAATCCAACTTTTAAAATGTTAGTGAAAAGATTAAGATTATGATATTATCTCTTTTACTTTAATAAGCATGTAATGTGAATCATAGTAGAAGATTAGATCCTCACCTTCAAATTGTACTTTGCAAAAGTTAAAGCTAAAATTTGTACTGAGTACTCATTGTTTGTAATAGGTTTTATTTAATTAATATCTATAAGTAGGCTATTCTTTTATAGAAGTAGCACATTTAAAATTTTGGGAGATTACTTTTTCTATAAATTGCTTATTTTTCCCATTATTTTCAGTTAGAATCACAATTCCATAATCTGCCTTAGGAAGTAAGAATTATCTATAAAGTTCATTCAGTTGAAAGAAGAGCCTTACCATCAATTAATTAGTAATATTTAACCAAGAAATCTGCCTCTCAGACTGAAATGACATATAATAATATGTAGATGTTCAATAAATGTGGTTAAAAAGAATTACACGAAGGATGTTCATATATATACTTTTTATTGAAGTGTAGTTGACATACAATATTATATTTCATGTGTGGAAATAGTGATTTCTACAAATCTCATTATGAAATGCTCACTACAGTAAATGTAGTTACCAACTGTCACCATACAGAGTATGTCTTTGTTGGCTTGTTTGTTTTGATTTTTAGATTCCACATTTAAGTGAAATTATATGGTATATAATTTATATTATATATATATATTTGCTTTTTTTTCTGTCAGACTTATTTTAATTAGCATAATGCCCTCTAGCTCCATCCATGTTGTCACAAATGGGAAGATTTCATTTTTATGGCTAATATTCCATTTTATAATTATGCCACATCTTTATCCATTCATCTCTTGATGGACACTTCAGTTGCTTCCATATCTTGACTATTGTAAGTAATCCTGCAATAAAAATAGAGGTGTATATGTCTTTTTGAATTAGTGTTTTTATTTTCTTTGTGTAAATACCCAGAAGTGGAATTACTGGGTCATATGGTAGTTCTATTTTTAATTTTTTGAAGAAACTCCATACTGTTTTCCAGTGTCTGCACCACTTTGGTGGTGCCCATATCTTTGCCAAAACTTACTATTTTTTTTTCCTTTGTGATACTATCTATTCTGAGTGGTATGAGGTGATAGCTCATTGTGATTTTGATCTGCATTTCTCCAATGATTAGTGATGCTGAGCATCTTTTCATTTTCTCTTGGCCATGTGTATGTCTTCTTTGGAAAAATGCCTATTCAGCCCCCCTACCCATATATTCTTAACCTCTCTTTCTTCTATTTCTCTAAATATTCTAGTAAACAAAGGCAAAAGGCAACATAAAAATATATGATTTATTATGTCAATAAATAGGAAAATGTGAATATACTATTTCAGTTTAAGTGTATGCAGATTTTTTTCAATAATTACAGTGAAGTATTATAAATGCATTTTCTCTTATGATTTTCTTAACATTTTCTTTTTTCTAGCTTATTTTATTATAAGAATACTATATATTATATGTATACAAAATATTTGTTAATCACCTGTTTATGTTATCCATAAGGCTTCCAGCCAAGAGTAGGCTAAGTTCTGGAGAAGCCAAAAGTTATGCACAGATTCTCAGCTGTGCAGGGGGTCAATGCCTCTAACTAGCCCCTTGTTCTAGGGTCAATTATGTATGTATGTATGTATGTATATATACACATATATATGCACACACTCTGCAGACGTATGATTACTTTTTGTGTTGATCTTCCCTTTCTTAAAGTAATTTCTTCCTCTTTCCACATACCTGCAGGCTACCTGTTCTCTTCCTTTTTGTTACAATTGAAAAGAGGCAAAGAGAATGGCCTTACAATGCATTTGCATGTCCTTTTCCTAGCAGACATTTCTCAGGCTGTTCACTTAAATAGATATTAGTAGCTAACTAATTAAACTAACTCTCCTATCAGCCTGAAATTAGCAGAGGCTCTGTTTTGCTGCAGCCTTGTGTGTTGTGTTTTCTTAAAGACATGGTCTACTATCATCCCAAAACATAATAGAAAATTAGATTTAAATAAACACACTCAATTAAAATGTAGAACGTATTTCCTCACAAAATATAATTTTGAAAAGGTTAACAATTATATGAAGATTTTTCACAGTTATCAATTCATCACACATAAAAATACTTTGCCTTGTTTGTTATAAAAAACAAAGAGATAATTTTGGGGATTATCTTTTCAGATAATTTTTCATTTTTAACATAGAATTAAAAATTCTAATGTTAAAAAAAAATCTAATGTTTAAAAATGCCCTTAAGACCCATCTACTCAAATCATTTTGGTTCTATTGCATGCTGTTTGTTACATCATTGTTTGACATATGTGTTCATATCTCATATAATGGAATATAAAAGCATTTTTAGTCATTTGACAAATCTGTAAAGAATTTTCTTTTTGAACATTGTAATCTGACATCTTGTTTTTTTTCAAATCTGCACATTTCAAAGGAATGTCTCCTATACATTTTCATTACTGATAATTTTAGCTGAATTAAAGTAAAACTAGATTTCTCAGGCACATCATGAGAAACCCTTTCACAACTAGATACATTTCAAATTTTGTAAATGTTCAAAGTCCTTTATCAACAATTTCAAAATCTCAAAGCTCTAAAAATGAGCCTTCTCTCTTAGCACATATGACTTGAAAACCTGCCCTGACCTGGGCAGATGTGAAACTATTTATAGTTCTTATTTTTGTACTTAATGCAAATATTCATATGTTTCATTGCAGAGATATTGATTAATTTGATTATGGGTTGATGCTCTTATCCACTGAAGATATTACCAGAGATAGACAATGTCTACCTTATGTTTCTTCTAAAATCTGAAAATCTCTGAATTCAGATGCGTTTAACCCCAAAGCTTCAGATAGAGCACTTTGGATCTGTGTTAACCTCCAAGCTTTTCTCCAGCTTCTGCATTAGGTTAATATTTTTACCATGTTAGATGCAAACAGCACAGTTGGATCCCACAAAGTGTGTTTTGTTGTCTCAGGTGTATGGTGGGGAGTGCTTGCAGGTCCAAGTGGAAAGCCAAGGAGAGAATAGGCTAGGATGAGCTTTCAGGAGTGGCTCAGAGAACAGGAGAATCAGGTAGGAGACACTGATGCTAAGATCACTCTTCCCAGAGAAGCCCTATCTCTAGGGATCTTAGGAGTTATAGGGGACCAGCAGAATCCTCCTGTGATGAAACATACTTCTATGCTTGCACACATATCCCCTGCTCCCCACCAGTGCCAGAGAGCCCTAGTGCCCAGACTCATCTGTAGAAAAGTCTGGCTCATGCCACATATCACGTAAACACCAGTTCTCAACACATCTCCTGATAACCCTTAGAAGTTTCATAGTATACCAACTGGTTTGTTGATCTATTAGGTTAACAATCCCATTTAAGGAGAAAATTAAATACATTTTTTTCTATTCTTACCTATACACATAATTAAATAGGACTCTCCTTTTTCATTTTAAATATTGAAATTATACTCATAAATTATTATTTTTATCCCGTGACCTTGTAATTCTTATACTCTCTTGAAAAGTTTTTAAGTCTGTTTTTTTTAGTTGATCCTTAATGAAGGAGTTAAATTACTTATTTTTGGCATTGTATTAATTTAAGCCCACTAAATGAATGGAAAGATAAAGGCAACTCTCTCTAGAAAATAGAAGATGAATTGGAATTATAGAACTAAATTTGAGGCCTACCTTTATCATATTCTTTTTGTGTAAATCAGTAAAATTATATCATCCATCTGCTCCTCTGAGTCCTCATCTCATAAATGGGGATGGGAGGAAATTCTCTAAGTTTATTTCTCACTTTGAGATTCAATTGAAGCAAAGTTCTCACCTGTCATCTTTCTGACAGAAGCTATTTTATAATGTTAATAATTATTTGGGATATTATCACCACATTTAGAAATTAAATGTAAATGTATATAATATGTCATGGAACTGGCTGCATATTTTTTTCTTTAGGATTAATATTTGAATTTGTTTTGAATATTTTATGACTTAAAGAATTTTACTTAGTGAATGCCATGTTTGAATACAAAGATCTCTGATTTTTCTAGAAAATAATTTCTAAAATTCATGTATAATTTTTCAAGGTAAGCAATCTTTTTTAATGATTTTATTTATTTATTCATGAGAGACAGAAAGAGAGAGGCAGAGACACAGGCAGAGGGAGAAGCAGGCTCCATGCAGGGAGCCTGATGTGGGACTTGATCCTGAGACCCCAGGATCATGCCCTGGGCTGAAGGCAGAACTAAACCACTGAGCCACCCAGGCCGCCCTCAAGATAAGCAATGTTAATCTTGGTTGCTTCTAAAAGGAAAATGATACTTAAGGAATGTAGGATACATGAATAAGAATTAAATCTGGCAAGAAACTTTCACTGTTGACTTTGTCATAATAATTTAGTTTTAGAAGGTCACATGAATAGATTTTTTTATTTTATAAAAATTCCAGATAGTTGCTTCCTGTAATCAAACTCTAAGTTTCACTAAATGAATTTTATACTATATCGTAGCTTTCAAAAACATGATGCTTGATATCTGCCTGAAGAAATATAACCTAGTAAGATTCTTTAATGTTATATTAGTACATTTTAGATTAAAGCAGTTATTCAAAATATTTTTCTGAAAAAAATATAGGACACTGTGAGTATTCCTTCTTTTTCACCAGTGGAAAAATAATCAAAAAGAAAATTTTTAAAAATGTGCCCACGACTCAGCAACTTAACATTTTGAGCCCTGTTTTTGCCCTTATCTCCAGTTGCCTTATTAGAGGAAACAGGATCATTGTTGATATGATATGAAGTTATTATTATATTTCATAAAGACTGAGATTCTCTACCTCTATTTCTGGCATCTTAACATGCTCCTACTTGAGTCTTTTCATTGGCACTGTTCACTGTTGAGCTTTACTATTTTGGCCTTAGGTTTATCGAGTTATCTCCCTTCTGTTTCTGGCCTTAGTAATACTCCTAAAATAGATCATCACACAGTTCAACATCTTCCTACCACTAATTTATTCAAAACACACACCCACAAACAGACCTTCTTATAAAAAATAATAATGAACTGATATTCTTCCTGCCTTAAAATAAACCTTAAAAAAATAAAGTATAATGACATTATATTAGTTTCAGGTGTACAGCATAATGGTTCAATATTTGTATGCATAGCAAAATGATCACCGCAAGTCTAGTCAACATCTGTCACCATACATGGTCACAAAATTATTTTCTTGTGATAGGAACTCTCAAGATCCACCCTCTCAGAACCTCCACATATGCAATATTAACCATAGTCACCATACTGTACATTGCTCTTGACCTGTTTGTTTTTTTTTTTTTTTTAACACTTGCCTTGTTTGGTTAAATATGAAACAGTCTTATGCCTTAAGCACACTTAGCTTGTGCTATTTTAAAGTTCAAAATAAATTAAAATGGGAAACTCAAACCACCTTTGGGTACTAGGATTATATAAAAACATTTTATGTTAATATATTCAATTGATATTCAATTTAAGTTGAGATACTCTTCATTTCTTCCTTATTTGATCTTCATGTGAGCATTATGCCTACTTATGAGCAACACATTTTTCAACTCCTAGGAATAATGGAAGGTAGAATATAGGGTAATTCACTTTCACCTTTATGTCTGTTGCCCTGAATTATTTCAGAGCCAAAAGGGAAGAAACATATTCACTTGCATTTCCTTCCCCTCTGTGCCATCTCCCACACATACACACAATTCTGAAAATGATATCATTAAACAGAGTAGGTAGATGGAGCTAGAGAGTATTATACTAAGTCAAATAAATTAGAGAAAGACAAGTACCATATGATTTCATTCATATGGAATTTAAGAAACAAATGAACATAGAGGGGGAAAAGAAAGGCAAACCAAGAAACAGACTCTTAACTACAAAGAACAAACTGAGGGTTTCTTGGGGGCCGTGGAGGATGGGTTAAATAGATGATGGGTATTAAGCAGCGCACTTGCAGTGATAAACACTGGATGTTGTGTATACGTGATGAATCACTAAATCCTACATCTGAAACTACTAATACACTATATGTTAACTACCTGGAATTTAAATAAAAAATTGGAAGAAAAAAAACCAGAGTAGATAGAAGGAGTAATATCAAATCAGAAAAGACCTGGTCAGTTTCTACTCTGCCCTAAGCAACCAGGAGCAAAAATGAATATAGATAAAACTCAGAATTGCTCTCTGGTATCTGGTTTTGGTAGATCCTGTGAAGAGGAACAAGGAACTCCCACCACAGGGCTGGTATTAACTTGTCCTTTGCTACTGTTTTACCTGCTTTGATAACTGAAAGTGCTTCATTTTTAGGATATCTTAAGAGAAAACATTTCCTCTTCTTTGGTTAGTGCCCTGCTTTTTTCTTTTAAGATTTTGTTTATTTATTCATGAGAGACAGAGAGAGAGAGAGAGAGGCAGAGACACAGGCAGAGGGAGAGGCAGGCTCCATGCAGGGAGCCCAATGCCGGACTCGATCCGGGTCTCCAGGATCACGCCCTGGGCTGAAGGCGATGCTAAACCGCTGAGCCACCTGGGCTGCCCAGTGCCCTGCTTGTCAGTGGATCTTTGACCAAGGTCATAGCTCAAACAAAATCGCTACTCAAAAATCATTTATAGAATTGGATTTAATATATACCAGTATTTTCTAAATGTGGAACCTTTCTGAAAATCCGTACAGTATCTTCAAATGTTAAGATGCTTATGGGATTTCATGTAAAAAGCCCTCAACCTCAACATAGGTTAAAAGTTTAATCTAAAAATATTGCTCTATTAGTAAAATGTAAGTTTGTTCCCAAAGTCAAGAAGTATGTCTTTTTGACAAGGTAATTCTGAAAATCTTGTTAATACAGAAAAAAATATTTGTGTGGTCTTGATTTTGGCAAAGTTCACATACAGAGAGGAGTGATAAGTTAGAGGAAGAGAGAGAGAAAGTGAGCAAGTGAGCTGTTCATAGGGGGTCATCTGGTGTTTAAAAAAATAAATAGATGTTTTAGAAATAATGCTTAGCATTCTCTTCTCTAATGTTTATAACAAAATCACAATATTTTAGTTACTTTCATAATTTTTTGTCAGAACATTTAAAGGTTGTGTTTAATAATATACAATGATTAAAGAGTGATTCAACAAAAACTCTTGGACTTGGAAGAGATCTTAGGGATTATTGAATTGGAAGTTCTTCCTTTTACAGTTTTGTTTTTACTGTGAAATCTTGAGGAATGAAGAATATGCTTTTGCAAAATAACCTTTATATAAATGTGACCCCCTCCTAATATTTATTTTAGCATTACTTTTATAGTTTCATTATACATCTTACAAGGAAAAATTTATAACAAAACCCTGTGGAACATTATTTTTTAAAGTATTCATTTATCCTGAATATATTTTATTGCCTACAATGCCATTATTGTAAAATTAAATGGGTTAGTTATATTTCCACATAATTTTTAAATAAATTGTAACTATTGTAAAATACCAAGAAGTCATTAAACATTTTAAAAATTATTATAAAAATTACTTAGAGGGATCCCTGGGTGGCGCAGTGGTTTAGTGCCTGCCTTTGGCCCAGGGCGCGATCCTGGAGACCCGGGATCGAATCCCACGTCAGGCTTCCGGTGCAGGGAGCCTGCTTCTTCCTCTGCCTGTGTCTCTGCCTCTCTCTCTCTCTCTCTCTCTCTCTCTGTGACTATCATAAATAAATAAAAATTAAAAAAATTACTTAGATAATAACATTGTTGAATCCTAGCTTCCCAAAATATTATCAAAATAACCTATTAATAAGAAAAAGCTGATTTTATTCTCATTGCCACTGTTAACACAACAAACACCCAAAAGTGTCTCAGAGAGGAGAAGGTAAAGTTAGAATATTAGTGAGAGTTTACAATTTTGCTTATGTGGGTCTATCAATATGAGTAGTATGAAGCTTGATTAGGTAGGATTGGATAAGGACCCTGGATATAATAGTTTAGGACTTCTAGACAGAGCAAAAGATGGATTTTGAGGCCAAGGGTTCAAAGGCTATTGGCAATCAACTATTGCCTGCTTTGTTTTGAAGAGTCCATAAGTCTTGCAGGAAAATTCTGGAATGAACAATAATGTTATTTGAAATTTACCTTTCTGGGTAAGAATTTTCTGTTGATGAGGATTTTCACATAGACAGTGAACCACTTAGAGATGGTTCCATCTCAGAAATCTTTGGTTTTATTGGACATGGCCAAAAGAAAGTCTAGAAAGATAAAGTTTTTTATCTATTTGGTGGGTAACAGGAATAGAGTGTAAGTATTTTGACATATAATATGCTATCTTGGCATTTTGTTGAAGAAATCCGATGACGTCACTCACTTTTTTTTTTTTAGTAAATTTTGAGAATATGAAAAACTTTACAAAAAATAATAGCCACTTTAAATAATACTAATTATACGAAATACTTTGATCAGTTCTCACTTAGGTGAAGTTTTTCTTCATTAAAAGGGTAGATTTGGTAAGACTTACACTTACTGTATTGTAATTACTTAATTACCTGACAGTTACCTGAGAGTATCAGTTTCCTGGGAGAAAACATAGTATCTTATTTATTATTTTAACTCCCTCATGTAGTACAAAGTCTTGCACATAATATATGCTCAAGAAACAACAATAACAGTACAATAGAAGGCTCCACCAGCTGACGCTGAATGTCTGTAGTTCACACGAAAGCACTTGCTTATTTTCAGCCATGGAAGACAATTGAGCCAGCTGGGTGTCATGATTCTGTTTGTTTGATATGATTTTTCAATCAAATATATTTTTCTATATTAAGTTCTTTGTTATTTCATGAGATGAGTTATGCAGATAATTTTATTGAGAAAGAATTTTATTTAAGAACATAATTTTCAATGAATTATACAGCACTATTATGTGTCATATATTTGTCATTTATAATTCAGAGTTGTTAAGAGGCAAATTTGGATCTCCTATTTTTTTCAAGTATGATAATTTAGTTTGAGTGAGTTTCTCCCACATGGTACTGGTAATCTTTTATCTAAGAAGGTCACAGGATCATAGGCCTTCTAAGAAAGATTGTTAATAGGTCATAATTTAACTTTCACGTGAATAAGAGCAGTAATAAGATATGGATAGAGAGGCTCTGTTTCACAGGAAACTGCCAGGATTTATTTGTGATTTTCAGTATTGATTATTTCTAGTATGTCACTCTTTCCATTTGTACGTACATTTGTGTATGAATGAATATACTTTGTTACTGTGTACTCCTATTACCTTCAGTACATTCCTCTTAATACCATTATTTGGTTCTTATTTTTGCTAAAAATGAATGCCCATTAGGGCTCATGAGTTTATGTGAAAATTATTACTGTTTTCTCAATTCTTTCAGCAATGCAGATAAGCTTTTGAATGACATTTCAGAAGAAAATGCCTTATATTGTAGATTATTATTCATTTAATTTGCAGTATCTGACGGGAAAACTAAATACAGTTATGCAGTAGGAAATTATTGAAAGAAATTGTGGTTTATGTGCCAAATTTATGAGTATGAGTGCATTCATTTTCCCATGAGATTTTTTTCATTGAAAATGAAATCCTCATCTTTTTCAGTTTAATAATTTATGAAAATCATAATCATCTTTTAAAGATTTTTTTTTATTTGAGACAGAGAAGGCATGAGTAAGGTGGGGGGTAGAAATAGAGGGAGAAACAGTCCCCATTGAGCAGGGAGCCCAACTCAGGGTTTGATTCCAGGACCCTGAGATCATGACCTGAGCTGAAGGCAAATGCTTAACCAATTGAGCCACCTAGGCACCCTGAAAATAGTCATTTTTGAGTAAAAAGTAGTAAAATTTCCAAAATAAAATTTCTGTATGAAATAGTCTCTTAAGCTTGCATGTGAATATGTGAGTGCAACTTTTGCACATAGAATATCAAATGTATTTAAAATTAATTAACTAAACAAGAACCACGTGGAATGTATCAAACAAAATTTCTAATAAGATTCTAAATGTATTTAAATTTAAATGTAATAATGTTATGAGAATTCAGAAATGTACTGTACTTTTAGACATGGCTTTTCAAACTAACATTTTAGCTAAAGGGAAGTACACATATACATAATGTCACAAATTTTCTGTTTCCTGAGACCTTCTAGTAATTACCTCATTATCCTGTAATTCTATCAGACATATTACTCAGGAATAAGTTTTCTGAGAAGAAATCTCCTACGATTACCATTTGAATAGGATAAACATATTTGAGTAGTTTACAGCACCATTAATTTGATTTCTTATAAATTATACAATGGGATTGAACTGTTTCATTTTATAGATTGCCTCCAACAGCGAGAACCACAACAATTGAATTCCTTGCTTCATAAAACTAAATTATGGCTTTTTGTCAATACTTCAGCATTCCACACTAAGGAGAAAATGTGCTATGCCATCATAGCCTCATTTGTATCTGATGATCTTTAAATGTTATTGAGAATTGGAAATTATCCCTCATAATGGTTGAAGTTGGTAAGTCTAGATAAGAGAAACTCACATATAAAATTAAAATATATTTTCATTATGCAACTTAACTATGAAGTTCTGACTTATTTCCTATTTATACATTTCTCCTTTCCCCAAAATTGGGGCCCTTTGATCTTTATCTGGAGTAGGCACAGTCAGGCCCTTGTATAAATCTTAGACCAATCAAAAAAACAATACATATATATATATATAGATGGCTGTAGCTCTACATTGTAGTACTGAACCTTTACCCTATATTTTTATAGTTCATCTTGAGCTACACATATTCAGATTCTGGTGACAGGATTCTACTTTTTTAAAGTAATAATAACTAATATAGTAGTACTAGTACTACTTTTTGCCATGGTTTTCTGTTTAGGTCACAGCATTAATATTTCTCTCTCTTAAATATGACTGCTGGCAAAGTGACTAATAACGATTTCATTCATATGTGGAATTTTTAAAATTATTATTTTTTAAAGATTTATTTATTTATGATAGACAGAGAGAGAGAGGCAGAGACATAGGCAGAGGGACAAGCAGGCTCCAGGCAGGGAGCCCAACGTGGGACTCGATCCCGGGTCTCCAGGATTGCACCCTGGGCCAAAGGCAGGCGCTAAACTGCTGAGCCACCAAGGGATCCCTCATATGTGGAATTTAAGAAACAAAACAGATGAACATAGTGGGTAAAAAAAAGAAAGAGGCAAACCAAGAAACAGACTCTTAACTATAGAGAACAAACTGAAGGTTGCTGGAGGGGACATGGGCAGGGGATGGGTTAAATGGGTGATGGGTATGAAGGAGGGCACTTGTGATGAGCACTGGGTGTTGTATGTAAGTGAGGAATCATAAATCCTACACCTCAACTAATATTACACTGCATGGTAACTAACTGGAATTTATTAGAAACTTGGAAGAAAAAAAAGCAAAACTGACTGAGATGTTTAAAAAATCTTTTCTTCCTAAGATTCATCTAATCTCTGATCAAAGTCAAATTTAAGGTAAACATCTATATTTGGTGATCAATGCTGACATAATTATAAAGAAAAATAGAAGAGATCAGGATTAAAGGGACTCCAATTTTATTAGAAATGATCTTAAATCCTCCAGACTGTAAGAAAGTACCTATAGACAAAAAAAAATTCTAGAGTCTTATGTATCAAGAGTTTTAAAATCTATACTGAAATAAAATATATCTTTGTTCACATGCATCAGTATATCTGTAGAACAAATGCTTATAAATGGCATTGTTCAATGAAAAGCTATATATATGTAAAATTTTGCTATTGCTTCCAATGACCTGATAGGTTAAAGTGATATGTTGGTGTTTAACTTGTTTGTCTCTATTTTGAGTGAGCTTACAAATCTTATAATTTGTTTTCTTGTCCATCTGTTCATGACTTTTGACTCTTCCCTATCTTTGCTTAACTTTCATGTTTAAAGAAGTAAAAGTGACATTATGAAACTGAAGTAATATTATATACAAGATAAAAATCATGAAAAGAAGTATTTTCATGAAAATACCTTAGAGAGGGAAATAGATTTGATATTTTGTCCTCTCGCTCTTCACAAAATCCATTGGCTTTAATTCAAAAAGAGTGATCTTGTAATTACTAGATCCAATGAACTCTTCTCAATTTGGTGACAGTATGGGAGTAACTAAGTAGAATAATAATTAAAAAGCATGGCCTAGGTTTGAATTATGGTCTTGTCAATTCAATAACTCGTAACCTTGAACAAGTCACTTAAACTCTCTAATTATCTGTATCATCATCTGTAAAATGAAGATAATGATAGTATTTACTTTACAGGTTTTATATGAGGATTCAGCTAAATAATGCATGTCAGGAAATCACTTAGTCTAGTGCCTGGCATAAAGTAAGTCATGTTGCTATAATTATGATTATTATTGGCATCTTGTCAACGTATCATATGTTCCTCTTGACCACACCTCAAGGATTAAACTAGTTTTTTTCCTTTAGTGTGTAGTTGTAGGCACTTGGCCCTCCTCCTGTTTTTTTTTTTTTTTTTTGATAACACTTAGAACGTCTTGCTTTTTTTCCCTATTTTTTTTTCTATTTAATGAATGCTCCTATTTTGGAGACTATCATATTAGATATGATATGAATCTTAGTCACAGTTCTGATCATGTTATCACTTTGATTAAAATTACTTCAACAGTAATTTTAACAGTAATTTTAAGAAACCCTTCTGTCAACTATGCCAAAGTTAAAAAATTCAAGGATATATTGTGCAGAAAATAACAACATGTATGTACTTCCCATATTCATTCCAGCACTATTTATAATAACCATGATATGGAAATAACACAAATGTATGTTGACAGATGAATGGATGAAGAAAATATGGTATATACACACAATGGAGTATTCAGCTTTAACCAAGAAGAAAATCTTCCCATTAGAAGATTTTGACATGACATTATGACAACACAACATAATGTTACATTAAATAGGTCAGTTACAGAATACTGCATTATTTCACTATTATGATGTATCTAAAATAGTCATACTGATAGGAGAGAAGATTGCCAGGGGTTGGGTGATGGGAGAAATGTGAGTTGCTATTCAGTGTGCACGAAGTTTTGGTTACGCAAGATGAATAAATTCTAGAGAACTTATTATACAGCATAGTGCCTATAGTTGATGCAATTATGTGCACCTCAAAATTTGTTAAAAGGATAGATTTCCTGTTAACTGTTCTTACTACAAAAAAAAAAAAGGAAACAAAACCAAACAATAACAAATTAAAGAATATAGCAAACATTGGGGTGTGTTGGATATGGCTATTACTTTCATGGTGATTATGGTATCATGGGTATATGTATATATCCAAACTCATCAAATGCACATATTAAATATATGCAATTCTTAGTATATCAGTGATATCAGTGCTATCTCTGTAAGCTGGGTTTTTAAAAAAAATGAGTGGAAATAAAGAGATTTCAAACAACATTTACAAAAAGCTCTGAATTGTTAAGAAGAAAAGGCAGTGAGGCAAGTTTGAGCACAGATTTTTTTTTTTTAATTTTAGTAGAAGCATAATTTGGTTGTGAGGTATTAATAGAGAGGAAGAGGTGGAATTAGAAACCTCCTTTTCCTGAATTAAAACCACAAACATTTCTATTCATAATATATTTTAGTATCAATAGACATACTCATTTTTTATTGTTGCTGTAACAAATTACCACAAACTTGGTGGCTTAAAGCATTACAATTTCTTGTCTTATAATTCTAGAGGTCAGTTATTCTGTATATTTAAAAATAATTAAAATTATTTTATTAACGTGATCTAAAATTCAAGCAGTTTTTGTACTTCATAGAGAATGATTCTTGTTGAAGGAAGGTTTCGAAATTGATTTCGCCTATATGATTTATTTCTCATTTGTACATGTAATTCTTCAATGAGCCTTATTTTTAATATTCTGCATTAATTCTAAGTGAGCGTATATAGACACAAAGTATTTTAAATAACTTGAAATTTAGGGGAACATTTTTTTTTTAAAGAAGATGTAATTGCTTGTATATTTTTCTACCTATAGAAAGTTGAAAAACAAAAGCATATATTTTTTAGGATTTTATTTATTCATGAGAGACACAGACAGAAAGAGAGGCAGAGACACAGGCAGAGGGAGAAGCAGGCTCCACGCAGGGAGCCCAACGTGGGACTCTATCCTAGGCCTCCAGGATCACGCCCTGGGCCGAAGGTGGGGCTAAACTTATGAGCCTCCCGGAGATCCCTCAAAAGCACATTGTTTAAACAGAAGATAACACAATATTCCTTTGGCTAACGCTGGTTATAAGAATGTCTTTTCCCCACACATGTAGCTGAGAGGCATAAAAGTGTTTTCAAAGCTCATCTGAAAATTTTATTTTATGGAATAAACCAACAAATCTTTGATTTTAAGATAGTAACATTCTAAACAGAAGATCAAGCGTAAAAATTAGAGAAATAAATGACAGAAAATTCAATGTTTATAGAGTGTCTGAGATTCCAGATAGTATACTGGATAGTTTGTATTCATTGTCCATTTTAGTTCTCATACTAATTCTTGAAATAACTTTTATTTAGACCTTACCAAAAGAAGCATAAGAGAAACTTAGGAATTTGCTTACAATATAATGCTGTCTTAATTCAGAATTCAACATTATATTTGTTATACCACAGTTTTCTATTTTTTGATTAATTAATTAATTGGTATTATAGAGATAATTGTATATATGCTGCTGAAAAGAGCATGAGATAATTATAAACTAAAGAAAACTATGAAGAAAAAGGAATGATTTGATTGATTTGTCTAGAACAGTGCTTGGTATAAATATCTAAATTAATTCTATAAGCCTACAACCCAGAGGCAACCAAATTTAACCTTTAGTTTATTTCCTTCTACTATTTTTTCTAGACATACTTTACACAATTGAGATTACACACTTTTTAATCTTAATTTTTCCTAAATTTTATAATATAAACACTTCTGTTGGTGCATTCTTTATAGACATTATATTTTAATAAATACTTCCGATTTCACTAGGTCACATGCTCTTCTGTAAGGTATACCAAGGTAGAATGTTAGAAATTAAACTATATTAAATAAAATCATGCCAATTATATTAGACATTCAATGTCGTCATACAACAATTCTGTTGTATTATTTTCATTTTATAAAGGGCTTGGAGGGTGTGAAGAAAATGGGTATAGTTTACTTGTTCCCTCAGAAATGATCCTGAGGGGCAGCCTGGGTGGCTCAGCAGTTTAGTGCTGTATACAGTCCAGGGTGTGATCCTGGAGACCTGGGATCGAGTCCCACATCGGGCTTCCCGCATGGAGCCTGCTTCTCCCTCTGCCTGTGTGTCTCTGCCTCTCTCTCTCTCTCTCTGTGTCTCTCATGAATAAATAAATAAAATCTTTTTTAAGAAAAGAGAAATGATCCTGAAAATTATCCTCTGGATTTAGGTAAATATTTCCATTACACATTTCTAAACTAAAAGATACATATAAACTTACATTGCTTAAGTTATATTGCAATATTGAAAAAATGCATGCTTCTTCACTTTTGAAGCTGCGTATTATACATATCAATATATAATTGTGAAACTTTTTTGCAATCCTGACATTGTATATGCCAATATATTTAAATTTTTGCTGATTAAAAATAAAATGCTGGGCTTTTCATTATTTATTGGCTTTTCATGAAAGTCAGATTTATTGGCTTCCTGTTGAAATGAATACTGTTAGAGGGGAAGATTTTATTGCAATGATTCTGTTTGAGCCATTTACCTTTCAGAAAGGCACAAATCAACATTGTTTGGGTCTAATGGTTATTGATTTGGAAATAATTCTAACAAGTATAGTTCTTTAAGGTCAAGCAAAGGTTTTGCCAAGTTAGCTGTTGTATAACATTACACAGTGCATAAGCCTCTTTCATAGGATCCATTTTACTTTATTTGGCTTATAGTTTGTATTTCTAGGACAAGGAGTAAAACATTAGCCTTTTTCATAACATGTAGTTTGCCTGGTTAAGTATGATGCCGGTGACTTATAGTAGAAGGAATTGCTATTATTTGCAAGTTAAAAATCCAAATTTCTTTGAAATAAGTAATTTGGAACTCACTGTGTTCTAACACATTTTGTTTTCTCCATTGTTGAAATAAATTGGTTGCTGGAGACTGGTTGAAGATGCATTGTTCTTTTTTATTTAGTTTGGCCATGCTTATTTTGAGACAGTACATATGTATTTGCCAACATCTATCTGTTTTTAAGTCATTGGTGTCACCTTGAAATTGTTAAATCATCTCAGTCTACAAGAGTAGATCTCCTTTCAACTCATTAAAAATTTTTCCCATCTAATTATTTATTATTCTCCATGTTTGTAAATTGCTCTACAGGACACCTAATTCATAGGTTTCATATTTGTTTTTGGTCCCTTGAGTATCACCTTGCTTCTCACTATTTTAAACTTTTAAAAAATTTTTCCTTTCCATTCTAGCATAAATTTCTCGATATTTTTTTCCATTTATTTGTACAGCTTTTTGAAGTGTCAGTTCCCTTTGAGTTTGCTTCTTATCTGATTTTTATTTTATTATTGCAATTCTAGTCCTTGAAGTCCTCCCGTATCTCATTCATCTTCCCTTTAATCACATCTGTTTTCTCTCTGGCTTCCTCACCTCCAGATGTGCTCTTTTAAAGAGGCCAAGTCGTCTTGCGTGCTTCTTTGTGTACATTGGTACAGCACTGGCATTTCCTTCTGCTGTGGGAAAAGACATCCTTTCTACCGATGGCTTTATATAGCTAATATTCCTGAGATTTCTAGATTTAGTTTTCTTTATTCATGGTGTTTTTTAGAGCTCCTCTATAGTAACATGACCCAATCTTTAAGCTGTAAAAAGATTCAGTGCTTAGAGATATCTCTACTATATTTGCTATAACCACTCTTTTTTCACATGTACAACAGGAAGGTAATCTGTTGGGCAGTTTCTAAACCAAAGTTTCTATTGGGAATTTCTTAGTGCTGTGGAGTTGGAATATTATAATAAGCTATTCTATGGTACCTTGACAACCTGAATTGAAGAAAGTATGAATATGTGAAGTCCCTATAATAATACACAGTTGACTCTTGAATTATGTTGGCCCACTTAATACATTTTTTGATACATACAGCAAATTTTGTAAATGTATTTTCTCTTCCTTGTGGTTTTCTTAGTAACATCTTTTTCTCTAGTGTTCTTTATTATAAAAATGAAGTATATAATACATACAGCATACAAAACGTGTTAATCGACAGTGTATGTTATTGGTAAGGCTTTTGACTTATTTAGTATTTAAGTTTTGGGGCAGTCAAAAGTTATACATGGATATAGGGGATTTGCTCCCCTAATTCCATATTTTTCAAGGGTCATCTATAAATCTTTTTTTTTTTTGAAGCATTTTAGTTTCAGGTATAAAACACAGTGATTCATCATTTGTATATATTGTAAAATGATTTCAATAAGACTAGTTAACATCACTATTCATAGCTTTAAATGTTTTTAATCTTTTTTTTTCTTGTGATAAGGTCTACCCTCTTAGCAACTATCAAATATGCAATAGAATAGTATTAATTATAGTCACCATGTTGTACATTATATTCCTATGACTTGTTTATTGTATAACTGGAAGTTTGTACCTTTTGATCTCCTGAACCCATTTTGCTCCATCCTCCATTGCACAACCACCAGGTGTTCTCTGTATCTATGAGCTTGTTTTTTGTGTTTCTTAGATTCTACATACGAGTGAGATAATATGGTTTTGTCTTTCTCTGTCTGATTTATTTCACTTAGCATGATGCCCTTAAGTTCCATCCATGTTGATGCAAATGGCAAGATTTTATTCTTTTTTATTTCTGAATAGCGTACTATGTCTTCTTTATCCATTCATCTGTCAATGGATACTTAGGACAATGGGGAAAAGACCAGCTCTTTGATAAATGGTGCTGGAAAAACTGGACAGCCACATTAAAAAAAAAGCCACACAAAAGTAACATGAATTAAAGCCACATAAAACTAAATTGATTAAAGACTTGACTGTAAGTCAAGTACAGTCAAGACTGTAAGACCTGTAATAATATACTTCTAACAATATTAATTCCCCTACTCTCCCTGACTGTATTGCTTTCATACAGACTCTACTTCCTGTTTTAAAATGCCCCTCTATCAACATCAAGTTTTTGTTGTTGTTGTTTTGAGACTTGAATATGTCTGAATGAGAATAAAAAAGACTGAGAAGGGTCAGTACTTAGAATTTTGAGTGACTATAAGGCAGTAACCACTAATATGTGTTATGCTGGCTTTAATCCTTTGGCTGTGTAACAACATATATCAGAAAACAGTGAAGTAAAATTAAGAATAAAACAGAAGAGCAGCAAAATTTAGAGGAAAGGGTAAGACTCAAGAATTTATACACACACACACAAAAAAGAATTTATACACACACAAGTTCTTTCATGGAAAGAGGCAGGAGAACTATATTTTAAAGTCTGTAATAAGTTGGAACAAATCTGAAAATAGATTGCACATATACCTACTTTAAAAAAAAAGCAACTCTATGTATTTATGGAACTCTTACCAACGAATAAATGAAATGTAATTTAATATTCAGGATGCAAAGCCTATAAAAGAACAGGTTGTGAGCAACACTGAAACTAGGTTAGCATAAATTTACCTCACATTGTTCAAAATTAGGTTTTGGTGATATAAAATTATAAAATCCCTTTGAGAGAAAAATAAAAGCTGCCATAATAATAATCAAAGATAAAATTCTTATGTCTAGCACCAATGACGGGAAGTGTATGTACATATGCTATGTTTCGGGGTGGAAGACTTGAAAGAAATGTGTGAAGTCAAAAGTTTGACAAATTCATTTGTAAATGGGAAATATCAAAAGACAATATTTCATTCTTTTGTAATGATTTAATCTTAAAAATGTTTTAAATTATGGTGTATTTGGAAGCATAAATATAATATAAAGTATAACTTAAGTTAAAAGGATTGGCAATATTTTTCTTGTCAATTGCCAAATATGTAAAGATAACAATAATTTTTCACATGGTAAAAATAATTGATCTGTCTGCTGTCAGGTTACAATATATATGGAAGAAAACTTTTACACTATCATATGAGTCTATTTTAAACATTTATCATATCTGGTCAATACTGTAACTTTGTGCTAAATAAACAAACAGGGAATTCAAGTCAATATAGTGGTTTGGGCTGCCCTAGAAGGACTCTGTTGTGCTCCTAAAGTACAAAAATGTGGGATAATTTTTTGGTATTGTTTGTCCGTGAATTGAAACTTACAGCCAAGAAAGGGAAATAGATGTACAGCTTTCAGAAATGAAAAGGAAAACCCTCATAAAAAGGTGTGGAACCAATCGAATCCTTCATGACAAGAGTTCTTGCTATAATGACGCCCCAGGGAGGGGAATATATGCCTCAGAAGTTCCCTGTCTCCTTATAGGAAGCTGAAACTGGCCTAAACATAAAGAAATGCTCATATATAAAACCAGTATGAAGGGGATGAGGGTCTAGAAACTTCTCCCTCCCTCTCAAATGAGAAAGATCAATGAGCTTGCTGCCTGCCTGGGCCACAAATGAAAATTGGCACCCTTCAAAAATCAGATTAAAAGTTTCTAATATTTCAAAGACTGCTTTCAATATAGATAATAAGAAATTGAAACAGGGTAATAATAGCCTAGCATTTTAAATTTTCTGTTAAAGTTACTAGTTTTTACAAATGATATGTCAAAAGATCTTTTATATAGAAAAAGTGCTTTAATTCAGCCAAAAATTGTAAACTTAAAATAAATGCTTAATACTAAAAATACTCAGCTTCATCTTTAGTTTTTGAATGAGATTCAAGATTTTAAATTCACTCCTTCCTTCCAATCCACTCCCCAAAATCTGGACTTTGGCTTTTATTTTAGGAAATATGACTGAGAATAAATGATATTTATGGGGGAAATAATTCATTTATAAATCTAGGAATCCTGCAGCAGCTTAGGTTATCAGTATGTGTGTAGTTACCTATCACATCAGAGAATTTTGTAATGAATTTGCAGCATATGTCTTGAATGTGTCATTTCTCATGTTGACTTGCCCTATAGCAGGTGTCATTTTTCATTGACAGTTACTTTTATGATTTTTGAACGTTTAAATAATTTAATGATATAGGATACAATTTTCTGGCATCTTTTCTGAGTTCACAGAGAATCTGAGTAATATGATCTCTCCAGTTCTAGATTATTTAATATAATCAAAATATATTGCTCAGCTCTATCCTAGAAATGATTTGTCAACCAGATTTAAAGAGAGCAAGAACACACATTCATTTATATCCCATTGGTCACAGTTAAGGGTTATAGACATAGTTCTAAATGCTTCATACATTTTCTTACATAACCCTCAAAGTACACTGTCAGTTAAGCATCACACTATGTTTTTTTTCCATCTACAGAGAAGAAGGCCTAGATGTAAAAAGTTAAGTAATTCACCCGAGGCCATACAAGTATTAAGTGTCAATCATTTGATGAGATATGTAGGGTCATTTTGGGAAACATGTGTAGGAAGGGAACACTTTCTAGACGAGTGATCAGTGGACAATTCGTTGAATAGCTAGGAAAGGGTAAAGTGGTTTAAAAATAGCAAGGGAAATGAAAATAATGTAAAAAACATTCAGAAAACAATACATATGAATAGTAAAAGTAGTAATGGGGAGTTTGGCAGCATAGTGGACATTATGCCAAGCACTACACACTCATGACAACATTTGACTCTTTCACGAACTGTAACGAGTAAGTTTTTGAGATGAGAAAGCTGCAGTTCAATGAAGCTAAATAATATGTCCAAGGAGCCAGAACAAGTGAATGGGAGTAACATTATACGTTATGTTAGACTATGTCTATAAAAAGTTCTCAGAAATTTATAATGACATTTTCTAAAAAGAGAGAGAGGGAGAGAAAGAGAGAGAGAGAGAGAGAGAGAGAGAAAGGAGTCCACCACTTGTTTGTGAGCATTAGAGAAATATGTCTTCTAATTAACTCTTTTTAAAAACTTTGTGACTTTGGGCCCAGACTGGATGCTTATAATTATAGTGACATCACATTTTCTCTTGCAACTAATTTAATTCTATGTGTGTTTGAAAATTCACCTTAATTAAGGACTTTATGCACATAAATGACATCTAAATGTTTGCTAAGGTATTAGAAACAACTGTTAAAATGACTATTTTTTTTTGTCCTTTGAACAAACTTTTTTTTTTTTTTTCTTGAATGATTGTCATTTGTCTTCTCAATGATTCTAGAACCAATTCTGACAGGTGTGGGTGGAGGAAGTGGTTTCCCCATCATCCACCAAGCAGTTCTCAGAAACCATCTGAGTGTCCTATAATTCAACTCAATTCTAACACTCTCTACCTGGAAATAGTGTCACAGCCTTCATTCCTACATGACTGCCCCTCCCTGCTTCAGGCATAATTGCAGGTTGTCACCAGTGCTTCTTACCAACTGGCTATAGATTGAGGTTTTCACATCCTCCGCCTTGGGTTTGAATAATTTGCTAGAGGGGTTCACAGAACTCAGAGAAACATTTTACTTACCAGGTTATTGGTTTATTACAAAGGATGTATAACTCAGGAACAGCCAGATGGGAGAAATAAATAGAGTAAAGTGTGGGGAAAGGTCCAGTGCTTTTATGGGTTTTTATGAAGGCTTCAATACATAAGCATGATTGCTTAAATCACTGGCCATTGGCTATTTATCCATCTCTAGACCTTCTTTCCTTTCTGGAGTTGGAACAGAAGAGTGTGGAATTGAACACGTGGTTGGGGCCTCTGGCAACCAGTCCATCTTTTGGCTATCTAGGGGCTTTCCAAAAGTCACCTTATTGACATAACAGAATTCACTTTTATCACTCAGAAATTCCAAAGGTTTTTGGAGCTCTGTGCTAGAACCAGGACAAAGACTGAATATATAATTGTATTATTAATCATAATATCACACTTTCTAATGCAATTCAATAGTTTATTACATTTAAACAAAATAGATACATCTATTATATGGTAATATTATATTCTTTTTTTTTGGTAATATTATATTCTTATTTTGGTTACTGAAAAGTGGAATTTTCTCTATTATTATTAGTAGTAACTTGTGTAATATTTAAGATACCAAAGCAGACATTAATTTAAATAAAACAGTCATATTTATTATTATCTCCTAAAGAGATTTTACTTTCCTCAATACTTTAGATGGATCAAACTTGAAAAACATTGAATAAATGAGAAAACTAAATGTTTAGATTTTTTCTCCAATTATGAAAATTGATAATTATCTGTATCATTTTGAATACATAAGCCAAAACAAGAGACAAATTAGGCATATCAAATGACAAAGCTAAAATAATATAATAATGGATTTGATGTCTTTTATTCTGCAGAAAATAATCCATGGATGGGGGAATACAGTGCCTCAAAAGCAGTAGGACACTGTTCCTTGGGGATTTGGGGCAAGAGCAATTTTATAAAATATTAGAAAGGCAAAACAGAAATAAAACATGATTAGCTGGGAGATTGGGCATTTAGGCTAGCAGGTCCTATTTTCTAGGGTACAGTAAACTAGCTAAAGCTGAGTTGAAGGACTATGTGATAGGTGTTAGGTTTCTTTAACAGTGAAGGTTTCCCATTAATGCAAGTTTTTTTTTTTTTTTTTTTTTTTTTCCATTAATGCAAGTTAACTTAAGTTTAAGTTTGGAACATAGGCAGGGTTACTGGGGGTGGCCTCCAATTTGTGGGTTCCATATACATTAACCTTATCATGCTTGTATTCAGGAAATATGTGTTCACTATATTCACACATGCATGTGCACACACACATGTGTTTGAAGTCTTCCTGTGTTACTAAATCATATAGGCAAGACTTAAAACTTAACAGCTATTAAGATAAATGTTGTTTAAAAAAAAAGATAAATGTTGTTGCCAGCAATATGTTTTCTCTAAATGAAATAATTTAAATAAAGAGTTGTACCTGAAGAAATGATAAAAATGTGCACATTTTGAAAAATAAGTCTTAGAATCATAAGTCTTAGAATCATATTATTATGCAAAATTTGTATGTGAATATTCTAAAAAGTGTTACCTTTGACAAGAAGATAGATATGAGTACAAAACACCCAAATTACACATTAAGAAAATTCTTGTTGAAGCACAATTTTCCTTTAAAATGCTCATGATGTTCACCATAAATTATCATTTTTCCTAACATTGTAGGATCTAATAATTTTTAATACATATTATTAATGGTCTTAAAATGCTGTTCACATAACCACATGTCCATACTTTAAGTTCTTAAGTAGCAAATAACAAAATATATAAATTTCTATAAATAAGCATATATGTATATTGGAAACTTCTTTACTTTTATTATAAAATCTATATTTACAAGGGCATGTAATATGGCTCCCAGTTATAACCTCATGGGCCTATTTCTGTCCTTCATAGAAATAATCATAATCTGTTTTTTCATTGTTTACTGTTTAATGTCTGCTCCCTTTTCATAAGAAAACATGCTCTATGTGTGCACAACTCATGCTTTTTTTTGTTCAGTTACCACCACAGCGGAGTGTTTGGCACATAGTAGAAGTTGCAAAAATATTTTCCACAACTTTGACTGAATGAGTAGCTTGAAGAAACTTTGAACTTTGGAACTTACTAACATTCAAAAGAAACTACACTAATTTTTGGACAATATAAAGAATAGAATTAAATAGAAATGCCGAATTTTAAATGATTTATGAAATGCTAATGATATGTAATGCTACATAAATAATATATGTAAAAGAAAAAATAAATATAATGACATTGTTAATGTTGTTAGATTACAACTATATTTTCAAAATTATTTTTAAAGGCCTGAATGCATGTGCTAAAATGTATTTTAATCTGTGGAGTAATGTGGGATTATATTCCTATGTATTAACACTTTTGTAAGTTCCAATAGTATTAACATGTATTATTACTCAAAAGAAGAAAAAAACAGAATTTAAACACTAAATTTTATTTTGTTATTTATAGCTATTTATAAAACTGAATATCTTCCTGCTCAGAGTTCAGGTTTAACTCAGTATAAATATGTATTTTACGGCCCCTACACATAAATAAATATACCTCTCAAAGGGTTAAAAAATCCTCCTTATTATAAACATTGATATTCTTAAATATAATTATATATTTTCTTAGATCATATTTGGGATATAGTTATTACACTTTCTTTTTTAATAAAACATTTGAATATTTCTATCTTGAACCATTAATTCATGCTTATTGTTATTTGACTGCTATTAATTGTGTTTTACTGTTTACTAGAGAATATTCTGGTTTCTGGGATTCTCACAGTAGGAAACAATAAAAACAAAAATGTCTTGCCTTATGGAACCTATGATATAATTGAGGTTATATATTAAATAAGTGAATGGCTATGTACATGTGTTGTATGGTGATAGGTATTGTGAAGAAAAAAAAAACTGTAGGAAGATGGATAGGGTGTGTATGCATTTGTGTGATGGAGGCAGGCTTTGAAAGTTAAACGGATAGCTGGAAAAAAGAAAAAAATCAAAAGGTCATATAGAAGCCAAAAAAGTTTTTTTATTTTTATCTTTTTCCAAAGATATTTTATATCATACCTCCAATCTGTTCTTCAGAGAAATTCCATAGTGAACTTTCTGAAAATTACTTTTATTAATCCAACAATCCGTAATAATCTATCAAATGTAAAAATTTAGCCTTACCAAGAATGCCTACATAATGTTCATTCTAAAGGTTGATTCTGCTTAGAAATTTCTTTACCTAAGTGTATCATTACAGATTTTTTTCCAAGGATTCTGACCCATTATTTTTATAGGAATGACATCAGGAAAACATTAAAATTCTAGTCATTTCACCTAAGAATTTTGAAAATAAAGTTAAAAATTAATCAACCATATTTTAAAAATTATGAAAACATTGTATGGAGTTGTGATAGGCACAATGTATGGAAACATCAAATGATACAGAAAAGGCTCTGAGAATCATAAATGGGATGAAGAAAGTTTTATGTGCAGATCAATTGAAAATATTAGAAAGTTTAGAGAGAAAAAAATTATATAGATTACAGATTATGGGCAGAATAATTTCAGGTCTCTTAAATCATAATCATTTATATATGCCCTTTATGTTGCATAGAGTCTAGATAGAAGAAGATGATATCTATGTACGTGATCACATATATAAGTAATTTCAAGAAATGGAGCTAATATTTATGTCACTTATTTTTTTGTAAAATATATCTTATGACTATGCTTTATCAGGGCTGGAGAATCTCCTTTAGTCCGACTTATGTATTGTGATAGATTTCTACATAGGGTTGAATAAAATAATGTAGAGGTTCATCATCAGTATCATTTTTTTAAAGATTACATCTTCAATAGTTCATGAGTCACAGATGGACCACATAACCTGCTAAAAGGCAGGGTTTCCCTAAAAACCTAGTTATCTTTTATACCACTTCAAATAATAGTAATAGAAAAATATTTTGTTCAAGTATCTCCTACTATTCTTGAACCATCTAGGCATCATTACATTTTAATTGTTTCTAGTACACAAAATAAGACATTTGTGATTTAAAAAAAAAAGGCAATTATAGGGAATATATGTGAAAAATCTAGTGATTAGCAAGGTATTGGATTACAGTATGAATAACTTTATTTCTAATTACAATTAGTGTTAGGTTAAAGGTTTGTGAACTTGTCAGTAGAACAGCCAGTATCAAGATTATATTTGTGTCATTCTTTTCATACTAAGTGTGAATCATGCAACTATTATATTTGCTGAAGTCATAAGGGCAGGAAACTAACACCTCTGCACTCAAGAGGTTTCAATGAACAAGCTGACCTCTTTCTGGTAACTAAAATAGAAACCTTTAGATGGTTGGAAGGGCCGAAATCTCACTGGAAGCACCGTCTTTTGCTCACATCCTCAGTCAGACTCAGTAATCTATAAAATCTCAGCTATCTTTGCTGGATCTTTGAACAAGATAGTTACCCGATAAGTGACAGGATTTGGGAGGTTTCACTTTCAAAGAATAAGAAGATTTTTGCCAATGATGATGGTTTGATGACATTTTCTAAAGTCAGAGGACTACACTCATTTTTCTAAACAGAAATTTATCAAAACCTAACCTAAAGTTATGTGAACAATTCATATGTTAATTCCAATATAGTCTAGTCCTGATACTGTAACTTGAATGTATAAAATGTGATATTTTTTAAAGATGAAAGAATCAGTCAATTTGGCTAATTCAGGGTTGCAAATACAAATTGTTAAATATTTGATTTTATTCTGTTCTTATGATGAAAGTGGGAAGTCTGATCTAACTGCATTTACTACTAGAGTTTTCCTTTATATTTGTGGGTAATCAGTTTTTACATCCTTTCTAGGTGAGACAATCTCCAATCTTTTTCACACATGTCATGTACACCTGTTCAGGATCTACTTTCAGGGACGGTAACACATGACTGTTGAGAGAGTGTGACATATTGAGGCAACTGGAGACATAACGGTGATCAAATAGATGTCAACTCAATGGACTGGAGAATTGGAGTGGTTGTGTGTGTCCATTGTTAATTCAAGATAGTCACACATACTCCTTCTTGAAGAGCTTCAGTTGTTGAGACATTACCACCTGCAGAACCATCTGTGTGCTTATTGAATCTTATTTAAGATTCATATATAGATTTATTTTAAAAATCTACTTTGCTCCCCAAATTTGGTTTGCTTGCAAACACATTATACCAACACAGCTGATATTTGTGAAACCACTCAAGAGAAACAACTTATTTAAAAAAAACAGATTGCTTTCAAATGATATTTGCATATTGACCTGGAAATTTATTATTTTTTTTTCTAAATAGGAATGTATTTTTCTTATAGTTGTCAAAGGCCTATATACCAGTAAGTTACATTAACCTTCTGTTTCTTAAAAAACAAAAAACAAAAAACAAAAAACCTTCTGTTTCTTATAACCATTATTCCTTTTATAGTTACTTAGGAACCTAAAATTTGTGAGTGTGTGTGTGCGTGTGTGTGTGTAAATGTATGTATACAAATAGTCTTTAAGACTAGGAGCCTTACAAAGAAAACATATGAAAAACTAGGAGAGGGCATAGGGTTTGCCATTTTTGTTTACTTGGCATCAGATACCAAAGCTTGACATAAGCTACATATATATATATATATATAAAGATTTTATTCATTTATTCATGAGAGACACAGACAGAGAGAGGGAGAGAGGCAGAGACAGAGACACGGGCAAAGGGAGAAGCAGGCTCCATGTAAGGAGCCCAATGTGGACCCGATCCTAGGACTCCAGGATCACGCCCTGGGCCAAAGGCAGGCGCCAAACTCATGAGCCACTCAGGGATCCCCTACATATAGTTTAAACTATCCATTTATCTTAATAAAATATTTTTAGAACTAAGTTTAGATGGAATACTCATGGGATAAATACTCATTATTTGTCTTCAAACTCAATTATAAGTATTACTGAACGGAATTGTTTATAAGAGTGAGCAATGATTTACACTTAAAATTCATCTAGATTTTGCATTTTGTCCTTGTGTAACAAAGATAATGAAAAGAAATATGCTGGATTTACTTTTCTTAGCCCTATTAATTCAATATGAAATTGATGAGCATGCAACAACTGAATTTTTGTTTTTGAAAATTGGTTTCAGAGTTCTGAGATTAATTTTAAGTTTTCTAAATGTAATGCTGTCAAAGTACTCAGTTTTTCATTTTCCCTTTTGATCACAAAGGAACCCATGTAATTAGAGTTCTTTAATATTTGAAGTTTAACTAAGGAATGAATATTGATTTTAAGATTCACTGTTTCTCTTAGGCTAAACAGCCTCTAGCCTATAAGTGGGTACTCATATGGAAAATATAAAGTTATTCTAATTTTCCATGGAAGTTGTTTAATATCAGGGGCACATAAACTTTAGAAAGGATGGTTTATATGGCAAAAAATTCATATGATTTATTTTTTTAAAAATACTGTTTATTTACTTGAGAGAGAGTCTATGACTTGGTAGTGTCTGAGGTTGGGAGGAGGGGCAGAGGGGAAAGAAGGAGAGAGAATCTTGAGCAGACTCCATGCAAGCATGAGACTCTTAGTTTTTGCTCAGGTCGTAATCTCAGGGTCATGAGACTGAGCATGGACCTGAGCAAAAACCAAGAGTCTCATGCTTAACCCCTTGAGCCACCAGGTGCTTCAAAGATTTACTTATTTATTTGAGGGAGAGATATAGAATGGTGGGAGGAGAGGCCATAGTGATGAAGTTTGGGAATACAGATGAGGTTTAGCGGGGGGACATCTGAAGCCAATGATCAAGAAAGAATTTTTGAGACGTCTTTGGTGCAAAATGGTGATTTTATTAAAGCACAGGGACAGGACACGTGGGCAGGAAGAGCAGCTGTTCAGAGCCTGTGAGGGGTGGTTGATTATATACCCAGGAGTTGGAGGAAGTAAGCAAAAAGATCCTAAAGGATTTTCATATGCTAAGGAGGACCTATGAGATATGGAACGTCTTACCATTGTCAAGTTAAAGATTGTTTTTTTTCTCTAGCAAGGCATTAACATTAGACAACTGGAAGCTTCCTGAGGAATGTCACACATATCCCACCCTAGGTGAGGGTTGTTTGTGGGATATCAGCTGTGCTTTGTCCTCAGCTAGCCCTGCTCCCTCATCAGTAAGATTTGATTATTTTAGAAAAAATAAACTCTTAAAGGTACATTTTCAATAGGGATCCATTATGCATTGCTTTAGGTTGGACAGCAATATAATGAATAGGCTGAAGGCACTGTTTGTTTTTTAATCAGAGAACCAGGTGTTTATTTATTTATTTAGAGATAGAACTGGAGCCAGGAATGGGAGGGGAAAAGAGGAGGGGCAGAGGGAGAGAGAATCCCAAGTAGACTCCACACCTAGCATAGAGTCCCATGATGGGCTCCATGCCAGGACCCTGAGATCATGACCTGGGTCAACATCAAGTGTCAGATGCTTAATTGATGGAGCCACCCAGGGGCCCCAGTCATAGCTAGGTTTTCGAAGCCATAGGATTTGGAGGGTCATAAAGAGCCTGAACCTTGTATTAGGTCTGAGGCCCACAAGTTAAAGCAGCAGAAGATGAGGCAGGCAGGCGGAAGGCAGATGGGAGCCTTAGAGGGGCTCACAATAAGTCTAATTCTTAACAGTGTCTACTCAGCTGCTGAGGACTATTCCATCCATATTTTTCACAACACCTCTCAAACAGATTCCAGACAAAGATGTACATAGCATTCTTGGTTCTGACCCACTAAAGAAAATAAACAAGTTCAGTTATTGCTATATTGTTTTTCTGTTTTGCAGGTATTTATGTAGGAAAAGCAGAGATATATTTAATTTTGGGATAGATTGTATCTTAAAGGGTTTAATTTTCAAAGATTTAAAATTGACTAGTTTCATTCAAAGGGTTATATGAAAAAACATTTACCATCATTAATTATAAGGGAATAGAATTCAGAATGATATTTTACTTCATACCTATTAGGATAACTCATCAAAAAATGATAATAATAACAAGTGTTGCTGAAGATTTGGAGAAATTGAAAGTCTTGTACAATGTTAGTGGAAATGTAAAACGGTGCTACAGCATTTTATGAAGATTCCTCAAGAAAATTAAAAATAGGACTGCCCTTGGATCCAACAATCCCACTTTTAGTTTTATACCCAAAGGAGATGAAATCAAGATCTCAAAGAGATATCTGTATATTCATGTCCATTGTAACATTATTCACAATACTCAAGAGATGGAACCAATCCAATGCTCATTGGCAGATGAATGAATAAAGAAAATGTGAACTATCTTATATATATGATATATATATATATGATAGATAGATGATAGATAGATAGATGATAGATAGATACAGCTATATAGAGATATATAGAGATACATATACACTACATTTATACACACACACACCACATTTATACACACACACACACACACACACACACAATGGAGTATTATTCAACTTTAAAAAAGAAGAAAATCCTGCCATCTATGGCAATGTGGATGAACCTGGAAGACATTATGCTATATGAAAGAAACAGAATGACAAATGTTGCAAATACTGTATTTTGGGGCTATTTTTATCATAAAGATCATAGTAGAATATTTAACATGTTCAGATAAATCTGCGATGAGAAGGAAAATAAAAATTCACTTAAGAAAGAAAAGCAAATGGCAAAAATACAAACTATGGAAAGGAGATTTAAACAAATAGGGTAGAAAATGTGAGTTATACTGGGTCACAAACAAAAATAATGTTACGTGATATTTTAATTTTAGATATCCTTTTTTTTATTTATTCATGAGAAACAGGGAGAGGAGAGAGAGAGAGGCAGAGACACAGGCAGAGGGAGAAGCAAGCTCCATGCAGGGAGCCTGACGCGAGACTCGATCCTGGATCACACCCTCGGCTGAAGGCGGCGCTAAACTGCTGAGCCACCCGGGCTGCCTGACATTTTAATTTTAAATTTAAAAAAATGAGACAATAATTGTGAATAAGAGCATGAAAAGAAGTTTTGTATTCTCGTTCTCTTTTATCTTATTCAGTCAGGTTTTATTTAGTCCCGTCCCCCCCCCCCCCCCAGTAAATACCTATCATATTTAAGGATAAGTAATTTTACTTATACTATCATATTTAAGATAAGTAGTTGTACATTTAAAAATTTCATTATGGACAAAGTTATTTATTGCAGCTCCTATTCAAGCCTTAAGTCAAGAAATTTTCAATCTAATTAATATCTTGCACACTCATTCACACAGACACTGAGTCCATAAGCAATGAATGTTGGGTGAGAGAGTTACATTTAATTTTGAAGACTTTAATATATCCAATATGATGTTTTCATACTCTGCACTATTTAGGGAGGACAGAAAATCAAGAAGACATTAAATGGTGATTTTGAAGGGAAAGAAATTATAGTCCAAGCACAAGGTGATGTAGAATCTCTATTAGGGTGACCGCTAGTGATTGCTAGTTAGTTAAGGAGAAGGAAGAAAACTAAACAGTGACTTTCAGATAGGATGAGATCAACAATGTTGAAGATTTTGGATCAAGAATAATAAGAGCTAATATGATGAGTCACATGCTGATATCATTTAGGAATTAAGTATACTTAACCTTAGAACTGGATGCTTGATGAAGGACTAAAATTCTGCTTTTTTCCAAAGCTGGTGCACTCAATAATTAATTTTCTAGATTCAGATAGGAGACTTCTGTGTTTATGCTATTTATTTTATCTGATTGTTTTTCAGTGGGTCAGAACCAAGTTGAATAATAGCTGTCATCTTGTTTTCTGAAAGGAGACAATTATTTTTTGTTATTATAAAGAATGGCTCAGTCATACTTCTCGATATTTCTCCCACTTACCCCTCACATCATCTTCATGTCATCAAATACGACATTTCTTTTTTATTGTTTAGAGATATGAGGTGTCTCATATCTCATATTGAAATAACCTGTATTTATAAGTTATCTTTTTTGAATGTTTTATGTTTCGCATTGTTTGCTATTCAAATCCTTCTGTTTTAACTTTAGGGAAGGGTTAATTATATAGCACTAAAATAAAACTCAGACAAATAAACCCAAAAAACTCCTGGGTGGCTCAGTTGGTTAAATGTCTGCCTTAGGCTTAGGTTATGATCTCAGGGTCCTGGGATGCAACCTCATGTCCGTCTCCCTGCTCAGTGAGAAGTCTGTTTCTCCCTCTCCCTCTGCCACCCCTCAGACACTCTTCCTCTCTCTTTCTCTCTTTCATGACTAAATATTTTTAAAAGAAAGGCCAAATATGCTTATATTAAGAAATAAGACATATTTAAATTTTTGATAGATGACTTCCTAGAAGCATTACTACAACAGAAGTGTCACTATTGAGTAGCATTTATGCTGAAATACCTATATTTTGCTGAATAGGGTTTTTAAAAAAATGTTAAAAGGCAATAGGCATATTATGTTAATCAAATATACTTAAAGTACAATGAGTTCTACCAAGCCTTTTTTTTTTTTAATTTTTATTTATTTATGATAGTCACAGAGAGAGAGAGAGGCGCAGAGACACAGGCAGAGGGAGAAGCAGGCTCCATGCACCGGGAGCCCGACGTGGGATTCGATCCCAGGTCTCCAGGATCGCGCCCTGGGCCAAAGGCAGGCGCCAAAACCCAGGGATCCCAAGCCTTTTAATATATACTCTTAAAACGTGTACAAAATGTATAATCCTATACTCTATTTTTTTGAGAATGATTTAGTCTTGTAGACTCATAGCAAATTATATTTTGAGTCAATAAATACATGTGTCTAATACTTTTTTAAAAACATCTGTTTGGGTGTCTGGGTGGCTTAGTTGGTTAAGCATCTGCCTTCAGCTCAGGTCATGATCTCAGGGTCCGGGATCTAGCCCCTCACCAGGCTCCCTGCTCAGCGTGGAGCCTGCTTCTCTCTCTCCTTCCACCCCTCCCTCAGTTCATACACACTCTCTCTCTCTCACTCTCACTCACTCTCTAGTAAATAAATAAAATCTAAAAACAAACACTTGTTACATGAGTTTTATTTACCTTAAGTTGTGATTCTATTTCAATAGATTTTTCACTGTATTTCAGATAATTGTCTTTGTTCACTAGAATTTGGGGGCAATTTACACAATTCTGAAGTATTACTTTCTTAGCAACATGAAAGATGGGAAGATGAAATTAACTTTACTTTGTGCTTAATCTCCTATGTATAATTTCTTCTAATTTAGGGACAGTTATAAATCTAGAGACAAAGATAATCCTATATGGTTTTGATGTGGAAAAAATCCTGCAGATGTCTCTACTTACTGAGGTGTTCCATGTTCCTAAGTTCAGGTTGTGAACCAGTGGCTAAATATTCCATATATGGAGTAAGACCCTGTAGCAATAACTGTAAAAGCTTGGACAAAACAAATATATACTCCCTAAGACTTAGTTTCCTTACTGGTAAATGAAAGATTATAGTAATAATAATAATGTTTAGATTACATAGGATAGTGATTATAAGGTATGTGCAAAGACTGGAGTATATTTAGTGGGGAATTAATATTTGTGTCATTATTACTTTCTTCAGATTCACATGAAAGCCATGAGCATTGGTAGATACATAACTCAATACAAACATCTTTCAAATATTATGCTTATGTAGATCTATATTCACTGTTTTTGAAATGAACTCCAGATTATTATTTGTTGTTTATTTTTACTTTTTTTTAAAATGTGTTTGTGTATTTGTTCTTTTATATTCACTCATCAAGCATATTTTGGTCTTCAATTATACTTGTTTTTATTTTGTTAAGAATATTTATTATTTATCTTTTTTATTATTTATCTTTATTTTTTATGGTAAGAATATTTAAAATGAGATCTATCCTCTTAAAGTATACAATCTTGTGTTGCTGTTAGAACAACATTGTACAGCAATCTCTAGAACTTACTCATTTTTCAAAACTGAAACTTTATACCCATTGAATAACAACTTCCCATCCAACTACCCTATCCCCCTGTCACTGCCAGCCACTGACATACAACTTTCTGCACTCTGTTTCTATGGGTTTGACTATTTTAGATACTTCATATAAGTGCAGTCATGCAGAATAGGGTGGGGCCTTCCCTAATAGATCTTAGGACTGTGGCTTTTAAAATCCTGCCATTTGCAACAACATGGATAAACCTGAAGGACACTATGCTAAATGAAATAAGCCAGACATAGATGGACAGATGCTATGAGTCCAGGGAATTTCTTAAGCACACACAATGTGCCAGATATTCTTATATGGGGCAGCGGTCATGTCTGGAATAAAAAATTCCTTCTCTTAATAATGCTCCTGGGTAAGAGGTGGCTAGGAGCATATAAATAGTTTTAGCATCCTGTGGATGTTTACTAATTAGGTAAGAGATTGAAAAGTGGGCAAGTTAAAAATACAGAGAAAGGAATTTGTGTATATTTACAGCAGAACTTAGCCCTATGACTTACCTTTATATATTTATATAAATATTCACCTACCATGGATGTAAAGGTAATACAAACACACATATATAGAGATATTTTTTTAAGAGTGTCATAGTTCTTTAAACAGCTTTACAGATTTGTGTATTGAGTTGTGCATTATTTAATCAAGATTTTATATTGTTTTCTCTGGAAGTCAACTTAAAAGACATTGAAAGAGAACCACAACTGAGTTCAACTTTGGGAATATACTGAATGTGACTGAAACACAGTAGAATAAAAGCATGTACAATAAACATAGATGATGTGTATGAAAAAGCACATTTAAAACTTTTTTATCTTGAATCATTTTATATTTATTATTATTTTTTATTTTATTTAATGAGCAAGAGTAGGGGGGAAGGGCAGACTCCCTGCTGAGCAGAGAGCCAGATGTAGGATCAATCCCAGGACCCTGGGATCATGACCTGAGCCACCTAGCTTCCCTGAATCATTTTATATTTAGATTCTATTATATTGTGCTCATGTTCATTTGTTGACAAATCTTTTAATGTAAAAAGTCAAGTTATGTTTAGATAAAAAATGCTCACTAGTCTTTTGTTTAGTGTTTATTTGTGCTTTGTCTGTTTCATTTTGCTCTATTTTGCTACCATGATTCACTAGAACTGGTGCAATTAAATATTAACCATGATGTTTGTAATATAGAAATTGAGGAGTTAAAAATTGATAGCTTCGGTCAACAGAAGTTATCTGTGCTTTGTTATGTTTCTTGAATGTGTGGTCACTTTATTTAGAGACTGTATTTTGATTTCATATCCCATTTGGTAGTAATTTAAGCAGACAGGCACGTTATCAAGCAGATTCACTTAATAAACAATCTTATCCTCTAGTTAATACTGTGTTAGAGAAGAACTGCTTAACCAGTCGATACAAACGAAGGATGCAGGGTCTTACTGATTCTTGGCGGGCAGTTTTCTTATATTATCACAAAGAAAGATGAATTTGGAATTAAGAATTTAAAATATGTATCCAATCATTCCTAACTCACCTATGTAAGTAAAACAAACTGAGTACTTTTGAACCAAGCACTTAAAATAGGAAATTAGTCTACTTATAGTCTATGTTGGGCAAGAAAGAGAAAGTAACAGGAACTCTGTTTAGTTTCAAGGCTAAACAGTCTTACTATCTAGTTTTTCATAAAGAGATGGTTGGCAACAAATCACATCAGTGGCTCCTCTTGGATCATGATTTGAATGCTTCTTGGTGACATCTTTAGTTGTTAGTGCCATAGATACAGAAGACACTACCAGTGGTCAAACCAATATCCATTCTTCCTTCTGCCTTAGTAACAGTGTGCCCATCGATAAGACTGTAGTTTGCTGCTTTGCTGCAAATTGGGGTATCAGTAGCCATAGCTCCTAAAAAAGCAGAGGTTCAGTGAGACTGTCTTCCTCTTTAACCCTTTCCATTCTCCAAAAATGTTGGTCCAACAGCTATCTTACGGCCTAATGTCTTTGGGTGGAAAACCACACGCAAATTATGGCAGAATAAAAAGAAGATTTCTGTGCCCCTGATGACTTCTAGAGCTGCTACATGAGCCTGCAATATCCTATCTTTTCTTGCTTTTTTTTTTTTTTGAAAGATTTTATTTATTTATTCATGAAAGACACTGAGAAAGAGGCAGAGACATAGGCAGAGAGAGAAGCGGGCTCCCAGGATTCCAGGATCACGACCTGAGCCAAAGGTAGACACTCAACCACTGATCCACCCAGGTGCCTCGACAACCTGGGTTTTTGACTGGCATCTGAAGTGGGGTGGGAAGTAATCCCATGGAACTGAGCCCTCTCTGGCTAATAATGTCAGCATTAAGTTGAATTCTTGAACACCCTGTTGGTGTCCCAGAATCAGTTGTTGGTGTGGGGAAAAACCTCCCCATACTTGGTGACTGGAAGTGTCAAAAATGAAAGGTTGTGTGAGTAGTCAAGGAGACTCACAGGAGAGAAACACACAGTAGGAAAGGACTGGATTTTTCCTTACTCAGGAAGGAAAAAAATATGAGTTCTTCTATTGAAGTAATGTATTAGTTTCCTGTGCTGCTGTAACATACTTCCATGATCCTGATGACTTCAAACAATAGGGATTTAGTCTCTCACAGTACTGGGGGCCAGCCTCTAAAATTCAGTATCCCTGGACCCAAATCAGAGTGTTGGCAGAGTTGTGCTACCTCTGTAGGCTCTAGAGGAGAATCTACTCCATGCTGCTTCCAGCTTTTGGTGGCTGGCTTTGTAGCCACATCACCCCATCTCTGCTTTGGAGGTACCATTGCCTTCTCCTCTGCTGTCTGTCTCTCTTTTATATGGACACTTGTAATTGAATTTGTAGCCCACCTACAGAATCCAGCAAAATCCGTCTAAGTCAAGATCCTTAAATGCATTGCAAAAACACTTTTCCTTATAAAGAACCTTTAACAGGTTCCAGGGATTAGGATTGTGTGTGTATATATGGTACCTAATTTTATCTGTTCCCTTGGATAGACATTTAAGTTTCTTTGATTTTTTGAGTTAATGAAATAACAATAAAAATAGCATACATATGTATCTACTTCTTTCTTTATGCTAAATTAAAGGATCTGAAAATTGGCTTATCACATTCGGATTTGAAAATCAGAATGCCAAAATATGTTATCAAAAAACCCTTCAAAAAATTATTACTGCACATACAGTAGTGGGTAGAATTAATCTTTTAAATTTTTGTTAATCTACTGGAGCAAATATTTCATTCAATTTTTTTTTCACTTAAGGTGAATATAGTTCTTACGTAAATTACTTATATACATCCTTTGCTCCTTTCACTATGCAGCTTTTCTTACTTTAAAGTTTCAAGATTACTTGCAATATGGTTATTAACCATCTTTTGGTTATATATTATATTTTCCTAGTTTGTTGTTTACCATTGTTAATTGTGGTTTTATTTATAGCATACTAATTTTTTTTTCATTTCCTTTACCACAAGATTGAAGAAATACCCATATATATTTAATATTACAATTAAAATCTGTCACATTTTTAGGTATTAGGTTAATCAATAATATAAACAAACCTAATCTCTTCCCTTCGTTCTTCTCTAATCCTTATTAACTTTTTCTTGATCTTTGTTGTTTTTTCATGAATTCTGCAGTTTCAGGTATCACAAACTCAGGAATGTTGTCAGTGTTATTTTAGCCAAGTCAATCCAGATGCCCAGGAGAGAATAAGGACATGAGGGGAATATGCAGACCATAAGGTAGAGGAGGTAGTGGCCTGGGGCTAGTGGTAGAAAGATGGCCTGAGATATAAACAAGCTTGTGACCATATGCCTTTCCCAGCTCTATTTCTCACATATTGGGTGATTCTGGGAGCAAATGGATTTGCTTTTTCTACATTTATCCCTCCAAGCACTTAGGTTTTAGTTTCTTCACACTTAAACTGGTTTTAAATCTATCTGCTTTCCAAATTTCAAAATTTGTTTTAAGACCTGACCTGGTATTATTTTACTCTGTCTTTAGTCTTCCACCTTATAAATTTATATCTTTTAAAAATTCTTACTGTCCTTTTAGCAAAACTTCAGTAGGGAGGAACGTATTTGTTCAAAAGATCATATTTCCAAAAATCTCCATCTTTTTTTACCCACTCCAATCAGACTTTTGCCCAGGCACTTCACTGAAATAATTCTGGTTAAAACTAGGAAATTTTCTCTTACTATATCCAATAGCTGATTCTCTGTCCTCCTTTTACTTTACCTCCAGCAGCATTAGACTCTTACCACATCCTCTTTCTTGAAACATTGCTTCACTTGTCTTTAAGGACAATGTTTATTGGTTTCTTTTCACTGAAATAATTCTGGTTAAAACTAGGAAATTTTCTCTTACTATATCCAATAGCTGATTCTCTGTCCTCCTTTTACTTTACCTCCAGCAGCATTAGACTCTTACCACATCCTCTTTCTTGAAACATTGCTTCACTTGTCTTTAAGGACAACGTTTATTGGTTTCTTTTCGAAAACTGTGTTCCTCTTTTTTCTCCTTTCTGATTCGGTATCCTCTTCCTAACCACTAAGTCTTCAAATGCTATGTATGGTATCCTATTTCTCTTTCCCTCTTATGTTTTTACATCTCTATAGATGGTTTTATACAATTTAAATACTACCTGTATCGTCCTATGTGCTGGTGGCATCATATTTATAACTCAACCCTGAACTTGCCCATAAGTCTTAAATATTTTCTTATATTTTTATTTATATGTGTGAGGACACTCTCAACTTGACATGCTCCATACAGAATACCTATTTTCACCCCCAACCAAAACAAGCAAGCAAATGACAAAAATAGCTCACACAGTCTTCAGTCTCTTACATTAGTGACAATCAATACTATTTATCTACTTGTTCAAACCAAAAATTTTGGAGGCATACTCTCTTGACCTCATGTCTGATCCACTAGCAGATCTTACAAGTTTCTATATCCAGCACTCAACCACGTTTTTTCCCCCATTTCTAACACTACTAACCTAGTCCAAGTCATTATCATTTCTCACTTCTTCAGCCTATTTTCTTAAGAGCCAGGGAAATCTGAAAGAAAAAAAGAAAGAATGAATGAAAGAAGAAAGGAAGGAAGGATGGATGGAAGAGAAGAGAAGGGATTGGAAAGGAAGGGACCAATTCTTGTCATTTTCCTGTTTAAAAGATTCTTCCATTAAGGAACAACTTGGTGGCTCAGGTCATGATCTCAGGCTCCTGGGATGAAGCTCTAGTTGGTGGGGGTTGTCCCTGCTCAGTGGGGGATCTACTTGTCTCTCCTCTTGCTCCTCCCACTGCTCCTCCTCCTGCTCATGCTTGCACTCTCTCGCTTTCTCTCTCAAATAAATAAATAAAATATTTTTAAAAAATCTTCTCTTACATAGCCTTCCATGTCTCATGTGATTTTTTACTCTTGTCTACCTCTCTGGATTCATTCTTTTTGTTTTTCATTCTCTTTCACTCATTATTCCCCATCCCCAAAGGCCTAGATTTTTTTCCCCCTTAATACATCCAGTTTACTCATTTTGGGGCTATTACAGAGGCATTTTCAATTTTATTTCTCCAGTGTTTCATATGGTCTGCTCCTTCACATCACCCTGGCATGCAACAGGTACTCAATAAACATGGATTGCATGAATGATATTCAGTGTAATTCCCAGTTTCTATCTTCCAAAGTGAGATATTCACATCAATTATCTTTAGAAGATGCTTAAAGGGAAATTACTTGAAACCTCTGCCAAAGAATTATCAGTTTGTAAAATAGAACATCAGTTGCACCCTCTTAAAAAAAATCTTTAGGTTTTATTTTTTAACACATGAGAAACGTAAAATATCTTTCACTACTAGGTTAAGAAAAAAGGAGCTAAAATATTAACCTATAATTTAAAAAGACATGAATAAAAATAAATAAAAAGAGATGACGATATATTAAATAAAAAACTGAGTTTGTGTTTTTTTTTCTAAAGTAGGTTGTGTTCATAGCTATATTTTTTTTAGTATAGAGATATTTATACTTATCTATAGAGGAACTAAGGAAAGAGAGACCTTTTCCACCTGGTGCATGGTTTCTCAACCTCAGCACTGCCCTGTTGTTATTTTTGGTTAGGTAATTCTTTGTTGTGAATGGCTATTCTGTTCATTGCCAGATGCTTATCACCATTTTTGGCTTCTACCACCAATGCCATTAGTAACTCCTATGCCAAGTAATGAAACCAAAACTTTCTTCAGACACTGCCAAATGTACTGTGGGGATGAAATCCCCGCATTCTCCAGAACTATGGGTTTAATTTAAATAGTCTTAAGGTCTTCTTCACCAGCAATATTATCTCATTCTTACCCATGTGGATAACACTTGGAAGTTGATAGCTTAAACTTGATGCTGTTTTGACAACCAAACTGTCTGCAGACACTGTTGAATATCCTCTGGATGGCAAAATCACCCTCACCTGAGAACCAATGATCTAGTATGTATGATAGAAAAGAGTTTACATATGTTGTTCTTATAAATAAAAAGTAAGAGCAAATAAATTTCACTGACCCATGTGCTCTGAATTCATCAATAATATCAATCTTTTCTATTAATTAAAATTTTCAGATCTTTAAATAAGAGCCTTTTAGAATGGAAATGATCTTAAGGAAGATATATAGTTCAGCTCTCTCTTGATAGGTTAAGAAATTGAAGCAACTACAATAAAGTGTTTATACAAGATCATATGGAGAATGGTTTCTTAAGATGTTTTTTATCTATATGATTGAAAGAAGATACTTTTATTCAAAAAATAGCAAAAATGTAAACAAAACACATAAACGTGTTTTGAGGAGGATGGAACTATATCAAGGGCTAACATAATTGTTGTGAGTGAACTTTTAATTTAGTTTAGAAATTCCTCTCAGTTAAAGTAATAACTTTCATCTAATAGAAAGGACATCAATTTTTCAAGTGATACCAGCTTTTTGGCTCTTACTAACCAATTTGTTACATGTACTAAATATTTTTCATTTTATTATGCACAACATTTGCTCTGGATAAAAACAAAAGGCATAACATTTAAAACATAACTTGTTTGGTTAAAAAGCTAAAGTAATGATGTTAATATATTCTTATTTCTAGTTATCAAACTTGATATAAATTAGAGTTTGAATGTGTTGAATGAATAAATTGTATGATGCATAAGTTTTCTTTTCTTGAACACTGCTTCTTTCTGCCAGGATTTACCAAAGAACTGAATAAAAGCAATGCCTTTAAGTTTACACTTTCTGGAGAGATCTCTACAAGCCAATATTCATCTTGAATATGGAGAGATTCAAATGTTTTAGACTCCATAGGTGGGTTTGTTAATCCATTATGTAAGGTGGTAAACCAGAAGTGTGTCAAATTTTAATTGGAAGAACCGCCATCTTTTGTGGGTGTGGGTGTGGTCCTCAGAGTTGCTGGCAAAATTCAAGCAGTATGCATGTTTTTTTTTTTTACTCAAGAAATTGATTTGCTGCTGCTACAAAACATGTCCTATAACGATCAAAGAGATTCAGATCAAGGAACATGGCTGACCATACTTTAGACTGAAATATTTTAAGATTGGCTGTAATCTGGCATCTAATTTGACCAAAGAAAAACCTCAATAATATTCATGTGAAACCTTTGATTCTGTATTGATTTCCCTTCACTTTCAAGGTTTCAAGGAAAGTGAATTAGCTATAAAAGGTAACTAAATTAATTAGTAGGTGAAACTGTTTTTTGTCATTTTCATTTGAACTTTATTATTATTTTTTTAAATTTATTTTTGGTAGTTTCCCCAACCCCTGCCCAGCAGAAATTAGACAAGAGATTCAAAAGCTTTTCTGAGGAAACTCCTGACTCATGATGATAAAACTTTTCAGCATATACGATGCTTACCCATTTTAAATTAACCAGGTGTATGTCACAGCCGGGCTGCATGTATCCTAGTTCAATTCAAAGCTATCGCAAAAGAAGTGAGGAAAAAGCCAAACTAAAATGCATTGCATTTTAAATCACTAGAGATTGAAATCTGATCTGTCAGGAGATTCATTCAGATAGTTCTGACTTTTGTAGTGGTATGAAAATCTAGGTCTAGCAGACATAGTAGTATAATGTGATTTGTATTAAGCTTATATAACATGGTCCATAGTGTATTAAAGGATAATCATGGATAGGTGACTAGTGTGAAACCTCTTCTATTATTCTTGCTGATTTTTCAGAAAGATGAAAGGAAGCAGCCAGTACAGTAGTTGTGTCTAAAAGCTGTTGGCACAAAGATTTAGTGGTAGAGCTGAGTTTAATACAATATTCTATAACCATTTCTACATTTTTACTTCTGCAACTATATGTAGTATGAACAACTAACAATTTTGTAGTACTCAAGACAACTTGGAAGTCAAATCAAAAATATATATAAAATATACAAATAAAGGAATGGGCAAAATCAGGTTGTCTCAATACCACAAATCATCAGGTGTTTGTTCATTCTTAGTAGGCACACTGTACCACCTAAGTAATGGTGAAAAGGACACATTGACCTGGCTGATTAGTCTTCAGGCCTGTTACCCAAATATATTTGGATTAATTTTGTTACTGTTTTGTTCCTTTTCAGTGATGGCAGCCTATCTAGCATGGTAAAGGATGATTGCAAATGAAATCCCCAAATCCACTTTTGTAATTCAGGAAGCTGAAGTTGAAAAGCAAAACAATATTATTGCATGTTTTGCTTTATTTCAGAGTATTACATCTGGCAATTCTTTCCTTCAGTTTTATTAGTTTCTCTGATTGTGTCTTGCTTGCTAATGTGATACTGCACTAATTTATATGGTAAGCCTCCAAGCTGCATTCCCTGTGATCCCGCAGTATCATTAGAGCTCGAAAATGTTCATCATTATTCATGCTAAGAAAGAATGTGGCATGTCGATGATTCTTGGTAAATATTTTTTATTACTACAAACTAAGAAGATGTGGTTATTGTTAATCCTAAAATTCAGGAACTGTTGATGCAGGGCATGGATGTCCTTTTTATTTCAATAAATTGAAGAACAATTGCTTCCTTTTTGGTTCATTTGTTTATGCACTTGGTTTTCTGTATTACAAATATACTAACTAATTTCACTGCAGGATTTTTAAAAGCCATGTTTATGGGGCTTTATGGTTATTTTTTTCATGGCAACTATCCAGTTATAATTTTTAGATTAAAACCATCTTGAAAACTGGGGAAACATTTGTAAAATTCTATCCCAAATAGTAAAATCATTGCTGTTGAAAGAAAGGACACTGCTGTTCCAGAAAGAAACTTGTTTTAATAGTAATAATTAAATACCACCATAAAACTATGTGTATTATTAGGTAAAACACTTAATCTTTCTGAGCCTCAATTTGCTCACCCATAAAATTGGGTTAATAATTTATCTTCCCTGGCAATCTCGCAGGGCTCTTGAAGAGCCAAATGACATAATGTGTATGAAAGAGCCTTAAAAACTCTAAAGTGCTTTATAAATTTAAGGTAATATTATCATTAATTGTTTTTCACTGATGATAGTATTTTTCCATTGGTTAACTATATTCTATCTTTGTCACTATGCAAATATGAAAACATTTTTAGTAATTCCCATTCTTCTCCACAAAAAGGAAATAAATACATTAATAAGTAATAGCATGTTTTATGAAGTTGTGAGCTTTGTAACTTCATTAAGAAAAGGCAACCACCTGTCTTTAGCATGATTCCATCTGTTAATCAAACAAAATTATTCTAGAAATACCATATAGCTTTTATTGAATTTCAGTTTTGGGCCACAAGACTTCTTCGGTGAATTCATTTTCCTTCTTTCTGTAAGAAACTTTCAAATGTGTAGATTGTGCACAATGACATAGTACTGTTATTAATTTTGGTTTCCTATGGACAGACTTTTTTGATGTTTGTTATTTTAGAATTATTATTTGCAAATAACAAAACCATAGAAAATAAGACTGCAGTATAACCAGTAATTTGATTTAAAGAGCATGGGTTATGGTATTGATAGTCAAGGGTTTAATTATAATTTATTTACTTTTTCTTCTGTTCAGATTTGGTTGTTTGTAAAATTGCATGGAGTAAGTATCAAAACCTCCTAGGGCTTTTTTTTTTAGTATTAAATGAGATAAGGTAGGTACTTTATCTGGTACATTGTAGATTGCAAATGATTTCAGAAACATTTCACATATTCCTTTTAAGAAAATCTGCACATTGTTTTCTGAGCCAAGACTTCTCCCCTTGACTTATACTTTGGCATGGAAATAGCAAATTACCATTGGGGATGGGAATGATGATTTAAAATCAGTATATGTAGTGATAAGAAGGGTTACATTAAAGAGAATTAGTATTAAAGATCCAGAGAATTTAAAGAAATCAAGCTCTAAAACATAGAAAAAGCTCAATACTTTTCAATTTATCTACAGAATCACCCTATAGTTCATAATTTCCCTCAGAGAGTGCATTTCTTATTCATACTGTGATCCACTGATGTGTTGATTAATTCCTTCTGCAATTATTAGATCATTCATATACTCGTGTGCATGCACCCAAGTTAGTGAAGTCACTACAAGCCTTGTTCTGTATTAGGCAGTGAAGACAATTGGCTCATACCTGTTAATTTGATCATGACTATAACTTCTCTTTTCTCCATGTATGGTTTTGTCAGGAATTTTGATTGTACTCACTCTCTTTTCATCCTGTTAGAAAACTAGAACCAGACTTGAGGCTATGCAGCTTTGCCCAAAGAATTCAAGTGATTTACCCAGCAGAACTTAATGGAGTAACTGAATACAAATTTAATAAATCTTTCCCTTTTAGCCAGAATACCATTATTTAACATGTATCAAGTTAGATTATAGGCTGTTCACTTCATTTCTTCATGTTCATACTTCCTTAGTATCAATCAGTATTGAACAAGTTTCAGATAATTTGAATGTATAATTTATTAATTCAGAAGATTATGCATTCAGGACAGTATGAGAAATGTTTTAATAATAAGAAAAATCTAATATTTCAAAACAATTAAATGTAATAACACTTTTAAAGAAGTCATGGTAGGAAAGTTTACCATATCACTTTGTAAATATACTGCCTCTTTCTCCTTTTTTTTTTTTTAATAGAGGCTTCAAAAATTTTAATTTGGCTTGATTTATAGAATGGTCAAACTTGAACATTAAACTCTATGCTATGATGAGTGTAAAGCTTTATTCTAATTTTCTAATAAGTTCAGCATCAATATATGAACCTAGGACTCTTTCATCTGTTCTGTGAATAAATTAGGGAGTTCTAATGGCAAAGCAACCTCCTCTGGAGACACCTTCAAAGAGATTTTAGCATAGAGTCTGAAAGGATTTTCTTAAGTAAATTGAATTTCTAAAATTGATAGTTGCTATTAAGTATAAAGATGATGTAACTAATTTTAATTTATAATAAGAAGGAGCTATTACAGAACATTAACATTTGAATGTTCATGAGTTTAAAAGTCTTCCAGTTGAGTATATGAATATATTAATTTCATATATTTCTATAATTTTTGAAATGGTCTATAATTTCACGAATGAAACTATAATCAACGATGCAATTTTTTAAATATAAAAATATATTACTTCAATTTAGTTAAGTTGAAGTCCCCTTCTGAGAAAAAACTGCATACCTCCACACATGACATCAGTGTCCATATAAGATTGTTTCATGTGGATTTATTCTCAAGACCGTTATTCTAACGATGATTGTGATAATGCATTTTTACTATCAACTATTAGATTTAGATTGTGCATAATAGGCTAGTAAGAAACAAGCATGTTTCTTCTTAAAAGTAAGCTATGATTTCTCTTTACTTGTACCACAACATTTCTGACACAAAATATGTAGGTTTTTTCTTTTCTTTCTTTTTAAAATATTTTCTTTGTTTATTCATGAGAGACGGGGGGTGGGAGGGGGCGGCAGAGACAGGCAGAGAGAGAAGCAGGCTCCATGCAGGGAGCTGGATGTGGGACTCGATCCCAGGACTTCAGGATCACACCCTGGGCTGAAGGCCAGCGCTAAATCGCTGAGCCACCCAGGGACCCCCGGTTTTTTTCTTATACCAACAAATTCTCCATCTTTCCAGACACCTTCTGGGCTGCTACAATTCAATTATGACACTATACCAAGTTTGGATAGACCCCATAGGTTAAGGGCTCTGTCCCATAAGATGGTGTCCCATTTTAGATACCAGTCATGAGGAGTGGATTCCCCAGTTACTCATAACTTGTTGACTAAATTTTGGGGTTTCCCTAGAGTCTCTCTTCAGGTTGGATAATTTGCTGTAGTGGCTCGCAGGACTCAGGGAAATTACTTACATTTCCCCAGATTATGATAAAGGATATTAAAAAGAATACAGATGAATAGCCAGAACAAGGCAAGGTCCAAAATGATTCCAAGCCAGGGGCCTCTGTCTTTGATAAGTTGGGATGCACCATCCTCTTCACACATAGATATATTCACCAAGCCAGAACCTCTCTGAATCTCATAGTTCATGGATTTTTATGGAGACTTCATCACGTACTCAATCACCAACCCCTCTTGCCTCTCTAGAGGATAGACTTGGGATTGAAAGTTTCAAGCTTCTAATTAGGGCTTGATTTTTCTTGTAACCAACCCTCTTACAGGTGTGTACCTAACATTTTCTTAGAAAAAAGATGCTCTCAGCAGCCCTATCACTCAGGAGTTTCCATTGGTTTTAGGAATTCTGTATTAGGTACCAGGAGCATAGACCAATTTTTATTTCTTACCTACTATAATTTAGTGTAGTATGTATGGCAAATATATGTGTATTCCTTTTTTTTTAAAGATTTATTTATTTATTTATTTATTTATTTATTTATTTAAGAGCAAGAGCGAGAGTGAGAGAGAGAGAAAGAGAGAGCATGTGAGCAGGGGGAGGGGCAAGCAACTAAGGTAGAGGGAGAAAAATCTTCAAGCAGACTCCCCACTGAGTGCAGGGCCCAATGCTGACTGATACCAGGACCCTGAGATCATGACCTGAGCAGAAATCGAGAGTCCAATGCTCAGCCTACTGAGCCAACCAGGCACCCCTGTGTCTTTCCTTTTTTTCATTAAATAAAAGGAATATTGGTTGATTGAAAATATAGGTGTATAACATAACTTTGTGATTTTAAATGTTTCCACTAAAATTAATGAAAATTTATAAAAGAAAAATTTTATTTAAGAATATAGCATTATTTTGGCAACTAGATCTGTACAAGTGGTACCTTTGGTTTGATAGAAATAATTGGTATCTTTTTGTTAGTTTGGATACATTTGACTATAATAAATAGAAATACTGACTCAAAAATGGTTTCTGTTCACCTTAATGCTTATCAAACTTTGATGCATCTGAAAATTCATGGAGATCCTGTTCAGCCCACACAAATCTAAAGACAATACTCTCAATTTCTGAATCAGTTGGTCTGGGATGGGACACAGAATTTACATTTTTATTAATTTCTCAGGTGATGCTGATCTTGCTAGCCATGGACCACACTAAAACAGCTCTGGCTTAAACAAAAAGACATGTTAAACAGTCTGAAGGTTGGTCACACTCCAAGACATAATTGAGCCCCAGGTTAGTTTGTTTGTATTTTCCTTGTTTTTCTCTACTCTGTGATACACCAACACATGTTAGATTTGTTCTCAGTCAGGGTTTCCTCAGGGCTATAGTATAACTGCAGAAAGCAACTGAGGCAGAAAGCTTCTTTATTCACATCCAGCAAAACAGAGAGAAAGGTTTTCTGGAATCATTGGAATATAAGGTCTTTTGTTAGAACTGATTAGACCAACATAGGTTATGCATCTAACTCTGAACAAATAAAAGTTGCCAGGGAATTACATGATCTGCTTGATTTATGTCAGTATTTCTGCACTATTACTGGCAAGGAGGTTAGGATTATCTTGACTGGCTCATACTAATCAGGCTCATGTATAGAGCTATGAGTAAGATCTGCTTTTCTAAGTTCTCGGGGCTGCACTGAATGGGAAATACCATTGAACAAAATGAGTGTTCTCTTATGATGGTGGAAGGAAGTGGATGGCACTGATTGGCCATTACTAGCAAACACTACTCTCACTTTCAAATACTGCCCAACATGTGTTTATACGCAAATCCATCCATAAAAAATGGAAGAAAGTAGATGTGACCAATCACATCTGATTGGTAAAATAAATCTTTAGCTGTCTTGTTTTTAAAATACATAAAATTTTCACTAAACTTTCTTTTTTATAGTTGTTCAGTGCACCATATCCAGTAGGATTTTTTTTTTCTTTACTACTTTAACTAATCAGTAGAACTGATTTTGTCTCTTAAGCATTTTTAAGACATAACATTTTTTTAGGCTGTCCGGTGTTCTTTCAAAATTAAATTATTTGATATATTTATATTCCAATTTTTTTAAAAAATTGGTATAATCAGCATATTATTTTCTAATACTAAATTAGTTTCAGGTTTAGAACATAATAATTCTATATTTGTATATATTACAAAATCATCACCATAGTAAGTCCACTTAACATCTCTAACTACATGGTTACAAATTATTTTTTCTTAAGATAAGAATGTTTAAGATCTCATCTCTAGATATACAATACAGTATTATTAACTGTAGTTAATACATTATATCCTCAGGAGTTATTTATTTTATTACTGGAAGTGTTATACCTCCTGACCACTTTCACCCATTTTGTGTATGACTTTCCCTCCACTCTCTTCCTATCAGAACCACTAATTTATTCTTTGTACCTATGAGCTTCACTTTTTTTTTTTTTCACATGTACGTGTATTTGTCTTTCTCTCATAGATTTCACTTAACATAATGCCCTTTAGTTCCACTCCTATTGTCACAAGTGACATGATTTCATTATTTTCTATGGCTGAATAATTAATATCTCATTATATATGTATATATATAATATTCTATATATATTTCTTTATTCATTCATTGGTAAACACTTAGGCTGTTTCCATGCTGTGGCTATATATATGTAAAAAATGCCTAAATGAACATGAAGGTACATATATCTTTTTTGAATTAGTATTTTTATTTTCTTGAGATAAATACCTGGTAGTGGAATTCCCGGATCATATTCCACTGTTTTGTGGAATATCCATACTGCTTTCCACAATGGTTGTTCCAATTTACATTTCCCACCAATAGGCACAAGGGTTCTCTTTTCTCCACATCTGCAACAAAATTTGTTATTCCTTGTCTTTTTTTTTTTTTTTTTGAGGAGAGAGAAGCAGAGGGAAAGAAGTGAGAAATGATTGTAAGCAGGATCTACATGTGGACCTTGATGCGGGGCTTGGTCTCATGTCTCATGACCTGAGATCATGACCTGAGCTGAAGTCAAGGGTTGGACACTCAACTGACTGAACCACCCAGGCGCCTCTTTCTTGTCTTTTTTATAAAAATCATTCTAATGGGTGTGAGGTGATATCTCATTGTGGTTTTAATCCATTTTTCCATGATGGTTAATGCTGTTGAGCATTTTTTCAAGTGCCTATTAGCTATCTGCATATCTTCTTTCAAAGAATGGCTATTTGGATCATCTGCCCATTTTTTAATTGTTTGTTTTGGTTTTATTTGTTTTTTTTTTTTTTGCTGCTATTGAGTTGTATAAGTTAATATGTTTTGAAAATCAGCCCCTTATCAGATACATAATTTGCAAAAGTTTGCTCCCATTCAATCAATTTTTTTCATTTGGTTTATGGTTCCCTTTGCTATGAAGAAACTTTTTAGATTGATATAGTTCCACTTGTTTGGTTTTACTTTTGTTCTCTTTGCTTTTGGTGTCAAATTGAGGAAATCGATGTGAAGACTGAAGGTGACAATTTTTTCCTAGGAGTTTTGTGGTTTGGGTCTTACATTCAAGTCTTTAATTTATTATGAGTTAGTTTTTGTGTTTGGTGTAAGACAGTGGTCTAGTTTCATTCTTTTACATAAACTTTCCAGGTTTTTCAACTCCATTTATTGAAGAGACTGGTCTTTTCCTCATTATATATTCTTGGTCCTTTGTCATAAATTAATTGGACTGTATATGTATGGGTTTATTCCTTAGCTCTGTATTCTGTTTCATTGGTCTATGTGTCTTTTTTATGCCAATATCATACTGTTTTGGTTGCTATAGTTTTCTAATATACTTTGAAATAAGGGAGTGTGATACCCTTAGTTTTATTCTTCTTCTTAAGATGGCTTTGGATATTCGGGGCCATTTCTTCTAGTTTTATAAGAAATGCTTGAATTTTAACAAAGATTGAATATAATCTGTAGATTGCTTTGGGTAGCTTGAACATTTTAACAATATTACTTTTTCCAGTTCATGTATGTGAGTTATCTTTTCATTCATCTGTGGCTTCTTCAATTTCTTTCATTAATAGCATAGTTTTCATTCATATGTAGGTCTTTCATGTCTGTGGCTAAATTTATTCCTACTTTATTCTTTTTGTTGCAATCATAAATAGGATTATTTTCTTAATTTCTCTGAATTTGTTATTTGTATATAGAAATATGATAAAATTTTGTCTATTGATCCTGTATCCTGAAACTTTCTGAATGAATTTATTAGTGCTAACAGTTTTTGAGATTGTGTGTTTGTATTTGATGTTGTCTTGGGATTTTTCTAAATTAAATTGTATAACTTAATTATATTTCTAATTTAACCTACATAACTAGTAATTATTTAATTTCCGTAATAATCTCTGAGAATCCTTTCAGAGTTGATATTCTAGGAATCTGCAATGCCTGATATTGGAGATCTGTTACAAATTCACATAAACAAAGTATTTTTTTTAGTTCTCTTTTCTACATCATACCAGATGTTTTAGTCATATCTTTACATGGATTTGAGTTATCTTCACCCAACGGTATCTTACATCTCAAACTTTTAGGATTTAGATGTCAACCATTCTGGGAAATCCATAAATGTTTGTTATGTGAGTCAATATATAGTGAAAGAAGAAAGAACTAGTGGTAGGTACAAGGAGCAATGGATTGAAAGTGATCAGACTACTATCATCAGGATGTAAGTATTTATATTCTCCACTTAAATACACTTGGGATTCAGTATTATATTCATCTGTAAGATAGGGAGCAGCGGAGTATAGGTGACCTCACATGTGCTTTACAGTTCTCAAAGTGAATGACCCTAATTGTGGCTTTTTTCTTTATGGCAGATGATCTAATAGAATATTTGACTTGGTAGACAATCCAAGAGGGGAGGGCGTTTGGTTTTGTTTTTAGTCAGAGAATCTTTAAGAATCATTTTCCTATATAGGAGAACATTTCTATCCTAGTTTCAGTATGTGATACTCAACATAGGGAATACTGTGTGATACATGTTTCTTTTTCTGTTTCACTTATACCTATAGATACAAAGAGACTGGTAATGAACAGAAGAGCACAATATACTTCTTTAAAATTTTCTATCTGTAAAACCCCTGGGAAATTATAAATGAGAACTATTTATTGTACTTTATAAAACTATACTTCAATTTCATGCCCAAGTAGTGTCACTTTTATTTTTAGCTTGAAACCATTGTAACCTGATGAAGAGACACATGGGATCACAAATTAGCTCCCCTGAGATTTTCTCTTTTTAGTCAGGGATGTCTGTAATTAAAAAAAAAAAAAATCAGAATTTTTGGTAATATTTTCTGTCTTTCCTTTCTAAGGGTACTACTGGTGTTTTTTGTTCATTGTTTGGACGAATAGATTTTTGTTTTCATGCAGATGTGTGTTTTTAATAAAACATACTAAGTCAACCATTTTTCCCCACTGGTTGTCAGATGATCCTTTACTGAAATATTTTCCTTTGTAGTTCTTAACTAGCTGAGCATTCCACTGCACCACTATTGATTTCATCTATGATGTCATGAGGGTGGCAGCATCAACACTGCAGCACACAGATTGGGCAGCTTCCAGCCAGGATCTCTTTAATTCTCCCAGAGAATGCTCTGGCTAAAAATCAGCATCGCATCTGTTGGGCAATGTTGACAATTTCGTCAAAAGTGATATTTCCACCGTGCTTTATGTTTTTCTGCTTCTTCCTGTCTCTTGGAGGTTCTTTGAGGGCTTTCATAATCAGGGCAGAGGCAGAAAGTACCACTTCAATCTGGGCCTGTCTGTTCTGACTGGTCAGTTTCATACTAATCTTCCGATGCTTCCAATCACTGGTTGCCTTGGAAATGTCATAATCAACCCTTTTTGGAGACAGACTCAAGGGGCCAATCTTTCAGGCCAGGGTAGTTGTGGCACCTATTTCCCAACTAGTGCATTTCCGGTATACAACTTTGATCTTAGAGTCAAACTTAGGGAGTGTGGTAGAGGTGACTGGTGTCAGATGAGCTTGGATTGAGGAAGACTAAAGACATTGTACCTTTGTTCCTCTGAGCTGAAGGCCAAAAGTTAGTCATCTTGATTCACATAAATCTGTATGACTTACGAGGGTTTCAGAATTTAGTTTGTACCTGAAGTGTTCGCTCTGTTAGGCTCAAAACATATCACATATCACCAAGAAAAATTAAGACAAATTCTTATCCACAAAGAATTCATAATCTCTAGAAGAAACAGATGTAAAAAGAGACATTAACACTAAACCTGTCCAGTGATGACAGACTACTCTTTATTTTTATTTTTTGTTTTGTTTTTTAGTTTTTAAATTTTTAAAAGTTGAATATAGTTGACATATGATGGTACATTAGTTTCAGGTGTACAACAGAGTAATTCAGATTCTCTATATGTTATGCTATGCTTACCACAAGCATAGCTACCATCTGTCACCATACAACACTATTACTATGTCATTGACTGCATTCCCTAGGTTGTACCTTTTATTCCTGTGACTTATTCATTCTATAACTAACTGGAAGTCTGTATCTCTCACTCTTCTTCACTCATTTCGCCCATCTTCCCTGCCCCCCATCTCCCTTCTCTCTGGCAATCATCAGTTTGTTCTCTGTAGTTACAAGTTTGATTCTGCTTTTTATTTGTCTATCCAATTGTTTTGTGTATCGGGATCCACATATGAGTGAAGCCAGATGGTATTTGTTTTCTCAGTCAGACTTATTTCACTTAGATTAATATGCTTTTGGCCCATCCATGTTGCACCAAATGTCAAGATCTCAACCCTTTTTTAAATTTTAATTTAATTTAATTTAATAAGTCTTTTTTAAAAGATTTTATTTATGTATTTATGAGAGACAGAGAGAGAGAGAGACAGAGACACAGACAGAGGGAGAAGCAGGCTCCAAGCAGGGAGCCCGATGCGAGACCCGATCCTGGAATTCCAGGATCATGTCCTGAGCCAAAGGCAGATGCTTAATCCTGAGCTACCCAGGCATCTCTCAACCTTTTTTTTTATTAGGGTGTGTATATATATTGTATGATATAGATAGATAGATAGATAGATTTATATAATATATATCTAAAATATTTATACATTAATCTATCAATGGGCATCTGTCACTGGGCATTTGGGTTGCTTTCATATCTTGTCTATTGTAAATAATGCTCCAGTAAACGTAAGAGTGCATGTATCTTTTTGAATTAGTGCTTTTGCTTTCTCTGGATAAATACCCAGTGGTAGAATTACAGGGTCATATGGTATTTCTATTTTTAATTTTTGAGGAAACTTCAAACTATTTTCAACAGTACCTGTACAATTTACATTACCACCAGTGATATACAAGGGTTCCTTTTTCTCCACATCCTTGGTAACTCTTGCTATTTCTTGTCTTTTTTACTTTAGTCATTCTGACAAGCGTAAGGTGATATCTTATTGTGGTTTTCATTTGCATTTTTCTGATGATTAGTGATGTTGAACATCTTTTCATGTATTGTTGGCCACGACTGCTCTCTTTAACAGATGTAATCTGAGGACAGGCACTGGGAAGAGATGCATCATGTAATTTTCTGGTATGAGTTTAAGTTTTAAAGGAGGTAGATTTTTAGCTCAGTGAGAATGGTGGAGAATTTGGCAGCAGAGGCAGGCATACCAGGAAGGAAACAGCATCCTATATATATATGCTCACGTTAATTTCCTCACCTGCTATTACAATGTTAATAATATCTACTGCAGAAGTGTTATGAAATTAGAATAAAATGTAAATGTAAAACTCTGTGCAGAGCATACTGTAGGTGTCCAATAAGTGTGAACTGTTTTTCCATTTAGACTTAACTGTATTTCAGAAAATTAACGGAAAAATATTATTTTAAATAAAATTATGCTTTTTAGTTAGCCTCTTTATTAACACAAATTGGATCTCTCTTTCTCTCCCTCTCTCCTTCTATCTCTCTCTCTCTCTCACTCAAATGTTAATGTGAACTTAAGTGGAGTGTTAATTATAGGATGATTTGTCTATCCTCTAAAATTTTTCACTGAGAAAAAAAATACATGACTTTTGGTTGTTTGAATTTATGTGATATTTTTAAAACTGTGGTTTGATTGATATGAATATTTCAAAATGAAGTCAAATTTGTTTTTGTAACTAAATAAAAGCCATACCTCCTTTTAACATAGGTCCCAGGCAAATTTTCTCTAAAAAATAAAATCTGCACTGAACAAGATATTAATCCCATACTGTAGTGTCATTTCAGCAAAATTTGACAGATTCATATATTCATTTTCTCTTCTTGGAAAAAGTTATAAAAATCATCTCATCTATTAAAAGAATGATTCTGAAAATGTAGTAAATTATTTTTGATGTATCATTATTCATTATTAAAATAGTATTTCCCTCTTCCTTTTCATGAGACAATTTTCTTAGAAAATTGTGGGGAGAATTTTAATAATTAAATTCAGTTATAGATTACTCACACAGATAATTAATTATTGCCTTAATTCAATCCTTATATTCAAACTCCAAACAGATATTCAGTGGGGTTCCAAACTTGCTGACTCAGGGAATACAATATTTAGATTATAATTAGATCAGATAGTTTCATTGTATTCTGAGTGTAGAGAGAATTAGGATATGGCATGAAGGAAATGAAACATGGCAAACTCATTGTTTCCAGCCTATTGGTAGGGGTAATTAAGGGTGGGGTGGATAAGCCCAATGCCTAAATCCAAATGTATGGGGAGATGAGAAAATGGGGAGGGAGAGAGCTAGAATTCACTTCACTGGTTTCTGGGGAGGGCTGGAAGCCTATCAAAGAACAATTCCAACATGACGTGGGTGTCTGGGTGACAGTAGAAGAGGAATATGCTTAGATGAACCTGGGGTATTGTTCTTGGCTCCCCATGGCTTGCAATTGGTAAGTACCGCTTGTCATGTTAAGGGGCTGCAGAGGGATGAGAAGTGGAATGTCAGAAGGTCAGACTCAAATGAAAAAGCCAAAATGGATCTAAATTTAGAGTCCAAAGGTAGAAGATAAAGACCATGTTCTCCAAGGAGAAGGAGCACCTGAACTTTAGTTCCTAGTGGCAAACACAGCAGCTGCTGCATATTGAACCTTCATCTATCCTCTGCCTCCAACTGGTTATGAAAGTCATACAGCCTCTTTGTTTTGAAGGGGATTAAAAGAAAAGCAAAAGTGAAACCTTTGTGCCTACAGAATCAGGAGATATATTTAAAGAGAAATGTTTAAATACTGAAAAGGACTATATATAGTACCATATAGAACAAGTATATATTATAAATATGTATTTCTTAAGTTTTAATTTATTTCTCCTTCAAATTTTTAGTTTTTTTCTTTTTTATGTTTTTATTTAAATTCTAGTTAGGTAACATATAGTGCAATATTAGTTTCGGTAGTAGAATTTTGTGATTCATCACTTACATGCAACATTATTCTTGTCTTAATTTGACATATTTTTTAAGCGTTTACTAGGAGCAAAGGCTAAGCACTGAGAATGAAAGCAATGGTGTATTTAATTGAAATATATCAGAAAAATTGGATAAACAATTTAATAGTTTCAATAAATAATTGAATTGTTTAAAAAGCACAATTAAATGGAAGTTTTATTTTCTGTTGAAATTATTTTTTTCCTTTTGTGAGCCATACTATGTAAACTGCTATTTTCAAACCATAATATATGACAAATAGCAGACTCCCAATACATGTTTTTCCTTACATTAAGCAATTAGATTTAGAAAAAATCACACATAGAGAAGGCCACATCTTACTCTATTCTCAGTGATAGCCTAATAATGCATGCATGTAGAATTCAGAGTATAATTTTGATTAATTTTTACTCATGGTAACACATAGCAATTTCTGACAAATTACAAGAAAAATAAGTAAATGCTTGTAAGCCATTGATATACAAGATTACTACAAACATCACAGTATACTTTGATTTTACAAAATCTTGTCCAGTGGTTTTGATAAATCTCTGCTTTTAAAGATTTATTTATGTACTTATGTTAGAGAGAGAGGGAGAGAGAAAAAGGGGAAACAGAGAGAGGGGCAAAGGGAGAGGTAGTAGGAGGAAGCAGATATCCTGCTGAGCTCAGCGCCCCAGGAGGGGCTGAATCTGGAGATCCCAAGATCCAGACCTTAGCCAAAACCGAGTCTGACACTCAACTGAGTCACCTGGGCGCCCCAGTAAATCTCTGCTTTAAAAGTAACACATTCTAAACATGCAGGAGCTCCTGAGTGGCTCAGTTAAGTCTCTGCCTTCCATTCAGGTCATGTTCCCAGGGTCCTGGGATCCAGTCCTACCTCTGGCTCCCTGCTTCCCCTGGTAGTCTGCTTCTCCCTTTGCCCCTCCCCTTGCTCCTGCTCTCTCTCACTCATTCTCTTTCAAATAAATAAATAACATCTTAAAAAAATAAAAACAAACATGCTATAAAGACCTCTCTTTGCAACGGTGTAATTCTGCATTCATTCAGGTGCCTTTCCCTTTCCAAAAGCTGAAAGGTTTTTCAGGAGAGGCTCTCCACTATCCCATCATTTAACCCTGTAACTCAGGTGTATGCCCATAGCATATATTTTCTAAGTATATGAATCTTTGTATAAAATAAATATTTGAATGAATATAATTTACACAAAATTGTAAACATTTATAGCGAACACAGAATATAATATTTGAAAAAAGAAATATGGGTAACAACAGTTTCTTCTTACCTTTAATTAAAATGTGTTTCTTAATTTTTTTTGCTATTTTAGTTTTCATATCTCTTTCTATAATAAGAGACCTATGATATTTTAACTACCTAATTTAAGAGAAGAATAGGGCCTCTGAGATTACTATTTGAAATATTCTGATTAAAGAAACCAGCATAGTTTGCAATAATATAAATTTAGGGATTTTGCTTTTTATGGGCATATTCTCTATAGAAAAGAGAATTAGGAATTTTAAAAAGAGTACAAGGAACCCATTGCCAGCTGAAATCAGTGTTACTGGAAATAATGACATTTTAATTGTGCTACTCTATTTAAAAATTCCATTTTTATTAAAAAGAAAATTATATTTTGCTCAGAGAACTCATTAAATACTCCATAATAATAAGACTAAATAATCTTAAGTAAAGAGAGAGGGAAATATTTTAAAGTATTATAAAATGTTATAGATGTGAAAGGCTTGACACTTGTTTAAATCACGTGCATGTTTCTTGGCTTAATTTGTTTCTTTGAATCAAGTACCAAATTATGATGAGCAATTTACCTACAATACTTCACTTGCCTAACTGATAAGAAATTCAAAATACAACAGAATTGATGTTAAATATTTTGTATGGATTAAGCTTGAGTTAAAAAGAATGGAATACTGGCCATTTAGTAATTTCACAAGCAAAAATATTAGTTTTAATGTAGAGGGAAATTTTAAAATAAAATACTGAAACAATGTTTCTCTATTTATTTCGTATTCCCTTGGCTTAGCTCTAGGGCATGTAGATACATTAAAAGACTTCTTAAAACTGAAATTCTGCAGTGAGTGCACAAAACTAGCCATAACATCCATTTTAGCATAATCAAATGCAAATTTTAGCAACCATTTTCAGAGTAATACATGCACTCAAGGTTTTTCAACATGCTTTTAGATTTAATAGTTCTGAGATGTGAACTATATATATAAGAAAATTAATCTATAGTATATTTTGAATTCCTCCTTTAAGAATATGATTTTACTAGATAATTAGAAGGGAATACAGAAGGATGTGACTTTATATGCCTAGAATTTTCTTAATGCCTATTGCTTTATTAAAAATATTAGCAAGGCTTTGTGCTAAGTCTGAAAGAATAAAAATTTTGGGCTTATTCATATGTGCTACTGTGTTCCCTTTTGTCCCCAGGAAGGTCTCTCTTTTCCATCAGACCTAGTCTCCTTATTATCCTTAGAATTGCACCTAAGTCAGAAGGCCATCATCAATTGATAACTTGGGTTGACTTAAGTAATACCCCTTCCTACCCTGATCTTAGGAGAATTTTGTAGTCATCCTAATCACACTTACTGGTCCTTTGACACACACAATATGTATGAATATTATATAAATGCATACACATATATGCATATATATGTGTTTAAAATACTCGTGCTCATAGAATGTTTTCTAGAGCCCCTCAGTTAATGTTCAAGGAAAATAAAACAAAATTAGAACCATATATTAACTACAATATTATCCTAATATTATAATCAAAGCGATTTCAGCTCTTGAAAACTAGATACTATGAACATGGATAATTTTTTAGAAGACTTCATTTATTTGAGAGAAAGAGAGAGCATGAGCAGGGGGAGGGGCAGCAGGAGAGGGAGAGAAACTCAAGCAGACTGTGCTGAGTGCAGAGTCTGATGCTGGGCTTGATCTCAGGACCCTGAGATCATAACCTAAGCTGAAATGAAGAGTTGGTTGCTCAACTGACTGAGCCACCCAGGCACCCTGGGTAATTTTTTATTTAGACATGTTCCATTCCCAATCCTGTGATTTCAGCCTGTTCACAACTACAAACAATATACAGTAGGGATACAGTAAGAAACTCAAAGTAATTAAATCTAACACAAGCATTTCATTACATTAAGAGCATTTTTAAGACAATACAAACAATTTAAAAGTCATAAAACTTAGGTCAAAGAAAATATTAATTACTTTGTTTTTCTGATTCCCAAATTACCCTCTTTCTTTCTTTCTCTTTCTTTTTTTCTATGAGAAGTGAGATTTTTTTTTTTTCTCTACAATGTATCCAGGTATGGTATAGCAATGGAACTGGGTATAGGTATGACTCTATTGGAGATGGAGATTTGAAATTTTTCATTCTTAGTCTGACAAAATATTTGCAAGTGCCAAGTAAATGTAAGGTATAAATTGAGGGATCTTACTTTTCTTTTAAGAAACATTTGTATTGGGAAGGATCAAAAGTGAGCTTTTCAGGGAAATCCTTTTAAATATGTGCTGCCCTTACCTGCACCACAATATAATGCAATATGCGCAAGAGACAGACTGCTTGAGAATTCCAATCCTACTATTTTTGAGCTGGGTAACCTTACTCAGTTACCTCACTCTTTAAAATTTGAGCCTTTTGCATCATCAAATTGATAATAATAATAGCATCTACCTCACATAAGCTCTGCATGTGTCACTGTGTTCCTGGTCCCCTAGCCTATAGTAAGGAGACTGAGTGTTTTAGACATTATTATTATTATTATTATTATTATTAATTTTATTATCATCACCAATACTATTGCAATGATTATGACTGTAGAGTCCAGTTTGTTATTTATTAAGATATTATTATTTTAATCTCATCTTTATATTATGAAAGTGTGCAGAACACAATATAACTTTAAAGCCCACTTTAAGAGGCGTATTAATCATCTGGCACCAAAAGATTTTTGAGGCTAATCTCCTGAAGAGTCTTTTTAATTACAAAGTTTAGGATGTTTGACCAAACTAATCTCTTATTCTGTTTTTAACTTCATAACATCTGCTGTGCTAACCAAGTAAAATGGCAGTGCATTGAAGATTAGGGTTATGCACACATTACCATTCCCAGTGAAATATTGTACAACGGAAGGGGATGGCTTCTGAAAATTAATTAGTAGTGTCTGTCCTACTTCAAGTATGTAGTAGTGTAAAGTGATAAAGTTAACTGTCTTTAATGCTTAAAGTGATGAAGATAGACATGTTTTGGTCTCTATCGTTGACCCTAAGAATCTGGCAAACGGTGTTATCTAACATTAGTAGATTAAATTTAAGTTACAGCTCAATCATTTCCTACCTGTAGATCACCACAGGAAGCCTTAGTTCCTGGAGAAAAAGTGACTAAAAGGAACATTTCTATTTCTTATACTCCCTAAGAAACCTATAAGGTTTTTAAAAAGTCAATTTACTCCTTTCAAGTTTCTATTTAAATAGAGCTATTTTAAAATTTATTGTTCTATATAATATAAAATTGTTTGTTTTCTAATGGCTAATCTAAGACTAGCTATTTATCATGATGACAAGTTGCTATCATAGTACTGTCAACATAATATAAATGCTCTTTCTAATTCAAATTGAAATGCTAATCATATTGAGTATAGACTAACAATTATGTATCAGCAAATGGAATGCAACATACAGTTTATTAGGTATCTATTTTGAGACACTACTGTGAGGCAATACAGTTTTAGAAATGAATAATCCATATCCCCTTCCTTTGAAAAAATTGTTTCAAGAAGTCTTTCTCATCTCTACAGGAACATTTTTATCAGTGTTTCAGCAAGCTATTATCACCTCTATCAATTAACAACAACAACAACAAAAATTCTTGACTCTTGACTCATGAGTATTTTTCTACACTTTTAAATCTTTTTTTTTTTTTTTTTTTTTAGATTTTATTTATTTATTCATGATAGTTACACAGAGAGAGACAGAGAGGCAGAGACACAGGCAGAGGGAGAAGCAGACTCCATGCAGGGAGCCCGATGTGGGATTCCATCCCAAGTCTCCAGGATCGCGCCCCGGGCCAAAGGCAGGCGCCAAACCACTGCGCCACCCAGGGATCCCTTTTCTACACTTTTATTTTTTTTTTTTTATTTTTTTATTTTTTTTTTTTAAATTTTTATTTATTTATGATAGTCACAGAGAGAGAAGGAGAGGCAGAGACACAGGCAGAGGGAGAAGCAGGCTCCATGCACCGGGAGCCCGATGTGGGAATCGATCCTGGGTCTCCAGGATCGCGCCCTAGGCCAAAGACAGGCGCCAAACCGCTGCGCCACCCAGGGATCCCCCTTTTCTACACTTTTAAATAGTAAAACTCATCAAAAGAAATTTATATACATTTTTTTGCCAGTATTTCTTTTTCTTTTTTTCTTGCATCCATCCAGATTAGAGTTTGACTTAATGTACCATTGAGTGATCTTATCAAGTTCTCCAAGAATTTCCACATTCCTGAAATTAATGGTCAATCGGTTCATTTCAGTTATAGTGTATATTATGTATTATGTGGTAAATAAGAATAATATATATTACATTATAAAATAATATATTTTTCCATTTATTGAAGCCTTATTAATGCTTCAAAGAAAAGGAAATGATCAAGATGAAATGGTATGATTTAAGCTTGCAGTTTTATTTTCCCAGAAGAAAGGAAAATATCTCTTCCAATTCATAAAATAAAGTCCTTCACATCCATATGATTGGGTCAAATTAAGTGCTATGTAATTTCCCTTGATGATAGTAATTTTGACATGTTGGCCACCAGCTAGCCTAAAACCTTGGTTCTTAACCCAGTTATTTGCAAGGTATAATAACGGTGTCGGTTTATCAAAATCTATTCTTAAGGATAGGAATTTTTTTTAAGATTCATGAACCATACAATATATGGTTGGATATTTGATGAAAATTAGGATTCTGTTAGGAAGAAGACATGGGGGAATAAAGGGAATGGACAGGAAGGAGTGATCTCCACATGTAGTTTTAAATTTATTTTTGCTTTTTTTGGTGAGGATTGTATCATGTACAAGCATGTCAGATCTTGGCTACTCATACAACCTCATAATTGAGGAAAATATGATGAAATATTTATTATAACGTTTCATTTTGTATTTAATTTTTTTCCTTTTTGTTTTGTGCCAAACAGAATTTTGCCTGGTACACAATGTTCTTTTTGTCTCAAATATTCTTTTAGACCCACTTTTCCTTATTTCTACTTTATACATTAACACATTCATTCATTATCCATTCAAGCATTCGTTCAACATTGACTTCTGTGCCTAGTACCCTGCTACATTTAATAAATAATATACAGCCTGCTTAGAATGTTCATTTCAGGAAAGCCTTTCCTACTACCTTCTAGACATATAATCTCATAACATCCTGTATATCTTCATAGAACTGTTGCATGATTGTAATGTGAATCTTCAATGGATTTTCCCGCTAGACTACAGTCTATATATAAACTTATTTATAAAGCATAGTGATTCTGATTTCTTGCCATTCTTAGCAGTACATAGTCATATTAGTTTCCTAGGGCTATTGTAACAAGTTATCACAAACTGGGTGACATAAAAAATTGAAATTCATGGACTTACAGTTCTCAAGAGTAGAAGTCCAAAATCAAGATATCAGTAGGCCCATGCTCACTGAGGAGGAGACCTGAGGAGGAGACCTTTACTTATCTCTTCATAGCTTCTGGTAGTTGCCGGCAATCTTTGACGTACCTTGGCTTGTAGGTGTATCTCTACTTCTCTCATCACATGGCAATTTCCCTACATGTCTTTGTTTCTAAGTTCTTTTATGAGGATACCAATCCTTGGACTCAACTAATCTAGTATAATATCATTTCCAAAGACTATTTTCTTTTTTTTTTAAGATTCTTATTTATTTATTCATGAGAGACACAGAGAGAGAGAGGCAGAGACACAGGCAGAGGGAGAAGCAGGCTCCATTCAGGGAGCCTGATGTGGGACTCGATCCCAGGACTCCAGGATCAGGCCCTGGGCTGAATGTGGCACTAAACAGCTGAGCTACCCGGGCTGCCCTCCAAAGACTATTTTCAAATAAGGTTTCATTCACAGGTCCTAGTGGCTAGGACTTAGACATATAATTTTAGGGAATATAAATCAACAGAATACCCTATAGTGTCTAGAATATAACAGGAACTCAGAATATATTGTCAACTAACAAATGGAATAAGTCTTCCATCCTTCATGAATACTGAAGTATGTGGTCACTTACTACATCACCTGAAATATTACAATGTTTCATAAAGGGAAGATATTTTATTATTTGTTTTTAATGGCAACTTAAAGAAATAATTCATTTATGATTTATGTTAAAGTATGTTTATTTGGACTATATTTGCACATTTATGGTTAAGGAGAATTTTTTACTTAGGGAATGTTTATTTCATATTTACTTGTCAGTCAGCTGTTAATTATATGCATATAATTAATGCACCAGCATGTAAGTGTAAACATACACACACACACACACACATATATATATATATATATATATATATATATATATATATTATTTTATTTTAAAGTACTACTTTGACCATTGTGTTGAGAAGTGACTTCAGTGTGCAGAGGTCAAATCAAGAAGTTCAGACTCTTGTATTTATCCATATGAAAGATGAAGGTGATTTGTACCAAGGTATATCTTGGAAATGGTGAGAAGTGACTACCTCATGCATACAACTGTGAAGGTGTTGATGAATTAGAGGTAATGTTAGAAAGAGAGAATTGTCAAGGATGACACTACTTTGTTTAAGCCACAGCAATGATGAAGTTGTCATTTATTAGGAAGAGGGGAAATTATTATTTAGAATAATTATGTTTGGGGCAAGAAAATCTAGAGTTTAGTTTTGAATTTATTGAGTTTAAGATTTAGTAGACTGCCAAGTAACAATGTCCAGAAGATAGTTTAAGTATTGTAGCATAAAGTTCAGCAAAGAAATCTAGGCTGAAGATACCAACCTGTGAGTTATCATAAATAGTGGCATTTAAAGCTGTGAAGCTGGATGGAGTATCAAGGAGGTTAATGTCAACAGAAAAAAAAAAAAAAAAGGTGAAGGCTAAGCTTGAAGCATTGCATCGCTTAGAGATTGTGGGATGAGAACAAGCAAACCAATGAGACTAATGAATGAGACAAAGAACAAGCAGCCAGTAAGGAGGGTAACAAGGAAAATATGGTGTCCTGCAAGTCAAACTCACTCTCCACATTGTAGTTTCTTCAAGAATTCTCATACAATTTCAATTACAGACATCCTCATCTTTAACCTTTCTGGATGGTCTCTCATTTTCATTGCCCTTCTTAAATTTTAGTATCCAAAATTAAACAGTGTTCCAAATTCATTTTGACAGTGCAGAGTATAGTGAGCTTATCAATTCCCATGATAAGCGCACTATAACTCTATTAATGCTGCCTGGGATTAAATTAGCTTCTGCTAGCTTGTCATATTATTTGCTTTGATTAACTGAAAATCCCCAGATCCTTGGCATATGAACTGTTTTCAAGCCAAGTTTCTTCCATCCTTTAACTTTTACTATTGATTCCCAGAAATTTTATTTAGAAATTTGCATTTGTCCTTATTAAATATCATCATTTTGTTTCAACTGATTTTGACTTCCCAATTTATTCTCATTCTTGAGTCAGCAATCAAATAAAACAGTTGTGGTTTTAAACTAGATGTCATATCCAAACCTGATACGCATACATTAATTGTCTTCTGTAATTTATTGACAGCAGAATAAATTCTATCTATCTATCTGTACCTATCTATTAGAAATGTCTACACAGAATACTAGTGATTCTTCATGCTAAGAGATGATATTTCTTGTTGGTGATGCTGGTATTTGCAAAGCACTTACAAATTCATAATGATTAGTTCTGATTTTTTTCTCACCTTAAATGAGTAAGAATGTTAATTATGGTATACTTAGAGAATAAAGACATAATAAATCTTTTTCTTCTATTAGCATATTTAAGAAATGGCGAGCAAATATGGGCTGATGTGAGTTGTAAGCTCCTTACTTGGATAGTCAGTCATTTAACCCAGAGTAAAACTAAACTATAGATCTAAACTAAACATCTCCATTTTACAGAAAAGGAAACTGAGGCTTAAGGTAGTATAGTAATTCTTCAACTAGTCATCAACACTCAAAGAGTTGATATGTCACCTAAGGCATCTGACCCCAGAGCATCTTCACCTATCTACTAGGCTGTATTGTCTCCTTGCAAATCAGTCTAAGGAGATCAATGTAAAACTGAAACCATACATAATCTCATCACCAGATGAAATTACTTTAAGTATTTTTAGCTGTATATTTTCAATTTTTAATATATATCTTTATTTAGACATTAAAAAATCCCTTTATTCTTATTACATAAATGCTTTTAAACCTTGATCTTTTTTCTTTACTTAAAAGCATACCTTGGGCAGCTGGGTGACTCAGTGGCTACACATCTGCCCTCTGTTCAAGTCGTGATCCCAGGGTCCTGGGATTGAGTCCCACGTCAGGCTCCCTGTGGGGAGCCTGTGTCTCTGCCTCTCTCTCTGGATAAATAAATAAAAATGTATAAATAAATAAATAAATAAATAAATAAATAAATAAATAAAGTATTTAAAAATACCTTGTACACATTCCCGTGCCAAAGAGAATAGACCCATAGCAACAATTAAGTGAATAATTTATACTTAAAGGATAAGTCAAAAAAAAAAAAAAAGGATAAGTCATTATTTTATCAAACTCTTAACTTTTTTCTAAATATTTTTTATATTTTAAACAAAGCTGATAAATATATCCATTATAAAATTATAGCCACTATGATATATAGTGGTGCCCTAAACTTTAATCCAGGGTGCTCCATGGAACAGTGATTTGGTAAGTGAGTTACTTAGATCCTGAAAGCTTCCAGTTGCTTATTTTTAAAGGAGTAGTGACAATACAGCTTCCCAGAGTTGAGGACTGGGTAAAGTAAAAGAGGGTCAGAAAAAGCTTAGAAGAGTGTCTTAAAACTAAGAGCTAGTATTTTTACACTTATATTTGTGCAAATGATCTCATTTCTATTGACTGTGCACCCGAAAGTGTTTGGCCTTAGATTTTGTTGTGTTTTTATCTAACAAAATATAGAAGAGAAGTAATGCAAAGAAATTTTTCATTTTAGGAAATGTAATACCTAAAATATTTATAGTTTTTTATAGTTTGATATACATATGAAATTTCTCTCCAGAGCCCATTAAAACTTTACAATAGCAAAACACATTTAATTTCATTGATATATATCAGAGTTTTCATTTTTCATTACTTAAGGAAAGAAATAACATTTAAAGTTTGGTTTTCCCAGAAAAGATCTATAACTAATTTATGTCCTAGGATTTACTCTTGCAGAAATGAAGTTTTTTCCTGCTATCTTATATAAAACTTAGGTATAGTTGTTTCTTTAAAGATTCAACTTCGATGGCTACATATACATAATCCTATATTAATAAAATGCTCAAAAATAAAAGTTCACAAATGGAAGTAATGGTAAAGTGATGCAAATGGAATTCAGAGCCAAAGTTTTCCATCAGTAAAATAATGTGGAATGATATGATATTGCACATTTTCATATGCTAATGAGGTGACCATTTCAGTGTTGAAGTAGCTACTTGTGTTTAAAGAGAGTCCCTGACTCTTACAGTCTCCAAACTGGTTAAAGACACCAATGTTCCTAGGCCTCTCCAACAGAAAAGTTCTATGATTGATTATATAAGAAGTAAGGGTTTAATTTACCAGAAAGTTAGAGGCCAGCAAACCAATACTGATGTGTAATGTATCAGTTTAAGGGGAAGAGCAGGTTAGATGTTGCCTTCAAACTAGCATTCCACTATTAACCTAAAGGAAATGTATTCACTTAGAGATTTCTGTTGAACTCGGATGATCTTCGTTTGCCAACGTATGGAAAGGAGTAGCTACATACAAGTGTTTTTCATTATCTGAGGATTATATATGTAACAAAAATGACTAAAATCTTGATACTGATATTTCCCAATGATATAGATTAGATAATTTACATTGTGCTTCCTTCTTTGTCAGAAACCTCACTTTGAACATTGTTTAATTATCAAGTATTTTTTAAGTATTAAGTTTCAGTTAGTTAACACACAATATAGTATTAGTTTCAGGTGTATGATTTAGTGATTCAACACCCATACGTACATGATGCTCATCACAAGTGTACTTCTTAATCCCTATCACTATTTAAAAGATCTTCTCACCCCCATCCCCTCTGGTAACCATCAGTTGTCTACAGTTAAAAGTCTGTTTCCTGGTTTGCCTCTCTCTCTCGCACGCTCTCTCTCTTTTACCTCCCCTGCTCATTTGTTTTGTTTCTTAAATTTCACGAGTGAAATCGTATGACATTCATTTTTTTTTTCCTGACCGACTAATTCTGGTTAGCATAATGTACTCTAGCTCCATCCTTGTCATTGCAAATAGTAAGACTTCATGTGAATCGATATAGACGATGTGGTATTTATACACACACACACACACACACACACTAGAATATTACTCAGCCATAAAAAAGATTTAAATCTTGCCATTTACAACACATTTTTAAAAAATTGTATGTATGTATGTGTGTATGTATGTATTTGTTTATTTATTTTATTTGAGAGAGAGTGCAAGCTACATAGCAGAAGCGGGGGAGGGGGGAGCAGCAGAGTGAGAGGAGAAGCAGACTCCTAACTGATCAGGGAGCCTGATGTGAGGCTTGATCCCAGGACACTGGGATCATGCCTTGAGCTGAAGGCAGCGATTTAACTTACTGAACCACACAAGCGCCCCGATACACAAATATTTTTAACATTTGCTATTTGAAATCTTTACCTTTTATTTCACATATCATAACCATACTTTAGAAAATGAATTTCTTTTTCTACATAATAACACCGATTCTATATTGAAACCCTAATTATAGTTGGAATGCTGCCTGGCACCTTGGAATTGCTAACCAATGAGGGGCTTGGCCTTAGATTTTGTTGTGTTTTTATATAACAAAATATAGAAGAGAAGTAATGCAAAGAAATTTTTCATTTTAGGAAATGTAATTTTATTTTGCAAATTATTATATAATGGAAAGGCATGGAAGGACAATGATTACATTAATAATAAAGACCCTGCATGTAGATTGCCTGAGATTTGAATCTTGATCTCATTATTTACTAGATGTGTGATGTTATTCAATTGCTCAGTGCCTCAATACTCTCATTTGGATACTTTTAATAGTTATAATAATTATTTCACGAGCTTATTGTAGTGATTACATGAGTTAATACATGTAGCATGCTCATAACAACAACCAGCTCCTAATAATCCCTTCATAATCCATAGGGAGTATTACTTTTAATGTCTGTATAATTTGGGAGAATGTGAAAACACTTGTTATAAGAATCAATAATAATTAATATTTTATTAACATTTCATAATTTAAGTACTTTTCACAAATATTAGTGTGTTACATAATCCTTTGAAGTTAGTGCTCTTCTCACTGTGTAGGTGAAGAAAAATAAGATCTGGAAATGCTGAGTAACTTTTCCAGGTTGAATAGGTTGTAAAATGGCATAGCTAGGACTTATTCCCAGGGCTTATGATTTAAATTAATTTCATTATTCATGCTTTATTTTGGTCACTAACAAAAGATGATTACTCTCTAATACTATAAAATACATGCTAAAAGTACCAATGGACATGAATCTCACATAATTGGCATACAGTTCATTATTTTCTGGAAATCTTTAAGGAGTCAGGACGAAATATCCAAAAGTCAGACAATAGTTCTTGTTAAGTGGGAGATGTTTACACTGACTACTATGCTTTTACAAGGGACATTTAATGTTGGAACTTAATCATGACATTTATTTCTGTAGGTGCTCATAATTATCAAATCCTGCAGCATTACAATCTAAAGGTGACAGATAATGTCTTCCATGAATCAGAAATCAGGTTTTATTGTTATTTTAATACAAGAACAAGAAATTTAGATTCTCCTGAATCTAATGGCCCACTAAAAATGTAAAAAAAAAAAAAAAAAAAAAAAAAAAAAAAACAACCAGAGAATTACTTTGTGAATGACCTCATACAAAGTACCCAGTTAGATATTTCCCTGAGATGAATAGAGAAGAAAAAAATACATCCAGGAATGGACGCGTGCCAATATACTAACTTCAAGGGCCTCCTTTCATATCCTTGTTCCACCTGCACCACTGAGAAGACACAGATCAATACTGTATCTATTCTGAGTTGTCAATTCGCCAAACCCATGTGATGAAAGCACTTGAGGAAATTTAGAATGAGGCTGGGTCGACATGACCGCAGTGAATTGAAATGACTGCAGCATTTGCTCCTCCCAGATTGGATTGGGTAACTCATTTACATGGCTTGAACCCCAAGGTCCATAACTAGGCACTTTTATTTGGATCTCACACCCTAAACAGGCCTCTTAGAACTGTGCTCTGGCCAGTTCAGTGGCCGGTAAATTAATTAAAGGAAATATATACTAGAAGGGAATTTTTAATATTTGAGAGCAGATGAAATTCATCAGAAGGACATTTGAATTGACAAAGGACAACTTTGAATGGCATATTCCGAAAGGACAAAAAGTTTAATAAATATGTACTTTGCTTTAGTATTTGCTGAAGTTAGACTGTCATTTTCTCAGGAAGATTAAGGAATTAGTGCCCTACTCTCCTCTTCTCTAAAAAAATTCATTCTTGGCTCAGAGTGATCTTTTGTAGAACTTTATAGTTTGGGATTTTTTTTTTTTTCAGTTTGTTACACTACCAAGTTGAAGTCTGAGTGTGTGAAGACTCATTAAATGAGTACACATTTCTTATTTCCTCAGCAGCTATTGAATATGCAGTTGGAACCAAAAACAATGTTTTCATTTGTGATGGTGTATTAAGAGGGAGAATGTAAATCCCAGTTGTGTAGACAAGGAAAGATGTGACGGGATTTCTAAGTATGAAGTAATTAGGAAAAGTTGAGAGGATTAAAAAAAACCCTCAAGATTCTTTAGAAGTATGTACATGCATCTTGGGATTTTTTTTTTGTTTTTGTTTTTCAGTTTTATATTTCATGTCAATTAAAAGGTGAAAATGAACTAGAAGGTTCATGGTAATGAATGTTTTTAGATTTCCTGAAGCAGACAAAAATATTACATTTTAAAGCAAGAGAGATAATACTAAAGAGAAAGAATTGTCACATGTTCTCTACAAGGTATAAATGGCCTTATGCTTTACGTGCATCTATGTTTTACATGTGCACATATAATTTTCTGAAACTACTCATTATTTGTGCCTTTTTACTTTCAAATTTACACATCATAAGCTTTGCTCAGAGGAGTTAAGCTTAATATAAAACTTTTTAACGAGGAAATTACCATATAAAATCTGAAAAGTTAATTTCCACAAATTATCTTTATGAAAAGGAAAAGAATATTGAAATAGTCTAGGAAATAAGTACTGATCCAAATGCCTAAGACCAATAAAATATCAGTGTGTGTTGAATGAAATTGGGTTGGAACATGAATGAGAATTAGTTAGTAGATTTAATGAAAAATGTGCTATTCACTACCATTCATTTACATTATTATTATTTGATAATTAATGAATCTCTGGTAGAAGTTTTTGAATATTTTTATGTGATTTGGGCTAAAAGGAAAATTCAAGGTCATCAGGATATACATGTGTTACCAATTAAAATTTTAAAGATCCTGTAAAGTTAGTTCAAAGTTTAAAAATAGAGATAAGAAACACAGGTACATGCTTCTATTTCCTTCAACTTTATTTCCCCTTAAAAAACCAAAGTAGTCATATCACCTGGGTGACTCAGTGGTTGCTCATCTGCCTTCAGCTCAGGTCATGATCCTGAGGTTCTGGGATCGAGTCCTGCATCGAACTTGTTGGGTTCCCTGAAAGCCTGTACTGCCACAGATAGGGAGAGCTTTATGTGTATTGCCAATGCTTTCTTGGTGGAAGAAAATGTCAAGGAAGCAAAGTATAGCCAAAATGAGGAACTTAGACTAACATATTTAGAGTTTTTTAAATAATAAATTTAGGGGCATCTGGGTGGCTCAGTTGATTAAGCATCCGATTCTTGATTTTGGCTAAGGTCCTGGTCTCAGGCTGGTGAGGACAAGCCCCATGTAGGACTCTGTGATGCCTGCAGAGTCTGCTTGAGATTATCTCCCTCTCCCTCTGCCCCTCCCCACACTCATGCTTTGCTTGCTCTCAATAAATAAATAAATGCTTAAGAAAAAAGAAACAGGTAAATGAAGAAATGTAAAGATTCTTTTCAGAATGGGACCAAGAGTGTAAGAAGAGTGTAAGAATTGAGACTTGAACTCTAGCCATGACTCTACTAATTATCAGTGTGACTTTGAACAAATTATCAAATATTTTTGAGACTCATATTTTTCATTGATAAGAAAATGAGGATAACTGGACTTACCAGTCTAACTTGGTGGGCTTGTAATATCATAATGAGGAAAATTAAATATATTTTTTATGATAGAGTGATGTGAAAAAAATAAGCTTAGACTTTAATGCCCAGCTTCTTTGTTTTCTTTACTAATTATGCAACCATGCACGAGTTGTTTTTTCTCCATGATGATCAGTTTTGTTATCTGTAAGTAGGTAAATTATAACAACAATTTTTAAGGATTGTCAAGTCAACATCTTTGAAATGGTGAATTCAAAAACTTAGAAGCACATCCTACTTCAAGATTTTAGTGTATGTTACTTGATAAGATTGCTTCTTGATATGGTTTTATTGGAGATGTTTTAATTGACCATAAATGATCTAATACTCTTCATTTAAATGTTTCCTTGCCTCAAATTTCTGTCCTCTTTCCGAAGAATCTCATTCAGTACCATCCACAAGTATTTACTGATACAGATACATAATATTTGTGTCTTCAGTCCAAATCTCTTCAGAAATCCATCCGGATTCTAATATCCATCTACTTTTTTGACATCTAATTTTGGATATTAAATGGCTATCTCAAAATTAGCATGTTGAAAATGGAGTTCTTGATATTCCTCCAAAAATTCAGCTTCCTCCCATTTCCTCACCATCAGTTGGCTACTTGCTCAATTTCAAAACCTATGGATTACTCCCAATACCCCTTTCCCCCCTCATTAGCCACATTCAGTCCATTAACACTTTTAATTTCTAGTCCATCCACTTGCTGCATGCCATACTTCAGCATTCTTCAAAGATACCATAATATTTAATCTGAACAATTTTTCCACACATCCAGCAGGGCTCAGTAAATTCGCTCACAGTAGTCAGCCAGATTTCTCAGCAATGTAAATTAGATTACATCAATCCTTTGAATAAAAATATTCAGCGATTTTTGTTCCATTGTTTTTGGAACAAATTCTAAATCCCTTACCGTGACACACATATTTCTTTATGAAGCTGGTCTCTCCATCTCTCTGATCTTTTTTTTATCACCCTTCCCAAGCCTTTCCGCTGTTTATCTCTTTTGGAGTATGTTTCTTGGCCTTTCTCATGACCACCTCATTCTCACCTTTCAAGTCAGCAATGCAATGTCACTTTCTCAGAAAAAGCATTTCTTGGCTGTTATATCTAAATTGGATTTTTTCATTACTTTTTATTTCAAAATTATTTTGCATTTGTTCTTCAGTGCACTAATCTGAAGCTGCTTATTTTGCTTTTGTATTTCTCCACTGACTGTTTTTACTCTGTCTCTCTCACCAGAAGGTTATTTCTACAGAGGAAATGCCTCAATGTGACTTTTGTACAGCAATATTCCCATAGCAAAAACAGTGGCTACCACATAGCAGTTCCTTAGTAACTATTTGTTTAATGAAGAGATGAGTGGGAGTAGACAAATGTATACAACGCAGGCAAAATTCTAAAGCAAGGCAAAATGTGATGGGGGAGAGAGGTGTATGTACAACTTACAACGTGACACACATGGGATGAAAACATGAGTGTGTGTGAAATAACAGTGAAAAGGAGCAGGAGAAGCAGATAATTCGGGCTGGGAATTATTTGACAAAACAAAGAGAATAGGTTGACCTAAGACTTAAAAGAAGAGAAAGAACTTCTTTGGGATAGCAAGGTGGAGTAAGAATATCAGAGTAACAGAAAACAGAGTTTTCATATTTGTAAAGGTGACAAGCATCTGTTGGTTTGTGGTACTTCCAAGAAGTCAGAAGTGGTTAGCATCACAGGACTTAGTAACAAGAGGAGGAATTTGCTTCTCAAGAACTAAAAATATTCTCAGGACTCCTGGGTGGCTCAGTGGTTGAGTGAGTGTCTGCCTTTGGCTCAGGTTGTGATTCCGGGGTCCTGGGATCTAGTCCTGCATTGGGCTCCCTGTGTGGAGGCTGCTTCTCCCTCTGCCTATGTCTCTGCTTCTCTCTGTGTCTCTCATGAAAAAATAAATAAACTCTTTAAAAAAAAAACTAAAAATAAAAATATTCTCAAGTATGGTAACCTCTGCTGATGTACTTCAATATATTTGACAAGGATTTTTTTTTAATTTCCTAATTGCCTGAGAGTTGAACTTGAGCTATAATAGATTTTACAGGAAATATGAGAAGGTAAGTAAAAGAACATCTCTTCAAATAGATATTCTAATCTTTTTTTTTCTTGGTACTCAAATAAGCAAATGATGATTTGCTTTCCTCATGTCAATGAGTGACTCTCATAAAAATTTCTCATAATTTTAGATATGATGTGTTCATCAATGGGATATATTTTAAGGTGTGTGTGTGTGTGTATGTTTGGGTTTGTTTTTTAGAGGGGAGGGAGGTGCAGAGGGAGAGGGAGAGTCTTAAGCAGACCCTGCACTGAACACAGAGCCCAACGGGGCTTGATCTCACCTCCCTGAGATCATGACCTGAGCCGAAAACAAGTGTGGGACACTTAACTGACTAAGCCACCCAAGTACCTCTTGGGTGGGTGTGTTTTTATCACGTAATAAACCTGGAGGTAGATACTCCAAGGTTGGTACTGTAGCTTAGTAAGACCTTCCTGTATTTTTCTCTACTGTTTTCAGCAAGGTGGTTCTTATACTTAAACTTGTGTTTGTCAGGAACTAGGAAAGGTCTGAAATGTTACCTTGCTAGCAAAGTAGGTACAGTTGACCTTTGAACAACACAGATTTAAACTGTGTGGGTCCACTTACATATGGATTTTTTTCAATGAATACAGTACTATAAGTGTATTTTTTCTTCCTTGTGATTATTAATAATTCTTTTCTCTTACTCGATTGTTAGAATATAGCATATAATATATATCACATACAAAATATGGGTTAATGGTTTATGTTTCAGTAAGACCTTTGGCCAATGGTAGGCCACCAGTAGTTCAGTTTTGGGGGGAGTCAAAAGTTATACATGGATTTTTGACTGTACAGAGGTCAGCACTCCCAACCTCCTGCATTGTTGAAGGGTTAACTGTAGTTATCCTGCCATAGCTTCATGTAAAAAAATGGTAAAAAATGTTGGATCCTCTGTCTCTACAGAGGACTTAATCAGTGTTAGCATAGGAGGTGGCATGAACTTCATGTTCACACCAGTTCTCTTTGTCCTACAAACCCCCCAGGGCCTCTCTGGAGCAGCTCTGAGGGATGCTCTGCACACATTCAGGTTGTGCCACAGCTGAGTGGCCCCAAGGTAGGAAGTCCCAAATCTTCTAAGTGGACTGCTGGCAAACATGCCCAAGTTTTGTACTGAAGGAGGGCATTGTCTTTATCATCCTTGTCAGAAAACAAATATGACCTCTTATTCAAGGGAAATATTGTTTGTAAGTTCCAAAACTGTTTGCCATGCAAACATTCTTGAAAAAAATAGTCTAAAACAAAAGCTGTCACAGTAAGAATAGAAGCACCATGGAGAATTGCCTCCTAATGGTCTGGTGTTGCAAGAGGGTTGCTGAAACTCCAAAATCATGTCTCCCCACAATTCTGTTCAAGACAGAAAACACAAAGCAATGTAAAAAGAGCCTTTTTTTTCCCTGTAACTATATATTTTTTTCTATTAATGATGCAAGTCTTTCCTGGAGTGATGACAAGAAATTTCTTTTTTTTTTTTTTTTTTTTTTTTTTTTTTTAAGATTTTGTTTATTTATTCATGAGAAACATAGAGACAGGCAGAGACATAGGCAGAGGAAGAAGCAGGCTCCCTGCAGGGAGTCCGATGTGGGAGTCCATCCCAGGACCCCAGGATCACGATCTGAGCCAAAGGCAGTTGCTCAACCACTGAGCCACCCAGGTGTCCCACCAGAAAACTTCTTAGTAAGACTTCTTGGCCAGAACTGGATTATGTATTTACATCTAGACCGAACACTGTCAAGCAGAAAGGGAATTCCTATGTTGGATTTAGCTCAATGGAGATGCATCCTTTAAAACTAGGTGTGAAGATTTTCTCCATTGAGAGGATTACTGTGTGCTACGTATGTAAACTGTTTTCTTTTGATAAGGAAGGAACAGGAAGAAGGAGGAAGAAAGTAAGATAACTCTGAGGCAAATATAATACTAATTAATAATAATAATAATTAATAATAATAATAAATGGAATACACTTAGTAACATTTACCATGAGCCAGACATCAGTCTGAGGACTACATTACAGTAATTAATGTTATACCCAGAACATATGTTATGTTATACTCATAATGGTCTCATTAGGTAGGTTTTATTTTTATTCTTATTCTACATGTAAGGAAATTGAGACATAGTAACTTACAAAGTCATGCAGGTAGTATGTTGTGAGGCTTAGATTTAAACCTTAGTAGTCTGGCTCCAGAATTCATGTTTTAAAGTATGACACTCTGCAATTACCTTTCCAACTGTGATAGAATTAAGCTTATAGAAAAAGCCAACATCTGTTCATTGCATAAATATACACTAGCTTTGCAGACTGTCAAAAAAGCTGATAAAAATCTTAAAGTGGCAATCAGCTTAAAATGTTCAAGAAATGGATATAAGAGCAGTTAATGGCTTAAGGTTGAAGAAGACAAGAGCTGAAATACACAAGGGCTTGGAAGCTTAGATAAGGAAATTTGGATTTTATATTTCAAATGAAAAGCATCTATTTGGGAGACTTTTTTGATGATAGAATGATATTGTTTTTTAAAAACATACTTTGAGGTTTTCTTGTTATTTTACTATCTTGATAATTATGGTAAAATACATATATGCATAACAAAAATTGTTATCTTAACAATGTTTGAGTATAAAATTCAGTGACATTAATTAAATTCACAATACTGAATAATCATTACTACTACCATAGGTTTTGAACATTTTATCAACCCAAACGAAACTCTGTACTCATTAAGTGATAATTCCCAATTCCACCCTCCTCCCAGAACCTGGTAACCTCTACTATACTTCCTGTCTCTATGAATTTGCTTATTTTAGATATTTCATATAAATATTTTTATATGAATCATACACACTTATTTTTTTTTTTGTGTCTAGCTTATCTCACTTAAGTATTTTTAAATTCATCCATGCTGTAGCCTGTGTCAGAACTTCATTCCTTTTTATGACTAGATAATGTTCACTATATGTATATATATTTTGTGTATCTGTTCATCTTTTGATGAACACTTGGGTTGTCGCCACCCTTTGACTAGTGTGAATGATGCTACAGTAAACATTGGTACACTATCACCTGCTTGAGTTTCTGCTTCCAATTCTTCTCGGAATATGCCTAGGAGCTGAATTGCTGAATCATTTGGTAATTCAATGCATACAGCTTTGAGGAACTGTGAAACCTCTTTCTATAGTACCTGCATCATTTTCAGCCCCATCAGAAATGTACAAGAGTTCCAATTTTTCTGGGGCACTAGGGTGGCTCAGTTGGTTGAGCACCTATTGATTTCAGCTATGATCTTGGGGTCCTGGGATTGACCCAGTGAGAAGTCTGTTTGTCTCTCCCCTCCTCCTCTTCCTCTTGTTTTTCAACTAAATAAAATTTTTACAAAAGAGTTCCAATGTTTCCATGTGTTTGCCAACACTTGTTTGTTTCTTTCTCTCCCTTGTTCACTCCCCTTCCTTCCTTCCTTCCTTTTTTTTATTATAACCATTCTAGCAAGTATGAAGTAATATTGAATTGTGATTTTGATTTGCATTTCCCAAATAGGCAATGCTTTTGTGTATCTTTCATGTGTGTATTGGTCTTTTGTGCATTTCTTTGGAGAAATGTCTATTCTCGTCTTGGCTGTTTTTTCAAATTGTTTGTTTGCTTTGTTGTTGCTGTTGAATTGTAGGAATTTTTAGTATTTTGGAATATTAAAACCTTTTCAGAAATATGATTCTTAAGTAACATTTTTCTGTTTTGTGGTTTGATTCTTCACTCTCGGTTGTATCTTTTGATGTACAAATGTTCTTAAATTTAGTGCAGTCTAATTATCTAGTTGTCATTTGTTCTGTACTTTGCAGTCATATTTAAGAAACTATTGCCAAATCCAAGGTCATGCATATTTGCCCCTAAGTTTTCTTCTTAGAGTTTTATAGTATTCTAAACTTTAGGCCTTTGATACATTTTGAGTTAATTTCTGTATCTGGTGTAGAGTAAGGGTGCAACCTCACTCTTTTGTATGTGGATATACAATTTTCCCAGGATTATCTGTTGAAAATAATGTTCTTTCTCCATTGAGTGGTCCTAGAACCCTTGAAGAAAATCAATTGACCATAGTTCTGAGAGTTTATTTCTAGACTCTCAATTTTATTCCACTGGTAAACTTGACTATCCCATGCTAGTATCATACTATTTTAATTATTATAGTTTTATAATACATTTTTAAGTCAGGAAGTGAGACTTCCAACTTTATTATTTTTTCTTAAGGCTGTTTTGGTTGTTCAACTCCCTGGAGATGACATATGAATTTTAGAATGAGTTTTTACATTTCTGAAAATATGCTGTTGGAATTTGATAGGTATACATTACATCCGTGTACAGCTGTGGTCGAATTGCCATCTTAATGATATTAAGTCTTCCAATCCATAAACATGAGATGCCTTTCCATTTATTTAGGTCTTCTTTAATTTTTTTCAGTAATGTTCTATACTTTCCAGTGCATAAATCTTATGACGCCTTACTTAATCTCTAAGTATTTTATTCTTTTTGATTCTATTGTAAATGGAATTGTATTCTTTTTTTTTAATTTTTTTATTTTTTATTTTTTATTTTTTTTTTGGAATTGTATTCTTAATATTATTTTTGGATTGTTCATTGTCACTGTATAGAAATACAACTGATTTTTGTGTGTTGATTTTGAGTCTTGTACTTTGCTAAATTTGTTTATTAGCTTTAACTGTGCATGTGTGTATGTGTGTATTCTTTAGGCCCTTTTTCTATGTAAAATCATTTCACTGACAAATAAGAGATAGTTTTACTTCTTTCTTTCCAGTTGAAATGTCATTTGTTTCTTTTTCAAGCCTAAGTGCTCTGTCTAGAACTTCCAGTACTATATTAAATAGAAGTGGTGAATGCAGGCGTCCTTGTCTTGTTCCCAAACTTAGGGAAAAAGCTTTCAATCTTTCACCATCAAGTATTATGTTATGTTAATTTGAGTTTTTTAAATACTTCTTTTATTGTTATCTAGACAATGGACTGCCAAGAGTAGAAGTAGGTGTACTAATTCGAAAGAAATTGAAATGTTTGCTGCTAAGGTGGCTTAACAGTTGAAAAAAATGTGGGCTGATTAAGGAATATGGAAGTAGGATGACAGGACTTCTATCATTACAGGGTGGCCGTGTGGCAAAGACATTAGAGCTCCACTGTCCAGTATATCATCTATTAGTCACATGTAGCTATTGAAACTTATAACTAATTAAAATTAAATGAAGGTAAAAATCTAGCTCTTTATATGTATTAATCACATTTTTCATTTATAACAAAATTTAAAACTTTTTTCCATCTTTACTGAGATATGACTAATAAATAACATTATATATGTTTAAGGTTTGCAGCTCCATAATTTGATGAATGCATATATTATGAAGTAATTACCACAATAAGATTAGTTAACATATGTACTACCTCACATAGTTTTATTTTCCTTTTTCTTCCTTTCTTATTTTCTTTCTTTCCTTCTTTTTTTCTGTGTGTGTAGGCATTTAAGATATATTCTCTTAGCAACTCAAGTATATAGTACAATATAGTTAACTGTAGACTCCATTCTGTACTTTATATCCTCATAATTTATTCATCTTATAACTGGAAGTTTATACACTTTGACCATTTTCAGCCATTCTCCCTATGTGGCTAGTGGCTATCATATTAAAAAATGGAGATATAGAAAAAATCTTAATTGCAGAAAATTCTATTGTCAGTCCTGCCCTAAATCCTGCCTGTGTGTTGGTCTCTGCCTTTCTTCCCTTTTCATGGCTAAGAAATAGAAAATGAGTTTTTTTTTTTCTAATTTTATTTATTTATTCATGAGAGACACAGAGAGCATGACGCAGAGACACAGGCAGAGGGAGAAGCAGACTCCATGCAGGGAACCTGATGTGGGACTCCATCCTGGGTCTCCAGGATCACACCCTGGGCCAAAGGCAGGCGCTAAACCACTGAGCCACCCAGGGATTCCGAAAATGAGTTTAAATAGAAAAATAAATATAAACATTAGCCTTTAAAGAGAGAAAATTATTTTTTTAATGTAACATGCTTAAATCAATTAGCATTGATGCAAGTTAGATGAATTTGTTTATGTCAGAATTTCAATAAAATACATTCGTTATACATGAATATTCATGATAGTATTTTGGGGCAGACAATATGGTCTAATGTTTAAGAAATTATGCTATGATGTCAGAATTCTTATTTGTATTCTACCTCAGAACAGATTAATGAATATTTGTAATCATCTGTTTCTTCATAGATATTATGGGGATATGATATTTCTAACTACTTGTATTATTATGAGAATAAGAAAATAAAACTTATAACACAATTTCTAGCACATCTGAGAGGCTTACTGAATCACAGAGAGATATTTATGAAAACATTATAAATAGATGAGCAGATAACATGATTTCATTATACAGCTCTAATTTCATTATGCCTGCTTCAAAATCTGAGTAAAATTAACAGATTTAATATGGATTTATTAAAGGTGCATTTCTTTTTTTTTTTTTCAGATTTTATTTATTTACTCCTGAGACAGAGAGAGGAGAGAGAGAGAGAGAGAGACAGACAGACAGACAGAGACAGAGACATAGGCAGAGGGAGAAGCAGGCTCCATGCAGGGAGCCCCACATGGGACTTGATCCTGGGTCTCCAGGACCACACCCTGGGCTGAAGGCGGCACTAAACTGCTGAGCCACCAGGGCTGCCCTAAAGGTGTATTTCTTTGAGTATTCTGAGCATTCTATATCTGATGCTATTTCTACATTTCATTTAATCAAAACAATTACTAAATGAAAAAGCTGCAGAACACCCAGAGATAAGCAGTTACTTAGCCAGTGTAGATCTTGTTTCTAAGGAGCTGCCACTATATGAAAAGAAATCATGTTCAAAAGTATTACACATAAAGTATTAAACACTGCAAGGAATACTCTGTTTCTTCATAAATACAATGAGGATATGATATTTTTTAACATTTGGATTGTTATGAAAATGAACAAAAAATTGTGTGATTACACTTTGTGTCTAGGAAAGTTTTGACTTCCTTAATATTTAAAGATGCCCACAGTCATCAGAAGGGTGTGTTTTTGGTTAAATTACAAAGATAATTTTTCATCAGAAAAAATCTATGAAAGATATCCCACTTGCTGAAACTCTCATTTTTATTATAATGAAGAGTACATTTTACTTGAAACTAAAGTAATTAAAAATTCTCATTATATAAAATGAAAAAAAAAATTATTTACTTCTCTGTCTTTAAAGCGGCAATATTTTTGGATATCAAATATTTTAGAGTGCTTTGTATTTGTTTTGTTTTTAGATTTTATTTATTTATTCATGAGAGAGATGGAGAGAGAGAGAGAGAGACAGGCAGAGAGAGAAGCAGGCTCCATGCAAGGAGCCCGATGTTGGACTGGATCCTGGGTGTCCAGGATCAGGCGGCCCTGGGCTGAAGGTGGCGCTAAACTGCTGAGCCGCCGGGGCTACCCTAGAGGGCCTTTTTGAAATTATTCTGTGATCATTGTGGAAATGAAAACTGGGATAATTTTTAAAGTGAATTTTCTTTACATGTATATGAACAAATATAAATAGGTTAGCAACAAGTCTGCTTCTTCAGAATCCAGCTATATAAGTGATGAATTTATTGCTCAATATATATATTATTGCCTATTCATGTGTTTTGCCCATTTTCTATTGAATTGAGTTTTTTCTTATTAATATATAAGGCTTTTTATAAATTAGGTATTTTTAATATGTACTATAAAATCCAATTTTGTTTAAAGCTTGTTACAACCTTTGCCTTTGCTTATAGTGATGGAGGGGCGTGACTAAGCACACATTCTTATTTATATCAAGCAGCAACAGATATTTTATTTTTTTTTATTTTGAAGTAAGTTAAAACAACCTTCTACATTCTACATTCATAAATAAATTAATCATATATTCTATGTTTTTGTTGGAGATATGTATGAAATCATATGTGTGAATGTATATATCTTTAATTGATTTGGATTTATTTTAGTGTGTAATGAAGTATCAATTGAACACTATTTTTCAAATAACTACCCAGTTTGTCACAAAAATTATTGATTTAAAATTCTAGGAATCTCTGGTTTATTTGAAATGCTACCTCTGCTATATAGTAAATTTCTTTCTAAATTAAAAAAAATATATTTATTTTGGAAAGGGAGAGAGAGATCACAAAGGGGCAGGGCAAAAAGGAGAGGGAGAGAATCTCAAGCATATTCTCAGCCAAGTGAGAGTCTGATATGAAGATCAATCTCACTACCCAGAGATTACCATCCCGCCAAAATCAAGCATCAGATGCTTAATCAGCTGTGCCACTTAGGTGCCTCCAAGGATATAGCAGATTTCTGTACATAGGTAGGTCTATTTTTGACATGTTAGTTAATTTTGTTGGTCTGTTTAATGAGTAGTTGCTAACTCAATTTTTAATTTTAAATTTGATTTTGTTGTTGTTTTAAGACTTTATTTATTTGTTTGATACAGAGAAAGAGAGAGCAAGCACAAGTTGGGGGGAGGAGCAGAGAGAGGGAGAAGCAGACACACCACTGAGCAAGGAGCCTGACTGAGATCATGACCTGAGCTGAAGGCAGATGCTTAACTGACTGAGCCACTCAGGCACTCCATTAGTTTTGGTTTTCAATAGGCCTAATCTTGTCACTCTTGTCACCCTTGTCACCCTTCTTTCCAAAGTTTTCTTGGATATTTATGCCTATTTATTTTACCATATAGCCTGTCTATGATGCCCTTATGAAGTCAAATATTTTTATAGTATATATTTCTATTTATTCTATTTTATGTTTGTGATGAAGAATGTTCAAAATTTTTCGCAGGTAGATTTTTCTCCTCTTTCGTGATTTTCTAAACTTTTAATTTTATTTTCATTGAAAATATAAATAAAGTCTTCTTTTACCTTATATCTTCAATTGGTCATTGTGTGTATAGATGAAGGCTATTGATTTCTGTATTTTAATTTCACACCCCACCACCTAACTGAATTACTTTATTGTTTGTAGAATCTTTTCACTTAAGTCTAGTGGGATTGCTGAGTTTAAATCATATCCTCTACAAATATTGATATTTTTAGTGCTCTCTTTTCAGTGTTTATACTTCTAATTTCTCTCTTTTGACCAGTTACATCACTGAGAACATCTATTGCTGTGTTAGACAGTAAAGCTGATTATGGTACTTTCATCTTCTTGAATTAACAATAAAGCTTTCAGTATTAGTCCATGTACATGGTGCTGCTTTTCACATACAAATGATACACACAGATATATAAAATATATCCAGCTGCGCATATATACACATATATATTTCATATTTATATATATGTGTGTATAATACACACACATATTCAATTCTTCTTCTTTCTGCTAATAATGGTTTAGAAAGTCACCACAAACTTTGAATTAACAAATACTGAGCCATTGCTTCTAGGGTATATACATGTATTTTTTTTTTTGTACAGATAGAGACTTATCTCACATATATTCTTAATTCTTAAAACAGTTCATCAAGGTAGATTGTATTTGCTTTATTTTACAAAAGAAAGAAACTAGGTTTAGAAGTATGAAGTGACCCTCCCTCTAACAGTACCAGAGTTGACATTCAAACCCTACCTGGCCAGTAGAGTCAGTGTCTTGTATTACATTGTGCTGCCCCCTGCTGTTTCCATCCCGTGGTCGTCTCTGTAGAAGAGCTGATAACAGAAGGCGGAGCAGCACCTTGCTGGACCTGAACAGAGGATGTGCACATTTGAATTGCTCAGATTTTTCACTGCTCTGTGTGTGTACATGTCCTACAATGATGGTGAAAAAGCCCCAAATATTTATTGAGGGATACAAATAGATCTTAGCCAGTAGGTGAAATTGCAGATACATGGTTGACAAATAATCAGGATCGTTGGCATATGCATTTTTAAGTTATGTTAAGGAATTACTCGTCTATTCTATTTTATTCAGTGTTTTTTTAAACCAGTAATTGGTGTTGCCTTTTGACAAATTTCGTTTCAGTGACCAAGGAGGAGATGATTTGAATTTTCTTCTCAGATATATTGATATCGCGAGTTATATTAATAAACTTCTTAATATTTTGCCTATCTCTCTGACTTCTTACAATACTCTTCTTGCTCATAATAAAATATTCTTTAAGCGAGGTCCTAGAACTTGCTTTCTAGTATTTTATTTAGATTTTTAATTGATATTACAAATGAGATTGTTTTGTGAAATATTTGTACAGTTTCTGTGCAATATATTTTGGAGTTTTCTTTTTCCTATGGATTGATACTTGCTTCATATAGAAATATTTGAAAGGAATTCTATTCTCTGGAGTACTTTAAGTGACATATAGAATTATCTGCTCTTTACAACAGTTTATTTTAGGGTAATTCATGTTTCCGAAACTGAAATTACCTCATAAACAATTAGTAAATGGGGGGATTATGACAGTAAAATGCAGTAGTCACGTTGGTTCATGCACAGTCCTTTTAGTGGATCTAGGGTATATAACATTAACAACAAAGGAAGGGAAATTGCATTAACACAGATGCCGGAATTCACCTCTTGTAACAGAGATCCTTTCTTGAGTGCCTTCCAGCTGTTACAGGTCTTGATCTTGTGACAGCCAGAGCCTTTTCTGAACTATGTGGGTCTTTGGCTTGAGCATCACCAAGCTACCCTTTCTGTTTCTAAGCAGCCAGCTGATGTGTACTCCTCCAGTCAGTGAGCACCCTGGGACGGGAAGGCAGGACTTTCTGTCAGAGAGCCTCCTGAAGAATGTCTGACCTTTCCCACATGAAAATGACAGTCCCTTGAACTGAGTCAGAGGGGCTGCAGAGGCAGTGTGGGCTGGGCAGAGTGCAAGACACCAGGCTGCATGGTGCCTGACTCTCTTCACCCTCTCAAGTTCGGTGATTTCCAAATGCCTTCTGGGTCTGGACTCCTGGGGTGTCCCCTTTCAGCCCCTTATGACTTAAGTCTTTCACCTTTCCCCTCTTGCCTCAGACAAGTTCTGTCACTCCAGGCTGCTAAAACACATTCCTGGTCACAGAGCTGTGAAGAATCAGCAGTGACTGGAGCAGTGGCCATATCTCCAGTCTGTGACATTTGAGCCCTCTGCATGGGGTCTTGAAGTAAAGGGCTGAAGTTTAAGTTGATGCAGATCCCTGACAGGGAGAACTAGGCGTGCACAGCCATTATCCCAAGGCGATGATGCCTGAGTGGCACAAGATCCCCAGGAAGCCTTGAGGACTTGAGCCCCGACTCCCAATCCCCTGACACTTGATTGTTGCTCTCAAGGTCAGTGCACCTGGGCAGGTCAGCGGCTGGCCCAGCTCTGTGTCAAGTGACAGAGGCCTCTCAAACTAGAGCTCCACCTTGACTATGCAATGCCAGCTTTCTGACTGCCCCCAGCATCCTCCAGCCTATTTCCCCATAAGCCTAGGTATTTTAAAACACAAATTTGCTTTATGAGAGCTTTATAAAAGCACAGATCTAGAAAAGACGTGTATTTGATAGTATTTTCCTCTGAGTCCACTGTCATATGTACCTTTAGAATTGCTCCCTTTCACTCCCAAATTTTCTGCTTTCTTCATGGTTTGTTTAGCATTATAGCAGGCTCTAGAGTCAAATTTGGTAAATTGGATTTTTCTAGAAAATTATTCATTTTATCTAGGTTTTTACATTTATTTGTACAGAGTTGTGTAAAGTGGTCCCTTATAATTAAAAAAATATGTAACTATGGTGATTTCCTTGCTTATACTTACTTTGTGTGTCTTGATTAGATTAATTGATGGTTTGTTTGGGGTTTTTTGGTTTGTTTTCAAAGAATCACATAAGCCAAGTGTGTGTGTCTGTGTGTGTGTGTGTGTATACTAATATATAATATATATGTGTTAGTGTGTGTATATGTAGGTTACACTATTGTATGTGTATATGTTAGTTACACTATTGTGAAAATGTTAAAGAGATGGGAATGGGTTGGAATCATTCTTGCAGTATCTTCCTTCCTTTTCACCTTATTCTTTTCCAGTCTATTCACCAAGATGGTCAAAGGAATGCCATACATATTGGCAGGGTTAGGAGGATAATATTAGGGGTGAAGTAAGCCAAGGAATCTTTGGGATTTAGCCATAAACTCTAGGGAAAGTTAAAAATGTTTAATAAATCAGATTATTCACAAAGTTCCAAATGTCCATTTACTCAGGCTCTTTTTAAATGTTGATTAGCAGGTCAATTATTAATTCAAACACTGTCATAAAAGCATAATAAATTTAATAATGTGAAGCATTATGGTGAAATTTGGATTTGAAAATTATTCAAATATTCAGGTCAGTAAGTTCATAATTCATATAAAACTTGTCTTAGACTAAACATTTTTCAAGGAAGCTAGTTACAGAAGGTGTTCAATGTCTTTTAAAATCACAAGCACATAGTTTACAAAAATGACTATGCAAGCTAATGTGGCTGATTTAAAAGCATTTTAGAAAACAAGTTGTCAGGGTGTCTGGGTGGCTCAGTTGTTTAAGCATTTGCCTTCCACTAGGGTCATGATCTCAGAGTCCTGGGATTGAACCCCACATAAGGTTCCCCACTCAGTGGGAAGTTTGCTTCTCCTTCCCTCCCTGCCCTTCTTCCTGCCTAGGCTGTCTGTCTCTGTCTCAAATAAATAAAATCTTTAAAAAAGTTGTCTTTCTAACGGGGTGTTTTTGTCAGACAGAGAATGTATAGTTAGTATTAATTTGGAAAACTTTGGTAATCTAAAAAAAATTAGCATTGTCTTACAAAATACTTTCTGTGATCACTATTAAAACTTGATATTAATTCTCATTTAAAAAAATGAAAATTTGAGCTTTGGACTTATTTTAAATGGTGTGCTGTTGTATAGTTGATAAAAGCTATGCGTATCATGATAATAATATATTATCACTAATTCTATCACAATTCTTTAGAGATTACCCTGTGACACTGAACTATTTCCTGGGCGTCTCCATTACGATAACATAACAACAAAATATATATCAATCTCAATATATTGAATATTTAAATGCATATTTCTCGGAGTCCCTGGCTTGTTTAGCGGGTGATGTGTATGACTCTTGATTTCTAGGTTGTAGTTCGAGCTCTGCTTTGGATGCAGAGATTACTTAAAAATAAAATCTTAAAAATGTATATTTCTTATTTATCAATAATGTACATATTTCTGTAAATGAGAATGTTGATTTGGGACATAGTACCAAATAACAAAAGGTGTCAAATTATTTTTTCTTCTTTTTTCACATCATACCCACAGATTCTCTGCAGGCTGTTTTAGTATGTGGAGTTTGCAAGATACACTGGCCATGAGCCTTCATGCTTCTTTTATTCATTGGAAAGCATTTTATCCCTTTTTTTTTCTAGTTCCTTTCCTTTGTTCTTCAAATTTCTTTGAAGAAACTTCCCTTCATCTCACAAATTTTGACAGGATATATATACATATATGTCCCTGTTATTTTCTCTTTCATAGTCCCCTTTGTGGCATGTATGATATTTTTACTAGAAATATTAATTTTATAATATTTGTTTAAAATCCATCTCCTCTGATAAAATGTAAGTTTCACAAGGGCAGGGATTCTGGTTAGTTCACTATGTATCCTCAGCACCTAAGAAAAGGCGTAGAAGGCAAGCAATTAATGCATATATGAATGGACATTAGATTGATAGGTGGATGGATGAGCACAAAACCTTTTCTGCACAATTATTGACATTTCATCCAAAGTGGTCATGCCTGATTTTATGAAACGGAGCCTCCTCCAGTTTTATTATGGAGCTACTTCATTCTCAGGAGTCAGGCAGGAGTCTGGTTTGAGACTTTCTTAATAAATTAATATTCACCAAAGTTGATAACCAGCCAAATCAGAAACGATTCTGTGATTAGGATTTCCTGGTGATTTAATGACTCACAGGGCAGCTTTGATTTTGGTGAAGTAAACAACCCGTTTTCCCATGTCACCTTTGATTTTAATTCAAGTGAAAGTACTTGTGGCCAACTGATTTGAGGTTAAATTCGAGCATCATCAGCCCATAGTGCCTTCAGCCAGTTCTTCTTGCATGATTCTTTTCACTGGTGAATTAATTTTCTGGATAGTCTAGTAACTCAGTCATTTCTTCCTTTCGGTCTTCTTTCATTTTTTTTTTTTTTTTTAATTTGGCTGGATTGGGAGCCCAATTCTAGCTTTTAAACTTGTCTATAAAATATGCTTGCAAATGCAGTTTTTCAAGCATTATTCAAATTATACTGTTTATATAGATATGATGTATTTAATATGTGTAATAATTTACCATCATAACTGCCACAAACTATAATATTTAAATTTTGATCCATGTTTTCACACAGCAAGGCTCTTCTGTGTTTCTGGTTCTCAGCTTTGTCATTGTCCCATTTTGTCTCCTTCCTGGGCACCACCAGCTCTATCTCATAGTCTGTCTTTTGCACAGTATGGAGACTCATATCACTAACTTCTTAGCAGACAGATCATTGTCTAAAATTAAATTTTCAGGTTATTTGGATAGGACCATCTATGCAAGTATTATTTTAATCTTGATATAAGGGCTGATTCCTGAAACAGGCAAGTTAAGATTTATGCTTGTGAGAGACATCTAAAGAAGTGGGGGGAGAATCATAGAATATCCATACAAAATTAAAACAGGAAAAAAAACTTAAATCATTAGATTCTTTGATTGACAACTGAGTGGGAGGGGGATTCATTTCCCAGAATCAGTCTGAATGGCATTAAAAGTTTATCTTGAAATTGCTTGAACATTTTATCAGAAATGCTAATTTCTTCCAAGAAGAAGGTTATGAATTAATTTTTCACACAAAAGGGAACAACAGATTTGGGACATCATTTATTCTTCACATTTTCTTCTGTAGACACCCCAAATACCGTATTTTAAAATTTAATTCATCATTGTGTCACATTCGCCAAGTCAATTCTGCTCCTCCTCCTGTATTTCCATGAAAGGTTGTAGCTCACCATTCACCTGGACATACATGGTAGAAATCTCAGAGTCATTCTAGACAATTTTTTATCCTTTTATCTTTGACATCTATATGACACCCATGCCTGTCATTTCACCTGTTAATTTTGAGTAATGCATTCACTTCACTCTGACCACTTTTGCTCTCCCCAGCCTCTCCTCACATATTTCCCAGATGAGAACAGCAGCCTTATATGTGATCAGCAGTAATCCACACAAATCTGTCTCTAAACTGCAGCCAGAGCAAGCTTGAACACATGAAATCTGACCTCCCACCCCCTTGCTTGTAATCACTCAGCGATAGCTCCATGATCCACATAATAAAGTCCAGGCTTCCTTAAAAAGCTTCAGAAGATTCATGAAATCCTATTTGCCTCTCCTCTGATCTAGCTTCTTTTAGTTGTATGTTTTACGGTCTCTACTAATGTAGTAGCTTCTACTGCTACCTAACAAGCTACCAAAGTGAGTTGCTTAAAACAGGGGAGACTTACTTTCTGTGGTTCAGGAATCTGGGTCCTCTGCTCAAATTGTCACAAGATTGAAATTGAGTTGTTGGTTGGGCTATGCATTTTTCCTGCTCACAAGGTGGATGACAGTATTCATCCTCCTGCAGTGGTGGGGCTGTGCTCTCCATTCTCTTGGTACCTCTTGGCCAGGGATGGCTCTGAACTCTTTCAGGCTCTTCCCAGTTCCCATCCCTGGGATCTCCTTCAAGGCTCTCTCACGTGTCAATCTCTCTTTCTTCAGAAAGACCCTAGAGCCTACTAAGGGCTTCTTTCTTTAGATCAGATATGCCCAGATGAACTCAAAGTCAATTAAGAACCTTGTCATAGCAGTGATTATCTCCTCATATTCACATTTCTTTCTGGAACCAAAAGAATGAAGTGAAAGTCTTAGAGAGGTGGCCCTACAACTCTGGCCATCACAAATACCAACCTGTGTGGATTTGCTGTGAATATTCACGTTCCTGCTTATGCTTTTTCTTCAGATGAAACATCCCTTCCTAGCCTGTGGTCCTGGTTGAATTTGATTCACCATTTGAGGCATAAGCTTCTACAGAATATGTACTTCCCCTAAATTCACCACATCAGCTAGGTTTTTTGTCTAGTGTGCTATGTGGGTGTGTCTCCAATATGAGTCCTATTCACTTAAGATTGTGTTTATTGGTTTGTTTCCCAAGGGTAGATTATTAGTCACTATGTCACCATAACAAAATACCATAGACAGTGGCTTCAACTATAGGAATTTATGTTTTCAGAATTCTGGAAACCAGAAGTTTTGGATAAGGTTGCCAACACGGTCAGTTTCTGAAAAGGTCTCTATTCCTGGGTGGGAGGTTGCCTCCATCATGCCATGTGTTCACATGACCTCTTCTGTGTGAGCAAGGGGAGAGGGAGAGAGAGAAAGCGAGAGACCGAGCTCTCTGATGCCTCTTCGGAACAGGGGCACTAATCTCATCATGGGAACACCAAACCTCATGATCTCATCTAACCCTAATTACTTTTATAAAGGACCTGTCCCCAGTAAAAGTCACATTAGAGGTTAGGGCTTCAATATATGAATTTAGGAAACATAAACATTCTGTCCATAACAGGTAGGGATGGTGACTTCCTCCTCTTTGTAATACAATTGCCTAGTAGCCATTCAATAATATTTTAAACTGAACTAGTCTTATAAGGCCAAACTCATCATATTTGATGTCTTTTGTTTTTAACCTCTATTATCCAATTAGTTACCACTTTTTATGCAACAATATTGTTTTATATCCTTCTAAATAATTTAATTCCTCAATGTCCAGCTTTGATTATACAACTTCATTAACTAATTAGTATATAAAAATAAAATCAATATTCTTTAACCTGCTCTGGCTCCTGAGGTCCAGAGAGATAAAGAAATACTCAGAAAAAATATCTTTCTTTTAATTGCAATATTATAGCCTAAATCCAAAATAGAAAGACATAAATGTTGTATGATAGGGGATAGGTCATGCTAATTATATATTAACAACAGTAAATAATGTATCAATTGAAATGATGTTATAGAAAATAATAACATCAGATAATAATCATGTTAGAATATTAAGTAAAAAATCAATTTAAAGAAACAATACATTTTTATTATATTCTTTGTTTTCTTAATTCTCTAACCCTTTCACATATACTATTCGATCTCTGAGGAAAAGGTCTGTGTTTTATTCATCATCATGTCCCTGGGACCCAACAGATTGTTGAAAGACAATAAATACTGAAAAATGTTTATTGCTTTGAATGAGTTGGCCAAAACAAAGCGAGAGAGATATAAAAATGTGAAAATATTCTTAGTAACACATAGATACACATACCGTTGTATATTAGTGTATAATATTAAATGTCAAATATGTTACATGCATTTTGAAGGAAAATTAAAACTATCAATGTAATTATAAAAATAAATCCACCTTTGGAAATGGAAGGAGTGAAACTATATCCTGTGTTCCTTCCAAGTACAGGCGGCAATTTTCTTATTTTAAATATCGCTCTACCTGATGTGGTTATAATATTAGTCAAGTTTTATTAAATGGGCTAAATGTATTGCTTTTAAAAATTATTTGAATGTTTTCCTTACTCATGACTTATACAGATCTTCTAGAACCTAAATGTATTCTGATAGACCTTTCTGAGCATCTGGAGATGAATAATCCTTTAAAGCCTGCAGCTCTCCCATCCAAGTATTTGGTGTTATAATATATGTTGGCAAACTGAATTTAAATAAAAATAAATAAATAAAACCTGCAACTCTAACAGAAGTAGCTGGAGAAACAATTCAGTTAGTTTGAATGAACCATTATAGCCCTGAAATTATCAATCATTTACATGGAATATATTGCCTGTATGTTTCTCCTTTTTCCTAACTACTAAGGCTAGTTATTTTCCTGGATTTATTTAAACCTCTATCTTTTGACATGAACAAAAATTTTGTAAATTATCTCAGCAAGAACTACAACAAGAGCAAAAATAATAAGTGATTGTATGTGGGGATCCCTGGGTGGCGCAGCGGTTTGGCGCCTGCCTTTGGCCCAGGGCGCGATCCTGGAGACCCGGGATCGAATCCCACGTCGGGCTCCCGGTGCATGGAGCCTGCTTCTCCCTCTGCCTGTGTCTCTGCCTCTCTCTCTCTCTGTATGACTATCATAAATAAACAAAAATAAATTTAAAAAAAAAATAAGTGATTGTATGTGACTTATTTTTTCCCAAAGTTCAGGATGTATGTTTGTGTGACTATATAATGTGTACATGTTTGTATTTTTAAGATATATTTTTGTTGTTGTTTTGTTGTTTTTTTAATTTTATTTATTTATTAAAAACACAAGGCATAACATATTGCTTTATTTTGAGATTAAAATGGAATTATCAGGTATAAATATTCATTTATCTATTTAACAATATGTGTTGAATAGTCACTATTCATTATTACATTGTGCTAAAAAAATAACTTTAAAAGAGAATGAGAAAGACATATACTGTCTTCTCCAAAGCTTATTCTCTTAGTTTATGGTGCTTTTATTTGGTTGGGGGTCAGTGGTGAGAACAGGTAAATTCTACTCTCTTAGCAAATTTCAGTTTTACAACATAGTGTTAGCCAACTGTAATCATCTTGTTACCATTAGATCATTCAACCTTATTTTTTCATATACCTGAAAGTTTGTATCCTTTGACCAAATTCTCCCTATTTCTCTCATCTCCCAACCCCTGACAATCACTTCTACTCTGTTTATGAGTTTTACTTTCCCTCTCTCTTTTTTAAGAAAGCTTATTTTTAATTTACCTGTATGCCACCTCTGCTTTTTTCAGCCAGTTGTCTCAAAGAGGAATGTTTTGCTCCTTCCCAAGACAAACTCTTCTATTCAATTTTATCTTGTTTGATAAGGTAGGCTCATCATATTTTTCCTAATATTCTCAGCATTTTGTATTAGTTCGTATCTTTAACCCTGCAAGTTTGCACTGTATACTCCATGAAAGCAAGGTGTGTGAATTGTTTCTTTCTTTACCTGAAAGAGTGCTCAGCACATAGTGGTTGTCAGTAAACATTCGGTGAATGTTGAATAAGGGAGCCTAACTGTTGATTACCATCAAAAAGTAGGACCAGAGATCTTTCTTAGATGCTGATAGTTCTCTCTAATCACATTTGTTGAAGGAGAGTTTTTCATTATTCCACCTCTCATCCCCCTCACTCAAGTTGCTGAAGTCAACTTTTTGCTTTCACCTCTCTCATGATACTGATTTGGTTAAAGTTAAAGTTGATATATATTTTTTTAAAGATTTTATTTATTTATTTATTCATGAGAGACACACACAGGGAGAGAGGCAGAGACACAGGCAGAGGAAGAAGCAGGCTCCATGCAGGGAGCCCGTCGGGGGACTCGATCCCAGGTCTCCAGGAACCTGCCCTGGGCTGAAGGCGGCGCTAAACCGCTGAGCCACCCAGGCTGCCCCAAAGTTGATCTAATTTCTAAATGCACTATGTCATTTTGGCTTTCTACATATTTAAGAGATATTCTGCATTTTTAATAATTTTGATCACTCTTTCTTCCATGAAACTGTCCATTGCTTTGTCTTCTTTAATAGCACATTTTCTTGAATATATGACCTGCTACCTGATTAAGACCTCTCATTATATAATTTCTTATCTTCCTTTCTTCTAACTATTGGTCATTGAACATTTGAAGAATTGTACCCTCAGTTTCTTTTCTCTTCATTTGCAAAGTAGTCTTTGCTTTTTCACTCATACGACCAAAATTATTACTTAGCATAATTTATGTTTCTAAACCTTCCTTTTTCTCCTACATTCCAGTTTTTTTTTTATTTCTAACTACCAGATATCATTGTATGCAACCCAAGGCATATCAAAGTGAAACATATTCAAATCAGACCCATCTTATTTACCTCCCTCTTGATTTGAAATATAGAGTTTATCTCTACACCCTCAGAAACCAGAAATTGGAAACTGTATTGATCCCTCCTTCTGTCACAAATTTTCAGTTCGTTAGGCTTAAGAGATACCTCTGTGAGAAGTAGAAAGTGGTACCCATCACTCAGGACTCTTCACTTTTATTTTGTAGAATATTATGACAGTTTTGTTAGAGTTTTTGTTAAAACTAAATATGTTACCACCATGTGTCATAAGCATATCAATTTTTAAAATTCTACAGTGTCTACTTTGTGAATGGAAGCCTTGACATGTGCACCCTTGTACATAACCTGCACAAGCAGAGGCCTGCAAAGTCCTGTTGACTCAATATCTGAGCGGTTCTTACTTCTGGTCTTACCTTTCCTTAGTTCATGTATCCATTCTGTTTTGCCCATATGATGCACACTAGTATATGCCTCAACATCTCACCAGTTTTACAATTATGCCAGAGTTATTTCATTAATTATCCCTTGGTTAATCTTATTTCTTTACTGTGAAATCTTTGATGGCTTGTGTCAGCCCAGCCTCCTGTAGGCTGGCCTCTATGTCTTAGATAGCCCTCTCTTCCTTTTCCCTTCACCATGGCATCTGCACTTTAGCCCAATGTAGCTGCTCATTATTCTCTGAGCAAGGTTTTGCCTTTGTACTTTTAAAGATTTTTCACACACTTTCTCTTCCTTAAAATATTCCTCATCTCTTCCCACCTACTAAACAAATTCATTCGTAGTCTTGGGTGGCACTTTCCCTGACTGCACTACTGGAGTTAGTTTTGCTTTTCTTTATGCTTCTTTAATATTGTGTAGATATATAACATTTGCCACATTAAATTATAATGATTTGTTTACTTCCCTGTCTCTTTTTCTAGATTGCAAGTTCCCTAAGTAAACCAAAGATTATTTTTCTTTATAACTGCAGTGCTCGACACACTGCATGGTTGTTTTTGAAAACAGGAAAAACACAGCTGGGAATAGACTGAAACCCAAGTCACATGTTTGCAACCAAGGCAATGATGAAGCCAGGAAAAAAAAATCAGTGTCATCGCCTTTTGACTTTTCCTCATTTAAGATTATCATGTGGGTGATATAGTCTCATTACATGTGAAAAATAAGATTCTTTGAAAAATTCATATTTTAAAAAGGCAATTTGCATAATCTAAAAGCAATGAAATAATCCATATGTATCTTATTCTCAAATTTTAAAGTTCAATGTTAGATATGCTTTATAAAATTTACTCATGATGTTTCTGAGTCTTGTTTTGTTTGCATTTTGTCTAACTATAGTTTCTTAGGCAAATCGGCCTCCATTCTAAGATAGAAGTTCAGTGATCATATATCATCTTTTATTTGAGTAGTCCTGTTTTATGCCTGTTTTACATAGGAATTATTAATAGAATTCCCTTTCAGTATCAAAAGTATTGTAGTTTGGACAATAATTATGCAGTTGGCCTAATTACAGGGAACATTATTGGTTTAATGAGAGTGTCACATAAAACTTTGAAGGACAACACTTTAGAAGGTTTGAATATTGCTGATTATTTCATATTTGTTAAAAGAACAGAGTGCCTTTGAAAAGAGTTTGAATAGTAAGAAGAGCAAATTTTTTGTTTAGTTTCCACTTATATTGTGGAAAGAGTCAACAATCTAACAAACTGATTACCACCTTTAAAAAAAAATCAGTGCTTTATGGCCTGTAGTAAGTCTCCTTTCCTTACGATAAAAGCCTCATTAATATCCTAGCCCAAGTAGATTTGCATATTATTCACACAAATATCAGGAAGTATGAAGACTTTAGTCGACTCTTCAGTCAGGAGAAGCATAGTCCTCTCCAAGATCATCTTCACTTCTGACACCAGTTGCAAGTCTTAGGGTTCCAAAACTATTGTCATGTTTAATGATTCACTAGAAGAACTCAAAAAACTCACTGAAAACCATTGTACTCACTTTACCAAAAGGGAAAAATACAGATTAACATCAACCAAAAGCAGAACTGCTTAGGGCAGAATCTGTGGAACTACCAAATGTGGAGCTTCCATAGTCTTATGCTTGTGGAGTCATGCTATTTCTTAACTTCAGTGTGTGACAATACATACAGGATATTCCTAAGCTCACATGAGCATTGGTGTTCAGTGTTTTTACTGGTGCCCCATTATGTAGACATGATTGACTGATTGCTCATGTAGTGGTTCCCAGTCTCCACATGTACTAATACTTTGTGACCCAAAGTCTCCACACTAATCGACGTCACTGGTCTTTCTGATGTGGCCACCCTTCACTCTTAATCACATTATTAATACCTGGCTAGCCCAAGGCAGACAATGATCACCTTTCAGAGCCAAGAATAAAGGGCTAGAACTCTTCTTGGACAAGGTTAAAATCTTTACTAAACATAGAGTTTTTGCATTCTGGTGTTCTTAAAGACACTACATTGAGTACAGATATTCCAAAACCATTCAGTATCCCAAGTGTGGAAATCTTAAACTAAAAGGACTAAAAAAACCTCTATTTAAGTATAGAAGGTTAAAATAAAACATTAGTAAAACAATACTACAATCAAAATACCCTTGGAAATTATGTTAAAAGCTCCATTTATTTAGAAATAAAACCTTTATAACCACAGTCATCAGTCAAATTAAAATCTAGGTAAAGTAGACTCAATGAGGTCAGTTTCAAAATATCTTTAAAAAGACTCACAGGATTTTTTTTTTTTTTTACAACTATTTTTTCTCTAAACTGATAGTTTTTTTAATTATCAGTGCTAATCATTTGGATATAAAATAAAAGCCTGATCATGAAAACAAATTATGATTTCAGGGGCCAAAACAAGGGAGAGAGAAGGAATTGGGGAAAAGTCTTTGTAAACACTATCAGAGGGGCACTTGAGTGGCTCAGTTGGCAAAGCATACTTCTCTTGATTTCAGATCAGGTCATGATCTCATGGTCCTGGGATCCAGCCCTGTGTCAGAGTCCACATGCAAGGAGTCTGCCTGAGATTCTCTCTCTTCTTTCTCTCCTCTATCTCCCCCCTTCTCTCTGTCTCTGTCTCTTTCTCAGTCTCTCTCCTTCTACCCCTACACCACTCTCTCTCTATTTTTCTTTCTCAAATAAGTAAATGAATCTTTAAAAATAAATAAACACTACTAGAAGTAGCGTTGATCATTCCCGAAGCCCCTTCCATTGATCCATAAAAAAAACATTTCTCTTTCTGTCAACCTGTATGCTATTAACCTAGCTATGTAACCTATCATCTTTCCCTTTCCAATGTTCTGAAGAAATCTTGCCTAGTTGCAGTTCCTGGAGTAAACTGCATATATATTGAGTGAATAAATTAATGAGTGATTACTTCCATTCAAATGGGAGAACTGGATTATTTGGTGTGATATTCAGGACAATGACTCACCAAAGTTGTTTATGTCCTAATCTCCTAAACCTAAGAGTGCTGCCTTACATATTAAAAGAGACGTTGCAGATGTGATCCAGTTGAGGACCTTGTGATAGAGAGATTCTCCTGGATTATCTGGATGGGTCCCATCTATTTACAAGTATCTTTATGAGGAAAGGTAGGAGAGTCAGATTCAGAGAACAAGATGTGGTCATAGTGTGAGAGGTAAGAGAGGAAAAGAAATATGAAGATGTTACACTCCTGGCTTTGAAGATGGAGGAAAGAGCCATGAGCCACAGCATACGATTAGTCTCTAAAGGCTGGAAAAGGCAAGGAATTTAAAAGATTGTCCACAATGAACCCCAGAAGGAATGCAGCCATGCTGACCCACTTTTGACTTTTGACCTCTAGAATTCTTGGATGATATATTTGTGTTATTTTAAGCCAAAGTTTCTGGTAATTTGTTACCGTAGCAATAGGAAACTAATACACTTGGTATTTGCTGCTGTTCATCTACCTTTCTAATACCTAGCCACAGAGCCTGAATGGAAGAACTCTTATCTAAAGTCTAATAAGCCCTGAACTTTTAATTAGGGTGTAGGCAGCAAAAGACAATATTAGATTTTCTATTTTTGTTAAAGCTAGATTGCAAAAGATGATGAGAAAGCATTTACCATTCATTCATTTAAAGAACACTTACACACTGCTCAAGTTTCAGGGACTCTGATTAAACCTAAAGATAGAATTAAACATAGTGGTCATGGTGTGTATCCCTCACAGAGTACACACAATTTCAGGGAAAATTCCAAATGGTTTGGAGAAAGTTTTTGTTTATAAACCAAAGCTAGAATGGGGATCATTTTTGTTGGTCAATGTGCTGAATAGCTGTCACCTACTGAACAGATATTGAACAAGTAAATGCAGGACCAAATGTAATACATACTACCTTTATATTTTGATGCAACACACCTAGCTAGGTAGAGAGAAACAGAGACAGAGATAGAGACACAGAAATGATAATAACTGGGGATGTGGCTTAGAACGGCAGTCCTGCATAACCTCTTTGAAGAAAAGACCTTCCCACTACAATCTGAAATGATTCAAGAGAGTCCTATAAAGACTGAAAGAAGGGGCATCCCAGGCAGAAGGACCAGAAATAAAAACTCTGAATTATGAGAGCAACATGGTGGCCATGAATTTCAGAGAGAATGACTATGTGACATAGTGTTCCAATATGGAAATGCCTTCCTGGTATTTCTTGAGAAATTGAAATGTTTTTCTGTAGCTTAGTCCTGAGAACAATCAGTTGGGAAATTAGAAAAATTCCAAAGTACATAAGGAAGGTTAAAGCTAATATTTTGAGGAACCAGACAATGTCAAGTAGAAAAGACTTGGTCACAATCTTTCATCTGTCTTGGTTTTAACTATCTCCCACAATATAGTATGTGTTTTGGGTTTGTATACTGCTAAAGGAGAATTTTTCTTAAAAATAAAATATGTGTTAAGAAGTTTATGTCATACTATTTACAAATCCTATGAGTGTTCCAAGAAATGTCAAGTTCTAGAAATGAAATAAATCCTTAATTTGGCAATTTCACAAGCGATGCTGTGCATTGCTTTTAACCTTGCTAGGATATCTGAATGTTATGTTATTCAAATGCTGCCCAGTACTGTTCAGTGGTGTTTTCCATTATTTGAATATTTACTATAGGCTATAGCTCTTTGTAATTATTAAACCCAATATTTTATTTTTATTAAGTAAATATTTTACATTTCCATTAATAATGACTGGAGAATATAAAGAACATTAGATAATTATTTATGATTTTGAGGGCACCAGAGCATAGTTGGGAATTCTAATTTCAATGTTCACAAAATCCAAAAAAATTAGAAAGACTAATTAAAATTAGAAAGACTAGTGTAGACGTAGCTGAATTAGGTAAGGAAGAACTAAGCATAAAACAGAACACATGGAGTCTTGAATATCATATTAGGGTTTTTAAAAATTACTATTATCTTAAAATAAATGAGAAAACTGCCAAATTTAAAGCAGAGGAGTAACAAGATCAAGTTAATTTTTTTATTTTTATTTTTTTTCAAGTTAATTTTTTTAAATGATCACTGACTTCTGTATACAAATAGATGAAAGGGATACATCAACAGAAAAGCACACTTAGAAGACTACTTAGAATGAAAAATGACTTTGACCTCAAGGAAGATGGTGGCAATGGAGACAGAAATGTGCTTATCTGATATGTATTTTAGAGGTAGAACAACAAAATGTTTGATGGAATTTGTGGTCAGTGACAAGGTATTCAAACAAAGGATATATGTGCTTAGGAACAGAGGAAGGGATAAACTATGGAAAATTAACTTTTAAAATTGTAACCAAACAGTCCATTTTAGTATTTAATTTTCATAGTCCAAACACTATACTGCATATACATTCATTTAGTACACTTTTTAAAAACACCTTTTAAATGTCAGGGTCTCTGTTAGGTGCTAAAAATTTCAACATAAAAGATGACATTCTTGCCTTGAAACAGGATTTTCTACTTCCTCACCATGACATTTTGGGTTGAATAATTCTTTTGTTCAGGGGCTGTCTTGCCAATTATAGAATATTTAGCAGCATCCTTGGACTCTACTCCTAGAAGCAAGTAGCACTCCACTTTCAGATGTAATAATGAAATATTACCTCTTGCTAAATGTTTTCTGGGGGCAAGATCATCCCCAGTTGAGAACCACACCTTTAGGAGTGTGTTAGGAGGAACAAATAAATAGAAGACCAACAAGACTTATAAAGTCTATATGAGACAGTGGTCATGCAACTTAGACAAAGTGGGAGCAGAGTGTCACAGAGGACTTGGGTTTCCAGTGAGAGGAGGGGACATGTGGATGGAACAATGGGACAGATCAGTAGGTCACAGCCCAGTCTTTAAGCAATCTGCATGTTAAGAAATCTGGATATTGTTGTAAGGGCAGTGAGAAGCCATTGAGGGTTTCCAAGAAAGGGAATGATATGGTCAGATTTATGTTTTGGAAAACAGAACTAAGAGCAAGAGGATAAACTGATAAGCACAGTAAGGCAAGATGATTTAAATGATGTTCAAATGGAGAGATGTGATCTCATTGAACTAAGGTAGTTTCAGTGGGGACAAATAAATAGGGACACATTTCAGAAACAGTCATATGGGTCATTATACAGAGGATGTGGTGACAAATTGGACAGCATGGATATGGTGGAAGGATGAGAAATGTTGAGGTTTCTGGATGGGGTGACTGATTAGTTGGTGATGTGCAATACACTTTCTTTTAAAGAGAAAGAAATGTCAGGGCACTTGCATGGCTCAGTGGGTTAAACATCCACCTCTTGATCTCAGCTCAGGTCCTGATCTTATGAGTTTAAGCCCTGCATTGGGCTCCACGCTGGATGTGAAGCCTACCTTAATAATAATAATAATAAGAAGAAGAAGAAGAAGAAGAAGAAGAAGAAGAAGAAGAAGAAGAAAGAAATATAATGATGGGCAGTAACACACCTACATATAACTACATAAACATCAAATAAGAACCAAAAAAACTTGTAAGAACCAATTTCATTTGAATTATTTCTGTAATATTCATGTTTCAGTTACAGCTGCTTAAAATCAGAGTTTAATTTTGTTAAGTCACCATGCTCATTCTCTGTACCAGCTATAGCCAAATTTTAATCAAACCAAATTGTAACATTTAATGTGAAGTGACGCTGCTGACATGCTTCCAGCATCATCTCACTTTCCAAAACCGTTGTTTTACTTAGCCACTAATCAAGGTGGTATTAGTGATGAATTTTTGGCTTATGATATTATCATGGCCACATTTTACATCATGCTGAAGAATACTAAATGGCAGCAACCTTTTGACTCTTCATTTTTTGAATTTTGTATTACTAATTATAGGCAGTTTTTATTCTTACATTGTCTTACATCTTTCCTAGCCCAATAAGCAATGTATCTTATTATGAAAAACCCAGCAATGTGTAAATGTGGAATAGATTTAATACAAAACATGTTCTCTGTTAAGAGACTGCATATATCATTTTAGTTAAAATGTTTAGCAAATGAAGGGTTTTTTTTAATTTATTTTTTTATGGACAACCAAGATAATGCCTATTTCCTGAGTAGCAACCCCACATGTGTCTGCTCTAAAGCCTATAACACAGAAAGTGTTCTAAACAGAGGATTATAACTTTCAAGTTTCAAATTGAGAGAGAGAAAGTGAGAAGTGAGGGAGGTGGATAGAATATCTCTCACAGTGCAACTGCCCTTAAAAGAAAATTTTTGTAATATTTATATCTTAGCCCAAAGGTAATAAAGGAATAAGTTTTGTTGGAGTGCTGGGAGGTGGTGCAGAAAAACATCAGAATAAAGAAGGATAGAAGAATGGTATATTAAATGGGGCAGAGAGTATAAATTAGGTTTAGAAACATTGAGAACATAAAACATATAAAACATAAAACATATTTTTGAATTTAAAAAATTTCTGTACCAACTTTCCTTTCACTAATAGAAGGACAGATATAATAGATTTTGTGTGTGTGTATGTGTGAGTGAAAGCTTCAATCTCTATTTTTTTATCATTGAGTTTAGCCATTCTTATTATATCTGACATCTAGATCAATCATTGTTTTCTCAGCAGGAACACTGTGGATATTTAATAAGAAAAATTACTTTGTATGAACCTAGCCCTTTCATTGCAGAATATTTAGCATCCACTGACTTCTAGTATTCTGTTCCACTTCTGATACTCAAAATAGTGAGTGAAATAAATTAAATTCTTAAGCTTCCCCCCATGGGATAGTCACCCAAACAGATTAAAGTTACTGAATCCTGCAAATGGTGTTAGGCTATATTTTTGAAAGTCTAATTCAAATTTTCTTTAACCAAATAATGTATGAGCCATATTAGATATGTGTTCTGATTATCTAAACTTTTATTTTTTCCACAATGAATATGTTTTTCTATATAAAATTTTCTTTTCACTTTTTCAGTTACCATCTGATAAGGTATCCCTGAAATTTGGAGCAAAATGCAATGAGTTTTATTGCTGACCATAAACTACTTATTGATTGCATAAAAGTAAAGATTTATATTAAATGTATCAAAAGCAAGGAGATTTCCTATGAAAAATCTAAAATTGTCAGGAACCTTTACATCTAGTTTATTCAAGGTATATTCAAACCATGGTTCGTAGAGAGCTCCAACCACATGAATGTATTAAAGATGATTGCTTATTTTTTTTTAAAACAAGTAATTTACTTACACTAATATGCTTATCTGAGAAATGTTGAAAATTGGATCAGTACAAAAAGCACACACTTTAGATAGCATTTTTGTCATAAGAAATAGCTGAACTTCTCTAAAATATTTTACCTAAGCTGTTCGAATTTATGGTAGCCCACAAATAATAGCCAGAAATTAATAGAGAACTTATTTCTTTTTTTTTGTAATAGATGCTTTATATGTTGAAAAGCCTGGAATTCAGTGCTATTTTCAATAAGGCAAAAAATATATTTTCTTTGAAATTGCATTTTTTCCAGCCAGATAGTATATTTTGGTAGTGTCCAATATATATATATTTTGCAAATGCTAAAAAGTACCTTTATGTTATACAGGTAGTTCTTGATATGTCTTGCTAGAATTTCATTTTTACGACTTTATGAATATTCATAAATTATTGATAATAGCTGTTGGTCAAGTAGATAAACTATTGCAAAAATGATAAATATTTTCAAATTTTAAGCAAAATAACTGTCATAAGGGTTTGGCAATATTGGCAGTATTTCCAATATAAATTGTTCTGCATGGTGTGTCCAATGGCTTGAATTAAATATCTGAAATATGAGTAACGGAAATGTTCTCTCTCTTTCTCTCTCTCCTCTCTTTCTCTCTTAATCTAAAATGAAAAAGATTTTTATTCTCTAAGTAGCATTGTTTGCCTACTTTGTAGCTACAGCACAAATTGAAATGCTGAAATAGGCAAACCTTAACCTAATTAATAATAGATAATTTTGGCTAAGGGGATCCTTTCTGTAGCTATCAGGGGGTCACCAGGAGCCTGCCCACTGTGTCACTTTCAAGTATGGATTCAAATGCTGCCATATATTCTTAGCTGTCAAGACAGACCAGTAATTCATTTCAGTTGGATATGGCTATGTTAAAAACAAAAGCTTCACAGTGATTTGAAAAAGTGGGAGTTTCTCTTTCTTGCTGTTAGTAAAGCTAGGAATCTAGGGGCATACATGGTCATTAGTCACTTAATTCCTTTTGACTTTGCCTCTCTTATTCTGGTACTTGGTGTCCGTCTTTCAAGGTCCTCTTATTGTCCATTGTGCTACGAGAGTGCTGACTACTATGACATTATTTCAGGCATCAAGAAGATGGAAGTGAGGAGGACAGAGGGGCCATTGCCAACAGTTTGCTTTTCTCAAGAGCCTTTCTGGAGGCCCGCCAATATTTAGTCCACCTTTAACTTACAGATAAGAAATATGTGTTTTTGCTGGACATTCAGCCACCAAAATACAGCAGTGGCTCCATATCTAAGGCAACTTGTAGCGTGTTGAATAAAGCTAATAATGTTATTTCATCTCCTCGTTTGTGTTGCAATGATCTTGCAGGCTTGAATGTTTGGTGAACACAGGGCTTCTGATTACGAGTATAACTCTATTATCTTTCTGCTTCCCATTTAATCTGGAAACCTTCTGGTTTCCAATTCAGTTCTGATATTAATTCTTCCTTCTGTGTTTTCCTTATATTCTCCCCCCGCCCCAAAGACTATCTGATTTTATTTTACCTCTACTCTAAGTAATGGCAGAACAAGAAGGAAATAAAGACGAGTTTCTGTTCTCTACTCTAAGTAATGGCAGAACAAGAAGGAAATAAAGAAGAGTTTCTGTTGGGTCCACATGAAGAGAACACAATTTTGCCATCCACAAAAAAATCAACTTCAGGTGTAGAACATCTAAATGATGAGCATTTTCTTTCCCTGGTCTCCCTTTATGGAGCCTGAAATATGCATGTTTCTAAAACATGAAGTCCTTACATGTTTCTAAAACATGAAGTCCTTACATTTCAAATAATAAGACATGGGCCTTAGTTCCCAAGGGACTAGATTCCCCAAAAACCTTTGATATCTCCTTAATGACACTAACCAAGGCAGATAGAGATTTATATTCTTAAATCTAACCCTTTCTCTTTCTGGAATTATCTCTCTATCCTATGAATTTAAAGTTCTTTACCTTAAGACATGCCCAAAATTATCTTTAAATTCTCATTTCCTCTTCTTATATTTTTGCTGACCCACATTGTGCTTGAACTCCCATTCACAATCTCTGCCAACTATTTGACCTACAAGAAACTTAAAAATGGGTGAGAATAAGTCGCTTCTGAAATTAATAAGGGAAAAATCATATTTTTATTTGCTTTTTTTTTTAATGGAAGAATTTTAACCATCTCAAAACCTGGATTAGGATGGCAATCATTTCTGGAATCAGCTGTTCTTCAAATTTCTATCTCTTAGTGGCCAATTTAAAATGCTGAATTTTGGGGTATCCTTGTACTGGCCTGTCAACATGACGCTTCATGGAAAAATCATACCTATAGAAGCTCATCTCTTATATTTTATGGGCTGAACCTCTAAGTTCCTTATTATTTGTTTAATGTACCTTACCATATAATCGGAGTAAACCAAAAAAAATATAATGTGATATCTCTTGAAGGACAAGTTACAATATGTTGTAAAGTAAATACCTTTTTTTCTTCTAAAGTAGGAGGTGAATGAACACAAAGCCTGAATTAAAACATGGTTCAACCAAAGTTACTGTGTTAAATAAGGCAAAAATGAACTCCAAAGGGGGTATGTCTACTAATCTTGGATACACACAAATAGCCTAAATTTGAAGGTGGAAGCTTAAAGTGGACCTACAATCAGACAGTTTGTGTGTACAAGTGAAAATAGTAGAGCCTTTGGGAGATATGGAAATGCTTAGTATTTGGTAGGGTCATTTAGGTCATAAAAATATGGAGCAATAAGTGATATGCTAATGGAGTAATAATTTGTGGATAAATTAAGAAGTCAGCTCCCAGAATTCCTTATACAACCATTCAGAGTGTGTCAGGATAATTTTGAACATACAGTCACTGTCACAGATAGACTGGATTTAAGGACTTATGTGCTTCTTATTTATTTCTGGTAAAAGATTCTGACCACAGCACTGAATTATTTTGAAATGTTGTGTTTCTTTCCAGGTTTCTTAGGTCCTAGCCCAATGTTTTGAGTTGGCTGAATAGAATTTATTGAGTGAAGTCACATAGAGAGAATACTCTACTCAATTTACAGAACTAGAAGCATATGACCAAAACATTTATAAGGTCTCAAGGTCACAAAGGACTAAGGCAATAATACCTCAATTTAAAATAAAAAGCCTGAATTTTCTTCCACATTCTAAATTCTAGGTCCCATTTCTATCCTAAGTTCAGTCTATCTGAATGGTTACTTGTATTTTATTTCTCTGTTGTATATAATCTTGTCATGTCTATTTGAATTTTATTGAAGTTTCTATAAAGGCAGAGTGGCAACAGCAATATTTTGGATAAGCTTCCCAGGTTAAATCTCCAATTTGGTCTATTCCATTTCTTTATTAAAATATTACTGTTTCAACTCATCCTTCTCCTTATGATTGCATTTCTATTTTCTATAGAAAGCCTTCAATTTATGATCTCATCCTGTACTTTCTTTGTGATGTAGATACTTAGCCTCATACTATAAAAGAGAAGGGAACATTTTTTTTTTTCATTTATGCAGTTCCTGCATTGGTAACTGCAAAGCTCTCAACAAAAGGAAAGAAATTAAACAAGCTCAATTTTCAGGCACCTAGTTGTCATTTTAGGAGTTATAAACACACATCTTTGATAATCCTAAGGTTACTGGGGGAAAAGAATTCTAACATTGTCAAATAGATTGAGAAATTTACATTTCTATATGCCAGTTTCTGTAAATTACAAAATTGGGGAGAAGTAGGTATTTGCTTTTATGCAAATATGTATTGAGTGCCTATTTCTTGCTAAGACATGGGAACTAGAAGTGAAAGATTTAAAAGAAATAGTCTTTCCTGAAATTCATACATGAGTAGGAGATAGAGATATGAACATGTTTTATTCTTATCATTAACAACAAATTGTCAACCAGTTTTATCCTAAGGTATTTTCCATAATCTGTTTTTTAAAAACTATTTTGTTGATTTTCATTGATTTCTTCATTAAACCAGGGAGTGGGAGGCTTCAAATTTGAAATTACCACCACCACCACCACCACCCCACACACACACAGTTCAACAACTTAAAATTGTATAAAGCACAAGATTTAAATTACCTAAATGGAAAGTGTCCCTTTTTTTGCTAATTGCATTTTAACTGAAATATCTGGTATGCAGTAAAGAAGAGCCTGCTTTAATATATTTTTTATATTAGATTTCCATGTGTTTCAAAATGCTGAATTTAAATCTTGACTTTATTAGAATTTTCCCAAAGAACTGGAACAAAATATGCATTTCTAACAAATGTGTGAATTGCAAACACCCACATTGGGGAAGGATCAAACAGACTGGGAAATTATTATTTTTTCTACCTTTCTAGATAATTGTTGCATATAATTTCTTATTTTTGACAGAAATAGTACTAATTTTTGCTACATTAAACTTATGATACAGATGCTCTCAACATTGGCCTCCATTTCCACTATTATGCCGTCCCTCCTCCCTTGTCTGTTTGTTTCTCCTTCCATGCTTGCAGGACATGAGAAAATGTATAATTTTAATATGTGTTGTATATTCATAATGGGCACTCAATCATTACTTCTAAATAAATGAACAAAAGTACATAGGAAGTCAAAGAAGTATAGCATAGTGACTAAAAGGTGGAATCAGCAGTGAGATTCTAGATCCTGGGTCAATTACCTTGTCCCTTAAAGCCATCTTCTCAGATATAAAGTTCTAATTTTGGTAGTGGTTGTGAGGATTAAAAACTACAGTGTCTATAGAGCTTTGACACACAGCAAACACTGAAATAATAGCTGTTATGAAAATTATTACTGACTTTGTAGAGTGTTTATGGGAGGGCCTGATGGAGTTGGATATAAGTGTTTTCCTGTCTTTTATATACTATTCTTATTAATGATTGATTTTAAAATTTATTTAATGAATCATTTATTTATTGAGAGCTCTCTGTGTGCTTGTTAACTGAGAATATAACAAACACATAAAATTGTTTTTATCTTCATGCTATTTATTTTCTTTGGGGAAAGATTTCCAAGTCAATAACCTGTGTGATAAACACTATAATAAGTTCTAACATATTTTGCACAAAGTTTTCTGTTATCGAAGGAGAAATAATCAAGTAGACTTTGGTATGGGAGAGTTTGCTATTAGGGAGCATGAATTCCACCCTGAATTCACAAAACTAAAGTGGAGTTTGTCAAGCAGAACATGGCGGAACAATTAAAAGGGATCTTCTAGGGGCACCTGGGTGGCTCAGTGTGTTCAACGTCTGCCTTCGGCTCAGGTCATGATTTTATGGTCTTGGGATCAAGTTCCACATCAGCTTCCTGCTCAACAGGGAGTCTGCTTCTCTTTCCTCCTGCTCATGTGTACACACACACTCTCTCTCTGTCTCTCCCTCTCAAATAAATGAATAAAATCTTTAAAAATAAATACATACATAAATAAAAGGAATCTTCTGGGAAGAGGAAACAACCTGTAAGTATATCTGGATTCAGGGAGGCCTGGGTGGCTCAGTCAGTTGAGCGTCCTAGTCTCTTGCCTTGTGCATGCTCTCTCTCTCTCAAATAAATAAAGAAATCTTAAAACAAAACAAAACAAAACAACAGAATGTCCAGATTAAGATATATTGGTCAGAATTTTCAGATTTAAGCCAACCAGTTATAGTAGATAGATATTGACAAATAATGAGTATTCTTGGGCTTTGAATTAGCATAGGAACACCTGTGGCCAAAGACTTTCAGTGAGAAGTTATTTGGGATCAAAGAAGATAATAAAAATAAATCAAAGATCAAAAGGAATACATTAATACCTAAAGAGAAAAAAAAAATGTTTCAGGATATGTTGCATATAATCACCTACATTTTAGCAGAGGCCCTGACATCAATGAGAATAGTTTATAGGTGCTCACAGTATTTTCCTAGAGTAGTTATACAATACATGTGAATAAATATGCACATTTTTCTTATTATATATTTTGGCAATATCCTTATACCTCGATTGAAATGCTGCATTTGTGATTTTTTTTCCAGGATATTCCCTTATGTGGCTATACAAAAAAGGTTTTATGTCTAATTGTTTCAGTACAGTTGATTATTCTTGCCAACATATGACTATCTGTTCTTGTCTTTGAAAGCATGTTAAGATGATAGATCTTCTAAAATGCCACATTCTCTTAGCTGTTTTATGGTTCTGTGTCAGATGCTCTGAAATATTATCATTTTTCATTTTATCTGTTTTTTCTTATGCAAGCATGATTATTACAATTTATTTAAATATGGACATTCTTTAAAGCAAGCTGGCTGTTTCCGCTATTGTTGATGTTGATCATTTCCAGAGAAGATATGCATTTACACATTTAGAATTAAATTTAGAACTAGAAGATATTTGGAAATGATTTCCAATGAATTTTTTTTTAATGTTACTTCATTCAAATTGATGAATTATCCTTTCACTGTTTACTGTTTTGAGGGGACAGGTGATAAAAAAAGAGCTTCATGTATTTTAAAATTATTGTTTTTCTGAGGGTAGATGAATATTCTGTGGCTTGATTTAGTAATTTAATTCCTTTCATGACAAATTCTCCAAATTAGGCTACCTAGTTTTATCAATAATCTTCTAAACCATTTGACTTGCAAATTTTGCATAATTTTTTTCATATTTTCTAATTCTAAATTAACGTTTTCTATTTTAAGTCACCTATAATAAGCCACTTTATAATATAAATGAAAAAGCTATATATATATGTGTGTGGGTGTGTGCATATATATATAACTATAAAAGCTATATGTATGCACATATACATATCTCAAGTAATGATATCCTATTTCCAAACAAAAATGAATTCAAAGACTAAAAGGAAATAAAAGAGGAGAGAGGAAGAAATCATTTAAGATTTCCTCAATCTTGGGGATCCCTGGGTGGCTCAGCGGTTTGGCTCCTGCCTTTGGCTCAGGTGATCCAAAGGATCCTTTGGCTCCAGTGATCATGGAGTTCTGGGATCGAGTCCCACATCAGGCTCCCTGCAGGGCGCCTGCTTCTCCCTCTACCTGTGTCTCTGGCCTCTCTCTCTCTCTCTCTCTTTCTCTCTCTCTCTGTGTCTCTCATGAATAAATAAATAAAATCTTAAAAAAAAAAAAACAGTTAAAAAATAAGAGATTTTCTCAATTTCTGTTTCCAGCTCTTGATTTTACTTTCTTTCTGAGCTGTGAACTCTTGTTCTATTTCATGGGTAAATTGGCACTTTTTGAATTTTTAATGCTTAAATAGTCTGGATTTGGAATTCTTAAATCCTTTCTCCAGAGAAAATCGAAATATCTTTTTCTGTGAGGATTAAAGTGCACAACTGGTCTGTGAGTGGTGGAGAGATAAGTAGACTCATTGAGGACCCTTCCAGATCTGTGAGTCCAAATATTTACAACTTTGAAAGTGAATCTGACATTGAATGAATGTTCACATAAATGGACTAAGATCATGAAAACATACCATGTGGGTTAATGGATTTAATAAAAGGATCTGAAATTCCTATCATGATTTAAAAAAATCATTCCTCATTTGTGACAATTTTTATAAGCATGTGTAATGTATATTCAATATAATCACATTAAAGGGAATTATGTAACTCTCACAGTGCTCACCATTTTTGCTTTCAGTTGGTGCATCTTTAACATCTTGTCACAATAGTCTCTTTCGGATTTCTACTGCCAGAAGGTCATTGATGGTGCATAGGTTAAAATAGTCCTAAATTATTCAAATATTTGAACTTTATCTATGACTAATAGCAATGTAATACTATGCCTATTGGTATCATTTTTAAGCTAGATTATTTATTATGTTAAACTTTTCAACTACTTCACTGCTACGAGTTTCATATATGATTGATCATCAATGAACATTTGATATTATAAACATTCTTTCCTTTGTGGTTTGATTCTTAGTAGATTTTTCAAGATGCATGGGAGAGGAAATCAGGAAAAATGTTCTCTAGGAATGTCATGAAGATGATACTCATTTTTTAAGATTGTATTTTTTTAAAACAGTTTAAAAAAATTTGAGAGGGAAGTACAGAGATTTCCTATAAGACCCTTGCCTCCACACATGTATGCATACCCTTCCCCCATCATCAACATCACTCAGCAGCATGATACATATGTATTTTTTTATCAATTGTAAAGCTACTTTGATGTATTATAATATAAAATCCATATTTTGCTTTTGGGTTCACTTATTGTTTTCCATTCTGTGGGTTTGAATAGTTGTATATAATCTTAGGGTTCACTTTGTGTTGTCCCTTCTATGCATTTAAATAAATGTATAATGACACATATCCGTCATTGTAAATCATTGAGAATATTTTCACTGCCCTAAAATCCTCTGTGCTTTGCCTATTGTCTCTTCCCACTCCCACTCCTGGCAACCACTGATCCTTTAATTGTCTCCATAGTTTTGCCTGCTTCAGAGTGCCATGTAGCTGGAGTCATATAGTATGTAGCCTTTTCGTTTGGCTTCTTTAACCTAGTAATATGCACTTAAGATTTCTCCATGTCTTTTCATGGCTTGGTAGCTCATTTTTTAAGCACGGAATAATATTCCATTGTCTGGAAGTACCTCTCTTTATTTATCCATTCATCTACTAAAGGACATTTTGGTTGCTTTCCAGATTTTGATAATTATGAATAAAACTGCTATAAAGATCTGTGGGCAAGTTTTTATGCAGACACACATTTTCAGCTCTGGGTAAATAGCAAGGATGATGATTGCTGAATTTTATTTTTTACTAATGAAAGTGATTTAAAAAAACTACTGAGTAAAAATCACGAACTGAAAATACTTATTAGTCTGTTTGTACTGCACAACAAAATACTACAAAGTGTGTGGTTTATAAACAACATAAATTTATTTGTAATAGTCCTGGAGGCTGGAAGTTTGAGATCAGGATGCCCGAATAGTCAGGTGAGGGCCTTTCTCTAGGTTGTGGACTTCTCACTTTATGCCACTTTGCAGAAGGGATGGGAGATTTGTCTGGGCCTCTATTTTCAGGACATTGATCTCATTCATAAAGGCTTAACCTTCATGACCTAACCATCTCCCAAAGGCCCTACCTCCCAGGACCCTCACATTAGGCACTAAGTATCAACATAATATTTTTGGGAGGACACAAATATTTGAACCATAGCCATAGTAAACAATCAAATCTTTGCTGCTTATATTTGCACTCAAAGGTTCTGAGATGGTACTGTGGCTCCAATTATCAATAGTAGCTGAGGTATCAGCTTTCTAGTGTAAAGCTGCCTGGATAATAATTAGGTTTAGCACCTTCCTCCTGTGTGACTTCAAAGAAATTACTCATTGTCTTTCCATTTCAGTTTACTCAAGTTTTTTTTTTTTTTTTTTTTCGGATTTTATTTATTTATGAGAAACACAGAGAGAGAGAGAGAGAAGGCAGAGACATAGGCAGAGGCAGAGGGAGAAGCAGGCTCCATGCAGGGAACCTGATGTGGGACTTGATCCCGGTACTCTGATTATGCCCTGGGCAGAAGGCAGACGCTCAACCGCTGAGCCACCCAGATGTCCCAACTCAAGTTTGAGAATATTAAAGTAAAATCATAGGAGAAATAAATTAATGCACAAAAACAATGGGCATGATGTCTAACAAACTTCTCAAATATAATAGTTACCTTCTTTTTTTTAATTTATTTTTTATTGGTGTTCAATTTGCCAACATAAAGAATAACACCCAGTGTTCATCCCATCAAGTGCTCCCCTCAGTGCTCATCACCCAGTCACCCCCACCCCCCACCCACCTCCCTTTCTACCACCCCTTGCTCGTTTCCCAGAGTTAGGAGTCTCTCATGTTCTGTCTCCCTTTCTGATATTTCCCACTCATTCTTCCTCCTTTCCCCTTTATTCCCCTTCACTATTTTTTATATTCCCCAATGAATGAGACCATATAATGTTTGTCCTTCTCTGATTGACTTATTTCACTCAGCATAATACCCTCCTGTTCCATCAACGTCGAAGTAAGTTTTGAGTGTAAGTTGTCTGGCATTAGATTATGAAAGCATCCTGCATGAGTTAATATGAAAAAGGATGGCATGTTCAAGTAACCAAAGTGAAGAACGATAATGACTACCCACCCAGTGGGTGATCACTTGGACTGTAATGGCAATTGGTTTTCTAAGTTTCAGATGGTTGGACCACAGATTTTACTGTATACTGCTGGAGCCAGAACTCATATAAAGCAGCCAAAAGTGTTAGTTTCTCTGTGTCTCTAATATCACAAATCTAAGTTCTGCTCAATAGAGTATAACTGCATGAGAGCAGAAGGTTTTTTTTCTTTTCCCGTTAATATATTTTCAGAGCAAGACATTCAAAAATAAATTTTGAAGTAACGAATGAGAATCAGAAGCATATATTGTATCCATGTCTACTCACTTGGAGTGTCAATATCAGAGCCCAGTTTACTCTTGGCCTTCTCTTAGAGAATAACTTTGGGGAGTGAGCTGAGGATCATGAATCTGGTATTGAGAAGAGCAATCCCCCCTGCATTCCACACTTCCACATTAACTTTTTTGAGATGGCCCACAAGAATTTGTAATCTTATTCATAGAAGGATTTTATTCTGGTACCCATGTGTGGAAAAAGGAATAAAAATTTGCATGATGTTATCCAGTATAACCACAGAATCTCAAGTAAATAGACTTCTATTTTTGGAATGTCAGAAATATTTAGCCTTGATTGGCCAATCTGATAAATTAGAAAGGTGGTTGATACCTCAGAGCTTTTAGGCTTGTTCCCATTGCATTCTTACAGACTTGTAATAAATCTATGGACAGATAGCTCACGTCAATATAAAGGCAGAGCAAAAAGCAATATCGTTGAGCTAAAGCAAAAAAGCAATGCCTTCAAAGATTGTGTTTGGGGGCACAATCCTCAAATACTTGATTATGGAAAGGAGAACCTTGGCTCTTGGGCAGACAGCACAAAAGACTCCCTAAAGCCTCATGTGGTTTGACAAATGTCCCTTGGGGAGTGTCCTCCACTTTCCAGATCCTTTATTGCTTTCAAGTTAATAAATCCTCTCCCTGTTTGCTGTCAGAATATAACTTAACTCAGAGGTCAATCAGGACTCTGAAAATAGATTGTACTGAGAGCTTTCCTTATCTAAGGATTTTGTTTACCTTTGATTTCCCCACATTATACAGAATCGAAGTATAAAATAATAGAATGAGTCACTTTTCAATGTGATTATAGGAATAACCATTTTAACTTCTCTCTCTTTTTATTTTTGATATTCAGTAAGTTGATATTCAGTGAGTTGAGACAGAAAAATTTCTAAATCTAAGGATTTTTATTCCATGAGTTGAGCCAGAAAATTTTCCTAGGTTTTTTGTTATAAAATACCTGTCTAGTAAATTAGGCCAATGGACACAAAAATATAGTATGAAAGATATGTCTTTCCACAGAAGAATAATCCAGTGTCTTTTGCTGTCTTAAACTACAGTTCACAAAAAAATTATCAAAACAGTGCCTATAAGGATTGATCTAAAATATACTTCAACCAAGTAAAAAATATTCACTCTGGAAGATAAGAAATAAAGAACTTAAATATACCTACAGGCTGATAGAACAAATGCTTAAGTGAATTATATTATTAGACAAAGGGTTTGGTTAGTTTTCATTTTTTTTTTCAAAAGTACAGGCAAGACGCTTGCAGATGGGTAATAAGACAGGATCAACATGAGTACCTAACACAGGATGAACCGCTCTGAATGAAATCATTACGCAAGAAACATTTCCATCTTTGTTGCTGTTTGAATGGAAAAAGAGGCACTACTCCTCACAGATTTTCATTTACTCTTTTAACATTATCCATTTCTTTGCCTGACTTTCTTTCATATTTACAAGTTGATTCCTGAGCTATCTTCTTATTTTCTCATAGGTTGCTAGCACAATGAATTGAGATGTGATTTTGGTGCAACTTGTCCAAATATTATTAAAAGATGTGTGAGAGTCTTTAGTATTATCAGGGTTTCTACCAGACACAAAGGGAAGAATTCGATTTTGATTTTTTTTTCAGTCTAAGATTACAGTTTTTCCCCTAAGATATTCTCAAGTTTAATGATGCTGTAGGGTATCTGCAGTGCAGCTGCTGCTTCACCAAGTGTCCTGTGAAGCTTTAAGAGCGACACGGACAAAGCAGATTAACCATTTTTGTGAAGCTTTTGAAAGACCACTATCCTAAGGAAGGTGAGGCAAATTGGTTTGTTGCTGAGCATCCTTTCAAGATTAGACGTATGCTGCCTAGTTTCTGCACTGAGAACTGAAGAAAAATCTTCATTTTTCGTTGCATTCACACACCAGCCATACTCTACTCCCTAAGATGAAAATAGATAGGGAAAATTAACATGCCTCCTAATGTATACTTGCCTACACAAATCATTTGCTTACTTTAACCAGCTATCACACCTTGAAACTATGCACAAAACTCTTCCTTTTTATAGGCAAGAATATATTATTAACTCTGTGTTAGCACTTTGTGAAATGGAGGTGCTACCCAGTTCCATTCTTCTTACTTAAAAGCTTCTGACTAACCACTTGTAAGTCTAAAATTACATTTCCATGCATTAAAAATTGATGTACTGTCACCATTTCCTCAGAGTTCTTGGATAATATCTATAAGATAGTACAGTCAGCAAGGTAAAGCTCACCAGGAGGAAACAACACTACTGCAAATGTACTAGAAACTGATAGGTAAAAACAAGTTATACGTTGAAAAATTTTCAGCATATTTCAATTAAATAGCTCATGTTTTGTTTTCTCCACACAGTCTGGGTCTGAAAATATGCTATTAAGATATATGTGCATCATATCCCAACCAGTAGCAATGCTTGGTATAAATACATTATTTTCTCTCCCGGACATTGAGAGCTGACAGGATAAGTAAGGGTTAGCTCTCTGTATTCTTAAATTTTGCCTCCTCAATTATATAGTCAACATACATAAAATTTGTATTCCTCTCAATATCTAAGCTATAAAATCCTATCTGTCTTTAGTAATCTTTAACTCCTTTGAAAATTAAACAAAACAACACATTTCCTCTAGAGCTAGTCTTAGACATTCTATTCTTTCTAGTTTTCTACTAGACTCAGGTACCATAGAAAAAGAAGACGAGTGGTCCTTGCTGCATTTGGATGTTTGTATTGGGTCCTTGAATGCTGCCTCAATAAATCACTGATATGTCAAACTTAAATTTACAATACTTTTCCTGGATGTCAGATCAAGGTGGGTAGGGGATGGTCTAAATGAATGATGAGTGTTAAGAAGGGCACTCATGATGAACATTGGGTGTTGTATGTAAGTGATGAATCACTGAATTCTACTCTTTAAACCAATATTAACCTATATGTTAGCTAACTAGAATTTAAACAAAAACTTGAAATAAGTCAAAAAAGTTTTTTAAAAAATCTGCCACATAGGCATACAGTCTTCAACATTAAACATATGGTTCGCAGAGACTGACTTCTCAATTAGATCTTTCTCTCCTTATAAGATGACTGATGTTATCATTACTATAATTTATTACCATATGTCATTATTGTTCTTTGTTGACATTCCTGGAATTCTAAAGTTATTTCATCAAATATCCATTGTGGTTTCTGTGGATAATTTCCTAGATAAAGCCATTTACAGAAAATGAAAGAAAGAGTGGGAAAAGGAAGAGGGGAAAGGGAAAGAAAGGTGACTATGAATTATTTTTCAATTTAGTTGAATGTTATTTATTATTCATTGTGAATGTGCTTCAGAAAAAGCACATTTTGTTAGGGCTTTTTACATGTGATTTTATCCACACCAGCTATAATTTATACTCACATTTTCAGGAACGCTTCTTCCTAAAAACTAGTTTCCTTTGTAAATTACATACACAGTGATATTTGTCTTGAGCTAACAATCTCATTAAATATGCATGGCCTTGATTTACAAAATGATTTACATTTTCTTGAGTGGAGAACAGTCATTTTATACCAGTGTAGTCGATGTTGCTTTGGATTTTTCCCTTGTGATATTTAATTTCCTTGATGTTAATGTAGATCTATGTGGCTTTCTTCCAGAATCCATGCAAGTATTCAACCTATAACATATTTTTATTATTAAAAATACAGAAACAATAACTGAGTAACCATTCAAACCTATTACTCAAAGAAAGTAGATGTGGAATCCTTGCTTGGAACCCTTCTTTATCATCTAAAGGATCTCAGTATTACCTAGATAGTCTACTAGTTAGCTAAGGCTACAGCTGCAAGTATAGTGTTCAATAGAACTATTATGCAATTGTATACTCCTGGAGTTACAGAACTTTCAATTCAAAGATAGGCAAGTAATTACGGAATCAGTAAATATAATAACTTGAAAGAATCTTAATGATTACCATTTAATTGAAATTTTGGAGAACAGAAAATAAGTCACTTGCCTTAATATATATCACTTAGCCAGGTTCCAAAATGCCAGACTTCCCACAATGATAAGCTTACTACATTATTATATAGTTCTTTTACTCCTGGGGATCACCAAGTATTTTTTTTAAGATTTTATTTACTTATTCATGAGAGAGAGAGAGAGAGAGAGAGAGAGGTAGAGGGAGAAGCAGGCTCCATGCATGGAGCCCAACGTGGGACTTGATCCTGGATCTCCAGGATCTCATCCCCAGACCAAAGACAGTGCTAATCCGCTGAGCCACCGGGGCTGCCCAGTAGTTTTATTTCTTACCAGATATCACATCTCAAAGGAAGAAAAGTTTTCAGCTCCCACTGTTCCTAGAGATTGTCTACTGAAATATCAAAGGAGAAAAAGCCCTTAATTGCCAAAATACTTCATACAGATGAATTACACAAGTTTAGAGAAAGAGGCTCCATAATAATTTTTAGATCTCACTGATAATGATTTCTCATAGATAAGGTCATATTTTTCAACTGTTGAAATTATTTTCCTGAAATATCTTAATTTTGCTTTGAAAATATTTGGTAATTTCAATTCAGATTTGTACTAACGTGTAATTAAGTCACATATTCTTTGAAATACTCAAGTATTTGAGACTAAGATTTCATACAAGTGTTAGAACACAAGAAGTATATTTATATCATTTCATATTAAATAGTTATCCAACCTAAAATCTCTTCTTTCACAAGCTGAGGCATAAACATTTATTTTAAACATCTGTATGTTAGCTAAAAAAACTATCATGATAGGTAATTTTAAAATATTATTATGATTATTATTATTAGTTTATGATAAATTACTTAAAAGGTAAAGAGAGTATCCTATTATTCATAACTTTGGACCTAAAAGTCTTCTTCCTCTGGAATTACTTATCCTTTGAGGGGAGTAGTAAAACAGTGTAACTTTAGTGTATCTTTTATGTGAATGATGAAATAAATACCTTAAGATATGCCTGGGAAGTGCTTAGCAGTGCTAGTTGTAGATAATTAGCCTATTCTATTAATTTCTGCTCTTGGATTTTCTTCTAGCTACTTTATCATGACCAGATCTTGATCTAGATCTTTCTGCCCCAATCTTTCACCTAGTCTCCCCTTCTTTCCCTACTACTAAATGATAATTATGGTTAACTAAGTTTTCTTGGAGACCTACAGAAACCAAAAGAAATAATAGGGAAGGGATCCCTGGGTGGCGCAGCAGTTTAGCGCCTGCCTTTGGCCCAGGGCACGATCCTGGAGACCCGGGATCGAATCCCACATCGGGCTCCTGGTGCATGGAGCCTGCTTCTCCCTCTGCCTTTGTCTCTGCCTCTCTCTCTCTCTCTGTGTGACTATCATAAATAAATAAAAATTAAAAAAAAAATAATAGGGAAGAATTAGAATATAAAAGAGGACATATCTTTAAATTGCATATTAAATCTAAAACTTCATCAATCCCACTCAGCACATCCAACATAGGAAGTCTCTTTCAAGAGGTCATCTCTTTCTTTTTTCTGATGTTTCTCTTTTTCTTCATAGACTACTATTTCTTCTTTTTCACATATTACTAACCTTAAGAAATTTCCTGTCTGGGCCTGCCCCTATAAAATCAAATGTCCGTTCACATTTATGGATTACTAGTACAAGCATTTAAAATTATCAAACAGTCATAGCAATTTGGAGACCTTTATTTTATGCTCCCCATTTTAAACTAGCTTTCGGAGACCTAATTATATGTTATCAAAGATCTAGAAAAGTCACCACCTAAATAAAATTCTATGTACCTTAGAGATGAATTTTGCTCCAACATAAAGTACAGAAAGAGTCATGTTCAAATTTCAGAGCATTTTCCTTTCTGTAACATATATAGTAAGTAGAATCTCACTTTATTCGAGGATAGAAAAGTCATGCAACTCCAAAAAAAAAAAAAAAAAAAAGAAATACAGCCTAGTTCTATTCTCCCCCAAATCATATATACATGTATATAGGTGCATGATATGTATATACAATACAATACATAAAATATGATAAAACCTACCAAATGTGATGGGATTAGAAATTTTCACAATGCAATTTCATTTAGAAAAGACTTGAAAAGATCCCGATTTCCCCCATTAGGGGAAATTCAAAAAATAATGGTAATTGTTTATATCTTTTTGACCATACCTTTAAATGAGAAGAGTTCCCTCTTGAAAACAGCTTGGGCAGGGCCTTAGAAAACAGGAAAAATCAAGGGAAAAGGGAAAGGAGAGACAAAATTAAGTTACTTATTAGCCACTCCACCTCATTTGTAGAGTGACCTTATATGAACCTAACGAAGTGTCTAGGATTTTTAACTTTTTATATTTTTTAATTTCCATTTTTATTATTTGTTTAATCAAAGATGGGGTGTCCTAACATGTGCATGTGGGGGTGGGGGGTCGGGGGGTTAGGTAAGAGTAGAGGAAGGATGTTCTTATAAAATACTATACTAATTATGATACTATGTATCTAAACTAAGAAGTTAATCTGGAAATGAGAAGCCCACTGGGGTAATTATGGAACCTATAAATATTTGAAGGCTGCCAAGAAGAATCAGTAAGTAAATTAATTATGTGTTTTTCAGAGGACAGAACTGGGATCAATGAGTTGAAGTTAGAAAGAAGTGGGATAGATTTTAGAAAGATCACACAATATAGATTGAGCTCTGTTATGAGGAATTGATCTTTTCCCAGGAAATGTTTAAGTAGACGCTGATGATCAATTGCTATGGATGCTGTTAAGCTAATTTGTATTTTAGAAAATAATTTGGAAGATAAAACTTAAATTCATTTTTAATCTTGCAAGCACTTCATAAACAAAGTAGTAAAAAATAGTTTTAAAAATGCCTTTAGAGACTGATATCATGATTTGATCATTAGCAATGTATATTTGGTTCAATTTTTCTCTTAAAATGTGCATATGAAGCAATTTGCTGTTTATCTGTATTATACTGTTATTTATTTATTCTTCACTCTTTTGATATCTTAAATTAAGGTTTGGCTACCCACTGCATAGTTGTTCCACTAAGCTTAGGGTCATTAACAAATATCATCAAACTTATTCTGCCCAGGCCTTTACAGCAGAAGAAAGTCTTGAAAAAATTATGTGTCCTTGAATCACAAGTTTATCACTTAAAAGCTGTGTACTTATGGATAGTTTTAAATTTTTTTTGTACTTTGGTTTTCTTATCTATGAAACTTTCAGGAGAACATTTACCTTAGCCATTGTAACAATTACATGAGATAGTTTCTACAAATCAATTAGCATGGGGTCAGGCTTATAATAATCATTGGAAAAATGCTAGTAATAACCTTCTCATTACAGCTATTATTTGGTAATAATTGATATTATAATCATCACTCCCTGTAGTTAAAAGTTACTTAATAAGAATATGATTTTTCACTATCTGTACTTAAAAGTTGCTTAACGATAAGAATATTTTTCAACTTTATATCTAAGATTTTAAACAGTTTTATGTGCAAAAGTGGTGTGAAATAAACTTTGTTTAAAAAATGGATGTTCATGAGTCAATGTAAAAGAAAGAAAGTAGAGTAAATCACTGGAGAACCCCTCACTAGGAAACACACCCAGATTGATGATAGCTGTATTTAAATGATTTGTTAAATCAAGATCATATATTTTATTGTGTTTCCCTTGTGTCTTTATTCAGAGAAAATACTTTGGAAAAGGATCATTCGGTTCATTTTCATGAACTGCTTTTGGAGAAATCATAGTAGACTAAATTTCTGGGTAGTCAGGGTTTGCAAATAAGGAAACATGAAAGATGTAAACAAATAGAAGGGTGTTTTATTTCCAGAAGGACTGTCCTCCTGGTGACATTCTGCCAGAAGACATCACTGAGTGCTGATAGCCACAAGTCTAAACTTGACCACTCTTCTCACTGGTGAGAGCACGCTAGCAAAGTTAAATAGGTAGTTTTAAATCCACAGTCAGCGCATACTGGTGGTGTATGCAGTGGACATATGCAGGGGTCAGTATGAAATAAGTCATGGTTACCCAACAGTATACTAGTTGGTATAGTCAACTATGAGTTCTTTGGCAATGGCCATTGAATTTGATGATAGACTCTTTAATTGGGGTAATTTGCCCTTTGGCACCCATCTATCATAATTACCCCCACCCTCCAGCAGTAAAATCACTTGAGATAAAGTAGAGATGACATTAGCATAGCAAACATTCTTCTTTGCATTCTTCTTCTTGCATTCTTCTTCATTAGCATAGCAAACATTCTTCTTTGATATATACATTCATTTTATATATATTTAACATGTGAATAGAAATGCATGTACACTTTAAAATCTAGTAAATAAGGATGCCTGGGGGGCTCAGCGGTTAAGCCTCTGCCTTCAGCCCAGGGCGTGATCCTGGAGTCCTGGGATGGAGTCTCACATTGGGCTCCCTACATGGATCCTGCCTCTTTCTTTGCTTATGTCTCTGCCTCTCTCTCTCTCTCTGTCTCTCATGAATAAATAAATAAAATATTTTTTAAAAAATAAAAAATAAAATAAAATCTAGTTAATTGGTATATTATAGTTCAAAATAGGGTTGATGTAAAGATGTTATTATAAATAGTTGAGTTAACCAAATTATTAAAAAATGCTGATCATGGAAAGAAAATTATTATCAAAGAGTAAGAATAGAATTAATAGTCATAATCAAATCAATGATGCACTGATAACAAAGGATTTTCCTTAGAATTATGGGAATTCAAGTTATTAACCTGTCTACATAATGGAAGCAGTTTAGACATTGTTAAACTTTGTGTGTTAGCTATGATATCCTCACTGCTGCAACAAATAGGCCTCAAATTCATAATTCAAATATAATTAGGGTTTATTTTTTCATGCAAATAATAGGACTACTGGGTGATCTGCTATCTTCAATATATGGCTTCCATGTTTGCCCTGGGGGTTAACGCCATTACAGCTAGCATGAAAAGGAAAACAGCATGTGGAAATTCAAGTGATAGGTTTTCACAGGCCAGGCCTGAAAGGGGCCACACATCATGTCTGCTTACAATTGATGGCAGAAGTCAGTCACATAGCCACCCCTAACTGCCAGGTAGGCTATGCACATGTCCAAAAGGAACAGAAAATAGTTGTGTGTGTGTGTGTGTGTGTGTGTGTGTGTGTGTGTGTGTTAGTGTGACTACTTAACAGTCTACCATAACCTACATAATAATCAGACTTCTTATAAAAGCATAATGAAGAGTCCTCAGTAAACTATTATCCTAACAAACTTTAGTTTATAAAATTTAGATGAAGTAAGCTTTTATAGCTAAATTAAGATGTTTTCAAGTGGTTATAATGAATAGGTAAGAAAAGTCCGTGGGATCGTACATCATTCAATTAAGAAGAGCTCATTATTTGTAATGAGTTCTTCGACCTTCAGGGAACTCACACAGGGTCGAGTTTTATAAAACAGTTTAGTTTTTATTTGATTTCATTACAATTTTTGTGTATATGCAGAAATGATACAATTCTTTTTGGATGTAAGTGTAATAAATTTTTTAAAATGTCAGATCCACAGAAGGACTTATCTTTTTGAGTCTACCCATTACAAAAGCATGAATATAATTGGCTTATGAATAGATAAATGCTTAATTATTTGAGTATTATCAAGTAACTCAGAAATGCTTTCTGGAGTAGGCTAGATTTCATGTCAGTTCCTAGTAAATGGTCCTTTCTTACAATTAAACCACTGGTTTACATTCTGATTTACAAATTTACGAGGGCTATAAAATTTATTTTTGTTCCTTTTGACATTTTACATGAACTTTTTCCTGGGTATCAGTCCTCCATACATTAATGCTAGATATTTTTTAGTTTCTTGTATTTGTTCTGTTTAGGTTCCTTGTACTTAATTTTAATCATTTTATTTTAAAATACAAACACACTGAAGAAAACATAATGTAATAACATTGTTTTCATCTTCTATAAAAAGTTTGTTATCATATTTTTGTATATTGAGCTCCACATATTTCTGAATCTTATTCCCTCTAGGAAACCCAATGATTATTCCCTCTAGGATTACCCAAGATACTGCAATGATTAAAAAGCCATCAATAATGGTATTTTTTTTCTGCTTCCTTGATTCTCTTCTAGCCCCAATTAGTTAGAAGTAATTTATTTCACTAAACTTATGACAGAAAATATCATCAAGATAATAATTGCTTTGAGGTTACAAAGTCTTTTGTATAGCTAATTATATAAACATTGATATCTATTTTTAAAGTATTATAAATGATATTTTAGAAATTTGATAATTAGTGAAAATAAACATTATTGGTGAAACAATTTAAACACTTTTTTTCCCCCAAAACAATAAATCAAGAAGAATGCTTATCAAACTTTGACAAATGTTTCAAGGCAATATTTGTTATCATATTATGGAAATAGAATGCAGTACAACACTTTTCAGTTATTTATCAAAGCCAGATCCCCCTCCTCAAATAACTTATTGTTTATTAGAGATAACATTCAAGAATCTCTTAGGGGAAAAAATGTGTTAGGTGGGTTGTGGTGAAGTTACTGGCTTTAGAATATAACTTCATTATGTGTTGGAGACAGACGTGTAGTTTCAATCTCCAAAAGTTGTCATAAAACATAATTTTGGAAACTGCCATATCACTTTTCACTCTGTTCCTGTTTAACTCCTCTTTTAAGTCATTTTTCTCATTCTGCCTTCTAGTTGTGATACATCACACAAAGTCTATCACCAAGATCTTAGAAAATTACCTTTTAAGAGTAGCTTGTATTAAAATGAAAACATGGTTTGACTAGATGTAGCAATGTCTTCCATATGTTCCTTCCACTTTTAACTTAGTGAAACATGCTTAAAACAATTTTAATTGCTCTTACCCAGTGAAGGTCATGAAATAATCATTTGTATTTATTTACTGTTTATTGAAAGTTGCTACCTTTTAATGCCAGAAGCATGCTCTTCCAGTAATCTATTTGTCTTCATTTAACATTTTAATCTATCTATCATCTATCTATCTATCTATCTATCTATCTATCTATCTATCTATCATCTATCATCTATCTATCTATCTCTATCCATTTATTTACGTATCTATCTATGTATCTATCTAGGACTCAGGTTGTGTAACTGTAGATATTTCTTTAAAAAAAGGATAAGAATTTATTACTTGACACTTTTATGCTCTTAAACTGTGAAGCTGCAAAGGGATTTCCTATTACAATTTCTTGTGTGTAACGGAAAGCTTTTCATTTGTGGTAATTATGCAGCTGTCTCATGATTCTGTCATGCTTGTCATGTTTGCCTTGCTTTCTTGTATAATCTCAGTGACATCAGTTATAATATTCAGCTCCACAGAATAGTTGAATAACCAGTCTTCGTGCAGATGAGAAAAAAAAAATTCTTGTGTAAACTTTCCATATTCCTGTAAGCATGTCTCTGAAGTACAAACAATTTGTTATCTGTTAAATATTAAATCATTTATTATTATTTTATTCACTCAGTTGGGTAAATCTCATCAGAATAAAAAAATTAAACTACTACAACATACTCCATTCCTCAAGAGAAGGTTTGCAGTAGTTAGAGGTTTTTTTTTTTTTTTTTCCTTTTGTAAATGTTATAGTTCTTAATGAGTATCTCCATTGCTCCCATTTGGGCACTAAATATGTCAACTATATTTTAAAATTAAGCCATCATTTCAATAACCAACATCATTTGAGACTAAAAAAGGGACCTAATATCTTTCAATTACTTATCTAGTTGTTATGCTTAACAGAAAAAATGATAAAAATTTTTAAAAATCCAACTGAAGGTAAAATTTGTGGCAGAAAATAGCTTTGTCATTACTTTTGCTCCTTATTGAATTCTCACTGAATAGGACAGGTATGTAAAAGGATTTAATTATCATACGGTATGCTATCTATGTACTTCAATTGGTAGCTGATCTAGACACCAAGAACTAATTAATATTTTAAATAAAAAACTATTAATTCATTATTAATGCTTTAAATTAATACAATCCTAGTTAAGATCTTGGATCCTCAAATAATGATTTGGTCAAGTTACTCAATTCTTCTGAGATATATACATATATATGTATATCTATATATAAAATATATATAGATATATATATATATGACAAATGTGAGTTATGTCACCTATTCTTTAAAGGGGTTCATCAGATTAAATAAAATGATTAATGTGAAGCATTACTGCTTGAAAAATTAATGACCATGAGCACTCAGGACATGGTGATGATGATGGTGATTGATGACTACAGCTAACAATCACACATTTACAGAAGTTTAAAAAGTGTAACTTTATTTTTATTAGAAGATTCTCAAAATTTAATATGAGTTTCCAATTAGCTTGGATGGCAGAAATTTAAACTTAATCTGTTCAGGGTTCTTTCTTCCTTTCTTTGACGTGGGACTATTGGGAAGATTAACATGGCACCTGGTGGCTGATGATGGGGAGGACTAACTCTGGTTGTCAGGATCACCATCTATTTAGATATCTATTTAGATATCTGAGATATCTTTACCACCCCTTATCTGTCTTGATTGATAGAGTTCAGTCTATGATATTCCCTTTCTCAGCCAGGAGAAAGGCATTCCCCTTTCATTAGGTCTTGTCTGCTTACACAGACACATTCATGTTGTTCTAGCATGAAAGAAACATTCTGATTCCTGTGGAGAACTTTTAAGCTTACCTGTTTTAACATAGGATACAGACCATTATTATATCACCACAAAAATCTGACAGTAAGAGGATTCCTGTGCCTTGCCATTTTTCCTTACCATATTTACAAACTGTAGACTGAGCCTCTTCTCAGATGCCCAAACCTATGAAGACTTTCTCTCTATAGCTACATCCACATCATTGGAAATGGTAAGATTTCACTCTTTTTATGGCTGAATAATATTATATATATATATATATATATGTATACACACACACATATACGTATAAAGGAATATTATATACGTATATACATATATATCACATATTCTTTATTCATTCATCAGTCCATGGATACTGGGGCTGACTCTATAATTTGGCTATTGTTGATAAAGCTGCTATGAATATTAGTGTGCATGTAGTCCTTCGAATAGCATTTTTTTGTATTCTAATACTAGATATCGTAATATCTAATACTAGATATGGGTAAAGATCTAGTAGTGAAATTGCTGGGTCATAGGGTAGTTCTATTTTTAACTTTGTGAGGAACCTCCATAGTGTTGTCCATAGTGGTTTATCAGTTTGCATTCCCACCAGGAGTGCAGGAATATTCTCCTTTCTCCACATCCTCACCAACACCTGTTGTTTCTTGTGTTGTTGATTTTAGCCATCCTGACAGATTTGAGGTGATATCTCATTATAGTTTCGATTTATATTGCCCTGATAATGAGTGATGTTGAGCTTCTTTTCATTTTCTATTTGCCATCTGTATGTCTTCTTCAGAAAAATGTCTATTCATGCCTTTTGCCCATTTTTAATTGGATTATTTGTTTTTTGAATGTTAAACTTTATAAGTTCTTTATTTTTTAACTTTATTCTCTTTTCCCATTTTTTTATTTCCTGAAATGTTAACAATCCTTTAACACATTGAAATACAACCTACTTTCTTAAGATTTAACTTCCTCCGTTACCATTAATTATACCTTTCTCTACATTTCCACAGCATACTTTTGTGCATGCATTTCCAAGCCTTTTTATTCTCCATTAAAAAGTATACTTTTTGATGCAGTTTGATCCCCGATGAAATCAAGGTTTAAAATATTCTTTTTAAATATCAAAATGTCATAAAATTGCGTGTGACAGAGGAAAAGGTAGCCAAGACATTTAGGTATTTAGCTATATTTTTTCTGAATTTATAATATGAGTTGAAAAGTATTTTATATATTTAATTTCCAAAGTATCTGCATAACCAAAGAACAAAACTCAAACATTAAGAGGACATCAAGGTCAATTGAATCTGGACTAGATTCCTGCCTTTGTGTGGGTCTGTGTTATTTACTTCCTTAAATCGCAGTTTTCTCATTGTCATATAGGAAGAGGTCAATCTACCTGAATCATTTTATGAGAATAAAGTAAAACATGGGACTTATCAGAGTGCTTGGAACATATTTAGGTCTCAATAATATTATTGAGGATGTTATTGTAAGACTAAGAAAGTTGCACATGTCAAACCAAATAGGAATATTTTATACATGGTTACTATTCAAATATATTACATATTTGGCAGAATTTTTCTTTGTAGTTCTCCCTACATAGAGAGCCTTCCCTACTTAATAAAAATTGTTCCTATTGTTGTTTTACCACTATTATTACTCTCATGTTTCCCTCTTCACCAGGCCCCAAGCCTGACTTCTGCTTTTGTTTCTGATTCATCTGTCTTACCTTTGCTCTTATGTTCATCTTACCTATTGACTTGATATAAATGCATAGGTGTAAGACATTACCAAATTTGTTGCTCTGATTTTTTTTTAATTTTTTTTTGTTGTTCCTCTGATTTATAAAGCATCTCAACAGCCTCTGTTGAGGAAGACTCAAAAAACAAAAACAAAAAAACCTCTGGAAGTACCCATCTTCTGTACTTAATTGACTAGATAATAAATTTATCAACAGATTTAGTTACACTGCACCCAAATAGGTCCAACCAATTATATTTGTACTTTTTTTTTCAAATTGCTGCAAATTACTTATAATCTATGTCCCCCCCATCTTAACCCTGACAATATACGCATTAAAAGTAATTTGCAAATTAAAAATCCTCATAGAATACAAGCTTGTAGTTGATAACAATAGTAATTACTCCAAGAATATATTGGTGAATTTGAAATGAAAATTTTAATTCAAATTAAATACAATGCCAATCTTATTCAAGCAATAAGCCGAATATTCCAAGGATAGGTTATTATATCTACAAGTTGGCAAAGATTTCCAATTAAATGTTAGAGACTATGAAAGAAATAATCCATCACACAGAATGTGACATTTCCCACAAAATATCACCCATATCCTTAGCTATCTTTTATTATCTGATGATACAAAATGAGATTTAATTTAAGATTTGAGGTCAGTATTTCAGAGCTTTCATTTAAGAAATTTTATCTTGCTCTGCTTTTAAACCTTTGTACCTCTCACATTTGAAAGCTCTCTGTTACTTCTGAAAAAATCCTTTCAGAGGAAAGCCTGAGAATATTGAAAACACATTTTAAGGTCTATTTCATTTCCTATTTGGAGACATAATGGCAACTTATGCTATGAGTGGACCCACAACTAAGGCATTTTGAACCCATAGGAAAGCCTGCTGTATTCATTTCCAGACTCTGTGGTATAGTAGATATATTTGGGATATCACTGAGAAACATTTCCAGCCCCCCAAACACCTCTGGAGTATGTATATATGTACTATTATAAATTCTATATTTTTACTTCTCTTCGTGTTTGTTTTTAAGCCATTTCAAGATTTATTTTAGCTTTTTGAAATACATAAGCATTTCCTTTTACGATATCTCTAAATTATAGCTCATTTTCAACTATGCAGGAATTCTTTGGACTATTATATTCAAATTTGCAATAACACAATTTATAAAAGATCATAATTTTCTATTAAGTTTTGGCACCACTTCAAATGTGGTTAGTTACTTAAACATAAAACTGCTTCCATTATTAAGTGTTTTCATCAACGAAGTGACCTTAGACATAATTAACATACATCCTGGATTTTTCTGGACAGTCTTGATTTTAAATATTCTGTCCAATTAAGAGACCATATGCTTGAATTTCTGTCAGGAAATATGATCAACATGGCCTCTAGGCACATACGATTGTTCATTCAACTGACACCATACTTGTGAGTTCTATGGTTTTCACTCTTTTTTTTTTTTTTTAGATTTATGTATTTATTAGAGAGAGAAAGAAGGAGAGAGAGAGCATACAGTGGTGCACAGAGGGGAGGGACTGAGGGAAAAGCAGATGCCCTGCTGAACCCAGAGCCTGATGCAAGGCTTGATCCCAGGACTCCTGGATCATGACCTGAGTGGAAGGCAGGTGCTATACTGTTTTCCTCAGGCATTCTGTTTTCAATCTCTATAACCAGTTTTGGATCTGTGGAAATAGACTTAACATTTCTTTTTTTTTTTTTTCTTTCCCTCTCTTAAGTTCCAGCTTCTCTATATCTCTAGCTCTTCCTTTAGCTCTTTTTCTACCTACATATTCAGTGTCACTGACTTTTAGTGTTCTTATTTTACCTAATAGATCAAATCAACTTCTTTTTGCATAAGATGGGTTTTTTTTTTAAATAAAGGTAGGACAATTTAAGCTTTCTTACAGAGTAAAACAATATTATATCTATTCAAGACAACAGTAAAATTAATTGTGGCATTTGGTTAATACCGTTTTCTAGACCTGTGATGATATCATTATTTAAAGACTGAGGTTTTTTTTTTTTTTGTTTTTTTTTTTTAAGATTTTACTTATTTAGTTGAGAGAGATTGAGAAACCTAGAGCAGGAGGAAGGAATAGAAGCAGAGGGAGAAGTAGACTCCCCACTGAGCAGGGAGACAAGGGGCTTCATCCTAGGACCCAGGGATCATGACCCGAGCAGAAGGCAGAGCTTTAACTGACTGGACCACCCAGGTAAACCTAATGATGTCATTATTAACATTATGCTTTGAACCCCCCCCCCCCCCCCCCGCAAACAAACCATTGTTATTTCTATTTTATTCCTATTATTTTTGGTTCTAAATCTCACACTCCTAATCACCACACTTTGCTGACAGTTGTTTTTTGTAAACTAGCTTCAGATTTCATTATATACCTCTTCACAGTCTGCCTTTCAGTCACCTAGGATTAACCTTTGTTCCATCAATATTCAATGCACTTTGGTTTATCCATGTTTCTTCTCAGGTCTTTCTCCTAGCCTTGAATGCTTTTCTCTCATTTCTCACATATGAAAATCCTTGTCAGTTTCCGAGGCAAAGTTTAAATCCTGTGTCTTCCATGAAGCCTTCCCTGATTATCGTCATTAAAATAAGTGTGCCACATTTTCAAACCAAAAAAAAATTTATGACTTAGCACTTATTGATTTAGTTCATTGAAACTCACTAAAATTCAGATTCCAGCCTAGAATGAAGAAGAAAAATACAGGATAAAAGAAAATGCTTGCTTATGTTCATTGGTAAATATCAAAACGTATGGAAGCATTCAGAAAATTTTACAGTTGAATAAGCAAAGGTGATTTTTAAAAGATTTAACATTACCGATACGATGTTATTATCCGATGCCTCTAGCTTTTGTTGAGGTAATACTCATTCAAAATGATATTCTCTTATTTGTTAATATAAAGTGGAAACTCTAAGTAAAAATCAGTAACTGAAACGCCAGGCAATACACGTAAATCCTATGCCATGTTGTGAATGCAAATGCATTCAGATGATATATTTACTTTAAAAAAAAAAGAAAATGCTTAGATTTTGAAGTGAAAGATGTAAGGATTTTAGATCCGCTCTAGCATTAAAAGCATTCACCAAGTGGATAAAGAGATGTGAGGGACATGGAGAATGGGTAGTTCTCTCCGTATCTCTCCTATAAACTGGAATCTTCCACCAAGGATAAGGAATTCATATATTAGCCAGTATTTATTCAATGTTTATTGACTTGAATTATTTGTTTGTGTTGAAAGATTTAAATAGCTATTTAACAGTGCATAATAGGCTAATCTATTAATTTAATTTATTCTCACCCTGTGCATTTTGGATGACCTGGAAAGGGAAAAAGCATAGGATAAATAATGAGAGAAGATGAACGAGAAGTAGTCCTGGGGGAGAAGGTGGGGGCTTTAGATATTTTCAGGAAGGATGTTCTGTGATGGTACCATTAATGAGTTAGAGAAGCTATGGAAGGAAAGAAGGCTGAAGAAACAGTAAGAAAGGGAAAAAGTTAGGATGATTACATATAACAAGCTCAGGACACTGCTTTAAATGGCAGTAACAGATAATTTTGGCATTTAGAGGAGCTCATTTACACAATTTACACAATGCAAGGCTCAGTGCTAGGCATTTTACAGACCCTATGATATTTCTTCCAAAAATGAATTTTGCTTGATAATACATGTCAGAATTATATTGTAATTATTTTTAGTCATATAAAAATATATCAGCTTTGAAAATACACAATGTGTCTAAATTCATTTAGTTGACTAGCCTTTGAATCACTATCTTAATCACAAGTTAACGTTTTCAGAAAGCCTGTATGCTTTACCTAAACATGAATATGAAACATTAGAGTTTTTATTGGTGCACCAAAGGTCAAAAGACAATAAAAAACTTCCTGGGCAATCAACTGCTAATGCTCCGTGTTCAATATAGCATTCTCTTCCTTATAAATCTTTTTCATTATGGGCTTTTTACTTCCTGTTAATTTAAATAAGGAACCAATTTGAGACCCCTGGGTAGGGGGGTCAGCGGTTCAGCGGTGGAGTGAGCGTCTGCCTTTAGCTCAGGGCATGATTCCAGAGTTCTGGGCTGGGGTGCCCCATAGGGCTCCCCGCAGGAGCCTGTCTCTGCCTCTCTGTGTCTCTCACAAATGAGTAAATAGAAAAAAAAATCTTAAAAAAAAAAAAATAGGGACCAATTCAGTCAGAAGAATAGTTTTAACAACAACAGCAGCAGCAGCAACAACAAAATGGAGTCCCAGTCCCAAAATACTAACAAACAAAAGCAACAAATAATGAGAAATGTGCAGACAACTAGAGACCAGTTCCATTGCCTACTCCATGTCGTTTAGCTGCAGCTCCTGGAGGGGCTTCTATAACACTGGGCAGAGTTTCACACTCACTATACTAGAACATTAACATAAAATACAGTAGATTAACTTCAGGTGTGCATCTCATTTTTATTCTAAAGACTTGTTTTGAGATTTAAATTTTATATTCATAACTAGGATTAACTAACAGTAATATTTTCAGATTAGCAAATCATAAAGAGAATAGATCTTATCACAGGAATAATTTTTTAAGGAACATGGGGTAACTTACCTTTATAGAAGCAACCTAAGAATTATTAAAAAAAACTGGAAAATGAAAATGGATTTCCCTTCAAATGATTCTTTAGCAATAAGATCCCATTTTAAGCAAAAAAAAAATTCTTCTTCTTTTTTTTTAAGATTTTATTTATTATTCACAGAGAGAGGGAGAGGCAGAGTCACAGGCAGAGGGAGAAGCAGGCTCCATGCAAGGATCCCAACGTGGGACTGGATTCCGGGACTCCAGGATCACGCCCCAGGCCGAAGGCAGGCGCCAAACCACTGAGCCACCCAGGGATCCCCAAGAAAATTTTCTTATCCCATTTACAGTATCCTCAGTATCCTATCAGAATAAGATTTGTACAATAAAAATCGCAAACAATGAATTTAATACCAGCCGTGCCAATCATTTGAAATTGTCTCCTAAAATTATTTTTTAACTGTAAGAAAAATATATCCCACTTCCCTGAAGATATGCACCTGGATCATACTTTAAAAAAAAATGATTTTTAAAAACTGTTGTGAAATACACATGACATAAAATTTGCCATCTTGACCTTTCTTAAAAGTGCAGTTCAGTGGATTAAGTACATTCATATTTTTGTGATTCCATCACCACCGTACAACTCTATCCACCACCTTGTGGCACTGAAACTTTGTATTCATTAAATGATAACTCTCCATTGTCCCTTCTCCTCAGCCCATGGGAAGCACTATTTTGCTTTCTATCTCTATCAGTGCCACTACTTTAGGTACCTCAAATAAGTAAAATCATATAGTATATGGGATTTTTGTGTGTGTGATATTGGCTTATTATACTTAGCATAATGTCAAAGTTTATTCATGTTGAAGCATATTTAAAAATTTCCTTCCATTATAAGCTTAAATAATGCTCCATTGTTTGTTCACACCTCATTTTGCTTTCCAGTCATCTGTCTGATGGGCCTTTGGCTTAGTTCCACTTATAGCTACTGTAACTAATGCTGCTGCAAACTTGAGTGTAACCTACATTTCTTTCAGATCTTCCTTTTAATTCTTCTGTGTGCATACCCAAAAGTAGAATTGCTGGACCATATTGTAATTCTCTTTACAATTTTTTGAGGAACCACAATCTTGATTTCCACAATGGCTGTTAGCTGCACATCTCCACTGACAGTGCACAAAGTTTCTAACTTCTTCCCCATCCTCACCAACACTTGTCATTTTCCCTTTTCTTTATTTCTTCTTTCCTTTTTTACTTCTTTCCTCCTTTTCTTTTTCTGAGAGTAACCATCCTAATAGGTAGGAGGTGCTATCTTGTGGATTTAATTTGCAGTTTTCTAGTGATTAGTGAGGATAAGCATCTTTTCATATGTATGTTGGTCATTTGCATATCTTCTAAAGAGAAATGTCTATTCAATTCCCTTCTGATTTAATGTTAAGCTATAGGAATTCTTTATATGCTGGATATTAACCACTTATTAGATACATGATAATTATCTCCCATTTTAGAAGTTGCTCTTTCACTCTGATGATTGTGTTCTTTGATGAACAAAAGTTTTTCATTTTGACTTAATCAAGTTTAGCTATTTTTACTCTTGTCGCCTATGTCAACCTTTTGTAACTTTTCATTCTATTTATTGTCTCTTTCTCTATATTATTTTTTCTTCTCTATTTTGTCCCTTTCTTTCTTCTTTCTCGCTTTTAGTTTGTTATCATTATTTTTTCTTTACAGGTATATAGCTAACTAATTCTATGACTTTTTGAGTTTCCAATGTAAGAATTTGAGATTATAAATTTCATGATTGTAACTACCCATATACAACAGTTGTCAAAACACAACGTTGTCAAGTTCTAAATACTTTTTATTTCTATTTTCATACATTTCTATGTTTTTGCCTTTTCAGATTTTTGATTCTGAATAATCCTAATTTTCTTGCCACTTGAACATATTTTAGAATATTTATTTTAGTCTATTAATTGTTTTCAAGATAGATATAATCAACCATCCTCATACAAATGAAAACTTGTTCATTATTTTTAAAATTTTTGTTAATATTTCAAAGCATAGATATAAGAAGGGGGGCTATTTCTAAATACAAAAGCTTCTCCTTTTTTTGTTTTCTTTCTTCTTTCTTTCTTTCTTTCTTTCTTTCTTTCTTTCTTTCTTTCTTTCTTTCTTTTTCTTTCTTTCTTTCTTTCTTTCTTTCTTTCTTTCTTTCTTTCTTTCTTTCTTTCTTTTTTCTTTCTTTCTTTCTTTCTTTCTTTCTTTCTTTCTTTCTTTCTTTCTTTCTTTTTTTCTTTTCTTTTTTTAGAAATGAGCCATGCTTGGCATTATTGATGAGTAAAGTCCACACTTGAAAAAACATTTTCTTTGGTGTATAACTCAGATTTGTCCTAAATTCAACTAATTTTTCTCATTAGTAGGGAGTACTTAAAAATGATATTAATAGGAAGTTCAGTTCATCACAGTGCATCTAAAACAAACAAAAAACCTCAAACTTTCAATATAAATTATGTTTTAATTTTTAGTTCTTTACTGAACTATTTCTCTTTAGGTTTCCCAGTCATTTAAGCTTACTCAGAGCTTGGTTTACAAAACTGTAAAGTGACAAAATGTGCTATATAAGACACAGAGTATTTTGCACTCAGTAGATACTCAAGGATTCAAAGAATCTGTGCTCCTCAGTGCCATATGATTTCATGGAAATGATTTATCATTTAGGAAATTAGTAGCCAATTGTAATTTTTACTGTTAAGTGAATCTATAAAATTTGAGCAATCATAAATATGAAGACAATATATTATTTACAATAGTATCTTTTATTTAAATAACCTAAAATATTTTCTATATTTTATGCATAGGAATTACCTCATCTGCCTTTGAGATGCAACATTTATGGAAGCCATTTATCCTGACCTGATTTCTTTGTCTCATTCTTATGTCTAACTGTAACCATAACTGTTGTAATATGAATCTTGATTATCTGTGCCAAGATAAATGAGCTCTAGCATAAAAAATTAACACAATTCACCTATCCAGACAGATTACTAAGGAGTCTGCTATGTTGCAGATTTGATCCACTAGACCAAGGTCATAGCCATTTTTTTTCTAAAATAGTACACCTTCTTCCATCCAGCTTTGGCTTTAATCCAAAAAGAATTTTATCATTTTGAAGAGGTAATACTCTTTTTCACTGGATTATATTACAAATAAAAGCTAAAATAGTATCTTTTTGTTTTTTCTCAAATTCTATCTTTTCTTGTCATTCTTGTCATCATGATCCTTGACCAGACTTTTTTCAGAACCAGGATGTTTCAGTGACCTTCAGAATGGCTCATTTACATTCAGATATCCCTTTCCAGCCCCAGCACAATAGCCTTCTTTTCACTTCCCTTATGATTATGTCACTTCTGCTCAGATGCTATCAATAGTGTCTGTGGCTCACAAAATATGTTGATTGGGCATTGTTGATGTATAAGCTGTTTCAGATAGGGCAAGTATTTTAACTTGACTTTGTCTCATTTTCATCATTTATAAAGTAGTGATAATAATGATACATTCCTGATTACTATGAGTCTTCAGAGAGGAAACAGAAAGTTATGGTTGATTGTAGTTGTCATTGCTTTCACAGATGATCTGTTATTCTCAAAACAAAAACAAAAACAAAAAAAAAACAAGCAAATGAGCAACATTTTATTGCTAAAGTATATACGTATGATATAATGATCCATTTAAAATAATGTGAATCATATACTAGTTATTTAGAGATATGCTTTATCTTGAGAAGTTTAAATGTGAAAATGTCCATACAATCATATAAACTTAAAGCAGTAAATCAGAAATCTAGTAAAAGGGCACTTGAATTTTTTAAGTCCATATGGTTAATTTCTAGCATAGAAAATTAAGAATCTAAGTGATACGTGATTTATTCAAGGTCATAAAACAATTTAGTGCAAAAATATAGGAGTATAGAATTCTTCCTCTTTTCAAGTTTCTTTATTAATCTTTATTCTTTATACCAATAAAGTCTTTATTAAACCTTCTCTTTATTAATTTAGTTAATACAGAGTATTCTTTATTAGATGACTATTTGCTAACTTTTGTATGAATGGTTACTTGATTTATTAACTGATGGGGAAAAATAAATTATGTGTGATTTTCTTTTGATTGTTAATTTTTCTAATAGAGTCAGTCACTTTTTAAAATACCTAGTGGGAAAGAGAAGATACTTACTGGGTCTACCTCTGTAATTAGGAGAAATGAGTCATATTCCATTGATGGGGGCATATTACCGGCAATTTTCTGATTTGCCATATTTTCAAATATGAGCCAAACCATGGTAGTTAACTTCAGTTGAGTAGATTCAGCACCATCTGGACTTCTGGCTTTACTAACTTTTAATTGATTTAGTTCTTTCAGGAGAATCCTAATACCTAACTGATAAAATAGTTATTCAAGCTCAAACTAGAGTAAGATCACTTGCTAGAATATTAATTACAATTTTAGTCGAAATTGAATAAACAAAATAAATTGCTGACTTTGGAGTAAAAACTCGTTTATTTTCTGTGTCAGTTTGCAATTCCATAACAATGTAGCCTAATTTACTCATATTTGATTCCAATTTTCTTATCTCCCCCTTTTCAGTCTTTATTGACAATTTTTTTTTTCCTGTATCACTTAGTTGGAGACCTGATTACAGTGTATCTACTTCATAAAAAGCATGGTCACCTTCAACTTCACAGCTACCCTAATCCCATCTGAAATATTTCTTTCCTTTAAAATATTGTAGTTAAGGGATCCATGGGTGGCTCAGTGGTTTAGCCCTGGGCCCTGGGCATGACCCTGGAGTCCAGGATCGAGTCCTGCATCGGGCTCCCCACATGGAGCCTGCTTCTCCCTCTGCCTGTGTCTCTGCCTCTCTCCCTGTGTGTGTCTCTCATGAATAAATAAATAAAATCTTTAAAAAAATAATAAAATAAAAATACAATATTGTAGTTAAATTACCACCAGAAGAGTCATTATACCATTTAACTTATGTTTATTAGGAACATCAAAATATTAAAGTTTCTACAAAATTTATTTTTAATTATTCCTTGGGAATCATCTTGCCATGAATCTTCCCATTAAATTTAACAAAAAACTAATTTCCATTTGCTGCTAATGCTCAAACTTGGAAAATTAAAATATGTTATCTAATTGTGTTATCTTTATGTCTTCCACAAAGAAATAATCCCTCAGATTTTCCCCATACCATTTTGATATTAATTGGTTATTTTTTATTAACAGTTAAAATTAAAATTTATATTTCCTTCAAGTTGATGCATTAAAAACCACCATTCTAAATCTATACATTCAAAAGTTTATGGTCATTGTTAATTTTGTTTTCTATTAGGCATATAATAATATTCAACAGAGAAGAGCTGAATATTTCCTGCAGTCTGAGAAAAAAATGCATTGTATTTGAAGATATACAACATTTCACTATTCAAAAATATTTTTATTTAGAGGAACTTTATAGTCCTGTGATTCTTGCCTGCTTTTCACAATTATGGCCTGAGAAACCAGCAAGAGTAAGTCTAATCTATTAGAAGAATGAAGAATATTTAAAATGTGAGAGGTAGGGAAGTCTGGCTGGCTCAGTTGATCAAGTGTCTACCTTCAGCTAGGGTCTTGAGGCTTGGGTCATGATCTTAGGGTCCTGGGATCAAGCCCCGCAAGGAGCCCCTCCTTGGGCTCCCTACTCAGCAGGAAGTCCACTTTTGCTTTTCTCTCTCCCTCACCCTCTATGAGCTTCTCTCTCTTTCTCTCAGATAAATAAATAAATCTTTAAAAAAAGTTTTTAAAAATGTGAGAATTAAGTAACTAAACTATGGTATAATATATCATACAAAAATTTGATGTTGTTGTAATAGATTTTGGTTTGTGTTTTTGTTACAGATTTCATTTTTAGATTTACAGGGTGATTTTTTTTTTCCTTTATAAAGTGTGTTTGATGATCTCTACCACAACATTTTTTAAAAAAATATTTTATTTATTTACTCATGAGAGACACAGAGATAGAGGCAAAGATATAGGCATAAGGAGAAGCAGGCTCCCTGTGGGGGGATCCTGATGCACAACTCGACCTGGGACCCAGGGATCACGACCTGAGCCAAAGGCAGACACTCAACCACTGAACCACTCAGATGCCCCACAACTTTTCATTATAAGAAACAACACCAAAAAAACTTCACCTATATACATATATCAGCAAAAGCAATTTCATATAGAAATATATTTACAGAAAAATATAGATAGTATATATAAAAGTATATAGGAGAAAAATGGAGTTCTATATTAATGTATCAATATCTATATTATACATAATTACATACAAATGTTTTTGGAAATGCTTGGTTTTCTGTTCCATTTTTAACATCAACAAATAGTGCTTTCTATAATCACATGATCTGTCAATAAATTCTTACAAATTCTTGTTCTTAAATAAACATAAAATTGTCCCTCAGATTACTCCAATTATACTTTTACTAAGTTATCATTTTTAAAGATTTTATTTATTTATACATGAGAGACACAGAGAGAGACAGAGACATAGGCAGATGGAGAGGGAGAAGCAGGCTTCCTCTGGGGAGCCCAATGCAGGACTGGTACCCAGGACTCTGGGATCACGACCTGAGCCAAAAGCAGATGCTCAACCACTGAGCCACTCAGGTGCCCCTAAATTAAATTATCTATGTAATTACAAAAGGGCTGTTTCTCTACCTGACTTCATTTTTTCACCGACCTCTCATATAGTCTCCAAAAATTCCAAAAGGTTTTTTTTTTAATATTTTTTTATTTATTCATGAGAGACACAGAGAAAGAGAGAGAGAGAGAGGCAGAGACACAGGCAGAGGGAGAAGCAGGCTCTATGCAGGGAGCCCGATGTGGGACTCGATCCCAGGTCTCCAGGATCAGGCCCTGGGCTGAAGGCGGCGCTAAGCCAATGAGCCACCTGGGCTGCCCCTCCAAAAGATTTTTTAACACTTTTTATTTTTTCTGTATGTCTTCAGAAAGATGTATAAAATTGGTAAAAAGATTTTTAACTCAATGTTTTTCAGTCACCAGTGTTAAGTTTAGTAATTTCTTATGATTTAATAGAATTATTACCCTCTTAGCAGTGTTTCATATTTCAAAATGCAGTTACATATTTACTATGCATTATTAAATAAATGAAAGCAATTTTAAAATATTAGCATTGTTATAGTAGTATCTTCTTCTGGGAAACTAAATTAAATATACTTTTCTTGATTTTTCTTACGAAGAACAACTAAAAAACCTGGATATTATATATAAAACAAACCTAAGAAGACTTTGAAAGTTGTGGAGAAGAGGCTAGACAGGCAAGGGAAACTCAATCAGTGACAAAGAAGCAAAAGCAATCCAAAGGAGCACAGATAATTTTCCCAACAAATTGTGCTGGAATAACTTGACATTTACCTGCAAAAAAAGTGAATGCAGACAGAGACCTCACACCTTTAAAAAAATTAGCTCAAAACGGATCACGGCCTAACTTTAAACACAAAACTCTAAAACTTCTAGAGGACAACAAGGAGAAAACCTAGATGTTCTTGGGTGTGGTGATGACTTTTTAGATACAACATCCAAAGACAAAATTAGTGAATGCAATAATTGATAAGCTGGGCTTCATTTAGCTCAAAAACTTCTTCTCTGCAAGACAATGTCAGGAAAAGGAAAGATAACAATAAGACATAGGAAAAAATCTTTGAGATCTAGGGTTAGAAAAAAAGTTCTGGGCAGTCCAGGTGGCTCAGCGGTTTAGCGCCGCCTTCAGCCTGGGACATGATCCTGGAAACCTGGGATCGAGTCCCACATCAGGCTCCCTGCATGGAGCTTGCTTCTCCATCTGCCTGTGTCTCTGCCTCTCTTTCTTTCTGTGTCTCTCATGAATAAATAAATAAAATCTTTAAAAAAAAAAAGTTCTTAGATTTGACACCAAAAGCATGATTCATATAAGGAAAATATGATAAATTTTATCTCATCGATATTAAAAATGTTTGCTACTTGACAGATCCTGTTAAGATGATGAAAATACAAACTACATATGTACCAATATCTGAATAACATATTTGCAACTCACATATTTAATAAATAGATAATTATCTATCATCTGTCTTCTATCTAACCAATTTATCTATTTGTATCAAAATTAATCATTAAAAATCCAGATAGAATATTTGCAAAGTATATAACTAGATATTTAGTGAGGGGGATTACACACATGGCAAACGAACCCATGAACACATGGGTTCTATCTATCATTAGCTATTAAAAAGATGCAAATTAAAATCAATTGATTCCAATGCGATGTAACTACATATCAATCAAAACAGCTAAAATAAAAAGAAAATACAACAAATGCTAGAAAGGACATGGAGAAACAGCTTCACTTAGACATTGGCCCTGATAATGTAAAATGCTATAGTCATCATATAATCCAGCAATTTCACTTCTGAGCATTTATCCCAAAGAAATTAAGACTTAGGGTATGCAAAACCCTGTACACAAATGTTTATGACATTTTTATTTGTAGTAGCCAAAACCTGGAAACAACCTAGAGGTCCCTCAATAGATGAATGGTGAAACAAATTGATGCAGTTATACCATGCAATACTACTCAGCAACAAAAACAAACAAATTTTGATACCAGCCACAACTTCAATTAATCTCCAGGGCATTATTCTGAGTAATAAAAAGCCAATGTCAGTAGGTTACACACTGTATGATTCCATTTATATAGCATTGTTAGAATGATAGAATTATTGAAGTCAAGAAGAGATTAGTGTTTGAAAGGAATTTGGGGGTCAAGAGGAAAGTGTATGCATCTAAAAGAGGGCAACATGAAGGATCCTTGTGGAGAAGGGAATGTACTGTATCTTGACCATGCCAATGCCAACACCCTAGTTGTGATGTTATACAATAGTGTTGTAAGATGTAACCTTTGGAGGAAACTGGAAAAGAATCTATGATTTCTCTATTATTTTTTACATGTGAATTGGAACCTTACCATTATCACATAATTAAACATTTAATAAGAAATTGTTATATCAGTTACCTTAATCATATTAAGAATTTTACTTAAGGGCACCTGGGTGGCTCAGTTGGTTAAGAGTCAGATTCTTAATTTCAGCTCAAGTCATGATCTCAGGGTTGTGCAATCAAGCCCTGCGTTGGGCTCCCCACTCAGCTGGGATTCTGCTTCCCTCCCTCTCCCTTTCCCCCTCCCCCTGCTTGCTTTCTCTATCTCTCTCAAATAAATGAATAAATCTTAAAAAAATAAAAAAAAATAATTGTGTTCAAATACTCATTCATTCATTCATTCATTCATACAAGTTGTATTTATTGAATACCAGGTGATTTATACCAGATGATTACTATTATTGTATGAAATTGAAGTATATAATTAATCTTTTTTTTTTTTCTTTTTTAAACCTTAGGTGTACATAGAATACCCAGATCAAATAAGCACTATGCCAGAGTACTGAAAATTTCTCACCTCTTTGTTCTGTTAGTAAGAAGTGCATCAGTAGTATCTAGCAACAGTCAGTTCTGGAATATGATAGATGTTCAATAAATATCTAATCAATGAATTAACTCATGCCAAGATGAAAAGTGCTCCAATTTTCTAGGTATCAACTTTCCAATGCAGCCATTTATCTTAAAGACAGGAGACAATCTTAGACAATTGAGCTGTGTCTATGGACTTACAGGAAAGAGCTCTGGGAAAGCTATCACCCTGGAAGTGAAACTGCTGCCCATTTCAAAACCATCAACTACTCAAATTGAAGTTTAGCAACTGAATTTATTCTGCAGGAGGTGGAGACCCTCTGTAACCAGAGATTAGGTGAAAAACAAATCAATTGAAAAGTAGAGTTCTATGTTCATGCAAGTGTTCTTCCCTAAATCTTCCTACCCCAAATTTTCATGTGTCAGTATGGCATTTGACTTTTTAGTTGACACTTATACTAAGATTGTATATGAAAGTAAGAGAACAGCACTTAACATTTATCATATAAAAATTTCTCAGTAAATGTCTGCTATTTTTCTTCTTATCTTTCATCATAGAAATCACTATTGGACCTAAAGTGTCCATGAATATAAATATAATGTTAACTATATATTGAAATATCATGAATTTCTTGCCTTTATTTGTGATGTTCATCAGTAATTTATTCTTTTCCTATTTTCGTTATACTTGTGATTCAGAATATTGACTATTTTTTAAAGTCATTGATATTTTGAAATAATCTATAAAAAGAAAAGTCAGGAGCCTAGGTGGCTCAATCAGTTGAGTGACCAACTCTTGATTTCACCTCAGATCATGATCTCAGGGTCACAGGATAGAGCTCTGTGTTGGGTTTCACACTGAGTGTGGAGGCTACTTAAAATTCTCTCTGCCTCTCTCTGCCTCTGGTCTCTCTCTCTCTCTCTCTCTCTCCCTCCCTCTAAAAACAAAACAAAACAACTCAAACTAATGGTTTGATTGGGCAAACAATGGAAATTGGAAACTATCAGTTTTATATATGCAGTTTCATTTGTTTTTATCAATCCTGTAATGTTCAAGTGGGATCTAGAGGATACTTTGACTTCTTGGGACCACCTGGGTGTCTCAGCAGTTGAGTGTCTGCCTTTGGCTCAGGGCATGATCCCAGAGTTCCAGGATGGAGTCCCACATCGAGCTCCTTGCATGGAGCCTGCTTATCCCTCTGCCTGTGTCTCTGCCTCTCTCTCTCTGTATCTCTCATGAATAAATAAATACAATGTATAGAAAATACTTTGACTTCCTTTAAGATAGTATAAATCTCTTTTTATTTTCCCTTTTGTTTCCTCTCTTTTTTCCCCATAGTGTCCTAAGGTTGACCCCTTTCCCACTCTTTCTCCATCTCCCTTCATTCTGGGAAAATTTCCTTGGATACTTCTTTGATTATTATTTCATAATTTTATTTTCCATTTTCCTTTGTCACATAGAGTGACTTTCTGTGATACATTTTTTCAGGTTCATCAGTATTTTAATTTTATGGATCCATTTCCTTCTCAGGGTCAACAATGAAGTAATAAAGACCTCTAAAGCTGTGTTTAGTGATTCCTATATTTATCAATGTGCTGTCTCCCACTATCATCACAGATACATCCTTTATTAGTCTCTTTCTTCTCTTTTTTTTTTTTTTCTTTCTTCTCTTTTAACCAAATATTATGCATGCTCAGTTTTAACTTTCTGAGGTTCCAGGGGTATCCTTTTTTTTTTTTTTTTTTTTTTCTTTTAGAAGTCTGCCCCTTGTATCCAGCTGAACTATTCTTCCTTTTCTAGGTACAACAACACATTTTCGTTGAATATAGCTTATCTCTTTACAATGCATATTAATTAAGTAGCACACCTGATTGATTTTTTTTGTTGTTGTGGTTAATCTTTCTTTCCAGATATCTCCATTATTTGGATGGATTTTTTTTCCAAATGTAAGTGTTTTGAACTATGAAACACTTTAGCCACCTGTTTTTTTAAAACAAATTTTAAGAAGGAGACTTTTTTAAAGAATCAATCGATTATATTAATTTTATATGCTTATTTTTCATTGAAACTAATTACAGTAAAGTGATCAGGTATATTATCCCTTTGTAGAAATCATGATTTTTTTTTTCTTATAGTGCGCTGTTTACTTTTATGAAGAGTTAAATTTTGACTGTAGAATTTAACTTTCCGGGATCCCTGGGTGGCGCAGCGGTTTAGCGCCTGCCTTTGGCCCAGGGCGCGATCCTGGAGACCCGGGATCAAGTCCTATGTTGGGCTCCTGGTGCATGGAGCCTGCTTCTCCCTCTGCCTATGTCTCTGCCTCTCTCTCTCTCTCTCTCTCTCTCTCTGTGACTATCATAAATAAATAAACATTAAAAAAAAAAGAATTCAAGTTTCCCTATGGATTTACAGAACATTATGCATCTCCAGGACCCTTCTCATGGGCTCAAGTCTTATTGGCATCCTTCAGCTTGGTGCTTGTTGGATATAACAGATTTTCCCATCAGCTTCCCAATTTCATCCTTGAGTATCCTCAACACTGCTTGATGATTCCATCTAAGAATGTATTTCTCCTCTTACCATCTGTGTTTCTCTCTCTGAAGCTTTCATTCTCTATGCTCTTGAATATGGAGTTTGGACTATGTACTATTTACTGTGTCTCCTGTAAAAGGAATTGATCATAAAACTCTCTAACTACTCAGTTCTTACAAGTTTACCATCCTCTTCCAAGAAATATGAATTACTCCCTAGGTTTATTTAGCTCCCCTTCTACCAAGCAGATATTTAAGCTCTGTGTTTCTCAGATAACTGCTAGGATAATACAGGATTAATCTATAATTGACATGTTCCTTCCATTATATTTATATTAATTTATGTTAACATTATAATAATATTTTTCACATTATGCCCCATATGATTGCTAAACTCCTCCTCACTTTTCCCCTACCCCTCCTTTCTATATTTTTATCTCTATTTCCTTCTTTCATCATATATTCTCCACAGACCCCCACCCTCATACACACACACACACACACACACACACACACACACACAAACACACACAGATCATACATTACTGTTAATATCCACTTTTCAATTCCAGTTGGTGTTAATCTACAAAGAAGTTAAGGGCATCGATTTTGGGGTCAAATTCCCTTGCATTCAGCCTTTTGTTAGGTTGGGGGAATAACTACCACCAAAGTTTGCTCACTCACTGAAAGCAGGTGAGAAGAGCATGTACTTCACAGTGCAATAGCTTAAACCTCACAGAGTATTTGCTTTAAACACAAGATTATCTTTCCAAATGTTTTATTAAGGTAAAGGTTCTTTGCCAGTCAAAATTTTAAATTGTTGGAATATTACTCAGCCATTAGAAACGACAAATACCCACCATTTGCTTCCAAGTGGATGGAACTGGAGGGTATTATGCTGAGTGAAAAAAGTCAGTCAGAGAAGGACAAACATTTTATGGTCTCACTCATTTGGGGAATATAAAAAAATAGTGAAAGGGAATAAAGGGGAAAGGAGGAAAAATGAGTGGGAAATAATCAGAAAGGGAGACAGAACATGAGAGACTCCTAAGTCTGGGAAATGAACTAGGGTTGGTGGAAGGGGAGGTGGGTGGGGTTGGGGGTGACTGGGTGATGGGCACTGAGGGGGGGCACTTGATGGGATGAGCACTGGGTGTTATTCTATATGTTGGAAAGTTGACACCAATAAAAAATTAATTTATAAAAAGAAAGATAGTTTTGAAAAAATAAAAAAAAATTTAAATTGTCATTAGTATGAAAATTTTGCTTTTTGCCTGCCAAACTTTAACTTTAAACTTATTGCCTGTTAATGGGTAAATATAAATATATATATACATATATATATATATACATATATATATATATATGTATTTAATGGTGTTAAGAGAAAGCTAATCACCTTATACATTCTGTAATTCTGTATTTATTTATTCCCTGGTGAGATGGGAATTGAATTTATATAAATTAGTCTTCTTCCCTTACCATATCAGTGACACAGATGTGAAAAATTAAACATCTTCTAATAGTGGAAATAGCAGGACTACTCTCCTCAAAGTGCATTAACTAACTGAGGCTATGAACACTCCCACTATATATTTTACTGCACTCACAGACAATCGTAACACTCTTCTCAATATTTATTTTTTAAGATTTAATTTATTTATTTGAGAAAGACAGCAAGAGACCAAGAGAGAGTGAGAGAGAGACTGCACACACACAGAGGGAGAGGGAGAAGCAGACTTCGCACTGAGCAGGGACTCTGACTGGGAGCTCTACCCCAGGACCCTGGGATCATGACCTGAGCTGAAAGCAGACACTTAACCCACTGAGCCACTGGGACACCACTCAATGTTTGTATATATTAGATTTAGCAGAAGTAAGTTGTTCCGTAGTCATTAATGATTCTCCATTTAGCAGGAGCAGTTAACTCCTACCTTCCCTCAGTCATTTGAACATTCAAAAAGCATGATTGAGGAACACATTGTTACAGTAGATTTGGTTTTCTGTGAATTGTAGCCATGGTGTATGCTTGCAAGTCACAAACTCCACCTCTATCTTACGTATATAGTCATTTCATTTTAGCTCAAAGAGAACATTACTCATTTGTTGATTCAGTGTGGATTTATTGAGTGATTACTATGGGTCATGTATCTGAGTCTTAGGAATACATATCCATAAAAATAAAGCATCTATGTTGAGCCTATTGCATAAAGAAAGAGGGAGCTATTAATCAAGTAACTCCATAAATACACTAATTTCTAGGAAGGAAAGAATATTCAACTATAAGTATATATAACCCTAGTTGAGGATTGGATTGGTGTGGTAAATATGACTGCAGTTTCCCCGTGTGATTAATATTGGTGTCTTTGAAGTCTGTATAGTGGGTGATAGTTAACAAATTTATTTTATAGAAATCTCAGGCTTAAAAGACAGAAAGACTAAGTGCTTGTTAGATAATAGGTTTCATTTTGTAATCCATAAATTCTAAGGGTAATATCCAGAGAAATGTGACATTGCCAGTTTATGTTTCACAAGTTGTTTTTATTTTTTATTTTGTATAAAATGATATTTGACAGACAACTCAAGCCTAATTCAGGCTGAAAGGTTTTAATTTGGGGAATAATAATTTACACCTTGTAAATTTAAGAGTGTGCAGTTTTGTTGTGAAAATTTGTCATAAAAGGCCATATCCAGACTCTCTTCCACATGTTGATGCATGAGACATAAAATTAATAGCAAGTTTAGTTCCCTTACCTATGTAAGAAAAATCATAACATTTTAAGAAGAGTTTTCTTTAACCCATTTTAAATTTTTTTTTCAGGAAAAATATATATTCTATTAAATTGAGTTACTATTTAAAACTAATTTTTATTATTGAAAAATTTCATTAAATAGATTAACAATTTATATTCACTATCTCTAAAAATTGCAATTACTCTAAAGAGAATGACCTTTAATTTTACGTTTTTACCTCGAGTTACTTGAAATGAAACAGAATATGAATTTATAACTTATTGTAAGTTCAAATATTTAATTGATTAGCTACTTGTCATAATCCATGGTTTGTGAATGTTTGATCCAATATTTAAGGTAGAGACTGGACCACCATAAAGAAATCTTAATGAGGTTTTTGCTTAAATGTTTAAAGACATTACCACAAAACAGATTAATTTTTCATTAGCATGTAACTATTATTTTGGCAATGATTTTTCTGGACAAAGGAAAGCAATTTGTAGATTCTTTTAAAAAAAAGATTTTATTTACTTATTTGAGAAAGAAGAGAGAGAGAAAGTATCTGAGAAAGGGGAGGAGCAAAGGGAGAGGGAGAAAAAGAATCTCAAGCAGACTCTGGACTGAGCAAGGAGCCTGACTCCAGGCTCCATCTCACAAACCTGAGATCATGACCTGAGCTGCAATCAAGTCAGGCACTTAACCAACTGAGCCACTTAGGCGTTTTACTATCCCTTAAAATTTAAAATAAATTCTTTGAGTATGGCTTCATTTATAAATTATTTTGTTAATTTTACTGATTAATTAATTCCACTAAGGCTTATTACCTTGATCAAGGTTTATAATATTTAAAAAATTGACATCCTAGGATAAAAATTCATGACTTCACAAGCATACATCAAAATTTGCTTAAGAGGTAAACTATGTCCCCTGTACCATTTTGATTAAGTGTTACATTCTGCTTCTTTAAAGCTCTACAGAGTCAGTACTATTAAATGTATGCTCCTATGTGAAATGACTTTATGTCAATAAGGTTAAGAATTTGCCAAAATTCACAGGACTTAGAAATTTGTGAATTGAATTGGTGAGGGTGGGAATTGAAACTTCCGGTGACTCCTAAATCTATTCTCTTTTGAAAAATTAAAACATGGCCTCCCTAAAATATTAATTAACGTGTGAAATGCAAATATTTTCATTAATTAGTCAAGATAAACACCTTTTAAATTATAAATACAAGGGACATTCATATTTGTTTATTTCTTGTTTCAGAGAGGGTCAGTGTATTTTATTTTAGCTCAGTTGTATCTGCCCTTGGCTTGTCTACACTGCTTAATAATTACCAAATCTCTCTAATGTGATTGATAAAGAATTGTGATAAGTTGTAACAGATGTTACTGTTACAACTATAGTCCCAAAATTTAGAAAAGCTTTTTCTTTTACTTAATTCCTTTTCTTCAACTTAGAAAGTCCTTCATTGACAGCATGTATGTATATGTTTTATATCAGAAAAAAATCTGCTCAAAAGAGTAGCTTAATTTAGATGTAAATAATAAATTACTATATTATGTATATATCTGTGTAAGCACAGCATGTAGCAGCCTTATATTTCTATGAAATGAGTTACCTTTGGGAATAATGGTGTTTATTATAGTAATTGAATTTGTGGCATTTCCCTTAAAATTTTAATAAAACCGGGTGCCTGGGTGGCTCAGTCAGTTAAGTGTCTGCCTTGGCTCAGGTCATGATCCCAGGGTTCAGGAATTGAGGTCCTGGGATCAAGGCCCTCATCAGGCTCCCAGGACAAGGGGGGGGGGCTGTTTCTCCCTTATGCCCCTGCTCGTGCTCTCTCTTTCTCTCAAATAAATAAATAAAATCTTAAAAAAATTTAATACAACCATATCTATTAAATTGCAGAAAATAGCTTAAAGCTATATAAGATAAAATTAATTTTCAGTTATTTCAAAGCTCTGAAAATTTAGCATTTTTTAAAATAATTAGAAATATATATTATAAGCGACCAACCATTCTTTACAACATTTTCTATAACCCCACTTCCATTTTATTCAATTCAATGATAGAGAGAAGCAGCTATACCTACGATTAATCCTTGTGGCTTTATAGGGGTCGGGGTAATATTTAGTTTCAATCTTGCTGATTTGACTTTTCTAATCTACTATGTGTTGTCAGCTCTTTCAAAATACTACCCTCATTAATGGTGCTTCCTAAAATCCTGCATGTAGGGGCACCTGGGTGGCTCAGTGGTTTGGCATCTGCCTTTGGCTCAGGTCATAATCCTGGGGTCCTGGGATCGGGTTCCACATCACGCTTTCCAGAGGGAGCCTGCTTCTCCCTCTGCCTGTGTCTCTGCCTCTCTCTTTGTGTCTCTCGTGGATAAGTAAATGGAATCTAAGAGAAAAAAAAATCTTGCATGTACCTATTGTACATAAGTCATATTTTTCATTGGTCTTTTTCTTTCGGTATTTTATTTGCTTAGGTTCATTGTGCTAAATCCGTAGCCTCATCCAAAAATACTACGCAAGCTTTAAAAACTCGCTACTGCTAATTTTTTTTTTAAAGTTGTTTTGTATCAAGGGGCAGGAGGACTAAAGAAAGTGGATTCTTTACCCTGCCAACTGCTTAGCATTCAGCTGCCTTAGAAACACTAGCTTCAGAGCTACAGTCATCCAGGCCATTAGGAACATTTCCCTTTTACTGGCCAAATGGAAAACAGCATCTCTGTGAGATGCAAAAAAGAAAGAACGTTCAAAGAACCATTTTTATATGTATCAGTTATACATAATAGAATTATGGAGAGCCAGTATTGATTATTAGTGGCATTTTTAAGGATCAGTATGATCTTACAGATGCAATTAGAAAGTTATTGCTACTAAAAATTGGCAAATCAATTTATGATTCTTATGCTGAATTTGCCATAGATTAGTGCTTGGGTAATATATTTTGGTTTAATATTGTGTTGTGTACACAAATTTAATTAATATTGAAAGAATTAAAATTACAAGCCAACAAATATAGTATTGTGAAAAATAATATAATAATAGCCTCTTATGACTTAGAGAAGCAACTTTATTTATTGTAAATTAGTAGTTAAGGGTGAATCTTTTCAGCAGGTGCATCTTCTGATTTTGTCAAGGTTTTTATTTATTTTTTATTTTTTTAAGATTTTATTTATTTACTCATAGAGACACGCAGAGAGAGAGAGAGAGAGGCAGAGACACAGGCAGAGGGAGAAGCAGGCTCCATGCAGGGAGCGTGACATGGGAGTCGATCCCAGGTCTCCCAGGATCACGCCCTGGGCTGAAGGCGGCACTAAACTGCTGAGTTACCCAGGCTACCCTTGTCAATGTTTTTAATACTGATTTTCCTCTGATATTGAATTATCAACAGTGGTGGATTCTATATTTTTCAGGAACTGGATATATATCTATGTGTAATTTAAAAGAAATTACGGTAGTTAATATATTTTAAATACCTGAGTACATTTATGTATTCACATAGAATTTAAATACTAATAAGAAAGGCCTATAGCAATATGGCAATGATGTAATCATTATTTAAATGGAATTTGTTGATGTCATTCTTGTTTTCCAACCTTTTATATGAGATGGGTACAGATAAAATTATAATAAATATTGTTGTAGAAAAGTAAGCATTACATAGACATACATAATAATAGATGCCTGCAAGTCAGAATTTTTAGCAGGCAAACATACAACTTAATCAACTAATAGCTTCTTAGAGCCAACAAAAACATTTTCAAAGTAATGTTCTGGCTGAACTGTTTATAGCCCATTTGTGTGTTCTACAAAATAGTGCTGCTTCTAAAGGGGCTGAGTTACATTAAGCTCTAATGATTGTGCCTATTTCATTTAAAGACTTCCAAAGGTTATGATGGGAAGATATTTATGTACTGTGAAGGCTTCAGGTAGAATGGAGCCTTCAGTTAGATGCAGCAGTGTTCTTATTTAATGTAAACATAATGAATCTGGATGGAATTCTTAGATCCTTTAGGTAAAATGCTCTCATTATGATAATCATACCCGACAGCATGTTTTTAATTCAGCATTCCATTGCTTTGTTTTTCCAAAATTTAATGAATGCTTGGTCTAGTTGCAACTGAGGTGAATTTTATCTTCAGGAAGGAAAACAAAGACTGCACCTATAAGTTTCCAATTTATATACAACCAGTTCCTTATTGCCTTCTCAAGCTATACCGAAGTCAAGATACTCTATGTTGCTTATGATGTACTAGATTACATGACTGGAAAACAAGCAAGTAAACCAACTAATAACTCCATGATCTTGATATCTTTGCATAAAAATATTTTTTAGTTCATGAGCTTGCTCATCCCAATAAGCTGCAGGACTGGGATTGGGGGATGGGGATTTGAATCATCATCGTTTACTAGGATCCCAGGCTGATGGACCAGCATAACCATGCACATGCATGCTTTAGAAGTCAAAGTAAGCCACATGGCCACACTGATTTTAAAGGAGACCTGTAACTGCAGTCTTATCCTGTGCCCAGGATGAAGAGACACTGAGTATCTGTATTCATACCTACATGTTTATAACTCACAGTGTGGTACTTAACTGTCCAGAGTTGACATCCTTTACTTAAAGTGCTTCTTACCACCACGTCTCAGAATTATTTCTCTTTCTCTTTGGGTTTTCACCAAAAATCAGTAGAGACGATCATAGTGATCATGTATCATTATAATACAAACCAATAATGTGGAGAGTGGAAATGAGTGATCTCAGATCAACATTTATATTTTTTACATACACAAATTTATACTTTTTGGATATACACAATATAAGTGTAATATATTATTCCATTTTTCATATAAAATATAACAGAAAAACTAGGAGAAGAATTTCATTTATTTTATTTATTTATTCATGAGAGGCAGAGACACAGGCAGAGGAAGTAGGAGAATTTCAGATAGAGCTCTCAAGAAAAGAAAATAATTCATTATATTTATTAACAACAATGGGGGTTTTAAATATTAATTAATTAATTAAATTAGTTGTCTGGTTAATTTCTATTAATATTAGTCTTACTGTAGCAATACTCTCAAAAAGTTGTCCTCTACTTTTGGTTGTTGTGTGACAGACAGAGTAATCAGATAGGATGGCAAAGTGTTTTGTCCAACTGAAATGTTAGAAGGTAAATTGAAATTATAAACTTAATCGGGGTTTACAGATTAAGGTAATAAAAAGCGCCTAATAGCTGAAAAGAGCTTCCTGGAAAGTTGTTCACAGTTTTAGGCTCTGCGTAGCTTGACATGGTCTGAAAACCTAGGGGAAGAGAAAACATATTCAAAATAAGTAAGATTACTTATGTTAAAGAATAGTGATAAATAAGGTAGAGCAATTATGCTAAATAACCTACTGCACAGTTGCATTTTTGCCCCAAAAATATTTTAAAGTCCTTCAATAAAATGCATTCATTTATAGTTTATCTTGCTTAATATAATCTTTAAGCCCTTGAGCTCAGGGTTTTTCTTACATTCATCTACAAGACTTACACATTTCTGATAATGGTGATAATAGTGAACAATTAATACATTTTCTTAAATTAGTGTTAAAAACTGATTTCAGAAAATGACACAAATTTACTATAGCTTTTTCATATTTTATCTATTTTTTTGGCCAAATTTAAGAGGACCAAACTAAAGAAAGTAAATTAGGTCAGAATAGATCATGGGTTTTTATTTGTATATTTACAAATTGTTAAAAAGACAAGAAAAACTAGAATTGCACTCTTTAAATATGTAATTACTCACAGTCATCTAGCATGAAATACTTCGTGATTTAAAAAGAGTTTATATGGTATGTAAAATATCACAATTGAGTCAGTTTTCTTGGTTATTCCAAGTCTAGTTTATTCTCTTAGTAGTCCACATGTTAGTCTATGATACATGCATAAGAGTTTATAAATTTAGAACTTTAAACCATTGAAAAAGATACACTCTAATTTTAGGTTCAAGTTATGTCACTCCCTTGACAAAATTATAAACTTTTTTCAGCAATTAAAAAAAGTACATATTTGAGGGTAAGCCTACAAAGTTTGGAATTGGGCAACTATTATTTAGATCATGGTTTAATAAATAATTTCTTACAAGCATTATATGATTATGTACCTTTAGATCTATCACAAAATATTAAAACTTAAGTGTTTTATTTAAATGCCCTTCTTCACAATTTTGAATATATACTTACATAAATGAGATATATAAGTATATTATACTTACATACATCATATGTAATAGGTAATTAATTATGATTATAATACATTATGTATGTAATTAAATGTATATGTATATAAATATATAATTGACACATATGTAATATGTAACATACATATATCATGTATGTTTAGTATCTTTCAAAATATATTATATTTTATATATTTATAATATAATGTTATATATTATTACAATGCATATATAGTATAATGTTATATATTATACATATATATAATCATATATAATCAGTTCATGTAATTTTTTTATAAAAGGAGACATAAAAATGATTAATATAAACCCAGGTTTTGAAAGATGAAAGACATCTGTACCCTTTTCTGAGGAAGCATGAATTAATAAATCCAGCAATGTATCTCCAAAAACCCTTCATATATTGAAAAAAGAGCACTTTGAGAAAATGCTAAAGACAATACATCAAATTATCTAATTAACAGATTATTTTCCAAATAGCAACATTAGCATTGCTGTTTAAAAGTGCACCCACTTCGAACCTAATGAATCAGAAAACTCTGGGGTGGGGGTGCCTGGACGGCTCAGTACATTAAGCAGTTAAGCAGTTCTGCTCAGGTCATGATCTCAGAGTCCTGAGATCCAGCCCCACATCTGGCTCCCTGTCATGTATCCTTGGTGGGAGGCCTGCTTCTCCCTCTCCCCTGCTTGTTCTCTCTCTCTCTCCCTTTCTCTCTTGCTCTCTGTCTCTCAAATAAATAAATAAATAAATAAGATCTTAAAAACAAGCAAACAAAATCTGGGGTGGAGTTTCCAAGTGACTCTAATAGGTGCTGAAGTTTGAGAGCCATTGGTAGAACCAAACCATTTAGATTAGCTGATTTATAGAGGATACAGCAATAGCTTCTCAATGAAACAAAACACTAGGTTGACTTATTCTCACGCTGAAGTCTTCCCTAGATTCTTGAATGAACCTTACCTCATAATTAATATCTAAAAGACCGAGTGGATTGTTTGGCTGCCAAATGTGTGTCACATGAATGAAATCTATTCATAGTTTAGACTCTGTCAAGGGTAGGGGTCTTTGTCCTGCCACTATTTATTGTTCTTCATTATCCTGTGTAAATCTTTACCCTGCCTTCCCTCCTTCAGCAACTTTTTTCTTTCGTTCAGTGACTGCTTAAATATTAAATATCACCTCTCTAGAGTTGCCTCCTCTGGCCACTTAAAGTAACATAGGGCCCACTGCCTACAGCTCTATAGCTTACCAAAGCAGGCTGTCTGGGTAGCTCTCAGCACTTAAAATACTCTGACATTTGTTTAAAATTTAAGTTAATATCTTTGTTGTATTTACTTTTAAAACTTTCTCTAGAATGTGAGCTCCACTGATGTATCCTTATCATTCACTGTTCATTGGTACACTGCAGGCATTTTTTTGGAGGAAAAATATAAATAAATATGGACATATTTATACAATATTTATTCAATGTTTTATTTGCTAGAGAGTAATTGAGTAAAATAACACACCTGGGAGTATTAGACCTGGTGGAGGGAATTCTTCCCTCAGAAAGAAGGTATTTGAGGTTTTTATCAAACCACTCATCAGAAAAAAATCTAAACAGTTAATCAGGGGATACAGTTCACCATAGTTCTTTGCTAAAGTATTATTAAGTTGATTTTAACTCAATATAAGTTGGTAAATCTTTGTTTAAATGTATAAATCATTTATTACTATATATTCCATTTCAATTTGGCCAAATCCATCTGAAAAGTCATTTTGCATCTTGAGAAATTGCTAATCAAGTTGAATTTAGGCTTCAAAATAGATTGTAAACAATTACTCTTATAAAAAAGTGTTTCTCTTTTGATCATGTTTTTTTTTTTTTTAATTCTTCTACAGCTCCATGATATTCTTGAAGTTTTACAGGGTCCCACTCTAAAATGAATAGAGAAAAAAATCATTAGAGTTATGAAAATAAATTGATTCTTTTTTTCAATTTCCTTAAAAAACAAAGTATTACCTTAGTGATTTTTAAAAATAGCTCTACATTCATATTCTATGCATAACAAAATCATGTTTATGAGTGTATCTTTCATTGGGAAAAAAATCAGTGGAAGCTATTTCTTTTAAGTGGCTTATTTTTTCCTTTATATGATTTGGTTTCAGAATATTCACTCCAGTTACATAAATTATAAATGTTTCTTCTCCTACTCATAGTACATGATGTATTATTACAGGCCAGACTCATCGTAATGTGGTGACCCCAGCAAAACTACCGAGTGAACTTTTCAAATGAAAATATTCAGATAGATTATGTGTTTATGAATAAAAATAAATTTGCTTTTCAGAGAGTTTGGCCGCTGGAAAGTAAATAATCTTGCAGTTGAGAGAAGAAATTTCCTTGGCTCCCCTCTGCCTCTTGCTCCTGAATTCTTCCGCAACATAAGACTTCTGGGACGTCGACCTACTCTTCAGCAAATCACAGAAAATCTTATCAAGAAATATGGGACCCATTTCTTGCTATCTGCAACTCTGGGAGGTACGATTCTTTGAAAATATTTGTGTCTATGTGTGCTTGTGCATAAAATGTAAAAATCAGGTAAAAACGTGTTGATTAATCCAGGTGACTTCAGTTTGTGTAGGTCTAGAATTTTTTCACTAATATATTCAATACATTTATTGAGTTATTACTAGACACCTTCTATGGTGTTCACAATGGTAAAGTAAATGTTTATTACTTAGTTCCTGCCTAAAGGCAATTTATAATATAATAGCATGCATTAAATACAGTCATAGCTATTGCACTCTGTAGTGTGAGGTGACGTACCAAAATTTGTTCCAAAAAATGAATAATAAACAGTCATGTCACAGGTGGAAGTCATCACTTCTGGTTACAGAGAGCAGGAAAAGTTTCCTGGAGTAAACATGAAAGATCTAAAATTACATTTTTTAGCACTATTTTAGTATTTCTGATTGTGGTTGATATATAATATAGAGAGAATGATCAATAAATATCAATTATGATCCATAATGTAAAAGTAGAGATTAATAATGTACTTCTTTAATTTATGAATTTGTAAAAAATAAATCTGTGGTTTTAATATTTTTAAATATTATGTTTTATCATGGTGATATATAATTCAGTATTTTGGATACATTTAGATGATATTTGAGAAGGAAAAGTAATAGAAAAAAATAGGATTTTCCTAAACTATAAATATCCCAGAATTCCATATATTTAGTTTTGTGTAGGACTTTTAATAATGTTCAGCTATTTTATTTAGAAATGGGTGTTACTCTTATAATGAGGAGCACTGAATATAATTGGATACGAAATTATATAATTGGGTAGGAAAACCATGAAAACAGTGACTACTTGCTTCCTTGTGAGTTGCTCAGTAAGTTTACTGAATACAGGCCACTGAGTCATACCAATGATGAGGTGGTATAAAAGGCCACTAGTCTTTCATTTTTCCTATCTTAGAAGATGGCTCTTTTCTCTCCTTTACCTGCCAGTCCAGTCTGTCAGTAAGTCATGCCAGTATTTTTTTTTTCCAAATATATCCCATGTCAAAGCTTTCTGACTTCCACCCAGACATCCCTAGACCAAGTCATCATCGTTTCTCCTAGAATACGCCTCAGGTCCATGCTCCACACAAATCTTTTAAAAACTTGGATCAAGTCAAATTACTCTGTGTGTCAATTAAAACCTGTAACTAGCCACTTAAAATCCAAATGTCTTGCTATAGTTTATAATGCACTATATGAATGGTTTGATACTGGCTTTTGCCACAGATCTCAACTTTTGAAAATAAAGAATACTTTATTTTTCAGCCACAATGACCTTCAAATGATTCAGGTCAATTTTTCTGCTCAAATATTACTTTCCATGGAGGGCTTTCCTGTCCATTCTACCAGGAATAGTGCCCAGTGGTCCACCAGTAGTCTCTACTACCTCATTATTGTCTTTGGATTCTTCATAGTATTAATTTTTATGTGAAATATTTTATTTATTAGTTTCTTGGCTTATTATTTGTTATTTCTGCATGTTTTCATAAAAACAGGAACTTTTCCTATCTTTGTCCTCAATTTAGGAATTGATGTAGGAAGATAGTTTTTGGCACAATGTATGGCATCATTTAAATATGCAATGCGGGACACCTGAGTGGCTGAGCAGTTAAGCGTCTGCTTTCAGCTCAGGGTGTGATCCTGTAGTCCCCGGATCGAGTCCCACATCAGGCTCCCTGCATGGAGCCTGCTTGTCCCTCTGCCTGTGTCTCTGCCTCCTTCTCTCTCTCTCTCTCTGTGCCTCTCATAAATAAATAAATAAAATCTTTAAAAAATATTAAATATGCAATGCATTTATGTTATTGTTATTGTTATTACAGTACTATGGATAGAAAAATTATAAAATATCCCAGTAATTATAAAAACTCATTCTGTGAGTTATGTCTATATGGATTAGTAAGGCCAATGATTATTAATGCAAAAAAATCTGAAGTAAAAGTGAAAATTAAATTATTACCTTAACTTCCTTTGAAAAGTTCAGTGGTCTTGTACTTCATCATGTTTGTGTCGACAATGTCTGATACCCAGAAGAATCTCAGAACATAAAATACATTCTCCAAGTAAGAAAGGAAGCAAGTGACAGAGAAAAGACAAAAGAGATTAAAAAATACAGATGATTTTCATGGATATATTTTTCCTTATACTAAAATTACAATGACTTTTTGATTGTTTTGGCATTGTAGATGCAACATTCTGGCCTTCAGATTAGTTTTTGTTGTGTATGTCTTTTGTTTGTATAAGCATGGTCTAAAAATCCTTTGTGGAATTAAATCATTTCTTCAGGTTGATTAGTCAATGATAGTAATATGCTCTCCCAGAATTATTTTACTTCAATTATTTAAAAGTCTTATTCAAACATTTTCTTAAAGGCACATCATGGAGTTGGGTAAGGGAGGCGAAGAAATGGAATTGCCAGGCTTCCTGGCCGCCTCACTTCTGAATATTCCTCGCATCTAGTATTCCTGGTATTTTCTATTGAAATTCTTTTTTTTTTTTTTTTTTTTACCCTCTAAATGTTACGTATAGTTTCTTTCAGTAGTCTCTGCTGTGTGATGTTAATAAGTTAACTAAAATGCCTGAAATTATTAAGTAGCTTAAGGATATAAACTATTTCCAATTAAAATATACATCAGGTTGATCTCAGGCAATTTTAAAAATATTGCTGTTGTAATTATACTAAATCATTTTTTGTTGCTATAATATACTTTAGCTTTATATGTTTTACCTGGCTGAACATGAAATTGTATCATTGCATTAAAAAAATAAGATTTGTGGTATATAACTGGAGTTAATTCTCTCTCTTGCTCTCTTCTTAATCAACTAAGTAATAACTCTAATACTAACACACTGAGGATGTCATGTATATAAGCAAACATCTTAAGAAGCCAGTTATTTTTTGTTTCCTAAGTAATGATCTTCAACTAAATTTAAACATTTTAAAAAATGAGCTGTGTAAAACGCTCTCAGTATTAAAGTGATGAAAATAAATAAATAAAAAGTGTCTTTTTTCCCTGAGTTATTTAGTACATCATATTATTGACTTAGACATAAAACTTTGGATAGCATACTTGAAGCCTTTAATGGAATATTTTATGATATATAAAGCCAGTGATTGAATTATCTCCCTATAGGGAAAAATAAATTATAAAAAACTTTCTTCAATATATATCATTTTCCACATTTATTTCATCTTATGGCTTCTAGACTATTTATCAATATAGTAATTCAGCTTGCTTCTATTTGGATAATGATATCTAAACTCCATCACTGTTTAAATATCTAAAATAAGCTACTCAATATGAAGAATCAATCTTGAAAAAGATTGCACTAGTGGGATATATTGATTTCTAGCTATGGAATATATTTCATGACTGTTTTTGTAATATATTTCATTATAATACAATATATGACAAATACTGAAAAAAAAAGTGTCTGTGTACTGAATATAGAACAACAACAACAAAATGATTGAATAGGAAAAAAAATACAAAGACCTTAAAACTACTGGGTTGACTGGGGAGAGGGAGGGTGCCCAGCATAAAGCACCAAACCCAGGTTCTGGATCAATTGAAAAAGGCAAAAAGACTACGGAAGATTCAGACCAATACTTTACTTAAAATTTTGTAAGATGTTGTAGCAAAATATTTATAATAATTTTAGATTAGGGACCAGTAATACACAGACTCGTCTAAGCGATCATTATAGCCCTGAGCCACCCATGGTCACAGGAGCATATGGGTGGCTCCCATATCAACCTAGGTTCTCTAAAGCCTAACACAGTGAAGAACAAACCAAAGATTGTGCTCTCTCCAAACAGGCACATCTTGAAGAAGAAGAGGCAGGGTTACTCATGTCAGTCCTTTTCCTACACCAGCCTTTCTGTTAACTCACTGCACTTCTGTGGGAAGAGTCAGGAATGCAGGGACAAGGTTTGTTTGGACAAAATACCTTCCCTCAGAAAGGAGTATAGGAAAAAGTAGTCTTTTCTTGATAGAGATATTTTTAAGAAATAAAAATTCATTCTAGGAGCAAATAGATAATACCTTAAGATTTGTTTATTTGCATCTCTAGAAAATATTTTTCACCCTCTGCAACATAAAAACAAATGCTGTTTGACTACTGGTTTTGAATGCACAGAGTTTTAAAAGTGATAATTTAATTTTTGGTGGAAATAGTTACTTTTTTTAATATGTAAGTTTTTTAAAATTTTTTCCTCAAAGTGCTCCTTATGAGAATGTACCTTGTTATTAGCATATTGTTCAACTTAAGAATTTTATCAGATATATAATTTTGTTTATATAAAGAAAATATTTTATTTACTATTAGAATGTAAAAATACATGATTGAAGTCTTCAGTAGCATTACCTTACCAGCATAGTTATTTAAAATAATAAATACTACCTCAATAACCACATAGTGTATAAGTCACTATGGATGCAAAGTAGTTTAATAGCTTGCAAATTTTACCATATACTGTTTGCATATGTATCTCTTTCAAGAAGAACAGAGGCCTGGGACGCCTGGGTGGCTCAGTGGATGAGCCTCTGCCTTCAGTTCAGGGCATGATCCTGGTCCTGGGGTCGAGTCGCACATCAGGCTCCCCGCATGGAGCCTGCTTCTCCCTCTTTCTATGTCTCTGCCTCTCTCTATGTGTCTCTCATGAATAAAAAAAAAAAAAAAGAACAGAGGTCAGGAGTCAGGCAGTATGATACACTATAGATAGAATAACAATTGAATTTTCAAAAATTGTCTTGCGTCCCCATGAGTGTAAGATTCCAAATATCCTTATCTAATTTCAGAAATACTAAATTCTCACCTTTGTCTATGTAAATTACATTCTGTATGAAGTGTCCACAGATAGTTTTAAATTCTATATCAAACACTACCTTCTTTCAAAATTAATTAATGACTGTGTTTCTCATTTTCATTTGATCTCTTCTTAGCAAATACCAATTCCTTTTGCTTTAGTTTAACTGTAACATAATTAAAGAAGCAAATCTACTAAAAACATATGCAAATAGAAATACTCACTAAAAATGCATGGAATTATTTCCTCTATTAGATTGCATATGCTGGTTTAAGTAAAAGAACTGAAAGCAAAGAAATATTTTTCTGATGCTTCTTCCCGGGGAATCATTAAAATAATGATATTGAAGAGGGAAAAAAATTGCCACACTTTTTTAAAAGTAAAGATATAATCCTTAAGATTAGTCAGTTGTACCTATTCCTCTCCGTTTCTGTCTCCATCTGTCTCTCATCTCTTTCCCTCTCTCCTGATCTCTCATGTTTCTCTGATAAAATTTTTTAAAAACAGAATTTAAAACAGAAATGTAAATTAAATTTTAATGTTTTATAAGGCAGTTATCTACTAAAAGGATTTGAAACTATTTACATAAATGTCATAAATATAAAACAAAAGAAATTAGGATTAAAATTGCTATGTCAATGGATTTTAATAATGACATTCCTGGCAACTAAGTCAAAAGATAAATATTGTTTTAGTATTTTATAAATTTGATTATGTTTTCTTTTTCCTCCTTACCTTATAGCACTTTGACAAGGTAGATAAATCATCTGTCCATTGTTTGACAAGCATGTACTGAGTTAACCTGTAACAGTGCAAAGACCCAACGCCTTCCTTAAGGGAACACATAGGTGACTGACAAATAGAGACATTTAAATTGATAATAAGTTTTACTGTGGTTTAGAGCCTCATTACTCAAGTGTAGTTCATGGTCCAACAGCACCAGCATTACCTTGGAGCTTGTTAGAACTGCAGAATCTCAGATTTCATCTCAGATTAATGAATTAGAATCTACATGTTAACAAGATCTCTGGGTGATTTATGTGCACATTAAGGTTGAACTGTTTAGAGTATCTATATAAATTTAGAGTGTTCTTAACTATTCTAGAAATCTCACTTCTGAAAATTAATCTTACCAAAATAGTAGCAGGAGTCTATAATATAAGGAACAAAAATGTTCATTATAACACTGTAAACAACTCAAAAGAGAGGTGACTTAACTGTGTTTCACTCAGGATAGATTCACTTTCATCTGACATGGAAACTCTTTATTTCCAGTTCCTCCTCTTTCATGTCATTGTTCTATAGAGAACATTATGGTAGCTGGGAAATTTTGTTTAAGGTATTTACAGACTTTTTGAGGGATAATTGTTAATAATCATAAAGTCAGATGCTTTCATTTGGAGTATTTTGCAAAACATATTATGTTTCTTTGTCAAAGCTCTATAAGACTAGTTATTTCCTTCCCATAATATCTTGCAGATGCCAATTGGTGTTAAGCCAACATGTCTGTTTTTACTGTTTAGATATTTGGCTCTGCTTCTTGTCAGAAGCCTATTTTCCTTAGATTGATTTTTTTTTTATGTCTGCTTGTTTCTAAAACACTTTTTTTCTGCAACACTATAATAGTGGAAAGATGTATTTCATCAGTATGTTTTCCTTTTAACATGTTAAGCTAAGAAAGGATGATCATCAGTGGTGAGCGCAAAGTACACTGTAAAAACTGAAATATAATTTCAAAAGAAGAGCTATACTCAAAATATTATAAGACTTTAGCACAAGACATAGCATGATCTCTTATTACCAAAAAGTAAGATAACATTTTTGGATTAAGATGACACATCCAAAGTAAAACCTACGAGCAATTACATTTAATCTATGTTTGCATTGGCATTCCTATGGGAAAGATTTCTACTAAATAGCATTTCTTTACAAGTAAAACTCACACAAAAGCAAAACCGACATTCACAATAAGATTTTCCAGTGTCAGGAAATTGAATGACCAGGAGGACATCTACCATAAATGTACCATAAATGTATAGTTGTTTTGTTTTGCTTTCGTCTGGATGAAATGGTATACATTATAGGTCGGTAGACTAACCCAAGGGCAGAGTAATGATAACATAAAATACAGCCAACCTATAAACATTATTTTCATCACAGTAAAGAAATAAAAAACAAAACTAAACAAAACCCCTCAAGTGGATTTTAACTGCAGTGGCTGTGCCTATCTAGTATGCTATGAGTGTGGATCCTCTGTGGTCTGCTCTGGTGTCACTTTGTTCCAAGAATCAAGTTGAAGAAGTTTCTCTTTTGAACATGCAGACCTCCTGGCAGAGGGAAAAGGCTAAATAATTTGTGTAACTTTGCAGTACTTCTCAAAATTCGTACTAGATCATAGCATACTGGCTTTCATGTATTCCAATGACCCAAATGTTTTCCTTTCCAATGCCAGGTTATAAGGAATCCCTCATAAACTGTTTATACTTCTTCTCTATAATGGACCATTAATCCATGTATCCATATTTGGATCCACAGTAGTGCAGAAAGTAATTAAAAAAATATTGCAATTTGACACATCTTCATTACGATTTATCCCTAGGATTCTTTTACTCATTCTATTATCCATTGTTTTTTGACTTTTTCTAACTTTTTGAGAGCATTACATTAGTCCTTGATAACTGTATATATGAGAATGCAAATTGATAAAATCCAAGGAAAATATAATAGCACAAAATTTCTTTAAAATTTCTCTTCCTCGTGGACATAAGTGATTTGAAAATCAGGACCGAAAACTACATTACTATGAGGTCCATAGCATATCAAATGTACATAATCTCCTCTTATGAACTGATCATAACATTAAAGTCATGATTTTTTTGATGTTGTTTTATTGTCTTCTGTTTTGCATTCTCTCCGAAAGCATCCTTCAATATGTGCTTTTAATGTCCATAAACTACCAGAGTTTTTTAGTAGTAAAAGACACAGCTGCGTGATTTCTGTGTGAAATAATCACGTCTTTTTATATCCACAGTCATTAATCCTTTTTACTTTCTAACAAACTCAGAATGTTGAATCGTTTTCAGAATCACATTTAGTTTTTGCAAAATGTGTGGATGTCCTTTGGTACTCATGTCATGCTTATGGGCAACAGCTGGTTTAAAAAATAGGAATAAAAATGAAATTTCAACACGAATTTTAGTTGATTGAATAATATCTCAGTTTTCAATTGTGAATATTGTGTGTTACGTAGAATTCTGATGAACTTTTATAATTGAATAGTTGAGAAAGAGTTACAATTAAAGTTAAGAATGTATTCTTCTTTCGTTTTGCATTCTTTTTCTCTTAAAACCCTAAGTGTTTCTAAAACTATGATCGTAAACATCACAAAAACATGGTAGTTATATATAATTTTAAAAACACAAAAAGATCTCTTAGAGGAAATTAATAGGCTTGTTTGTGATGTAGATTGAGTAGCCTTGTCAAAATATCTTAGATATTTAACAATCCATGATTTATAACACTTGAAATTTAGCATAAACTACCTAGTTTACATCACATAGTTGTCTAGTTTGTTGTAAATGAGGATTTAAAATATGGTATTCATAAGAACAATTAGGGTAATTTTAACTGCCTCACATGCTTCACTGCAGGGAAAGCTACTATATACATGGATTAATGTCCTACTGTAGAGAAGAACTGCCAGCAATTTGAGTGGTTTCTCTTTATCAGGTTATTGGAAAGAATGACCAACTGCTATCTTTAATCATCCCATGTATCTTGATTATAAGATCTACTAGAAAACAAGTTTGACTAAGTCCAGGTTCCCGTGGTGAAATTCAATCTCTCTGAAATGTTAACTTGTAAAAATTTAAAACCTCCTTATTTACAGTTAGGCCCTAATTAAAAAAGGAAAAAGAGAGGAAACCAACGTTTATTGTACATATTATATGTGTTCTGCCAAGTTCTATGGAGAAATTACATTGCTTAGTTTTTTCAAACAGATGAGAGTAAGATATTGCTTCTGTTCTAGAGACAGGGATGCTAAGGGCATGTGCAACTTTACCAAAGCCACGCAGTCATTGCTAGAGGACAATGAACTGTTAGGATTTACCTTCACATACACCTGACTCCCAAACTCACATTTTCCTTTTTCTTATTATATCATATTTCCTTCATTTTTTAATGCTTATTTTTTTAAACATTTTTTAAATTTTTATTTATTTATGATAGTCACAGAGAGAGAGAGAGAGAGGCAGAGACATAAGCAGAAGGAGAAGCAGGCTCCATGCACCGGGAGCCCGATGTGGGATTCGATCCCGGGTCTCCAGGATCGCGCCCTGGGCCAAAGGCAGGCGCTAAACCGCTGCGCCACCCAGGGATCCCTCATATTTCCTTCAAATTGAAACAGTAACAAGGAAGCATGTACTGTAAAACTAATAATAAAAGTGTATAAAGATTTACAATATTTTTCTCCTTTGATTTTTCTCTGTTGTCTATAATATATTTTTTTGCTCTCAGGATAAAAGGAGGAAAACACATTTATCTGTACCTTACAAACAAATGTGGCCTCTGAAAAACAAAGGAAATATTCTTTAACTCTCCAGTAGATAGAAAGTGGAAGTTATTATTACTCATGATGATGATGATGGGCCATCGTTTCTCTATGTACAGCTTTGATTACTTAAACCTATATTAGCATTTATCATTCAATTGTAACATAGGACAACTCTGAAATTTTAATCCCCTCGCTCTCGTTATGTGTTATTTTCCAAATTATCACAAGCCAGCCTAACATTCGCAAAGTATTCTTAAATCAAATATTTTAATTTGCCTTTTAAAACAAGTTTATGCTACTCCTCTCTTTTTGTGTGATGGATGACTCAACTGAGGTCCCACTAAGGACTTTTCACCTGAAGAGTGAAGATGTATAGAGGGGTACAGTATTTAAAGGATTGTTTTGAGGACTATTTACTCATCATGTATAGGTATAGATTATAGGACAAGGGTTCACGGATTTGTAAAAGAAGTAGAAAAGGAGGCTTCTGTTCATCACAAATAAAATAGCTAAAATTAGTAGAAATGTGTATATATGAAATGAGTTGTTTTATCCTAAATTTTAAGGAATTGTGGTGAATAAAAGAGAATAATACTATGCCAACAACTTTTGAATTCTTCCTGTAGTCTAGTTGTATTCTAAATCCTTTACAGATATTAGATGTTTCATGCTTCTGGCTACTCTTTGAGGAAGGAATACTATGTTCATTTTATACTAGAGGAAACTGAGTCAAGTTATACAATTCAAGAGTATTCAGTTACCAAGTACAAGCATCAAAACCCAAATCTATCTGGCACTAGCAGTTGGCACACTTACCTCTAAACTATAATAAGTCATTCTATATTTGTCCTTCTTCCAGCCACTCATTTTTGGTAAAAGAGTCCATTGTAGTGGTCTAATTATCTCCACTTGTCAATGATGTATAGCTTTTCAATTCATGTTGGGCACCTCCAGTGATAAGTAAATTCACTACTATACAAAAAGAGACATAGTGAAGATTACTCTTCACATATTTAAATGACTTTCTTGAATCTTCAGAAGGCAAAACTCATTTCCAATAAATCAATTGAACTAATATTTTGAATTTCATATATTACTGAATTGAAGAAGAGATTAGATATTGTTTTAAAGAATAAAGAAGTAAGCTTCCTTCTATCTACAGAAATCTGTAGAAAACATTGTGGATACAAGGAGGCTAAACTTGGATATTTGGATGTATTTTCTAAATAGAATCACCTGAAGACTGCCAAGTCATCCAGAATTACATTTTAGTCATAATATTAAAATTATTAACTTACTAATTACTTTAAACTTTCACAGTGAATAAATGTTTTAAATCATTCTCACTCCTTTCTTATGGCTGCACTGTATTCTACTGTACAGAAGCAAAATAGTTTATTCTTAATGATTAGGTATCTGTGTTGCTACCAATATTACAAAGCAAGCCACAGTAAGAAGCCTTTTGTATAATTTAGCCAGTATTTTTGGGGATAGGTTCTTAAAAGTAAGATTGCTGAGTCAATTATTGCTAACTATTGCCAAATTTCTTCTCTATAGTTAAATCATTTTGCATGACTACTAGCAATACATCAGAGGGCCTCTTTCCTTCCAGTTTGCCAACAGCTTTGGCAAAGTTGTTAAACTTTTGGATTTTGGCAAATTCTGTAATTGCAAAGTGATATATCAATATATTTTAATTTGCATTTCTTGTACTATTTTTACCTTTATTTCCTGTATTTTCTGCTTTATGAAAAGTGTTGCCATTAAAGCAACTTGGCAAGTTTGAGTCTTTAGCACTCATTATACAAAGTTCTTCTTTTTCCCATTTAATAATTTTTGGCCCAAATTGTACAATATCTCATATCAAGACTGTTAACTTTGCTTCCTTTTTATTTACATTTACTAAGATCTTTGCCATTTGGTTTTTAACCTTGCTTAATAAGACATGTCTGTTGTTGTATTCGTCCATTTGGGCTGCTAACAAAACACCACAGACGGGGTAGCTTATAAACACCAGAAATTTATTGCTCACTGTTCTGGAAGCTAGAAATCCAAGACCAAGGTGCCAGCAGGGTTGGGCTAGGGCCCTTTTTAGGGTTGCAGACTTTTTGTATTTTCATATGGCAAAGGGGCAAGGGATCTCTCTTGGAGTCTCTTTAATAAAGACACTAATTCCATTTTTGTGAGCTCTGATATCATGCCCTAAGCACTTCCCAAAAGCCCTACTTCTTAATACTTTTATCTTTGGGGGTTAAGATTTCACATACAAGTTTTGAGGGGACCTACACATTCAGAGCATAGCACTTGAATAGGTGATAGATCCTCCCGGGAGTTCTTAGACTACCACAGAACTGTTCTTTGTACATCCGTGTACAGGATGCTTGTTTGGGTACTCCCTCACAAGTTGGTTCATAGGGGATTTTTTTTTCCTCAGAGGAATTGGTCTTTCTGAGATAATAGTTACTCAAACCTCCATACTAGTTATCCTTTTTTCCTGGAGGATGAATAATCATTGGGGATTTTTTTTGTTTGTTGCTATAGTAATTTACATATGTTTTCCCTTTTCTCTTTCAGATGTTCCCACCTGAAAGCTATTTATCATCACATAACCTAATGCTTTTGATAATTTAACCCACTTACTCATATTTTTGGAGGGATTTTTTTTTTCACCTGTTCCAGTTAGGCTGTTTGACTTCCAGTATGCATATCGGGATCCAAATACAAATTGAGAATGTGACCTTTCAGAAATAACATTGTTAACACGTTACTTCTGGAATCAGTTGACCCGATCTCTTGCTTTATCTACTGTTACGAGCTGTTACTTATGATTGGATAATAACCTAGGATATGTCATTTAAAAATTAGTATTATTTTATTTACTTGGTATTTTACAAAACTGGCTTGCCAGTTCATAAGTGGGCATAATGCAGCCAGAACAGAGTGTTTCTGAAAGAATGACAAGTCTGACAATTTTGTACTAGATAAATATCCAAGAATATGGAAATCTGAAGATGGCAAGTTCTTAATATTAAATTTAAATAGCATCGATATTTTTTGTCAACAGCTGAACACTGAAAATTTCAGTTTAATTATACTTTAAATTTCATCTTTGAAAATCTATTATCAAACCTAAGTCTCCATGGAGGTTAGTGATTTCTGTAGAGCTTATTTAACACATAATATTTTTATGTAATGCCACATGTAGGAAACCTCTGAATTTAATTCACATATATTTACGTAACTATATATGCATATGTATGTTTTCTCTGCATTTTCAAGATTTAATTAAAAATGGCTAGGGGCACCTGGCTGGCTCAGTCTGCAGAACCTGTTACTCTTTATCTTAGGGTTGTAAGTTTGAACCCCACGTTGGGTGTACAGATTACTAAAAAATAAAATCTTTTAAAAAATGGCTAGTGTTTAGTAATATGTTCGGTCATGTTTCCATTAGACATGCTGATCTGCAATAATCATTTCTGAGTAAATGCAATCTTATATCATGAACACTACTTAACTTCATTTTACATATTTTCCTTTCTTAATTTGCTTTTGTGCCATAAGATGTTAGGTAAAGTATATGAGGAAATCAATAAAATCTTTTTTTTAAGATTTTATTTATTTATTCATGAGAGACACAAGAGAGATAGAGAGGCAGAGACATAGGCAGAGGGGGAGGGAAGCTTCACGCAGGGAGCCTGATGCAGGACTCAATCCCGGGTCTCCAGGATCATGCCCTGAGCTAAAGACAGACGCTCAACTGCTGAGCCACCCAGGTGTCCCAGAAAGTCAGTAAAATTTAGAGAAATTGTTCCACAAATGCTAGCTATTCGAAATTTACTAAATAAGCATTTACAGCCTTCAATATCTCAAGTATCTTTCTAAGTACAGGAGAAATATCATGAACAACACAAAAGTTACTTGTCCTTTTGTTGCTTATCACTCTTTTGTTTCATTATGTCTGTAGTCTATACTTCCTCGCCTGCAGATAATTTGAAAAATTGGTTTTAAGTGGAAAATGGAATAATTATAAATATTGTTAATGCAGGAGAGGAGTCACTCACAATTTTTGTGGACAAGCGGAAGCTGAGCAAAAGATCTGAAGGAAGTGATTCCAGCACCAATAGCTCTTTGGTCACTCTGGAGACGCTACATCAACTAGCTGCTTCCTATTTCATTGACAGGGACAGCACTCTTCGGAGACTTCACCACATTCAAATTGCATCCACTGCCATTAAGGTATGAATGGGTTTACCCTAAAATGATATCATACCATTATTTTTTTCCTAGTTCTAAAACTCATCTCTATATATTTGCATGTACCACTGATTCTACATTCTACAAAATGGTTAAACATTTCCAGTTTTTGTAAGTTATGTGATAGATTTCAGTGAAATGGTATGTATCTTGATGTAACTTTGTGGCTTAATAATTGGGTCAAGGCATCTCATACCCTAATGTTAATTGAAATACATTTGACTTGTGTAAGTAGACAGAGGTAGACAGACTCCCTCATGACATGTAGGTGGACAAAACTTTATTTTAATAACATTAATTTATTTTATGAATATTCATATTTTATAGTATGTATTTAAAAGCATGCTGAGAAGGTGCAGTGTTACCCTCAAAATGGTCAGTGACACAAGAGTCATTGAGAAGTCCTGATTGAAGGAATATTTTCTCCCATTACTTTAAAAATATAATTAAGAAGTAAAAGCATTTGGGTATAAGTTTCTGGCAGTCAAGACACAGCATAGTCTAGATTTCTGTGTAAACTCCATGTGTTCACTAGAATCCTTTCCCTCTGCCTATACTAAGGTTGGCTTTACCAAAACTGGGACAAAGGAAGAATAAGGTCCCTTTAATTAAAAAAAAATAGAGGAGAGAGAAATAGAGGGAGAAAGAGACAGACAGTGGCTTCCAAAACATTAGACTTCTTGGCACATTTCTCTGGCAGTTTATTTTTTATTTTTTTTTTTTTAATTTTTTTTTTTATTTATGATAGTCACAGAGAGAGAGAGAGGCAGAGACACAGGCAGAGGGAGAAGCAGGCTCCATGCACCGGGAGCCCGATGTGGGACTCGATCCCGGGTCTCCAGGATCGCGCCCTGGGCCAAAGGCAGGCGCCAAACCGCTGCGCCACTCAGGGATCCCTCTCTGGCAGTTTAAATCAATATGTTATTGTGTTTAGTCAATGGACATTGCCAAATAAAGAGTCATTACCATGTGATAGGGTGATCCAGGACAAAGTTAGCAGGAGCAAACTAAAATATAAAGAGCATTTCTTAGTGTTTTATCTGTAAGATTTCATAATCCATGTAAAAAGCAGTCATTAAATGTATTATTGTATTGCTTTATGATTTTAAAATTAATATGTGTGTTTTATAAGTTAATCAAAGGGTAATACTTCAGTATTTGGGGAATTCTAAGAAAAATTAGCCCAAAATATATATTCTGTACAAGATGTACAGGAAAGAATAAAAGGTGGTACAGAAATATCTCTAGCTTATAGGTTACACAAATAATACCAGCTGTCTTCAATATTGCTCATAGATAAAGTGTGGAAAAGATCTCCGTAGATATAAATTACACATTTGTAGTTAGTCTACTTCTGACTGTAAGACTTCTGTTATATTGGATAATCAAATATATAAACACTATCTATGTTGTATAGATAAAAATGTGGCCAGGTTGAATGCAGATATTGTAGTTAATTCAAAAATATTGTAAGATAGGACACTGTTAGAAATATTTAGCTTGAGGTTGCTGAGGACAAATAGACTTTTTCAGAACTCAATTTCAATGACATAAACAGTAACCTAAAGTGTATTTTCTAATAGAAAACATCATTATTGTGAGTATGTTTATTATATGGCTATTGATTTTTTTTCTCAGCCTCAAGTAGAATTATGCAATAGAGTTTGTACTTCACTCAGTAACAAATATTCATTCACAGTTTATGTAGAAACTTAATTCAGGGTCACTGAGGACTTGGAGCAGGACTTGGATCTGGAGAGGTCTGGTCACAGGAACAAGATCTTAGGGATCAAAGGCATCTGCTTATCTCTAAGCACTTAGCTACACAAATGTGCATATCCCCTTGAAGGCTGAGCTGGGGGATACTGGTCTGCTGGGATTGAATGGGGCCTTGCTGGCTGCATGGAGTTGCATCTAAAGAGACATGAGGGACCTCTCACTGCTGAAGATGTCCTGGTCTTCATCAAGCAGCAAGTCCAAATTGGGACAGACTGTTGCCAATCTTTAGCTGCAGCCTCAGGGTGGTTTTTGGTGGGTGGGCCCCCTCCTCACTGAAGACTATGCAGGTGCTTGGTGCTGGGCCCCAGCTTCACAGATTTGGAAGGCCTGGCAGCCCCAGGCAGGATAAAGAGGTGTATATGCCAGCCACGTGTGAAACAGTTCAGGGTGCCTAGGGATTGGGAAAAAAAAGAAAAAGAAAACTTAATGGATTTTTGTAGGTAATTCTGGTCTCCCACGAGCAAAGTATGTATCAGAAAAATCAACGTTTTAATGATGTAAAGTATTGCACACAATATTGTTCTTCAAATGTGGTGATTCAACTCTGCTGATACAACTGTGTGGTAGAAATGAGCTTTATGTTTTTTAAAGATTTTATTTGTTTATTCATGAAAGACAGAGAGAAAGAGAGAGAGAGAGAGAGAGGCAGAGACATAGAGAAGCATGGAGAAGCAGGCTCCATGCAGGGAGCCTGACATGGGACTCGATTCTGGGTCTCCAGGATCACAGCCTGAGCCAAAGGCAGGTGCTAAACTGCTGAACTACCCAGGCATCCCAGAAATGAGCTTTAAAGAAATGACTTTACTTTTTAAGATTCTATTTATTTATTCATGAGAGACACAGAGAGAAGCAGAGACAGAGGCAGAAGAAGAAGCAGGCTCCCTGCGGGAAGCCTGATGGGAGACTACATCCTAGGATCCTGGAAACATGACCTGAGCCAAAGGCAGACCCTCAGCAACTGAGCTACCCAGATGTCTTAAGAAGTGACTTTTATAAGTAAGTTATCTAAGAGCAAGAGGAAGGAGTAAGCTGGAATTTGGAAGAGTGAACAACCTCACCTTTAGAGCTACAGGGAATGTTCATTATCCATTAACCATGGAAAGGTCCTCCAGAGCACACAATGGACATATTTTAAAATGTGTATAGAGTGGCTGCAGATGGAAAAGAGAAGTGGGGCTTTAGATCAGGGAGAGGGAGCAGAGAACACTATGGGGATGATACAGGAATCGATAGTAAAGGGAAGTAAACAGATCTTGTGCTGTAACTGAGGGAAAAATGGAAATGAGATATTGTCACTCCAGTGGCAACAATAGGAGTAAGAACATAGTCACAGAATTACATTGGGAGTATGAGGGTGAGTCTCAGAATTACATGGGACAGAGGGGAGGACAATCAGTCTTTGCAGGCAGGATTTAATTAGGTCTGGATGGAGTTCTCTTCTGAGGCAGTTGGTAGTTTTAAGTGACTGGTGATTTTCTGGTGCAGGGTCAGCTGCTGTCTGGGTTACTGCAAAAGCCCTAAGGGAAAGCTCTTGAGGAGGTCTACAGGCTCCTTTATACCATGCACAACTGTATGTGCCTGTGCATTTTTCTGGGGAGAGTATCTTACTTTCATTAGTTATCAAGTATGTCCCTACACAGATGAAAAGTGTCTCTCCTCAATTATAAGATTATAATTGCTTCGATGTCATTTAACAGAATAAGAACTGAGGTTGGGGATGGGGTGGGGGTGTATAGGGGGAATCTAAGGGCATTCAACTACTGAAATCCTTCATACTTGAATACACTGTTCAATGCAAAGGGTTTTTGTAGTTCATTTGAACTCAAGATCTTAGCTCCTTTACCAAATCCCTAAAGGGATTTATTGCATTGTTTGTATATTTAAAATTTTCAATGAAGGGTAGCAAGATCTGTAGTTTCTTTGATAAGCCAAAATGTTTTGTGTTTGAAGTGCCATGAAGTAGGCATTTAATCTCTTGAACAAATATATGAAGTTGTCTCTTGATTTACAGAATTTAGGAAACAAAGTATTGTTAAAAAATAAAGTCAAGAAAGATTATTATAAGATAACAGCAAAAATATAATTAAATCTGCAAAATCAGTTCTGTTTTTATCATGCTAATTCTTGCAAAACAGTTGGACAAATAGTGTTAACTATGAGCCAATTTCTAGAAAATGGGATACAACAATTTGTTGTTTTTATATCTTATAAATGTAGGCTGCAGTTTACTAGCACAGCTGGAAATAAAAAAAGAGACTCAAACACCTATGTGGCTTAACTGCCGTATTATTCCAATTAACAGCATTTATATCAAGTATTATTGCTCAATATTATTATTATTTAAAGATTTTATTTATTTATTCAGGAAAGACAGAGGGAGAGACACAGAGACATAGGCAGAGGGAGAAGCAGGCTCCATGCAGGGAGCCTGATGTGGGACTCGATCCTGAGACTCCAGGATCACGCCCTGGGCTGAAGGCAGGCGCTAAACTGCTGAGCTACCCAGGCATCCCTCTCAATATTATTTTAATGGAATAACATATCAAATATAATTTCTAGAATTGGCCATTATTTTCAGAAGATTCGATTCAATTGACCCAAGTTATCTAAAAGATCACATTAACATGTTCTTTATGCTTATTATGAAGTAGTCTAATAAATTAATCTTATGCGATTGACAATGAAAATATATATTTTGAGAAAATGTAATCTATCACTTGATGTGGCATGTGCGTTTTCCAAAACTTCCTTAATAATCTAAATTTTATAAATCAGGTAACAGGCAGTAGGTAAAATTAAATGTTTTATCACTTAAATCTTTTAAAAGAACTAAGTTATTATTTTCTCAAAATAAGTACTGATGAATTCATTGTATTTCTGGCATATTTCCTGTACAAGAAAAAAATCAGATAGATTTTTAAAATTATAGTGTTTACAATTTTTTTCCAAGAAATTTAGGAATAACAAAATAATATATTAAAATTACCTTGAAGTTCAACATCTCAACTTCAAAAATCCACATCCAAATCATGTTTTAGTGCCACTTAGTTTCCTTAAGAGTGTTGCAGGTAATATTGAGAAGGAGCTCCATAACTTTAGATCTACATTTCTGAAATTATAAAATCCATTAAATTTAAATGTATAAAGCCCTTTATAAAATTGAGCCTGAAAGGAATTTCTAAGAAGCATTTTTGATATGTAACTTATTTTCTCTTTGAGAATAAAATCAGAAAACTTCACAACTAATATTTAAATTTATTTCTACATGTTCAAAAAGCTTACTTTATGAAGACACAAGAAAATTTACATGTAAACCATTCATAACAATAAAAGGTTGATTTAATGTATTAGTTTCATTTTCAGAAAGAATTCTCTTGGCAAACTCTTTTAGGGTTTTAAAAGAAAGTTTTAATTTACACACAAACATAGACATCTTGTTACAAGTCGTACATTTAACTTAGTACATTTAACAAGTTTGACATCTTTTTTCAAATTCACAAAAAAGTGTATCTATATTTTTTGTGTATACATATTTACTTACCTGTAATATTTTTAAGCCTAAAGGAATAATATATTATTATTCCAGAATAATTAATATAAATTTAATGTCATGATTAAATTTATTAAAAAACAAATTTTTCAGAATAATATTCATATTTTTACATATTCAGAACTTTCATATTCTTGAGAATAATTTTCTACTTTTTTTATAAGCCTTTATTCTTTGTGTTGAGCTTTCTTTATTTTCAACAAAGTCCTAATTTGCTAGAGAGCAAAAGCAGAATATGTTTACATTTTTGTTTTATTTCTAATCAAAATAGCTTATATATGTTGGCTATAGGTAAATTAGAAAAAGAAAATTAAACTTGACTATTTAGATTAAATCTTTTTAAAAATTTTTTAAGACTTAATCACAGTATAATTAACATACAGTGTTATAGCAGTTTCAGGTGTACAATATATGACTCAATATTTCTATACATTACTCAGCATAGATTAAATCTTAATTATATAAATCAGGGAAAAATTTAAAACTTCTATTTGTGCTATTTTTCTGCATCTGTTTCATTCTGCTCCACTTTTCCAGCCGTGTTCCTCATATAAGCTTTGTTTCCTGTGCAAGAACCTACTTTCCTTAAGCCCAACATATTGTTTTTGTTTTCTGCTCCCTCACATCTCAGTTGTCATATTATCTTCACTCAAAACCCACCTTGTGTTTATATTTATTGTCATAAATCATTTATAATTATATACTTTATGTTATAACTGAGTGCTGACTAAATTATCTCTGTCATTTTTACAGAAAATATGTAAAGTGAAAAAGCCTGAACAAATAAAATCAATAAATGAATTTAATCTTAAATAAAATTAAAATCTCTAAATAAATATGCTTCTAGCCAAGATGGAATAACAGGGGGACAGAATCCATGTTACTACAATACCAAAAAATAAATAAAAAATATAAAAATACTGGATTTTAAGGCACTGAACAATAGGCAAAGAAGTACAGTAATCCATGAGAGAGAAAATCAAACTAATGTGAGCTTTATGATCACCCCAGCTTATTGTCTTGAGTTTCCAGGATGTGGTACAGGGAAAGAAAATCCAAGAACAGACCAAAAGTTTCCATAGGTTGAGGGAAAACCTCAGAGTGTGATGAGATCTAGGTGTTTTCTAGTTTGTTTGGATAGAATGCCAAAGAGGGGGAAGCAATGAAGAGAGAGAAGCCCAGAGAACTGCAGAGAGCTGCCCTTGGGTATTTAACAGAATATTTTTGAGTGTATACGTATGAGGAAATTGCCTGACATCTGGGAAGAAACCATTAATCTTGTACATCTCCATCAAAGTTCATGGGTGGCCAGGTGCATAGTCAATGAGCAATATTTTAAAGGGAATTTTTTTTTTTCTGAGCATGAGGTCAACAGTGGGTTTAAAATATTCAGTAAACCATGTTGCAAATAGATGTACTATTGTCCAGGATTTGTTGTTCCATTTATAGAACATAGGCAGAGCAGATTTAGCATAATCCTTAAGGTCCCTAGGATTTTCAGAATAGTAAATGAGCATTGGCTTCAACTTAAAGTCACCAGTTGCCTCAGCCCCTAACAAGAGAGTCAGCTGTCTTTTGAAGCTGTGAAGCCAGGCCATTTGCCTCCCTAGCTATGAAAGTCCTAGATAAAATCTTCTGATTCAAGGCTGTTTCACCTGCATTGAAAATCTGATGTTTTGGGGCACCTGGGTGGCTCAGCGGTTTAGCACCTGCCTTCAGCCCAAGGCGTGATCCTGGAGTCTAGGGATCGAGTCCCACATCAGGTTCCCTGCTTGGAGCCTGCTTCTCCCTCAGCCTGTGTCTCTGCCTCTCTCTCTCTCTCTCTCTCTCTCTCTCTCTGTCTCTCATGAATAAATTTTTAAAAATCTTAAAAAAAAAGAAAATCTGACGTTTAATGTAGTCACCTTCATTAGGTACCTTAACTAGATCTTCAGCATAGCTTTTGCAACTTCGACATCAGCACTTGCTGCTTCACCTTGTCCTTATACAGATACTTGTTTCCTTAAACTTCACGAACCAATCTCTGCTAACTTTTAACTTTTCTTGTGCAATGTTCTCAACTCTCTCAGCCTTCATAGATTTGAAGAGAGTTAGGACCTTGCTCTGGATTAGGCTTTGGCTTGAGGAAATGTTGCCACTGATTTGACTTTCCATCCAAACCACTCAAACTTTCTCCATATCAGCAATAAGGCTATTTTTCTTTAAGTATTTGTGTCTTTATTTGAGTACTGCTGTAAATTTCCTTTGAGAACCTTTCCTTTGCCTTCCCAACTTGGCTGTTTAGTGTAAGAGACTAGATTTCAGCTTATCTTGTTTTTGGCATGCCTTTCTCACTAAGCTTAATCATTTCTGCTTTTTTATTTCAAGTGAAAGACATGTAATTCTTTCTTTCACTTGCAGGGTTATTAATTGGCCTAGTTTCAATTTTGTTGTATTTCTGGAAATAAGGAGGACTGAGGAGAGGGAAAGAGACAGGGGAACGGCCAGCTGGTGGAGCAGTCAGGACATACACACTTATCGATTAGGGTCATCGTCTTACATGAGTGCAGTTTGTGGTCCCCCCAAAACAATTACAGTAGCCACATCAAAGATCACTGATCACAGATCACCATAACAAATATAATAATAATGACAAAGTATGAAATATTGTGAGAATCAACAGAATGTGGCTCAGAGACACAAAGTGAGAAAACTGGGCAGCCCAGGTGGCTCAGTGGTTTAGCGCCGCCTTCAGCCCAGGGCCTGATCCTGGAGACCTGGGATCAAGTCCCACGTCAGGCTCCCTGCATGGAGCCTGCTTCTCCCTCAGCCTGTGTCTCTGCCTCTCTCTCTCTCTGTCTGTGTCTCACATGAATAAATAAATAAAATCTTTAAAGAAAGTGAAAAAATGCTGTTGGTAAAATGGCAGCCAAACACCTGCTCTCAACAAGTGTTGCCACAAACTTTAAATTTATAAAAACTACAATATCTGTGAAGCACAATAAAATGAAGTATACCTGCAATTTCACTTAGACTGAATTATTCGCTGGGCCCTAACTAACAAATTATAAGGCCAAAAACAATCAAACTGTCTTCAAGAACTGCATTCCAGAACACAGCTCAAGAACACTTATAGGAATATAAACAAATACGCCCAACATGCAACACAGTGAGATTCATAATGTTCATCAGTCAAAAGTTCCAGGCAATGAAGAAGCAGGAAAACACAAATAATGAATAGGATTCAGACAACTAAAGCAGACTCACAATGAACAAGGACATTAAAATTAGAAGATATGAATATTAAAATGTTTCTGAAATGAATCTTTCTGATTTTTGAGGGGTGGGGTTGGAGGTGGGGGTTTTCAGTGGCCCAGGAATGAATTAGCTAGTTTCTCCAACCAAGGTGTCCACCAGAGCTACATTTTCACCTTATTCTCAACTTGATGAGGATTCATTTTCAAGCTTATATGGTTGTTGACACCATTCAGTTACTGGTCAAGGTGTGAGGGTCTCAGTTTCTTGTTGGCTCTTGGTGGGAGATGACATTCAGTTATTTGCCAAGGAACTCATATTATATGCCAGCTCACAACAACTTAATTTGTTCACTCAGTTTCAGCAAGGAAGAGAGTCAGTATACAGAATTACAATGTTATGTTGTGTAAATATGGATATATAGTTACATAATCACATATATTCTATCACCTTTGCCATATTCTATTCAGAAACAAGTCACATTTCCCACCTATACTCAGTAGGAGAGGATTACAGAAGAATCTGCAAACTAGGCGGAAGGAGTTTTGGGAGCCACCTTAGAGTCTGTCAGCCACAGACAAAATGAAAAAAAAAAAATTGAAAAGTTAAGGGTCAATTTCCAAAGTTGATCAGAATTTAATCCTTCAGATCCAAGAAACTCAAGAAACACCAAACGTGAGAATCCTCAAGAAAATGACAATCAAAGCACTTCTTATTCAAGTTACACAGAACTAATACTAAAGAGAATATCTTAATTTTCATGAGTTATCTGAAGAGTTCCTGCATGGATAAAGACATCTCTACTCAGATATAAAGCTTATTAAGACTGTAAGTGCTTAGATGTAAGTTAATGAGGTATGGGGATCAGGTACAGAGGAACAATGCTGAGGATGACAGCAAATTTCTTGGAAACAATGCAAGTGAGAAAACAGTGGAGGTGCAATCTTTAAAATGTTTTAAAAATCCTGTCAACTTAGATTTCATTTTCTAGCAAAAATGTTTCAAAAACAAAGGAAAATATATTTGTGGATGTATAAAATCTCTAAGAATTCTGGGGCACCTAGCTGTCGTAGTCGATTAAGGGTCTGATTCTTGGTTTTGGCTCAGATCATGATCTCCAGACCACATGGGCTCCGTGCACAGTTCTTAGTCTGCTTGAGATTCTCTCTCTCTCCCACTGCTCCTCCTGCTTGTGCTCTCAATCTCTCTCTCTAAAATACACACATAAATGAAATCTTTTAGAAAGTCTATAAGAATTTTGCCATCAGACCTGAACTAAGGAAATGATATAGTTAAGAAGGAAAATGATGCCAGTCAGAAAAAAAATGGATCTGCACAGAGGAATGAAGAAAAGTGGTAGAAGCAACAACATGGGTAATGCTTTTATTATTATTATTATTTAAGTCTCTTTAAAAGAGACTTCAAAGAAAATTACAATGTATTTTGAAGTTTATAGTATATGTAGAAATAAACAGTAGGATAACAGTACCATAAAGATCAGTAGAGGAAAATGAAAGTATATGACTGTGAGGTTCTTGTATTATCAGTTGGATGGTATAGTATGATTTGAAGGTTGATGATAAGAATGTATACTAGGAATCTTAAAGCAGCCACTAAAATCACAATCAATAGAGCTGATATGACAAGGAAATGACATAATTGAATTATTTAAAAATTAATTCAAAAGAAGTCAGAAAATTAAGAAATAGGTAAGAAAGAACAGATGGAAAAAAAAATAGAAAACAAATATCAAGTAGACAAACTTTAACTATATATTGATATGATTTAACTCATAAAACAGCCTAAACTCTTCTGTTAAAAGGTACAGATCATCACATTGCATTAAAAAAAAAGGAAGATCCTATTTTATGACACCTATAAGAAAATCACTGTAATTTAAAAATAGGTTAAAACTAAAATGATGTTAACACTGGAGTGACTATTTTAATATAAGAAAAATATGTTTTAGAAAATAATATTACTAGGGACAAAATCATTTCATAGTGATAAACTAACTAGTCAGTCATCCAGAGGAAATTATAATACTAAACATTTAAGTCCCTAGTAGCATAGCTTCAAAACACAAGAAACAATAAATTATAGGAGAGAAAAAAGTAGTAAAGAAATCCATAATTACAGTCAGAGATTTTAACAGCCTTCTTTCAATCTTTGACAGAACAAGTAGAGAGAAAATCAGTAAGGGTATAGTAAATTTAAACAATACTATCATTCAAGCAATGCAAAGTATGTATTAATAATAGACAATTATCTGGAAAATACTCAAATATTGAAAAGCTAAATAACACATTTCTTTTTTTTTTAAAATAACACATTTCTGAATAACCCATGACTCAGAAAAAAATCAAAAAGGATATGAGAAATTATTTTGTACTGAATAAAATAATGAAAATATAACATATCAAAATCAATCAAATATTGGTAAAGTAGTACTATGGGGGATATTTCCAGAAGCAATATTTTTATCAGGAAAAAAAAGTGATAAAATAATGACCAAACATTCCATAAGAATATAAAGATGAGCAATTAAATGCAAAGTAATCAGAAGAATGAAAAAAAAAATTGAAAGCAATGAAGTAGAAAACAGAAAAATGACAGAGAAAAAAATGAAACCAAATACTGTTTTTTTAAGAGTGTATCAATAAAACTGATTTACATTTAGCCAGAATTATCAGGAATTAGAATAGTGAATAGACGAATTATCAATATCTGGAATGAGAAGTAACTATATATCACTATAAAATACAGTTATAAATGTTAACAAGGATTGAGGGTGAACAAATTTGTGATTATAAATCACATGTATTTCTATTTACTAGCAACATATAATCAGAAGTTGAAATTAAAATTGATAAAAGATTTAAAAGTCCTATATACTAAAACCAAAAAAATACTTAAAAGTTAGTTATGATTATTTTAGTATTTTCACTATTCTACTTCAAACACACACACATACAGGTGTGTATACCCATACATATAGGGGTATATCCATCCCTCAGAGTGTCCTTTCTCTTTGTGTGTCTCTTGTTCTCAGTCATACTTGTCTTTCGCCCTCCATTTTTTCCTGATGAGTAATTAGTCATCATTACTATAATTTTTATTGTGAATGCAATGCTTCACTCTCTCTGACAGATTTTAAGATTTTCTTTTTATTTTGGACTTTTAAAAGATTGACTATAATATGCCTTGTTTGTTTGTTTGTTTTGTTTTGTTTTTTCCTATTTGTCCTTCCAGGACTTTTCCTCTGGGGCTTTGAGAGTAGGTTGTTCGATATTGTCCTTACAATCTTGTACTGTTTTATATTACCATTCTTTTTTCTGTTTGTTTTCCAATTTGATTAAATTATAATGGCTTATCTCTAGTTTATTCATTTTTCTCCTTAGTTGCTTAGTCTAATGTAAAACCAATCAAATAAAATTTGTTTAAAGATTTTATTTATTTATTCATGAGAGACACAGAGAGAGAGAGAGAGAGAGAGAGAGAGGCTGAGCCACCTGGGCTGCCCCTAAATTTTTCATTTAAGATGTAATATTTTTCATTTTGACCATTTATATTTGTTTATTATTTTATAGTCTCTCTCTGCTGTACTTGTCTACTTGCTTTTGCATATTGGGTATAATTTTTCTACTAGCTATGTTAGCATAGTCATTATCATTATTTTAAAGTTCCTGTCTGGGGATTTCTACTTCTCATTCATATCTGAGTTTCTTCCATTGACTATTTCCTGTCTTGCCCATTGAGTTCATGTTTTTTTGCCGTTTCACATATTATTGTTATTTACCATTGTCTGTAAAACAAGAAAGAACCCACACAAATACAGAAAAAATTAAAGTAAATATTTCCTCTGAAAATAAGCATACCCCTTTTTCTATTAGGCTTCTAATATGTGTGGCTGAGTCAGACTAATTTGGAATTGGGGTAGACCTGTGTTTTCTTGAAAATTTAACTTGATCTACTGACACCTGGCTTAACATAGTCTGAAGGCAGCATCAGTTCTTTACATTTAGAAGAGCTTAGGATCTGCCCAAGAGTGAGATTCTTTTCAACTCATCTACCAGCTTTCTGAATCATAGGGAGTCACTTTTTTGCTTTAAGATTTAACTACCAATCTCTTGTGATTCTGCAAAATTATCTTTGCACTCCAGGCTTGTCTTGGCTTTATACCTACTGGAAGATGGTTTTCCTTATTGCTCTCCTGTCCCCATTTTAGAAGTTCAATGCCTGGTACTTGGTCAAAGTCTGGAATGGCCTCGGAAGCATCATTATCAGTTCTTCCCATTTTGGGCCCTGAACTTGGTGAAAACTGAAAGTACCGGGGAGGACTTATCCTTGGGGAAAGCCTGTATGCTTCAAAGAATATTTCTCAGTTCTGCTGCTTTGCATTGAATCACCTATGTACCATCCCCATGTACTCAGTGGGGGCTCATGGCCATTTTACTGGGTGTGTATGTACACTCATTTTGGGGCTTTCTGATATTTTATTTAATTTTTTAAACATTTAATTTTTTTAAAAATGTTTTTTTTAAAACATTTTTTCCAGCAGGGACTGGATCCTAGGACCCTGAGATCATGATCTGAGCTGAAGGTGGACACATAACCGACTGAGCTACCCAGGTGCCCCATAATGCATCATATCACAAACACAGAATTAAACATTTTCCCAGCTTCCCTTTATCATATCAACTGTAAATTTACCTTCTTCTTTCTCTACTGCACCTGGTGATGAGAGCAGCCATGTCTCCTTTTCCTTCCAGAAAGAGTTAATGATTTTCTGAATTTCGGTTCCTTTATAGTATCCAGTGTTCTCCTACACTTAAATAAAAACTTTGAATTTGAGTTTACCTGACTTATTTTCACTGTTAGGTTAAGAATGATAGTCTCTTGTGGCTTTCTACATTTTAAATAAAATTGCAAGTCCTTCCTTTTAGCTTTTGCTATTTTATTCCTATTTCCCTATATCCCATGATAAATAAGTATATATACAACATATTATATATAAGCATATATTTTTTTTTCAAAACACTATTTTTTATTATGTTAGCTTCTTACTCATATGAAATCAAAGAGACTTCCTGGAGATACTAAGGCACTTCAGTTTTTTATTATGTCCTCCATTACCTTTCTAGCATAATTCCTGGTGAAGTGCATGGGCTCCAGTGTCGTACACCTTTCTTCCCCCTTAGAAATTTTAGAACCAATTAAGAAGTAAGTATAGAAATCACCAAAATTGAAGTTAAAATATAAGCTTTATTTCATGTCATTATGTAAAAGAAGCAGCAGCAAGCTTCCAAACAGTTGTCATCCAATTAAAGTTAAATAACTATCACTTTCCCTTAAGGCAGAACCTGCTCCCATCAGTATAATCTGTGAAAAAATTGTATACTTTCTCTGATGGATCTACCCAAGTGGTATTTCAGAAAGAGCAGAATTGAGCACATGCAATCCCATTTTTCATTATTATTAATCAAGTGTTCTTTATCTCTGACAGAAGATACTGAGTATCGGAGGAAGATGGGCTATAAGAGGGAATTTTGCTGCTACCCTAACAAAATTCTTGTCAAGGAAACATTCGATAAAGTATACTTTCTCCTCTAATAACTTCTAAAATATCTTCCTCAGATTGACTATGACCAGTGCTTCAAAGTTCTCAAAGTAGTCCTCTATATACCATGTGACCGCTTCTCGTATTACTATATTGTCATGTGAATAAGTCTATATTATTACATAGTACATTATTTCCTCCATGAAAAGCAATTAGGTGACATTTTTAGAAACATAATAAATGCTGGTCACAATCACCTTGGCTTCATCCAACAAGGCTGTTTTGATTTTGCTTTCTTTTGTTTTGTTTCAATATAGCTATCAATATTAGGTCACTAAATTTATGCAAATCTTGTTTGTCATTTAACCTTTATTTAGAGATTGGAGGCAAAAGTCAATAGCATTATGTCAGGGGTCATATCTTTCTAGTAGACCTCTGAACTCGTTTATTAGAAACAATGATCTGGAACAAAGACTATCACAAGCAATACTTTAAATCAATAAACTCTTGAACTCTATTTCTTCTCACATGTAAATTCAACTTACAGTTTCCAAAGGAATATCAAAAGAGCAAATGTCAAGTGATACCACAAGTAAAGGGTTCTTCTATTTCACTAAGCCCGTTTTGGCTGCCCACGATTCTTGTGTAGTCTGGTCACTGACAAATATCACAAGGAACTAAAGATAGGTCGAAAAATCACTTGGATGCTGCATTTATTTGAGTTCCCTCCTTTCCCTGTATCTTGCCTTAACTCTGTTTGTATGTGTATGTGTGTTCTCCCATTTGAATGTGTGTGGTGTTTCGTGATATTTATTAAGAGAGCTCTTAAATCTTAAGTAATGCTGTCCCAGATTCCAGTTTCCCTGCAACCAGTCAAACTAACCTGATCTGCAAAACCCCAACTGCCCTAGAATACTGAAATAAACATCAGTGTGTGGGACACCTGGGTGGCTCAACAGTTGAGTGTCTGCCTTTGGCTCAGGGCTTGATCCCAGAGTCCCAGGATCGAGTTCCACATTGGGCTCCCTGCATGGACCATGTTCCTCCTCCTCCCTGTGTCTCTGCCTATCTCTCTGTGTCTCTCATGAATAAGTAAATAAAATCTTTAAAAAATAAAAATAAAAAAAAACAGTGCACATATGAATATTCCTCCAAAAATTAACATTTTAAAAATAAGTATAAAAGAAAAAAACTTCTTAAAAGTTTTACTTGCCTTAAGCAAGCTCAAATATTTTGTTGATTGCATAAAGCAAGCTGTCATTTTATTTCTTATGTGTTTTTGTTCTTAAAGGAGGAAGTGAATGATAGTAAAACATGGTCACATTCAACAAATAGAGGCTATAACTGTTCCTTGAAATTTTTCCTGATTTAGTGCATTACACTAAAACAACATGATATACATTATAATACTAGGTGCTATCTTATATGAATGTAATCTTCATTTTTAAAAAAAGTCTTACTGACATATAATTTTATGCCATTTAACATACATATTTAAAGTGTCCATTTCAGTGTTTTTAGTATGTTCGTAGATATGTACAATCATCACTACAGTGAAATGTAAAACATTTTTATCACCTTACAAGAAAAAGAGCCTATAGCTATTATCCCCCTCTGCCCTACCCACACAAACCGAGCTCTATCTAAACATTATTCTATTTTCTGTTTCTATAGATTTCCCTATTCTGGGTTTTCATCTGAATAGCATCATACAAATGTGGACTTTTATGTCTACCCTCCTTCACATGTCATAATGTTTTCAAGGTTCACCCCAAATGTTGCATGAATAAACATTTTCCCTTTTCATGGCTGAAGAATATTCCAGTCTATGGACATAACACATGGTTTATTTATTCATATGTTGATTGACATTTTAGTTTTTTCTACTTTTTGTCTTCTATGAATAATGCTGCTATCCGCATTTGTGTATAAGTTTTTGTGTGGGCATATGTTTTTATCTCTCTTGGAGTGTAATTGTTAAGGTCATGTGGTAATTCTGTTTAACTATTTGAAGAACTTTCATAGTTTCCAAAACTACTGCACAATTTTACATTAACACTAAAACATCCAAGGACTCTGATTTCTCTATGACCTTGCCAATAATTGGTATGATCTGACTTTGATTCTACACATGCTGGTGGGTATGACATGGTATCTCATTGTGGTTTTGCTTTGCATTTTCCTAATGACATCACTGAGCATTTTTCATGTGTCTGTTGGTCACTTGTATATTTTCCTTTAAAAATGTCTAATCAGAGCCTTTGCTCATTTCTTAACTGAGATTTCGTCTTTTTTATCATTGAGTTGTAAGAGTTCTCTTTGTATTCTAGAGAATTCCCTCATGAGATATGTAATTTGCAAATGTTTTCTCCCTTTCTCTGGGTGGCATTTTCACTTTCTTGATGAAGAATAAAAGTTTTAATTTTGAGGAAGTCCAATTTATCTATTTTGTTTTCTCTTGTTGCTTAAGCTTCTGATATTATATCTAAAATTACCCTGCCAAATGCAAAGCCTTAAAAATTTACTCCTCTTTTCTGAAGTAAGAGTACAACTTCATTCTTTTGCATGTGGCTTTCCAGTCATCCCAGCATCTTTGTTTGAAAAGACTATTCTTTTCCTGTTGAATGTTTTTGGCATCCTTGTCAAAAATTAGTTGACTATGGATGTATGGATTTATTTTAAGACTCTCAATTCTATTACATTAATCCTTATGTTTGTCCTTGTGTTAATATCACAGGGTCTCGATTACCACTGCTTTGTGATAATTTTTGATATAAAGAAACAGGAGTGCCCCTACTTAGTTCTTCTTTGGAATTGATTTCATTCTTCTGGGTCTCTTACTATTTCATATCAATCTTATTTATTTTATTTTATTTTATTTATTTTATTTTTATTTTTAAAGATCTTATTTATTTATGGGAGACAGAGAGAGGCAGAGACATAGGCAGAGGGAGAAGCAGACTCCCCAGGGAGCCCGATGTAGAACTTGATCCCAGGACACTGGGATCAGGCCCTGAGCTGCAAGCAGACACTCAACCCCTGAGCCACTGAGATGTCCCTCATATGAATTTTAAATTAGACTTATCAATTTCTACAAAAAAGTAACCTGGGATCCTGATAGGGATTTCTTTGACTCTGTAGATCAATTTGGGGCTAATACCATGTTACCAATGTTAAGTCTTCCTGTCGACATAATGTACATAGGCATGATTTTTCATTTATGTGGACCCTCAATTTATTTCAACATTTTGTAATTTTCAACATAAAATTTTTGTATTCTTCTTCTATTATATTTATTTCTAAGATTTGTTTTTTTTTTCTTTTTGATCCTACTGTAATTGGAAATTTTTTCTAATTTCATTTTTGGATTGTTCATAACAAGTATATTAGTCCAGGCTCTCCAGAGAAATAGAACCAATAAGAGATTTTAGAGAGACAGAGGGAGGGAATGGAAAGAGAGAGAAAGAGATTATAAGAAATTGGTGGAATATGGAGACTGAGACTATCTGACCACTGCTGGTGTAGTATGTTAGCACAAAAAGTGTTGTGTCTGGGCTCTCTGAACCAACGCAATAAAGAATTAGAGATCAGTGCCCGAAGTGAAAGCAGAAGACAATTTTGTTAAAGCAATATTACACTGGAGGTGGGAGAGGGCAAGCCGGGAAGTGGCAGCTGTCCTGAACTGTGAACCCAGCTTGTGTCATGGACAGGGTGGTATCTAATGGAGGCTACTTCTAATCATTTGAGGACTCCTCCCACAGATTGAGAAGGAGAGTTTTTGACTCCACATATCTGTACTGGAACAACTCTTGGCAGCCTTTTCTCATGCCAGGTGTGGCTATAACCGCAATGCTAATTTATGTTAATAGATGTCAATAGTTGTCCTCAAGCTGAGGACAACTTCTCTCTGGATTGTGCACTTGTATCCTTAGAGTCCCTGTAGGCTATATGACATCCTTCAGTGGAAGAGCTGGCTGGTTTTGTTAACCACAGGGGCATTCCTCCCTGCATTCCTTCCACTGCTTATGTCTAGCTGCTACCCAGCAGTTCCAGGCAAAACGCAAATGCCTGAGACCCAGCGATTCAATGACATAAGCTGCAGTCTTAGTTCAAAGGCCCATGAACGAAGGAAAGAAGCTGATGATATAAATCCCAGTCTAAGCGCAGAAGACTGTATTCCAGCTCAGCAGTCAAGCAGAGAGCAAATTCTTCCTTTCTCTGTCCCCTCCCCACCGGCCATTCAGGCCCACAATGGATTGAATGATGCACACATTCATTGGGTATGGGGACAGCTATGTTTTCTACCCAGTTTACTCACGCAGATGATGATCTTATCTGAAAACACTCTAAACAGACAAATTCAGAAATAATGTTCAGGCAAATATATGTGCACCACACATCACAGTCAAAGAGACACATAAAATTAACATTACAGCAAATGTATAGCAAATGTAGAATTTTCGATGGATTTTGCATGCTGAAACTTGGCTGAATTTGTTAATTAGTTCACTTGCTGGTGGATTCTCTAGTATTTTTTATACAAAAGATCACATCATTGCAGAAAGAATTTTACTTCTTCCTATCCAATTAACATGATTTGCATTTATTTTTCTTGCCTAATCACCCTTGCTAGGACCTGTCTTAAAGTGATGGATAGAGTTTTATTCCTAATTTAAACAAGAAATCATCCTTTCTTTCACCATTAAGTATGATGTTAGCAGTGACTTTACCATAGATGTTCTTGACATGTGGAAAAAGTTCCTTTCAATTTTGTTTGAGGAGTGTTTTTATAATTCAAAGGTGTTGATTTTTTCACATGTTTTTCAGTGTTTATTGAGATAGCATATGTTCCTTAATTTTTTTTATTCTATTTATATTATATATTAAATTAATTGATTTTTCAGATATTAAATCAAACTAACATTTTCTTGGCATAAATTCCACTTGTCGTGATGGATGTTTCTTTTTACTGCTGGTTTTGAGGTGCTAGGATTTTGTTGAGGATTCTTACACCCATATTTATAGGAAATATTAGTCCATAGTATTCTTGTGATATCTTTAGTTTTGATATCAGGCTAATACTGGCCTTATAAAAGGAGTTGGAAAGTATTCTTTTTTTTTTAAGATTTTATTTATTTATTTATGAGAGACACACACACACACACAGAGAGAGAGAGAGGCAGAGACATAGGCAGAGGGAAAAGCAGGATCCATGCAGGAAGCCCAATGTGGGACTTGATCCTGGGACTCCGGGATCATGCCCTGAGCCAAAGGCAGATGCTCAACAGCTGAGCCACCCAGGTGTCCCAGGAAAGTTCTCTTTCTCTTCTATTTTGTGAAAGAATTTGAAAAAAATTGGTATGGATTATTCTTTAAATGTTTGGTAGAATTCAGTGGTGGAGGCATTTAGGTTGGGGCTTTTCCGTGTGGGTAGTTTTCTGATTTTTATTTTATTTTCTTCACTTATTAAAGTTTTATTCAGAGTGTCTATTTTTGAGTCAGTTTTGGTAGTTTGTATTTTTGTAAGAATGTTTTCATTTCCTCTAAATTATCTAACTTGGTATTTAATTGTTCATAGTGATCCTTTACAATTTTTATTTTTTCATTTCTGTAATGTCAATAGTAATTTCCTTTGTTTAGTTTTGATTCCAATTAGTCTTCTTTCTTTTTATCTTGTTCAATCCAACTAAATGTTTGTCAATTTTGTTGATTTTTTTTTCAAAGTACAAGCTTTTGACTTTACTAATTTTCTTTGTTGGTTTTCAAAATTTCTATTTCATTCATCTTCATTCCAATATTTATTATTTCCTTTCCTCTGCTTCATTTAGGTTTAGTTCTTCCTTTTTTCTGTGTTTTCTTTCTTTCTTTTTTTTTTTCTTAAAGATTTATTCACTTTAGAGACAGATGGGGGGCAGAGGGACAAAAAGAATCTCAAGCAGACTTGTGCTGAGCTCAGAGCCCAATGGGAGTTTGACTGAATGACCCTGAATTAAGACCTGAACCGAAATTAATAGTGGAGCACTTAACCGACTCCACTATCCAGGTGCCGTTTTCTTTCTTAATATAAGCACTTACAATTATAGATTTCTCCTTGTCTTTTGCTTTAAGTATTTTTATTATGATGTATCAATATGTGGATCTCTGTGTTTATTTTACTCAGAGTTTATTTTACTCAGAAGTTATTGCCATTATTTCTACAATATTTTTTTTCTTCTTCTTGCTGTTTTCTCTCCTCCCTTCTGGTATTCCCAGATGCGTATTTTGATACACTTTAAATGTTCCACATTTCTCTGAGGATTTTCATATTAATTTTTTTTCTCAGCTTGCATAATCTTTTTTGATCAGTCTTCAAGTTTGCTATTTCTTATGTCTGTCAGTTCAAATCTATAGTTGAGCCCTTCCAGTAACTTTTTTCAAATTTCACTTATTATACTTTTTATTTCTAGGATTTCCAATCGGTTGATTTATAACTTTCATCGTTTAAATTTATATTGTCTGACATGATATTATCTTTACTTTTGTTGTCATTTTTTTTAGTTCTATAAGGTTAAGAATGGCTATTTTGAAGTCTTTTTCTGATGAATCTGATATCTGATTTCCCTCACAAGCAATTTGTTTCCTGCTTCTTTTCCAGGATAGATAGATAGATAGATAGATAGATAGATATAGATATCCACATATCATCATTCCTTCTTATTTTTATGCATGTCACAATTTTTGTTGGCAAGTGAACATTTTAAATAATATATATGGCAACTCTAGGTGCTATTCCTCAATAATCTAAACATTTTTAAAATTTACCAGTTTTATAATTAATAACAATTATAAAATTATTCAATAATTATTATAAGAACTGGTGAAAAATTCTAATACCTTAAGAATAGGATCTGCAAAATATATTTTAAGTTTATTATTTTATAATACATAAAAACAGACTTTTTCAAGATCTCCTCTTTCCCTCTGATGACCAAATCCAACATTTGATACCATTTTAGCTTCCAGAAATATTAAAGTGATAGAATTTAAGACATAGATTGGGAAACAGATTTCCAGAAAATTCCTGGATAATTTAAAAAAATAGTTTCCTACTGCAGGCTGAGGCTTTCTAAATCCATTTATATTCACGTAATTCCACATGAAATAGATTTGCTAAAAGTAAGATACAAAACATCTATTCCAGAGATATGAGCCACTACAGAGGAAAGAACTTAGATACCATTCATCACCTTAATAACTTTTCAAACACTAGTAAAGCAACTTTTAGAAAAGTAAGAAAGAAGAAAGGAAAGAAAGAACAAAACATATTGATGTCTTTATAAAATATGCCCATCATGAATATAATGGCTTTTATTAGCAATTAGAAACAAATGGAAATTTACATTATATTAACTGAACTTTCAATTTTATTCATAGTATGCGGAAAAATAAAAAAATAGGCGGGATGTTTTCCATATTAGAACACAATTATAATTTAATAGACTTACACATCCCATTTGTTATAATTATATAAGAGTAGATGCCAAATATCAGGGTAAAAATAATGATGAAATCAGAATGGGAGAGTAGAGTCAGTGAGATCATAATTTGTGGAAGAATGTAACATACCAACCATTAGAAGCTTTTTTGATTTTGACAACCCCCAATTTCAGACTCTTCAGAAGCATATTGGTCTAGAAAAGTAGGGAAAAACCTGATCAAGATTTTTCTTTTTGTAGTGTCAAGTTTTTATTTGAATTCTAATTAGTCAACATACAGTATAATATTATTTTCAGAACTTAGTGCTTCTATATATATATATATATATATATATATATATATATATATATATATATATATATCCTGCCTGCCCTTATTCCATTCGCTCATTATTTTCACCTGGCCTCATGCCTTTCACATTCAGCATTTTGTCTCTTTACGTATTTGTCCCCACTTTATTGTTGATGCAATTCCAGAGGTTGAACTAAAAAAATGACACATTCCAAATACTGGGAACGTCAAAGAATCCCAAAATCGAAGCATATGTATATACACACACATATATGTATATATACATATATATATTATGGAAAGATATGTATATATAGAGAGATATAGATATATACCACATCTTTTTTCCATTCATTAGTCAATGGGCATTTGAGCTCTTTTCATAATTTGGCCATTACTGATACTGCTGTTATAAACATCAGAGTGCATGTATCCCTTCAAATCAGTATTTTGCATCCTTTGGGTAAATACCTAGTTGTGCAATTGCTGGGTAGTTCTATTTTTTTTAAGATTTGATTTATTTATTTGAGAGAGAGAGCAAGTGAGAGAGAGAGAGTGAGCAAGTGTGAATGGGGTTGGAGGAGGTGGAGAGGCAGAGGGAGAGGGAGACTCAGGCTCCCCAATGAGCAGGGAGCCTGACATGGTGCTTGATGGCAGGCAGATGCTTAACTGACTGAGCCACCCAGGTGCTCCAAGGTAGTTCTATTTTTAACTTTGTGGTCAGAAATAATCTTTGTTGGTTTGTCAGTCTCTTTTTCTCATGACCCACCAAGATTTCTATTAGTAAATACCTAGGGCTAAAGAACCAATTTCACTATTCATACTTTATTTCTTACTGGGATCTTCTCCCATACTATCTAAAACTGTTTACATTTTACCTATGTCCCAAAGGTCTCCCTATTCAAAATCTTTCATTTAGTCATTTAAAATATGTATACATTCACAGTGCCTGGGTGGCTCTGTCAATTATGTTTCTGACTCTTGCTTTTTGACTCAGGTCCTGATCTCAGGGGTTGTGAGATCCAGCCCCATGAATCTGAGCCCCTGAGGGCTCTGCCCCTCAGCAGAGACTCTCCTGGAGATTCTCTCTCTTCCTCTCCCTCTGCTCCCCGCCGACCACACACACACACTCTTTCTTTCTAAGAATAAATAATAAATCTTTAAAAATAAATGTATACTTCATCCATTAAACCACTCACTCCTTAATTTGAATACTTAACATATGAATTCTAGAATCACAGTATCTATCTGCATGCAAATCCCAGTTGATCATTAGTCGTGACACCTGGACAAATGAAAATAGTCAACTTTTCCCTTAGGTTCACCATCTCTAGAATAGGAATTGTATAGAATTGTTGTGAGGACTGAATGAGTTAATATTTGAAAAGCTCTTAAAACAATACCTAGCATGTAAAAAGTGCTATAAAATGTTAGCTATAAGTATTTAACATATAGTTATTGAGCACTTATTATATTCCCAGAGTAGCTTATTTATCTTCTGATCTCTCCACCCGGAGCTCAGTACAAGATAGGAGCTCAATAAATGCTAATTGGAATTAAATGAACCCAACTCAGCATGAGCAGAATTGATGATGTTGTAGCAATCAGAAACTGCAGCAACCCCAGAGTTCCACGTTGCTAAAATTAGGTGAGTGGTTGCAACTATAGTATGGATGCTGAGACAGCTTTGAAAAGTTTTACAGGAATCCCCAATAGGCCTTTATCTTTCAACCTCCTCATATTTCTCCTGCCTCTGAGTAGCAGAGTAACAGCTTTTCTAATAGGCAGGAAGAGAACTTAAAACCATCTTTTGGAAGTGCTTATTTTTAATAAGAACACACAATTGCTCTTTTATAATAATTCTGTGTATTCCACTTCCTGTTCTCCAAATCATCAAGATCACAGCACAGCTCAACTATGAAATCTCATCAGTGTAACTAACTGTAAAACTCTTTGGCAGAAACTCCTGCCACACTAAGCATGGAACACATGCAGCATTGTACACGATGACACTCAACAGATATTTGTTGAATGTATTTTGTTGAATTTGCGAAATACCAGCTGCTTGTAATAAAGGTGCTTAGAAAGGAAAAATGTCTTCTTAAACTCTGTACAGATTGACTATCTGTTGAATTTGTTTCACAGTAAATCTGACAACCCTTCAGTTGAGAGAGTTGTGTTCTCTCATTTATTGGGTGAATAAAAATTCAATTTCTTTTGTTAATTATCTTTTAGTCTTTTTAATCATTAGTGTCTAAATGCAAAGAAAAACTAGATTATCTTTCTTTTTATAACAGCTCTGGAAAGTAAAGTAAGAAATTGTCAGAATGTATGTGCATGGTTCATGAGTTACTTGGGGGTTGGGTGCTTTGTTTTGAGTTTCATAAGGAACTTATTTTTTATAGAAATTATAAATTTACTATACAATTAAGGAGAAAATCAGAAATTTCTCATATACTCCCTGCAATCACACATGCATAGCCTCCCTCATTATTAGCAACCCCACCAGAGTGGTACTTTTATTAGAGTTGATGAACATACACTGACACATCATAAGGACCAAAGCATATAGAATACATTTTAGTTTGCTCTTGTATTACACATTCTATGAGTTCGATAAGTGTGCAAAAATATCTACCCATTTTTATAGTATCATAGAATTTTTACTGCCTTCAAAATTCTATGTGTTTTGCCTCTTCACCTCTTCTCTCCTGCTCCCCATGACCACTGGCAACCAGTGATATTTTTAGACATTTTTAGTGATATTTTATGAGATATTTTTAATCTCCATAATTTTTTAAAAGATACTGCTAAATAGCATATCAATATAAATGAAAGAAAAAAACAATTTTACTTTCTTCCTCTCCCTTGTCGTTCTGAAATTGATTTATCTTTTGTCAACAGATTATAACTAGCCATTGTAAGACATTGCACGTTTTTCTCAAATTCTTCTACTGCATTTCTGGAGATAGGATTTAATACTTTCATTTCCCTTATTTGTACATATCCCCTGTTTCAACATGTCACATAATGTCAGAAAGAGCTAAGAGAGCAGAGCAGTGACAAGCTTTGATTCCGGAGTCACGTGCCCATAGACTGTTGTCCCAATTCCACTACTGATTGATTGAGTGATCTTGCTCCAGTTAACTATTTTTTCTATCAGTTTAATCATCTTTAAAAAGGAGATAATAATAGAACTTATGTTATATGGTTGTCATGAAGATTAAAAGAGTTAATATACTTAGGTGCTTAGAACATTGTCTCGCACATATTAAGTGCTACCTAAATGTTAACTTTATTAATTATGCTTATGAAACAGATAAACAAAGCGCTCAGAAACAAGCTCTAGTACAGAAAAAAATAATTTGTAAAAGGAGATAAATAAGCCATAATCTCTTTACCCTTTACAAAAGAAGTTGGTTATTAAAGAGGGAACCAAACTAAAAAGGGCAGATTACTTATTAGAACTAAGGTACGATACAATAATCCATTTATTGAAATTTAAGAAAACTTATGGAACCTGAGATGGAGGCTAGGTTCTGGTGAATTTACATATTTTCACCCATGATCACTAGAAGACTGTTGGGGAAAGAGGTTTCAGAACATTACAAAATTTTCTTTTACAAATTGCAGGGATTAAAAAGAATTTTAGGGATCCTAAATTTAAACAACCTTATTTTTTATGAATGGTCAGATTCCATTTTGCCCTGGTTGTTATCATGAATTATGGATAATGGTATTATTAGGTCTAGATGTTCTTGACTTGCCTTTTATCTTTTCAACAAAGCACATGCTTTTCATGACTAAAGGAGACAGAAGAAAGCTTGATATACCTCTCTTAAATAATAGCGATTTCTAACTGAGAAAATAAGCAAAATTCTAGGAAAGTTCATCTGCAAAATAAAAATTTTATTGACATGTATTTGTAAGTTAAAGTATATGGTACAAAGTTTGGTATAAGGGAATAAATACCTGTACTAGTTACTCTCAGTTTATTTCCATACAGGAAGGGCATTGCTAATAAACAACTGTCCCTTTGAAATAAGTTTTTATTAATGTAACTATTGAGATATAAGAAATTATGTCAAAGAAGAACATCTGTTCTATGCATTTCATATTTTTAATAATAAATTTGTTTGTTATTGGTGTTCAATTTGCCAACATACAGAATAACACCCAGTGCTCATCCCATCAAGTGCCCCCCTCAGTGCCCGTCACCCATTAACCTCCCCCCCTCTTCCCCTTCCACCACCCCTAGTTTGTTTCCCAGAGTTAGGAGTCTTTATGTTCTGTCTCCCTTTCTGATATTTCCTACCCATTTTATCAAAAGTCAACATTATGTTGGCAACTCCTAAAAATGCACTTGCATCCTCCTCCTCAAACTTGTTTTTCTCTCATGTTCCCCTAATCAGGTTCTGCAGATGTCTCTGGCCCCCATCCCTTCTGTTTTCCATTCCTGAAAGGAAACTAAATCAGACACTTCCCATTGTAAAGCTTTCCAGTTACTTCCCCCTATTTCATTTATGACCTTTCTAGTGAAGTCTGCATGCTACCTCAAGATGAACCCTCTACAATAACTTCTTCTACAGAGTTGCTTAACACTTAGAGTGCTTCTTATTGCCTATTACATATAATGGTCCACAGAAAATAATCTCTGAAATTGAATGATGCAATGCTTGTCCCTTCCCTATGCAACCATTTAATCACTGACTTGTGTACATTGATATGTAAAGGACAGGGTTATCAATTGATGGATAGTGCAAAGGAAGTGAATGGAGATCCAAAACCATCCAAGTTAGCTGGAATCTAAATGGACGCAAAATATGACATTGATATAAATGTAAAGTTACAAAACAATACTGCATCTTTCTTAACATTCTGAACAGTCAATATATAATAACATATTATAACATAATATATTATATTATATTCTTCCATCTTAAAAGTTGAACACTTTTGCCCAGGGAATTAATTAAGAATCAGCTAAGTTTAAAAAGTAATTTATGACATGATATATTATACCAAATTTATTTTATGCCACTTGATAATGGATATTTTTCCCATCGTACTGCTTAAAGAGGAGCTAAAAGTTTAAGTGATCAAAACTCACTAGAGGATGTGCTGGGCATTGAATTCATATTTCAGATTGCTGCTTTTCCCTCCAGCTGGATTGTAAAAGGTTGAGGTTAAATTACTTTTACATTTTAAAGTGCACTTTAAAGTGCATTAGCTTCCTAACATTTCTGCCCTGAAACAGTACACTAATTTGATATTTGTCCTATATCCCTTTTTCTATCTAATCTAGCTAGAAATCTGAGTTGACCTTAATTGTATTATCTTTACTTTTAAACTACAGTCGTCTATTAGCAATTTTTTGGATCATAAATGGAAAATTTTGTCATCTTAAAAATGATTAGATATTTTCTTTTAAATTTAGAGGTTTCTTCGAGAAATATAATAATACTGTCAAGCTTAAAATATATAGCATTAGTCATTTGTGACTTACGCAAGTAGAAAAGGTTGGAGCCTATTTTAGTTAGGTGCATGAAAAATGTACTCTCACCTTCACATAACTCAAGAATGGCTAAAGCAATTTAGTTCAAACTCTCAAACAAGTTCACCTTTGGTCCAAGTTAAAGTTTGAAAAATCTCATCTAAAATGGAATCACGCCCAGAGAAAATTATGACCTAGAAAGGAGACAAAAATTTAAAGATCATTCTTTAAAAAAAAAAAAAAAGTGTGATATACAATCTTTACCAAATTAAAACAAATTCACTTTTCTTGCTGCTTATTTTGATGAAAATCAATTGCTAGTTTTTAAATCTGTAACATCTTACAGATAAGTTAAATTTTGACTTTAATAATATTAGTAAAAACATTTAAGTACTTTTCATTGAATTAGTAAAATTGGGAATTAAAACAAAATAAATACAAAATATGTGGCCCTTAATTGCTGGATATAATTCAATGTTTAATGCCCTACTTTAGAGTAATTTTGTCTGGAAGTTTACAAATAACCCAATTAATGTGCTTATTTAGTGCGTGTTTATGTAGTACCTGTGATGTACTCAGCACTGCTATGTATTTGGTCTACATAAATGAAAATGATGGGATTTTTAGCCTTGAGATATTTAATCTGGAGAGGCAGATATCTAAACAGATAAAAAGCAATATGGCAAAAATAAATTTACTTCAAGGACACTCATTAATTCTTACCTGGGGGAGCTGGTAAGAATGCTCAGAAAAATCTAATCAGGGTCTTGAAGGGTAAATAGTAGGGTAGTAACATAGAAAGAAAATTCCAGACAGAAACAAATGCTTTGAAATGTGAAAGAATGAGGCATGCTAAAAAGTAAAAATGAGAAGTGAAGAATTTCAGTCTATCTGTAGAACTTTGCAACTGATTTATGAAAAGCATTGTTTACCAAAGCCATAAATACATAAATTTTTTTCCTAATTCTGTACCATGTCTTTAGCCTTTCCCAGTTCTTTTTTTTATTTGATACATTCGACATGTCACAATTTGTAAATTAAAGGTACCCAGCATGATACTTTAATACATTTACACATTGTGATATGATTGCCATCGAAAAAATATTTATCACATTAAATAAATAAATAAATAAATTTTGTTAGTCCTTTATATATTTTGGATATTAACCCCTTATCCAATGTATGGCTTGCAAAATTCATCTCCCTGTTTCATTTTGTTGATTGTTTCTTTTGCTGTGCAGAAGCTTTTGAGTTGGATACAGTCCCACTCGTTGATTTTTTGCTTTTGTGCTTTTGGAATCATATCCAAAAGAATTAGTGTCAAGAGTCGTGTCAATCAGTTTCCTCCCTACATTTTGTTCTAGTAGTTTTGTGATATCAAGTCTTTTGTATAAGTCTTTGATCCATTTTGAGTTAATTTTTGTGAATGCTGTAAGATAGGGGTCCATTTTCAAGGTTCTGGTGTTTTTCTGTGCCCTCTATTCTGTTTTATTGGTGTATGTATCTATTTTTTTCTGTTTTTTTTTTTTGTTTTTATTGTATGTATCTATTTTTGTGCCAATATTATAGCATTTTTGAAATCAGAATGTGATACCTCCAACTTTGTTCTTTTTTCTCAGGATTGTTTTGGTTATCTAGGGTCTTTTGTGTTTTTACACAAATTTTCCTAATTGTTTCTTTTGTACCTATGAAGAATGTTTTGGTGGTTGGATGGGGAGTCCATTGAATCTGTAGATGGCTTTGGGGATTATGCCCATTTTATGGTTCTTTCATGGCTTTGGTAACATTTATTCTTCGACCCATGAACACAGGATGTCTTTCCATTACTTTGTGTCTTCTTCAATTTCTTCCAGTAAAGTTTTATAGTTTTCCTTGTAGGTATAGTTCACTTCCTTGATTACATTCATTCCTATGTATTTCATTGCCTTTCATGCTATTGTGAATGGGATAGTTTTTTTTTTTTTTAATTTCCTTTTCCAAAGTTTTATTAGTGTAAAGGAATCCCACTGATTTCTATAAGTTGATTTCATAACCTGCTCTTCACTGAAATCATTAATCCCAACAGTTTCATCTTGTTTATTTTTGAGAGAGACGGGGAGAGATAGAGAGCATGAGCAGGGTGGAGAGGGGCAGAGGAAGAGGATAAGATGGAATCCCAGTTAGGCTCCATGCCCAACAGGGAGTTTGATACTACAACCCTAAGATCATGACCAGAGTGCAAATCAAGATCACTTAACCGACTAAGCCACCCAGGCACTCCCCAATAATTTTTGCTTGATTCTTTGGGACTTTTATCTATATATAAGATCATATTTTCAGCAAATCGTGGAAATTTTATTCCTTCCTTCCCGACTTAGATGCCTTCTATTTCTTTGACTTGCCCAATTGCTCTAGCCAGGACTTCCTATGCTACATTGAATAGGAATGACTAGAATATGCAACCCTTATCTTCAACCTGTTCTCAGAGGAAATCTTTTCAATTTTTCTCAATTACATATAATATCAGAAGTGGTTTTATTGTATATTGCCTTTATCATACTGAGGTATGCTCCCTCTATACTGATCTGTTAAGAGTTTTTATCATGAAAGGATATTGTATTTTGTCAAAGACTTTTGTGCATGTTTATTGATATAATCATGTGATTTTATTTTATTTTAGTGATGTGATGAATTACATTTATTGATTTGTGTGTGTATGTTGAATCATCGTTAAATGCCAGGGATAAATCCTACTTGCATGATAAATCCTATTTGTATGATTCTTTTGATGTGTTCTTGAAGTTGGTTTGCTAATATTTTGTTAAGAATGTTTGCATCTGGGACTCCTGGGTGGCTCAGTGATTGAGCGTCTGCCTTCTGCTCAGGCTGTAATCCTGGGTCTGGGAATTGAGTGCCCCATCGGGCTCCTGTGAGGATCCTACTTTCCCCTTCCCTGTGTCTCTGCCATTTTCTCTCTGTCTTTCATGAATAAACAATTTTTTTTTTAATTTTGCATCTATGTTCATTAGGAGTGTTGGTCTGTAGTGCTGTTGTTTTGGTTTTTTTCTTGTGATACCTTTTTCTGGCTTTGGTTGCAAGGTAATACTAGCTTCATAGACTGTTTGGAAGTGTTCCCCCCTTCATCAATATTTTGGAAAAGATTTAAAGAGGATTTATATTAATTCTTTAAATGTTTGGTATAATTCACTAGTGAAACTCTCTGGTACTGAAGTTTTCTTTTTTGGAAAATTTTGATTACTGACTCAATCTCTTGACTTGTTGATCTAGTCAGATTTTGGGGGGTTTTTCTGTTTCAGTTTCAGAAGATTGTATATTTCTGGTAATGTACCCATTTTTCCTAGGTATATAATTTATTGGCATGTAATTGTTCTTTGTAGTCTCATAATTATCCATATTTCTGTAGTATCAGTTGTAATGTCTTCTTCATTTCTAATTTTATTTATTTGAATTTTCTCTCTTTTCTCTTTACTCTAGCTAAAGGTTTGTCAACTTTGTTAATATTTTCAGAGAACCAGCTTTTATTTTTGTTGATCTTTTCCATTTTTTGTCTGATCTTTAGTTTGTTTATTTCTGCTCTGATTTTTATTATTTCCTTCCGCTATATTTGGTTTTAATTTGTTCCTTTTTTCCAGTTAAGGTGTAAATTTAGGTTATTTTTTGAGGTCTTTATAATTTCTTAATATATGGATATTTTTCTGTAAACTTCAGAACTATTTTTGCATCATCCTGCAAAAATCTATATGCTGTATTTCCATTTTCATTTGTTTCAAGATGTTTTCTTATTTCCCTTTAAAATTCTTTTTTGATCCATTAGTTATTTAGAAGTGTGTTGTTTAGTTTCCATGTATTTGAAGATCCACTTACTGTCCTCTTGTTGTTAGTTTCTAATTTTACACCATTGTGGTCAGAGAAGGTGGTTGGTATGATTTCAGTCTTCTTAAATTTGCCAAGATTAGGGGATCCCTTGGTGGCTCAGCAGTTTGGCACCTGCCTTTGCCTGAGGGTGTGATCCTGGTGTCCCAGGATGGAGCCTCACATCGGGCTCTCTGTATGGAGCCTGCTTCTCACTCTGCCTGTGTCTCTGCATCTGTGTGTGTGTGTGTGTGTGTGTGTGTGTGTGTGTGTGTATCTCATGAATAAATAAATAAAATCTTTAAAAAAATTTGCCAAGGTTACTTTTATGTTTTATCATATGGTCTATCATGGAGAATGTTTCAAATGCACTCAAGAACGTGTATTTTGCTGCTGGTGGATGGAGTGTTCTATATATGTCTATTAGATCCATTTGTTATAAAGTGTAGCTCAATTCCAGAGGTGCTGTGATGATTTTCTTTCTGTGATGATTTTCTTTCTGAATAATCTATTACTGACAATGGGGTACTGAAGCCCCTATTATTGTATTGTTTCTTTCTCTTTTAAGATCTGTTAGTTTTTGTTTCATATATTTTGGTGCCTAAATTTGGGAACCATATATAATTGTTATATCTTCTTAATGTATTGACCCCTTTACCATTATATAATCACTTTCTTTGTTTCTTATTACCATTTTTGACTTGAAGTCTTCTTTGTCTGATAAAAGCATGACTATACTTGCTTTCTTTGCTTAAAGTATCATCTTCCACCCTTTCACTCTGAGCCTGTTTTTCTTTGGAGTGGAAATGAGTCTTCTAAAAGTAACATTTAGTTGGGTTTTGTTTTTTAATCTGTACACCCACTCTGCTTTTTAATTGATGTGCTCAATCCATTTACATTTAAGGTGATTGTTGATATATGAGGATTTTAATGCTGTCATGTCATCTTTTTTTTTTTTCTAATCGGTTTGTATCTCCATTTTTCTTTTCCTTATTGTTAGTACCTTTTACAATTGGTGGTTTTCTACAATGATTTGCTCATTTTCTCCTTTTGTTATGTTTTATGTTTTTTCACTAGATTTTTGTCTTGTGATTACCATGAAGTTTGTGTAAAACATTTCATAAATTAAATAGTCCCTTTCTGTCAGTGGGAGCAACTAATCTTTTTTGCCCATGCAACTTTTATCATTTTCCTCCTCCTCTTTTATATATTTGTTGTCATAAGTTTTGACAAAGAGAAGATAAACACTAACAGAAGGCAGAGATGCAACAAGATATTCTAAACCAGAAGAGGAAAAAAATAAAAACTTAGCCAAATAAGAATGAGGCAAAAACGGTGAAAAAAATAAAGGAAAATAAGAAAGTGACTAGTATAAAGAAAAATTCAAACCTGTATGCATACAATAAAGTTTAGTAGCCAATGCTACTAAAACCTAAAATGCAGCCAAACAAAAAACCAACTCGATTTGATTAAAATCATTTGACTAATAATAACATCAAGTGTATTTTGAAACAAGTGGTTCTCAACACCAGCAGCAGCACATTAAAATTCTCCAGATAACTTAAATAAAAACTTTAAAAAGTAAGAAAAAAATAAAATTCTCCACATAGCTTTCAAAAAGCACCAGTGCCTAGGCTCCAATTAGAGTGTGTCAAAATTTCTAAAGGTAGTATTAAAGCAACTCAGGTGATTTGAATGTGTAGTAGAAGTTGAAGTCCATATTCTAAATAAAGAAATTATATAACTAAATTTAATTAAATTGAAATCTGGGCAGGGATACATATCTAAAATTTTTGTTGATGACATAAGCAGAGAGAGAGAGAATAAAATAAATAAAATTTAGTAAAGTGTCTAGATGAAGATAAATATACAAAATCAAGAATTTACCAACACTAACTATATGGAGGTAACTAACTCCTTGAAGGATGGCTAAGCTAAAAAACAATTTTTTAAAAATTAAAGGTATTAACATATATGTATTTTTATCTCAAAAATTTATACACATAAATAGATTTTTAAAATGTTTCGTAGAGAGGCACAATGGGGGGCAAAAAAAGAAAATGGACTATACTAAGGAAAAAAGAAAGCCAAAAGGAGAAAAGTGCAACTTGTTTCTTCATCCTCCTCCATCACCATTTAAAACATGATGAAGAGATAATCAAAGGGAGTTAGAGATCATTTCTTTAAATTATGTCCTTCTATACATAAGAAAGTTAAGACCAATCATTTGGATGATTTTTTCTAGAAAAGAGAAGAACTAGATTTAGGACTAAAACTCAGTTTTCTTTCTTTAGATTCTAAAGCTGAAGGAATATTGATGGAAGAAAACATTAGTCAGGACTAATTACCATTTTTATTTTAAGTCACTTAAGTCTACAGGATTAAAGAAATGTATGCTTTAAAATAACATATATCTTTCTGTTCATATTAGGTCTTAAAATTATATCATAAGATATTACTCAGATATTTCCATATAACTCATCTTTTTAGTGTTTGCTTACTTTAAATTCAATCTATATCACTTTAAAAGTAAATATTATCTATTAATTTGATTTATATTTCAAGAGGCTACTCAGTTATATACATCTATGTATCTATAACTCTATAGCTTGTCCTTCTTAGAAAATCTTATTTATTAAGTACTCACATATATCCTATGTAGTTCCTATGTGCAGTTCTTCATCCCAGATCTGTCAGCATGGATAAAATGAATCATTTTTGATAACTAGGAACTTTGCCACATCATTAATAAAAACTGGACTAATAGGAGAATGGCATTTTGTAATCTGTGGTTCCCTTTTCTGTAACAAAAACATATTTGTATAAGATTTAACTATTTTTATTGAAGTAAAATTGACATACAATGTCCTATTATTCAGGTATAAATTATAATAATTCAATATTTTTATACATTACAAAATGATGCCCATGATAAGTCTAGTTACCATCTGTCACCATAAAAAGTTATTACAATATTATTGACTATATTTCCTATGCTGTACATTACATTGTGATGATATTTATTTTTATAACTGAAAATTTGTATTCCTTAATCTCTTTTATCTATTTCACCCACCCTAAAACCCCCTCCCACCTGTGATAACAGTTTGTTTCCTGTATCTATGAGTCTATTTCCATTTTTTTTTTAGATTTTACATACAAGTGAAAGAGAAGTATTTCTCTTTCTGTGTCTGATTTATTTCCTTTAAAATAATGCCCTCTAAGTCCATGCATGTTGTCACAAATGGCAAGATTTCATTCTTGTTTATAGTTGAGTAATATTCCATTCTATCTATCTATCTATCTATCTATCATCTATCTGTCTAATCTTTCTCCATTCCATTCATCTATGGTTGGATATTTATATTGCTTCCATAACTGAGCTAGTACAAACAGTGCTACAGTAAATATAGAGGTGTATATATAATTTTTAATTGTTACTTTCATTTTCTTCAGATAATTACACAAAAGTGAAACTCTGAATTGTAGTGTACTTCTATTTTTATTTTTTGAGGAATATCTATACTCTTCTCCATGGTGGCCAAATCAATGTACATTCCCATAGACATAGGAATTCTCCATATCCTCGTGAACATTTTTTATTTTTGATAATAGCCAATCTGACATGTTTGAGATGATATCTCATTGTGAGCTTGTTGCATTTCTGTGATAGTGATGTTGAGCATCTTTTAATGTGCCTGTTAACTATCTGTATGCTTTCTTTGGGAAAAAAAATGTCTATTTAATTTATCTGCTCATTTTTTTTACATTAAGTTTGTGTAATTTCTTTTTTCTAATTAATTCTTGATTGGATATATGATTTGCCAGAGTCTTCTCCTATTTAATCAGTTGCTTTTCTTTTTGTTTTTTTTTTCTTGATGGTTTCCTTTCTTGTGTGGAGGCTTCTTAGTTTAATAGAATCCCATTGGTTTATTTTAGCTCTTATTGCCCTTGTCTGGGTTCAAAAAAATTGCTATGACCAATATCAAAGAACTTATTACTGCCTATGTTTTCTCAGGCTTTTTATAATTTCTGGTCTAATATATAAGTCTTTAATGAGTTTTGAATTTATTTTCACATATGGAGTAAGGTAGTGGTCCATTTTCATTCTTTTGCATGAGGCTTTCCAATTTTTTTTTCTTTTTTTTTTTTTTTTTGGCTTTCCAGTTTTCGGACAACAAAGAGAGCAAATTAAATTACCTAGAGATAAATGAAAATAGAAACACAACTTTCAGAACCTATAGTTTTCAAATAGTTCTAAGTGGGAAGTTCATGCTAATACAGGCCTATTTCAAAAGGAGAAGTTACAACTGACCACAGAAATACAAAGGATGATAAGAGATGAATATGAACAATTATATGTCAACATATTGGATAACCTAGAAGAAATGGATAAATTACTAGAAACACACAACTTTCCAAGACTAAACACAAGATTGAAAATTTGAATAGATTGATTACAAATATTGAAATTGATTCAATAATTTAAAAACTCCCCCAAAATTAACATCCAGGACCATAAGATTCACAAGTGAATTTAATCAAACATTTATTTATTAATGATAGACATAGAGACAGAGAGAGGCAGAGACACAGGAGGAGGGAGAAGCAGGCCAATGCCGGGAGCCCGATGTGGGACTCGATCCCGGTACCCCGGGATCGTGCCCCCGGCCAAAGGCAGACGCTAAACCGCTGAGCCACCCAGGAATCCCCTTAATCAAACATTTAAAGAAAAGTTAGGACTGATCTTTTTCAAACTACTCCCCAAAATTGAAGAGCAAAAATGTCTCCAAAATCATTTTTTAAGGCCAGAATTACCCTGGTACTGAAACGAGACATTGACAGCACATGTGCACACACACAGACACAAAGAAAATTACTGGCCAATATCTCTGGTGAACATGGATATAAAAATTTTCAACAAAATATTAGCAAATTGATTTTAACAATATATTAAAAAGGTCATATACCAAAATTGAGTGGGATTTATTTTAGAGATTTAAGGGTGGTTTAGCATCAGCAAATCAATCAACATGATAACCACATTCACAAAACAGGGATAAAAATCATATGCAGAAAAAAGATTTGACAAAATTTAACAGATATTTATGATAAAAAGTCTCAACCAAGTGGGTATAGAAGGAATGAACCTAAACATACTAATGACTATATATGACAAATGCATAGCTAATATCATAATTAATGTGAGAAGTTTAAAGTTTTTTTTTTTTTTTAAGATCCAGAATAGGACAAGGTTGCCCACTCTCACTATTTTTATTCAACATAGTATTGGAAGTCTTAGACACAGTACTTAGGTAAGATAAAATAATAAAAAGCATCAAAATTGGAAAAGAAGTTAAATTGTTATTATTTGTGGATGACATGATATTATATATGGAAACCTCAAGAATTCACCAAAAACTGTTAGAACTAATAATGAATTCAATACAGTTGCAGACTGCAAAAGTAACATAAAATAATTTTATAGCAGTTTGGTATGCTATTAATGAACTATCAGAAAGAGAAATCAAGAAACTAATACTATTTAAAACTGCATAAAATTATCTAGGAATAAAAAAATATATATCTAAGAATAATTGTAATCCAGGAGGTTGAAGTCCTGTGCTCTGAAAGCTGTAAGACATTGATGAAAAGAATAAATTTAAAAAAAGTATTCTGTGCTTATGAGTTAGAAGAACTAATATTGTTAAAATGTCAGTACTTCCAAAAGCCAGCTACAGATTCAATGCAATCCTCGTCAAAATACCAATGATATATTTCACAGAACTAGAACAAAGAATTTTAAAATTTGTATAGAACCACAAAAGATCCTAAAGAGCAATCTTGAGATAGAAGAACAGAGTTGGAGATGTCAAGCTTCCTGGTCTCAAATACTACAAAGCTATAGTGATCAAAACAGAGCATCAGAGCTTGACTAAGATACACATATATGTATATTTATGATCTAATTTTTCTATATCTATCTATTATCTATCTTTTCCCTAAGTAATGCAGGTATTTTTATTTTTATATAATATGGAGATATTTACACAGTAAGCAAGTGACAAAACTGGAAATAGAAACCAATTTCCTAACCACAATTTGTCTTTCTTTCCGGTAACCTAATTATTTCATTCTCTATGCTTGAAAAATCTAGTCTCACAATATAATTAAACATAATATGGGTATTTGTAATTTGAAATATATCACCTTTCAAATTTTTATTTTTTTATTTTTTTTATTTTTTTACCTTTAATTTTTTTTTTAAGATTTTATTTATTTATTCATGTGGGACACACACACAGAAAAAGGCAGAGACACAGACAAAGAAGCAGGCTCCATGCAGGGAACCCAATGCGGGACTCGATCCCGGGATCTGGGATCACGCCCTGAGCTGAAGGCAGCCTAAACTGCTGAGCCACCCAGGCATCCCTAACTCTGAAAATTTTAATGTCATTTTTCAATAGCCTAAACTATAATACATCAGAAAACTTAAAGGCAAGTAGAGAAAATACCTAAGTAATCTGAAAAGCTTTTATAATTTTCATTCCTAAAGTCCATTTTTTTTTTATATTAGGTCATCATATTAAATCCAGGTTTTCACTTAGAAACTATTCAGAAACATATCTACCCAGCTTGCTTATTTGATTTCCTCACTGATAAGTCTTAGTAATAGACTTTCAGCTTGGCAAGAAGGACTGGTAGTCAAAATTATAGTAGTTATATCAATAGATAAGGTTACAGTGAGATAAGGGGAGGGGGCAACCAACCTAAACAGCTGAAGTGACACCTCAATAAAATATATCTGAAATAATAGCTCAGTCATTCCCAGCAGGTCCCATGTAATGCATGGGAAAATATCTTTACACTCAATATATTATAAAGGTTATTTGTACATGAACTAGACCAAGAAAAGGTGAAATTTTAATTATTTTAAAGGGCAGAGTAGCTTATTTTTTATTTTAAAAATATTCCATAGGAAATTAGTAAAACAAAAAACCTTTAATAGAAAAAAGTAGTCTTCAAAAATAAAGGAAATAAAGTAGTCTAGCGGATTGTTCAGAAAGAATCCCTTTAAAAGTTCTTCCCTAAAAATAAAATAAAATAAAATAAAATAAAATAAAATAAAAGTTCTTCCCTAACAACGTTAAATGAATGAGATATGAACGAATAGGGATTTTCGCTTGTAATCTTTCATAAGGAAAAAGGAAAACACATAATTTGAAATTATATTCCCACTGAGGAATCTTTTTTCTTCCTTTTAAGATTTATCTTTACTAGCTTGCTGGATTTCTGTGTTTACTCTGGCTAAGAATCACCTGGTTGTTTGGCTAAAGAGCAACTCCAGAGATTCAAAGTTAATAGTCTTGGTGTTTTATAACCATGGGTGCATGTGTTCTTTGGACTATACTTTGGGAAATGCTTACTGCCAACAAAGCTCCATGAAGTCCCAGAGGTACCATGGAGATACAGAAATCCCTTTGGAATTCTGATCTCTGAAGGTAATAAATAGGAAGAAATAACATAATAAGGATTATGATTTGGAGAAAAGGAGATAGAAAAGGAAAGCAAAAATTGCAGTGAGAGTTCACATTGGATTTTTATTTTATTTCTAAATTAATCCCAAAAATATACAAATATACACTCTAAAAAATGATTAAACTTTTTGTCCTTTCCATTTTTACTGTCTTCTTGTGATAAATAATTGTATCAGTTATAATCCCCAGGCTGTGTTTCAACCTAAAAAAAAAAGGTAGAGGAGGGCAGCACTGTAGAGTGTGTTTGCAAATTGCTGAGAGATTTGTCCAATTTATTGTAGTTCCCCCCCCCGGCTTTTAGAATTTTAATAATATGGATATAATTCATGTGGATTATAAGATTCCTCTTTCTCTTATAATTTTTGTTTGTTTGAAGTCATTCTAGTGCTGACTTTTAGTGATAATCAGTGGTTAAAGAATTTGAGTTTATCCAAAGTTTTTCTGTGTGAGCAAAGCCAATTATTTTTGGGGGAAAAAAAAAAGAAAGAAATGACAGCAGAACTGTTTCTGTAATGGCCAGTTGAAACAAGAAATCCACTTCTGTCTTTCTAATTACTCCTGAGACTGTTGAGTTTTAGCGTGTTGCGCTTATCTGTTCTCTCGGGCGCTTGTTTAATTGGGTGACAAATGGAAGAATATGACAGTTTCAGTATGAAAGTTTAGCTAGTCTGTGCACAGGCATTCGTTGTCCTACCATAAAAAAGATAACTGAAGTCAGAGCTTTTGATATGCTTAAGGAATTCAGAAATATTCAATACTGCTGAAACTTCAAAAGGCTATAATAAAAAGTTTTATATTTTTAATCATAAGCAATAAGAAATGTTTTAATAAGTAGTTCAGAAAAGTAATATTAAACATGGAATTTTAGAAGAGTAATACAAAAAAATTTGCTAAGGTATTTTTTGAAATAAAACAGCAGGAGCTGTGGGAAATGGTACCATGCATTCTACTGACTCCTGATGTAAAACAGAACATAAAAAATAAAAATAATGAAATGGTTTGATTATGTTTAAACACAAAAGAAAGCTATGTCTAACAAGGTGCCTTGCTTCAGTATCCCAGAATGGCAGAGCATTTTGCGGTTGGCATTTCGACAGTGACAGATTGTCCCAGGCTGTGCTTTGTGTGCACTACTAGCCATGATGGATTGGCAGTGCCCTTGATTCTCCTGCCGTCATTCTCCAATGTGGTGTTAGGGTTTTTTATTCCGATACTTGACATTTGCATCTGCACATGTTTTAGTTATTTTGTCAAAGGGAAGCAAAATAGATCATTCAATTGATAAATTTTTATATCTGGAGCATCCGCTCATAATTAACTGCTTGGTGCATACCAAATGGGCAGAATGGGTAGATTAGAAATAGACAGATAAAATAAATTGTAAAACATGGGCACCTGGGTGGCTCAGTGGTTGAGCTTCTGCCTTCAGCTCAGGTCGTCATCCAGGGTCCTGGGATTGAGTCCTGCGTTGGGCTCCCTACCAGGAGCCTGCTTCTCCCTCTGCCTATGTCGCTGCCTCTCTCTCTGTGTCTCTCGTGAATAAATAAATAAAATCTTTTTAAAAATTATAAACAGAAACTAAGTGAAAGACTCTGTTTGGTTTAATTCCTTGCTCACTCATCATGGCAACAGGTATTGTGAACTTGGTGGCATTTGCTCAATTGTAGGTTAGAGTGGATAACATCTTCAGTATATTGTCTGTTTCTTTTCTTATTTCATCAAAGAGAGAACACATAGAGGCATATCTTGGAGTGGTTGAATCTAGAGATACAGAAGGGATTTGGAAACGGGATAAGAAAAGCCATAAGAAATAGCCCATGCATGTTCTTTTGCAATTAAAGATGACTATCTCCAAGGGAAAAGAAATATGGGCTGAGGACCCTATCCTAATCCCATGTCTTTGTCATATTGAATGTAGCAACTCCTGGTTTTGTGTTTTTACTTTAAAAAGGATAACTGATAACATTGTTGTTGAAAATGATTCTAAAACACTGTTCATTTTATACGATTATTTATTTGCATTAGCCGCCCCCCCCCCAAATATTTGTATTCTGAACTTGGGTTAAGAAATTGTTGTTGTTGTTGTTTGGTATTGTGTTTCAAAGTTGGTAGTCATTTGAAATAGATTCAATAACTAAAAGGCAATGAAATTGCAATTCATAGAATAAACAAAATGAAATCATTTTGAAATATTTTACTTTTGTTAGCTTTCATTTCTAAAATACATGTAAAGAATGCTTCCTTGGATTATATATATATTCTTATGTGAAGGAATAGAAAAGAATTTCTGCCTCCTGAGTTCCCTCAGATGTAATATCTCTGCTCTGGGGGGAGTGGTGGTCAGGTCCAGGGTGGCATCAACACCTGCATTGCCAGTCTAATGCCACTTGCTGGAACACAGGCGGCATTCCACGGCCCTGACCAGGTTACAATTGGTTTGTTGTTTGTAACTGCCCTGTGGCAGTGAAACTTTATTTGTTTTGGGTTTTTTTTTTTTTTTTGGTATTAATATTGAATAATTCAGCAAACTGTAAACCAACTCTAGTGTAATAATATTCCTTCAGACTTCATATAACGAAGTACAAATTTACCATTTATGTAACATCATTGTTATAGCTACCACAAATGTAGCTTTTAGGAAAGTGTCCATTTTTAGACTCTTTTAGAAAGTGTCAATTTTCTAAGTGTGTGTGTGTGTGTATATATAGAAATTATATATATATACACACACACATATATATATATATGTAGTTAGTAACCCAATGAAACATTTTTTTGCTATATAGTTTCTTCCAATTGCTGTGATTTTAAGCTCTGCATTGTTTAAGAAATAAATCAAAACAGCATCTGTAGGAGTGAGCTTATAGATTTGGCCTCTCCAAGACCAATCAAGTGCCACACATTGAAATTCCATGGTAACCATGGTTTGAACATAAAGGAGTCCTGATGCTATTTGGCAACCTTGTTGTGACTAAATTGTACCCAGTTTACCTTATTCCACATCAAACTGAATAGATACTTTTAGAACCTGAGAACATTTCTTTTTTCTAGCCTCCTGTGTAATTTTATATTTTAATGGGGACTGAAAGGACATACACAGTCTCTCTCAACAGGCTTATATGTGGGCGCTTGTGTATTATGATGGAGGGTAATTTATAGGCTATGAAAAAAATAGGTCAGTCATTATAGCACTGCCTGGACTCATGGTGGCAAGTATAAGCGAACACTGCACTAAAGCAATTGCTCTCCAAGAAGACATACTCTGCTTTGTCCCCAAATAAAATGTGTGCCCTGTCTTTTATATTATTCTCTTCACACCTTAATAGTTTATTTCTCATGCTATGATTTGATATACATTATGTCTCATTCCTTACATTTTATAATTCATAGTTTTATTGTCTATCTTGTACATGCTTTATGAATATATGTAACCTAATATTGTTTATAATCATACATTTTATCTTTGTGTTTCAAATATCTCCTGGGGAATGAATTCTAGATAGCTTTTAAAAATGCAACCCTAAAATGGATGCTTCTAATATTTAAAAGTGTGTTATTTATTGAAATTCTGGGGAATAGAATTAAAATAAATAGTTTTCAGCATAAAGTCATTTGCATAGATAAATAATTCAACAATAGTTTTTGCTCCTTTACATTTAATTTGTATTGGATTCGTGTTTGTGCTTTTAATGTAAAGATATAAGTCATCTAGTCATTGGTTATATATCATGTACTATTTTAAACTTCTATTATATGGTTAGAGCACGTTCATGAAATTGACAATGTCAAATGTATTTTAAATAATGATATTAATTGTGTGTCATGGACTTAGTGTAATGGGTTTTATTGTAGAAGATGAAATTTAGTATCGATATACTCATGTATTTTTCACTTGAAGGCATATAGTATTTTGTATATGAAGTTATACTTTCCCACAAAACTTAGTATAAATAAAGCAATAATAATAACTTAGTATAAAATAAAGCAATTTTAAAAATAAAGGAGGTCCTCGTTACTAGAATATCTTTATTCAAATATGAACATTTTCATATGCTTGTTTGTGATTAACAATATGTTTGAAAATTCATTTCCTAATTAAATATTAAGCCCCACAAATATTGCAGCATGATAAAGAACTAAGACTTCACTGAATGGCAGTTTGATGTTAAGTGTTCAGTGAAAGGAAGAAATAAGAATCAATGACTGCAAAGGAAAAAATAAATGGTAAAAATATCTTTAAACTCGGGATCCCTGGGTGGCGCAGCGGTTTGGCGCCTGCCTTTGGCCCAGGGCGCGATCCTGGAGACCCGGGATCGAATCCCACGTCGGGCTCCCGGTGCATGGAGCCTGCTTCTCCTTCTGCCTATGTCTCTGCCTCTCTCTCTCTGTGTGACTATCATAAATAAATAAAAATTAAAAAAAAAAATATCTTTAAACTCAATATTCACCTTTGAGAAAATAGAAATGATACGTGTAATTGCTAACTCTTATGTATAATTTATAATCAAATATCATATATGTCATACAATTATATACCATAAATTATTAGTATCATGATAAATTATTATATATATTTAATCATAACAAATAATACCCCAAAACTTATATAGTTACAAATATTAAATTATATATGTTTTAGTATCCTATCATGATATAATTATCATATATTATTGGTTACAACCATATATTCATATACACACACATACACACACACACACATTCAGTATCAGCATTTTCTAAAGGTTTTCATTAGTTTGATAGCTTAAACCCTATACATCTATAAGAGATCCTACATTAGAACATAATAAAAATTAATCAACACTTGTATTTTACTATTCAAAAGTCTAATGTAGAGTAGAATAAGCATATGTTGGAAGTTGTATTTCAAGTCATTAATAAATTAATACTTAGAATAAAAGGTAATTCCTTTGGCCTTAGATCAAAGTTACATTAACCGCATTCATGGCAATATTTATTGTTCATGAGAATGACCCAAGATACTACACCATTCTAATTGACCTACACATCAATCTAGACCAGTTAAATAGTTATTTATTGTAAAACTATTGTTAGAGAGAGGGAGGGAGAGATAGAAAGGGAGAGGAGGAAGGAATTAGATTGACCAAAGTAAGCATAGCTTAAAAAACTTACGTATAGAACTTGGAAAGCCAGTATAATGCTCAGAATGGGTATTTGATTGATGAGTCAGAAGGTTTCAGACCCAGTTCCAGCTCTAATTTTACTTACATGATAGTGAGCAAGCTCCATAACCTCCCCGGGCTCCAGATACCTCATTTGTGTAATGAGATGCTGCAGCTGGATGATTTCTAAGACTCCCAATAGCTCTAAAACTTTATATATGTTGGCCCTGATGCATATTCTTCAAGAGGTTCACAGAAAAGTTTAATAAATCAACGTAAGCATTCTTTTGTTATTTCTAACAAAAAAATAAAATATTTAACCACCAACTTAGTTCACAATTATTGAATTCCCTACCCTGTATCAAGTACTGTGTATGATTATGAATAGGGAGTTTATAGTTTAGTAAGTAAGTAATGTAAACAGAGGAGTGTGATTTTATAAATGCCATAATACAACATAAAGAAAACTTTGTGGTAAGATAAAGTATTAGATATTAAAATATCTTGAGGGAGATAATTTAATTCTTAGTATATATTTTCCCTCAAATAATTTCCTACCCTTGGGAAATAGCACTTTTCTTTTTTGCTACTCATATATATGAGTTTATAAGGAAATGACTAATTGCTTTTTATAAATAAGTGTGAAATTAATGTGTTTTTTGAATGTTGAGTACTCAACAAAATAAAAATAAGAATGCTTAAGTTAGTTCCTAGTGGAAGATTGATTTATCATGTGTTTACCTTTTAGATTATAGAATGGTCATAACTGTAGCCTTGAAAGAAAACAAAATAAATACAACCTTTTAAGATCGTTAAAAATTGATTGAATTTGATTTTTAAATAACTCTGGGCATAACTTCATAAATGAGCTACACTGTACTTATCAATATTCTATTATTTCATATGCATAATCAATGGTAATATAAAATTATTCATAAACTATTTCAATATATTCTTATATAACTTTGAAGCAAATTAATTCTTTTAAAAAGTTAAGAGGAAAGAACTATAAAAATGTAAAGTATATGAAAATTTGGTCTATGAATAAAAAAATAGTCTTGAACAGCAGTTGCTCCTCATTTCAACTTTTCATGTTTAGTAAACAGAAGTGGGTAAATATGTGATAGCAGAGAAAAGCAGTTTTTATTTCATTGCTTGAATTTCAAATATAAACATTTATTAATTTTGTCATTAAAAATGACACATTAGGACAGGATACTGCCATTCCATATTTTTTTCTTATCATAGGATCAATAAATACTTCACAGATGAGAAGTCATTGTAATGGAGAATAAACACATTCTTGTCCTTTTTTTTTTTTTTTTTGTAGCTTAAGAGAGAGAGAAAAAAGAAAGGAAGAAAGGAAGAAGGAAAAAAAGAAAGACAGAGAGACAGACTTCCTATTGATTTCAGATAAAGTTTCCAGGAAAGAAAAAAAAAAAAAAAGTTTCCAGGAAGGTTACAGTCTTTAAAAAAAAAAAAAAAAAAAAAAAAAAAAAAAACTACATTTATAGATTTTTTCAGTAGGGATATACTATTCATATGATCATGCATGTTATCGACTTGCTGATAAACAGTAATCAGTTTAGTCAAAATGATAAACTAATACTCTATTTCATTCTGAAAAATGTAAAGCAACATCAAATTCACAAAGCTATATATAGTGGATGTATATGTATAATTTTACAAAGTATATATACATCCACTATATATAGCTTTGTGAACCTGATGTTGCTCTACATTTTTCAGAATGAAATACAGTTTCATTCTGAAACTGAATGAAAAAAGGTTTACTTTTTTCACTTAACATAGACGAAAATTTTCTCTCATAATCATATGAGACTCCTTGTCTTCTATACTTCAGATGAGAAAACTTACCCTATTTTCACTGTAGCTGCTGTTATTCTTTTCTTTGTAATTGAATTTCTTATTTTTTCCCCATGCCAATATTTCTAGTTTAGTCTTGTCATGATTATTCTTACAATATTATGCTCTAATTGCATATTCATATGATCTTGTACAAAACTTCTACATACTCTCATTCATGGGTGAGTTTGATTTAAGGTATTGTAAAATTTGGGCCCCTTTACACTATCTTATAGAGAAAAGCATTAACATTCAGCACACTGGAGTCAGGAAAAGTATTAGGATCTTATAATCTTGATTGAGAGGTTGGGTATAGATAATTCCAATAACTTTCCAAGAGTTGAGATATTATTGTGCTTTTGCTTTTTTAATAGTAAACATTTACACTTTCTTTACATTTACCTTGAAATAATAACTGTAGGACAGGCCCTTGGTAAGCACTTTTTATGGATTACCTCATTTTTGTTTCCCAACCACATGAAACTGTTAAGAAAACTTTAGCTATTCCACCCAAAAGAACCTGAAACTTGAATAGGTTCCTCTTTAGTAAGCGGTGGAGTTAGGATAGTTGACCCCAAAATGTTCATTTAAGTGTATTTTCCTCAAAAAAAAAGTGTATTTTCCTCTAATTAGTTAATATTACTATGATTTTGACTGCAAATATTTTAAATATATATCTGAGTTTGAAGATTATGAACTCTTTAATAGTACTATTTTCATTTAGAAAGTAGTATGTTTTTCTGTTTGTTTACTCTTCTTTGTCCCTCTTTCTTCACTTTTTTAATATATGAAAACTTGTTTTTGCTTCAGAGAGCTTTTCTTCAACTAGTTTTCACTGAATTAATTTCATAATTCCAGTGCATCACTGGGGCATTATCATCTTTAGAATATGTAAGACTATAGGTAAATTTGATAGAAAATCATAAGGATTGGTTTTTATTTCCAAGTGAATTATTTGTATCATTTTCTTTTAATCCAAATAAACTTGAACCAATACTATTTGTTAATATAGTTACTTGCAAGGCATCTCTTTGCATTAGGAAGGTTATGTATTTTTGTTTTGCACCCTGTAAAATTCTCCAACTGTGAAAATATCATGCAGTAGTTTAATGAAACAATATAAAAACAATACAGGAAAAGTTGAAAGGATCTCTTGTATCTTCTTGATTTTAACAATATACTTAAAACACAATTTACATAAGTCAGTTATAGAAGGAAAGGACATATCTCTTATATTTTGAAGACAAACTTGTCCTTAATTGATCTTGAAGATTCGATTTTACTTTCTACAGCTGGTTGAGTTATATCTTCAATGTTTGTGTCCTCCACACCAGTCTCTCAGCCTTCCAGGCCCCTCAAAGCACATGTAACTTTCTTCATGGTTCTCAGTCACAACCACAAACTACAGTAACACCTCAGAAAAGGCATCATTTTTGGATCCGAAAGACTACATCCCCTTGCTTTCAACATCTTCCTTTCAACAGATGAATAAAATAAATAACTAAAAATTGTTTTCTCATTTGATACATCAATCTTAAAATACTGAATCCTGTCAGTCTTATTCATTTTTATGCTTCTCTGTCAAGTCATTCTTCATTTCTTACATTATGTAGGAAGACCTCTCTATCAGATATTCATCTATTAGCTGATGACAAAAGTTCAAGCTGTCTGTGGCACAACTGCATAATTTAATTTGGTAGAGTTAATATGTCTATTGAAGAGTTTATACAAAAAAAATGGGCTTTTACAATTTTCTTTTCATTTTTATTTATTTCATTAGTATTGAAAAAACAAAATAAGCATGGATGCATTTATTAGTGCTGACACTAGTAAGACATGTAGGCGTTTTAAATATAAAACAATTGAAAACAAGGAGTTTGCATTATTGACTGTGCCAGGGTTTGTAGATTTTTATATTAAATCAGATAATTATCAGTAATTTCAGTGGTGAATGATAAAGAACAAAATAAAATTATATGTAGGATATGCTAGATTTTTATTATTGTATATATTATTGTATATCATGAAAGGTTACAGATTAAAGCAATCTATAGATCCATAGATATATTCAAACCCCCAAATTTATAAGACCATTATTTAAATTTCCTGCATTTTTCTCAAGAACACAGTAACTTGATATAACTGAATGGTCTGTAAAGAGATGGAGTGATACTACTTATCCTCTTTCAGGAGTTAAGTGTTTACAAGATTGTCTTCCAACTTCCAAGATGTCATATTCAATGTCATATGTTTCAATGTGTGCCTGAAGCCAATTTTATTTTAAAAATTTCCTTAAAATTACAAGCATTGGAATTTGTTTATATTACTGTGGTGGGTATGTGTGTTTGCATGTATTGAGGGACAATAAAATTACATGATAGGACAACATGAAGATTTAAATTACCTTAAACCCGAAGTATTTCCTTTAGTACTTTTAATCCCCTTATTACCCTTTTGTTGATAATCATTTATATTTAAATATCATTTATATATACACACACTTACATGTATGTTATACATGTCAACGTTAGAAATGATTACCCTGAACAAAATAAGTGATGGTCAGTATCACCATGAGAGAACAGTGGTAGAGAGTATCCAAAATTGGTGCAATGTTCGGGGAAAAAGTATTATCTTCCCCATGATAAACTGCATTCTCAACTGTTGCAATGTACTCATAGTCAATATTTGTTATTTTTAAGAACTTGTTCTTTACAAAATATGATATAGAGTTGTCATGATACAAATTGTACATTCACTCAGTGAATCTCAGTTGACATATCTATCCTTTTGTCTTTGATTATTACCTGTAAGTTTTGAACTCCTCAGTTAGTAATCCTATCTTTGACAAAATGTCTAAAAAATAGATCTGCACTGTCACTCTTATTGGATGTTTCCAATGGAGAATGTTACGCCTTTCAGAGTCAGAATGCTCCAAGCCATGCTCTCTTACATGTTCTCTACAGTGGAGACTATTTGCAACATATCTAAATGTTATCGCTTAGGCTAGAAATCTCAGTTGCCTTTCCCTCTCTCCATTGTGTATATTTTCAATATTTCATAATCTTGCCAGATCTACCTTTTTCATAATCCATCTTCTTCAGATAAGTCTTCTTGCCACTGCTTCATTCAGGTCTTTGTCATCTAGATAATGGTCTTAATGTCTTCCTTGTTATGATTTTCCCCTCAAACTGTCCCCTTCTCTTTCTCTTAATCAATGTCCATGGGCTTACACTACAACCTAATATGTGATGTAGACACTATGCTGAACAAAATAGGCAGTATTTCCTGTACTTGTGGAGCTTGCATTCCAATGAAAAGTGTCAGCAGTAATCATAATAAATGAGCAAATTATACAGCATGTTAGAAGCTGATTACTACTGTGGAAAAGGTAGAACAAGGTGAAGAAAGGAAATAATGGTTGAAAGAGTGAAGCATCGGGAGGTGTATTCATTTAAAATAGGTTAGTCCAAATAGTCCTGAGAGAGTGACATTTGAACAAAACTTGAAAGAAGTGAAACAGTGAGCTTAAAAAATATTTTGAGGACTAGCATTCCAGATACAGGAATAGCATGTCAGAAATCCTGAAGTTGGGGCGCTGGGTGGCTCAGTTGATTAAGCATCTGCCTTCTGCTCAGGTCATGATTCCAGGGTCCTGGGGTGGGGCTCCTTGCTCAGTGGGGAACCTGCTTCTCCCTCTCCCTCTGCCTGCCTCTCCTCTTGCTTATGCTCTCTCCCTCTGCCTGTCTCTCTGCTTGCTCTCTCTCGCACTCTCTCTGTCAAATAATTAAATAAAATCTTTTTTTAAAAAAGAAGAAAGAGAAAGAAGGTCTGAGGCAGGAAGATAAAGAATATGTTCAAGCAACAGCAAAGAGCCAGTGTAGTTGGGGCAGAGTAAATGAGGAAAACAGGAGAAGGGATGAGTTCACAGAGATAACAGGAATAACAGAATAATATGACATATTGTAGTTCTAGGAAGGGCTCTGGTTTTTACTCTCAGTGAGATGGAAGACGCTGTGGAGTTGTGAATGGTGAAATGAAATTACCTGAATTATTTTTTTACAAACCATTCTTGTTGTCGAGTGGAGAGTATCTTTTTAAAATACTAAGATCATTACAGTATTCCCCTGCTTTAAAATATGGGGTTTTTTAATCATACTGAGAATACGCTTCTTGTCTTCCATAATTGACTAAACTCCTCCTCATCTTCTGATGCAATAAATCCTGAGACATCCATGGAAAAATCAGTCGGCAATATGTGATTCCATAATTATTCCCAAGGCTGAGCACTGCAAACCACAACTTAATAGAAACAGGAGGAAAAACACAAGTGGAAGTCATTAACGAATACTTTGTGTGGGTGTTTGAAAATGTACTTAATCATGAGGATAGATAAACTCAATTAGTCAAAGAGGAGACAAGAGGGGTGAGGGTGGAGGATATTGGATAAGCAAAGACAGATTTAAGAATGTCCTGCTGGAGAGCAATTTATGCCTGTTGGGGGGAAATGGGACACATGGAAACCAAGCAGAAGAGTCTGGACTTTGATGGCACCATATAAGACAGGAAAATTATAGATTTTTAAGTAGAATAAAATAATAAAATAAGCTTTTAGACAGTAGCCTGACAGATAGATCTGATTTATTGAGGAAAAATGAACAAACAAAAAACAATCCTCATATGAGTCAAAACTTGCTCTCTATCTAAAGGAGCATGCCCTTGTCATATCTTGGGTAAAATCAATGACCTGAGGTGAGTGATGCTTTTGACCAAAGAGGGCTTCTGTTATTCTCCTAGAAGATTTATGCCTGGCCAAAGGGAAGAAAATGGAATTGAAGACAAAGGGAGTTATTTGTCTTCTCTGTGCTTAGGTGTGTGTATTGTTGGTATGTATCAGATCCTAGGCCTTTCAGTGATGTTTGCCAGCAGAGTATAATATCAGTGCGTGACAACTACATTGGGCCAGAAGAACATGGTAAACTCTGATTTATATAATAAAGTTGATGTTTTGTTTGTCAGGTAACAGAAACACGGACTGGTCCTCTTGGCTGCAGTAACTATGACAACCTAGATTCAGTCAGTTCTGTTCTGGTTCAAAGTCCTGAGAATAAGATTCAGTTGCAAGGTATGTGGCTAAAATTTCATTAATTCTCTATCAGTCTGGATAATAATTATCCAGTTGTGTTTTCATTCTTCTTCTTTTTGCTGTTGCTATCATTGTTGTTGTTCTTTTATACTAGCTGGATATGCAGAAATAGGCTGTTAAAATTTCATAAAATGCTAATTTCCTAATTTCTAACCGATACTAACATTCTAGACCAAATGGAGAAAATGTTAAAAATTCACTTTGCTTCTTAAGTTAGGTAATCTATATATAATAATTGAGAATTCATTGTGATAGTATATTACTTCCATACAGTAATTTTTGTTTTTATATGCAGTAATTCTTTCATAGGTCTGTCTGTGTTTTGACCTTTTCCTCATAAATTCTAGTAAAAGGTGTAACAATATTTATGCACACAGTAGCATGAACTGTTGATATTTTAAATATAACCTAATATGCTAGCTAGAACTGCATTTATCCTCTGACAGATAGAAACATATTTGGGAATATATTAACAAAATATTTATATTTCCATTATAATGATGGATAATGTGATAATGGTAATAATTTACCTTTTTTTCTATTCTTGTATTTTGTGAGATAGTTTAATAGAGGATTATTAAACAACTTGTAGCAGATATATATACTTCTCCCAAATAGGCTATTGATGTGTGGACTTATTCATATACGTAGGGAAAGCTATGAATACTCATGTTTAAACATATTTAAATATATACTAGTTGAAGAAGTTCAGAAAAGTCTTTGATGACACATTGTCTAAATTAAGTTGACTGATCAAAGGGATAATTTTGAGTTATTCTTCCCTTGTCTACCTTTTCCCTCGTCTACTTTTTTTTTAATGACAAAAGTTAGAGTTGCATTTACATTATTCAGTTTTACATAAGAGTGCTTACAAGTTCCAGAAAATCTGACATTTTTCCTCAACTTTTCAATTTTGGAAAATGTAGCAGCTTTGCATTATTTCAATATATGGTAAATAATAAATGAATCTCATCTATTTTGAATTGTATACAAATTGCAAAGAAGGTACTTAAAAATTTGAGCTTTAAATGCCATCGAATTTCTCATTATCAATCCTAGATTTTAAGTTATTGAAACATTTTTTTAATTTAAACAAATACAATCGACCAATATTACTTGTAATTCTGTTTACTCCTTTTTAAATGTACGGATCAATTTGCCTGCAGAATATTAAGTTTCATCAAAAAGAATAAGGAATATATATATATATCCAATATGTTTATTTAATTGACCCATTAATATTTATTAACCTGATTTTTAAATTTTTGCTGTTTGTGTGAAATACTGTGCTTAGTTTTCAGAATATTATATTATAAAGGCAAAGCTCAACTTCCTATGTATCTTGAAAAAAATTAACACAGGAATAAGTGAAGCAACATTCCTCTTTTAAATAGCTGTTTTTTTTTTTTTTCCAGTTTATGTGAGGAGCACAGAGATCTGCATCTCTATTTTTTGTCTCTGTTTCCTAGGCCTATATTTTCAATGGTCTATCACAACTTTATTTGTTGCTCTGTAGCTCAAAGACTTCTCCAAAGATAATCTCAGGAAATCAGTATTAGAGACTTTAACTTCCCTTGCGTTCTTTCTCAAACTTCATCTATATTTATGGTCTAAACATTTATGTTGATTCAATTTTCAACCACTCTTTTAATAGTAGCCCTTTTCCACTTAAAAAAAATGCCAAGCATTAGATTCTCGATCGATGGTACCATGACACATGAAGGATATAAAAGATTTTAGGTCATTCTGTGGCAATTGGAAACACTGGAGTCTCAAAGTAGACTTTCATCAGAGCAAGGAAAACATCAATAAGATTTATTAAAGGTGAAAGCATTAGGCAACAAATAACAGAACAAAATTCCATGATTTAACTATGTTAGAATTAACATTCAGAAGTGAGATATCAAAAAGATGCACATTGTACATTAATTCTGACTTTAAAAAATGAAATCAAATGTTTTTTGGCAGTGAGTAAGCGGGATTTACGTTTGTTTGACCCTGAGATCTGCTTAGCCAACTAGATTACAGACATGACAGTTCAAAAATTGAAAAAGCTGTATCTACAACTCCAGAATATTGGTTACTATATATGCAAGGTATATGACAAAAAGTAACCCTTAAGGAAGTATTAGAAAATATGTATTGAGGTTAATAATATTCCAATGTTTTCAACCCCTTATGAATTTAACATATGAAACAAGGTTCTTCTGAGTGAAAGAGTAAAGGTATAATGAAAAGTCATTTATTGAGTCTTGATAATAACTTTTTGGTAAAATTCCCAGAAGCTGAGATGTGAATGATTCATATGATTGAGCAACAAATATTTTTCTAGATTAGTTCCTTCCTAATGTTTTATTTCAACAAAATTGACAAAGGGCTGGTTTATTATCAAATAGAAGATTTACAGTAATTGTTAATGACAGTTCACTATGTTTTTGTTGGTTTTTTTTTTTGCTTATAATAAAAATAAAATGATATTGCTTTATGAAAGAATTTTGTGTCCTATTTTATCCATTGATGGAATAAATTTTCTTTTCTTTTCTCTTCTTTTGATATTTTTAATAGTTTATTAGAAACTAGTTTCACAGGCCACAAGGAAGTCAAAGGATTATGTATAGCCTTATAGTAAACAAGCAGGGAGCTGGGAGGATCAAGATGAGTCTAGGACCTTAGACCCTGAACTGAGATCATGACTTACACCAAAGGCAGCCACTTAACTGACTGAGCCACCCAGGGGCCCCCTGTAATAACAATCTTATTGGTATTTTTACTCTATTGTTTCTATACATTAAAAAAAAATCCCTTGAAAAGCCTCCAATTATTCTGACTTATCTATCAAGGCAATGGAAGTTATCTCCCTAGGTATCAATTATTGTTTATGTTACTGGTCTGGTTAAAAATTACCAAAGTTTTGGGCGGTTGGTCTTTAGACTTCTCCCCCCACCCCCGAAAAAACCTTAGTTATTTTTAGTGCGGTTTTATAGATTGTAAGTTTTCTTCTTTTAGAGATAGATACAGAGATAAACACAATTGTAAATATCCAATTTTGTAGTAAATAGCAATTAGATATTGGCCAAATTTTTCCTTTTTTGTTTACTTTTGGTACTGATCACTTTGAATATTTAGCTTTTTTATTTTTCCTATGTAGAAAAAAATGCTGAGATTGAAACTATATTTTCTTGAAATATCAGAATAAATATGAAACCATTAGGGAACCCTAAATATTAATCATGTAGCCTTATCTTCATTTTTAAATTTTTTCTGAAGAGATATTAACTTTACTAAACTTCCATGTAGAAAAGTAATGAAACATATCAACGGGGGTTGTCTTAATAAATGGTAAGGACATGACCTGTGAAACAACTGAAAGCAATCCATTTGCTTCCCTGTAGTCAGTCTTAGAGATCATTCCTGAACAATAGAGTCCTTTAAGTTATGTTTTGTTAATGACATGACGTAAGCATTATCATCAATATTTTGTAACTGGTTTACCAATGCCACAGTTTATTGTATCATAATATCTGATGTAATTTTGGAATATAGGTGGGGTTTGCTTGGATGAGATCTGGAGCCTATGACCAAGAAAGAATTTTTGAGCTGTCTTTGTTGTAACATGGTGGTTTTGTTAAAGCACGGGGACAGGATGGGTGGGCAGGAAAAGAAGCTGCTCCAGGCTTGTGAGGGGTGACTGATTATATATTTGGGAGTTAGGAGAAGTAAGGAAAAGGGATATTTCAAAAGGATTTTCACATGCTAAAGAGGACCTACAGGATACTGGAGGCCTAGTCATTGTCAAGTTAAGGTTGTTTTTCCCTCTAGCAAGGTACTAACATTAAGATAGCTGGGAGCTTCCTGGAAGAATGTCACACAAATCCCACCTGGGGGCAGAGGGTTACAAGGCTTCAGCTTCTGTTTTGTCCTCAGCTTGCCTTCAGTTCTCTCGTCAATATCTGTGTAAATATGGGCTGATAATCTGAAAGTAAAATGAAAGTATTGAAAACTATTTGAAATCAAATGGTGGCAATAAATACCTGCCTCTTTTTAAAGGTATAGGATCAATCTCCATAGTAAAAATAGCCAAATATTCTAAACAATTTAGATTTATCCAAATATTCTAAACAATTTAGGATCTATCTCCTTGGTAAAAGTATCCAAATATTCTAAACAGTTAAGTGAAAGAGCCAACCAAAAAGAAAGACAGATACCATATGATTTCACTTATATGTGGAATTGAAAAGACAAAACAAATGAGCAAAGGGGGAAAAACAGAGAGAGAGAGAAACAAAGGAAGAAACAGATTCTTAATCATAGGGAACAAAGGGATGTTTACCAGAGGGGGCTGGGTTAAATAGTTGATGGCAATTAAAGAGTGCACTTGCCCTGATAAGTATTGGGTGATGTATGGAATTGTTCTACTATGTTTTACTAATTGTATTTACTATATCATACACTTGAAACTAATATAATACTGTATATTAACTGGGAAACTTTAAGTAATTTTTTAAAAATAAAGAAAAAAACAATTAAAAAAATTATTAAAAATCAGATAATCTATAATTTCCAGGATTCTTGAACAGTGCGGAGAGCCCTCCTATGTTGAAATTTTGTTGGCTTAGATAATTTTCTTTTTTTTCTTTTTTCTTTTGGCTTAAATAATTTTCTAATGATAGTTTTAAATCCATGACTTGTATATTAAATTTTTGGCCTTTCTGAATATTTTAAAACTGTGTTATATATATTTTTTCTTTTTCAAAAAAAGTATGTGCTTTTTTTGTTCTTTAAGGGCTACAAGTCCTCCTTCCAGATTATCTTCAGGAGCGTTTTGTACAAGCAGCTTTGAGCTACATTGCTTGCAATTCAGAGGGAGAGTTTATCTGCAAGGACAATGATTGCTGGTGTCAGTGTGGTCCCAAATTTCCAGAATGCAACTGCCCCTCCATGGACATTCAAGCCATGGAAGAGAATCTTCTTCGAATAACTGAAACCTGGAAAGCCTACAACAGTGACTTTGAGGAATCAGGTAGGACAAATTTAAATGTAGCAGTTAAACTTTGCCAAAACAAATACTATATTGAAATGACTAGTTAATTCTTTTGGAAGAAACTATTATTACATAACTGGGAAGACTTTTATTTATTTATTTTTAATTTAATTTAATTTAATTTAATTATTTAATTTAAAATATTTTATTTATTGATTTGAGAGAGAGAAAAAGAGCATGGGATTGGGTGAGGGAAGAGGGAGAAAGAAGAATGGGAGAAGAAAACATGCTGCTGAGCAGGGTTGGATCCCAGGATTCTGGGATCATGATTTGAGCCAAAGGCAGCCTCTTAACCGACTGAGCCACCCAAGTGGCTCTATTTAATTTATTATTTATTATTATTCTTTCAAATAGACATCTGCATTACTTCTATTACCAGTGATTTCAGTATTTTCCTGAAAGCATATATGGTGCTTTGTGTATTGCTATGAATTATCATCACTAGAACCCAGACTGCTCTTCAGTTGATGTATTATTAGTCATTTAAGAAAGTCTTTGCCTTTCTCAATACAATAATTTATCATCTGATTTCTCTGATATCTTTCTAGACTTTTCTAGTTGTCCTTGAGTTTCACTTGTGAGGCAAAATGCAGAGAGCATTTGTTCTATACCTTCTTTACATTAACATGAGTCTCAGTAAAGTACACTTTCACTTAACTACTGATATTTTAATCAAATTTAGATCAGTTATGATTTTGTTGGTGGGTGTAGGTTTTTGTTATTTCTGAATTTTTATGAGTATATATATATATGTATTTTCAATATTGTTTCTTATTGATTACATAACCTGTTAATAGCTTTCATTTCATAAAACATTGAATTTTAATAAAAGATTAAAGCTATTTCAACATGAAATCTACAATATTATAAATATATATATAATAATACATGATTAAAGAATAACTAAAATCCTTAGAGTGTGGTAAGTATAATTATATAGTATTTAGCCAAAAATTTTGGAGTGAATTTCAAATGGGCAAAAGAGGTTTTAACTGCCAAAAGGTCAGACTTAAACACTCGATTATCAAAATTCTTCTGGTGATTAATTTAACCAAACACACTTAAAAGTGACAACAATATTCAACCTTCATTCATGATAAAAACTCCTTTAACAATTTAGACATGGAAGGCACGTATCTCAACATAATAAAGACCATATATGACAAGTCCACAGCTAATATCTGATAAGAAATAATGCAATTGATTGTTAAAAAAGAGCATCATCTTTTTGTGGAGTAGAACTACCACATTATAAACTAAAAGGGTAGATAAATAATATAGGAAGGATCAATGAGTTTATGATTTCTTAACATATTTTGATAAAAATAGTGCATAATAAATAATTCTTTTCAGTTTTAGTAATATTTCTATTTTATATAAACAGGAAAAACTGTCTAGAATAAAAAATCCTTATCCCCTTGAATTATTGGATTTTTTTTTAAGTTTTAAAGTTTTTACTTAAATTCCACTCAGTTAACATACAGTGTATTAGTTTCATGTGTACAATATGTGATTCAACATTTCCATACAACACCCACTGCTCATTACAAGTACACTATTTAATTCTCATCATCTATTTAACCCATCACTCCATCTCTGGTAACCATCAGTTTCTTCTTTTTTTATATTTAAAGATTTTATTTATTTATTTAACAGAGAGAGAGAGAGCTCAGGATAGGGGAACAGCAGGCAAAGGGAAAGGGAGAAATAGGTTCGTGGATGAGCAGAGAGTCCAACACAGGGCAGGATCCCAGGACCCTTGGATCATGACCTGAGTCAAAGGCAGACAATTAACCAACTGAGTCACCCAGGCATCCCCAGTTTGTTCTTGACAGTTAAGAGTCTGTTTCTTGGCTTTCCTCCTTCTCTTTTTTTCCCCTTTGTTTTGCTACTTAACTTCCACATATGAGTGAAATCATATGGCATTTGTCTGTCTATAACTGACTTATTTTGCTTGCATAATGCTCTCTAGCACATCCATGTCATTTGAAATGGCAAGATTCCATTCTTTTTATGGCTGAATAATATTCCAAATCTATCCAGTCATCAGTTGATGGATACTTGGGCTGTTTTCATATCTTGGCTATTGTGGGTAATGCTGCTACAAGCATTAGGATGCATATATCTTTTTGAATTAGTATTTTTTTATTCTTTGGATAAATACCTCATGGCACAATTTGCTGGATCATAGGATAGTTCTATTTTAACTTTCTGAGGAAACTCCATACTGTTTTTCGGAGTGGCTGTACCAGTTTTCATTCCCACCAACAGTGCAAAGGACATCCAAATCAGCAAGAAAGAAGTAAGACTTTCACTATTTGCAGATGACATGATACTTTACATAGCAAATCTAAAATATTCCACCAAAAAACTGCTAGAATTGATAAATTCAGTAGAGTCAACAGAATACAAAATCAATGTACAGAAATTGATTGCATTTCTATACATCCCTAATGAAGCAGGAGAAAGAGAAATTAAGGAGTCAATACCATTTATAATTACAGCAAAATCAATAACATATCTAGGAATAAGCCTAAAGAATTTCTAATTGTGAATTTTTCTTTCTAGTTTTCCCAGAAGAATGCTAAGATGCCACGTATGAGACATCTGTCATGTTTTAGTCCTGTAAACTACCTGATGTTTAAAAATAATTATGGAATACAACACTTTTAGATAAATTATAATATGCAGTAGTCTCCCTAAGGTTAAATTTTAAAAAACAAACTGAGGTGTCTGAGTAGCTTATTCAGTTAAGTATTTGACTCTTGATTTCAGCTCAGGTGTTGATTTCAGGTTCCTGGGATAGAGCCCTGTTTCCAACGCTGCTCTCTGTGGGGAGTCTACTTAAAGATCTTCTCCTTCTGTGCCTTCTCTCTCTCTCTCTCTCTCTCTCTCTCTCTCAAATAAATAATCTCTAAAAAAAATTTAAAAATAAAAAACAACTTCCATTTCATATCACAGTGTATGATAGATAGGTAGACCAGAAAATTCTCAGAGCCTGTCTATATTTGTGGAATCATACAAGAATGCTACCCTTTTGCTTTGCCTTTATTTTGTTTCCAGGTAGAATGTAGTATATTGAAGTAGGACAGCACTTTCATTGGTAGTAACTAGAAAGATGGATAATTTTTTTAATTATGTTTTTCAAAGACATAATAGATCACAGAAGCAACCAAACTAAATGGAATAAAATCCCTAACAGGAGATGTAAGCTGAGGATTCACATTTTTCTTTCCCTCCTTTATGTCTCCCTTCCTCCCTCCCTCCCTTCCTTCCTTCTTCTTTTCTTTTTTCTTTTCTTCTTTTCTTTTCTTCTTTTCTTCTCTTCTCTTCTCTTCTCTTCTCTTCTCTTCTCTTCTCTTCTCTTCTTTCTTTTCTTTCTTTTCTTTTTTCTTTTCTTTCTTTCTTTCTTTCTTTCTTTCTTTCTTTCTTTCTTTCTTTCTTTTTTCTTTCTTTCTTTTTTCTTTCTTCTTTCTTCTTGTGAACATTTGCTTAATTCTGTAAACATTTGACATTTCTTGATTTAGAGTAGAAGCTGAGGAACTGTGTGTTCCCCCACACAAAAAGTAGCTGAAGGAAGAAAGAAAAACCAGCAAAACTTCTAGTGGTTGTGGAGATTGGACTGACAAAATTTAGATTTGATGGGTCTAAAGAAGTTCAGTTTTAATATAAAGTCTTTACTGAATTTAGATAGTGGTGGATGCTACAGAACTATTCAAAAGTCTCTGAAAGCAGAATGAAGTTTATCACAGACTTTCAAGAGCTTAGACAAAAACTCTCTAGAGGGAGGAGCTCGAAAATAAAACTGGCAAGGACGGAAAACCCTACAGAAAATGATTAATTGACACAGTTTCTACAACTGCTTTTCCCTGGGGCACATTTATCAGTTCAAGGCAGATTTAGAAGCTGAGAACCTAGGATTAGCTCCTGGAAAATGCTGCTCTTCCAGAACAAGAGAAGCCAGAAGAAAATATGGCAGTTACAGTAGATCAAATTGAGAATATTGGAGACTTATTTGAAGGTATTTAAATTCATGGCTAGTCTCCTCTTTAAGGACATTTGCCTTATTTTGAATCTACCTGTGGCAGATGACTAAAGAGATAAACTAAAACCTCTGGGTGATAAAATTAGATCTTTGCCATATTATAGACCTGAGGAAGCAAATGCTCAAAAAGGGGATACTTGAAAGTTTGGAAAGACCACACTTTAACAACAGGGGAGAATAAGAGGTATATTGATTCCTATACAATTATAACCCAGCACTAATATAGTTTAAATCCTGATCTTAGGAGTTAATCTTATCAGCATCAACTCCCTACAGTGTCTGTTAAATATGAAGAGGGTGACCTCTTGAGGATGAAAACGTTTTCTAAAGCCTCTGCAGTTCTTTTTATACCTGATGGACCTGAAACCCCAATTTACAACGAGCACACAAGACCATGTAGCTAATTTCAAAGGGAAAAGAAACTAGACAAGAGATGTAAGAAGATCCCGGTATTGAAATTAATAGGAAAGATTTTGGGATAATTATTATTAAAATGTTCAAAAACTAAAGGAAAAAAATGATCATATGGATAAAGACATTGGAAAGTTCATCAGAGATTTGAAATATATGAAAGTAGACTAATGGACATTCTAAAACATAAAAATACAATACCTGAAATCAATAACTCAAAATATTGTTTTAATAAGAGTTACGCACAATTGATGAAACTAGTGAATGTGAAGACAGGTTAATAGAATACACAAAATGGAAGCAGTAAAGAAAGCAACAACAAAATATTGGATAAGTACATAGATGATATACTAATAAAAGGTCTAACATATTTTTGAATCTGAGACACAGGAGGAGTAGATAGGAAAATGGCATAAACAATATTCAAAAACATAATGGATACAATTATAATCTCTAGAATAACTCTAAAATAAGAAAAAATGTTTAATTGAAATCTAGAATAAGAAAATCAAATAAAAATTATTTGATTACCCCCAAAAAGGACAATAAAGTAGAGAACAGGAGAGAAATATTCAGGAACAAATAGATAAATACAGTGTACAAGGAAACATTTAGATTGTCTTATCAATAAATTGTGTTGGTTCAGATATGAACACACTACAATGGTTATTATATTAGACATTCTATTTTTAATTACATCGAATATTCTAAATAAAAGACCACAGGATGATTAAAATAACTAATAATAGTAGCAATAAAATATTATCTGCTACTTACTAGGATATACCAAGGCCATAGATAAATTGAGGTCAAAGATAGAAAAATATGTAAAGTAAACATTAGTCAAAAAATACTAAATTATTATGCAAGATATATTAGTTGAAATAAAAATATTTTATGACAATAACATAGACAATCCAACAGGAATATATAATTATTAATTTATATAACTACAAAATAAAATTGTACCCTACCAGTTAAATGGTCAAGGTAGACTTTATTTAAGACTATTGCAATAAAGGAGAGAGACAGTAGGGAAGATATTTAACTCAAATCCTCTGAAACTAAAGGCAGAAGGCTTTTCAAAACACTAGGATTAGCTCATGGAAAAGTACTGGACAACAGGAGCAGGAAGACTGGTCAACATGATCAGGCTAGCTGTGTTTGCTAATTGCCCCTTAGTTAAGCTTGTCTTCTACTTTCCCACAGAGACTGGGAGATAGATGTGCTAGCTCTTTTTTCTCAGATGATTACATTTCAAAATGATGACTCTCAGATCCTTGGGAAAGACATTATGGTTTATAAAAGATTTACATCTTAAAAGGAACACAGAAAGATTTTGCAACTGCAAGTTTTCAGATGAAAAGGGAGATCAAGTGCCTATAGTCAAGAAGAAACCTGTTTAAAATTTAGTCAAGCTAAAAACAATGCTGTGAATAGAATCTCAAATACTGACTGTAAAATAAAGAAAAAATCCTGAAATTTAAAATTTCTACATCATATGATTGCATTCATATGTGAAATTTAAGAAACAGAGCAGATAAACGTAGGGGAAGGGAGGGAAAAATAAAATAAGATGAAATCAGAGAGTGACACAAACCATGAGACTCTTAACTATAGGAAAATTAATAATTATTATTCTTCAGAGAGTGACAATGTTTGATTGTACTTATATGTGGTTTTTCTAATTTCTAATATTGAAAAAATTTCTATTTAATTTTTTGTTTCTATTTATCTGTTACAATTGGTATGTAGTGTATTTAGCTGATTCACACTTAATTTACATCTTTAGTAAAACCACATTCACTTACTCACACTTGGAACTAAATAACAGGTAAAATATTGTTTTTATTGAACTCTTTTTAACACTTGTAAAATGTATCAAAGGCACATTTGATAGCTTTGAGAAGAGCTTTTATTGAAAAATAAAACTTCCTCTATTTTTGCCTCATAGAAATAAACACATTTAAGTAGTAGCCATGAGGCAGATTTTGTATTGGGAAAAGTTTTCAAATATTCTCACCACCCACAGGCTTCTATAAGTTGGTAGACTTTATTCTAGGTTACTTTGTCTGTAAGGAAATGCATCAATTTATTAAACTTTCCTGATGATTAAGAAAGATGATTATGTTACTTTTAAATATTTAATTTAACTGAAATTGACCTTTTTTAATGCGAACTATTACTATACCTAAAATATGTTTTTATTAAAGCTGAAGAAAAAATCAGTTTGTATTTATTTTATCAGATTAGAATGTGCATCTGAATTTCAAAACACATATAGCATGAAGTGTGAAAATCTGTATATTAGAGTATATAGTAACAACATAGAATGCTAATACCAATCACCACACAAAAAGGAAGAAAATAAATTTCAGATTTTATTGGGTCAATCTGTTGTACATTTTCTATTATCACTAAGTATAAAAATAAATCATTAGGCCAGATAAGTGTAGAATGCTAAGCCATTTTTATATTTGATTATATGATTCATTTTGCTCTGTAATACAAGTCCTGAAAAATAAACTTCTTACAGCTTGCCAAAAAAGTGTCAGAAAATTTCAAAATAGAATCTATTGTTTTTTCTTATCTTGTGACCTGAGGGAATTTTGGTTGTAAGAACTATATTCAAATAAAACTTTTCAATCTCTACCTTTACGTTTTCAGAAATAAATCAACATTGTTTAATAAAAATAATGGTGGCATATATGTAATGATTATAGTGAAAGAAAGGATATAGGTTAAAGATATAGGGAAATCTAGATGCCGACAAAAAAATGAAACACACACACAGGAAGAGTAACAAAACTGATTTATGTGTTTTGTTTAATTAGATAAAAACAACTTTGTAGCCAATTACTTAGAGACCAGTTCTATCCAGGAATAAAGAAACTGGAAATCCTTAAATTTTTACAGAGAGATTGAAATAAATAAACGTCAAATTTATTTTGACTTGGATTATGCAACTGTTTACTAAAGTTGCTAGAAAAATAAAGAACTAAATATAAATATAGAATCATTTCCATATAATATTCTACATTTTCCTTAATTCTTCTTTGGATGAATAAAAACCTTAATTATTTAAGCTATAACTATGAAATATGATGTTACAAGTAATAACTAGTTTTTTTAAAGATTTTATTTATTTATTTGTTTGAGACAGAGAGAGAGACAGAGAGAGAGAGAGAGAGAGAGACAGACACAGGCAGAAGGAGAAGCAGGCTCCATGCAGGGAGCCTGATGTGGGAGACTATATTGGGTCTCCAGGATCATGCCCTGGGCTGAATGTGGTGCTAAGCCACTGAGCCACCCGGGCTGCCCAATAACTAATTTTTTAAAGTAATAATTAATCTTGACAAAAAATAAAGTGCTTGGTTTGCATAGAGCACAAATCTTATAGAATCTTTTTGACATAGCATCTTTACTCTTTGGAAATATTGTTATCACCTGGTATGTGGGCAATCTAAGGTGTATTGTATGCTGTCAACATAAATTTTTATCAAAATCATGTCCTATTAAATGTAATATATTCATTTTATAAACCAAAAAATAGCAGCTGGAGGCCACCTTGTAATAGATATTGTCTAGGTCTACTTCTAGAAAACACTGCCCATTTGACACGTCATCTGAAAAATGAATAAACTTTCTAATGCTATCATGGCAAAATGTATGTACTATAAAAGTTAGGTTAACTCTATTTAGAAATGTTAAAATATAAATATCTATTTCCTCTTGGCTTTTTAAAAATGTAGACAATTATTAATTTTTCCCCAAAACAGTTTCTCCCTCAGATGATAGTTAAATATCAGTTTATAGAAAAAGAATATTTTCCAGAGAAAATAAGTATCTTAATAAAAAATTTGAATTTTAACTAGCTGTCCAGTTTACATGTTATAATCTTTAATAAAATCTTACTGTTTGCTGCTCTGTAATCATTCCTGCACCCTGATACTAAAGTATCCCAAATTTCCTTTGAGGAACCCCCATTTCCATTCTTAGAATTGCAGTGTGTGGTACTTAGCTCATAGTGAGATCCAGAACTGCTCTCTGGTTAATGCAAGCAAATCACAAGAATCCATTTCCCCTAGGTACATAGGTCAGTTTAAGACACATGAATAATTGGGTCAATGAGACCCAGAAATATATTTCCTAAGAGCATTTGAAGATGAAAGATTCTTAATTTTTCCACATAGCTATGGGGAATTCTATTAATTTTTCTTCTTAGATATGAAAGAAGAACATAATCATAAGAACAGTAGAGAGCCATCTTGCAATGATAGGAGTTGCTTGAGCCATGCAAGGTAAAAAAAAAAAAAATTATTTGGTTACATTTTTTGCTGCTTAATCACTCCTGCTACAAGCTCACATTTTCTTTAGTTTCAGTTACATGAATCAATAAATTTCCTCCATTTTGCAGCCAATTATAGTTGATCTGCCATATAGGACAGGCTAATAATAAAGCAGTAATAAAGAAGCCCACAATATCTTTGGATTCTAACATTAAAATTTATTTCCTCCTCACTTAACCATTGCAAGTTTGCTAAGGACTTTGCTCTCTCCCCTCATTCTAAGACTCAGGCTGACAGACCAGCCAGGCCTCATGTGGAAAAGTGATCACCAAGGACAAGGAAAAAAAATATATGGTAGGCTATGTGTATACTAAGTCGAAATGCTTAGCCAGAAAGTGATATAAAACACAAATGCTAAATTTCATTGACTAAAATGAGTTATCCTGGCTTGTCTCAAAAAAAGGCCTTTCTCTAAAAAGAAATCCTTAATATTTATTTAAAAAGCTGAGGGCACCTGGGTGGCTCAGTGGTTGAGCATCTGCCTTTGGCTCAAGTTGTGATCCCAGTATCCTCGGATCGAGTCCCCCCTCAGGCTTCCCAAAGTGAGCCTGTTTCTCCCTCTGCCAGTGTCCAGATCTCTCTCTGTATCTTTCATGAATAAGTAAATAAAATCCTAAAAAAAATAAATTTAAAAATAAATAAGAGCTGTAATGACTCCACTATTTTGATCATTAGATATTGCATTTCCTCTTCTTCTCAGATGCAGAACATTCCCCCATCCCCATGAAAGACAGAACATAAGTCCTATCTATTACTAGGTCCAGCTCAATGGGTGAAACTCGGCAGTGTCTTAATCCAATCTAGATGTGGTTTCCTTTTTTTATAAAGACATGAACCAAAAAGCAAGTTATGTATCCTAGACATGCCATACACCAGGGTGGAATCAACCGGGATAATTATAGTAAGCTCTTCTACCCAGAAAGCGGAAAAATAGAGAACACAAAGCAAACTTGCTGGTAGCAATTATGAAATTCTATTCGGAAGACATTTTGAGGGCCTCTAACCTGGGGGTGGAGATTATTCCTTGATTTGTTCTCAATTTTTCTCTCTGGGAGTGGCTCTCTTATCTACTATTTCCAACTTTCAATATATGTGTGATCTTTCTATTCCACTTCCCCCTTGGCCATATGTGAGGTGAGAATTGGAAATGTGACTAAGGAACAGCTTTCTCAGTCTGCTCTCTGCCCAAACATGGAGAATCGAAGGTCATTTTAAACCTTAAACTTAACATGTTTTGTTTTGTTTTGTTTTGTTTTGTTTTGTTTTTTAAACCTGGAGTCAGGGTTTATTTAGAAGTACAACTTATGTAAAAATTTATTGACCATTTATCCATTTGAGTTCAATCAATTCATTGGGCCAATAGTCACACTCACAATTTTCCCTAAAGGTGTTTTCCATATTTGCTATATTTCTTTTCTTTTGCATCCTATTTCCCTACCTACATCTCTCATTTGAGTCAAGGGATTTTATTAGACTTCTTTATTTATGCCTTGTCTAATTAAGAATATTTACTGAGTATTAAAACTTGGATTTACACCCTAAGATTCATTAGTCAATTTTGTGATCATGATGAAAACATGGAGGCCACACACTAAATTTTGTAATTGCTATGGGATTGACTTCTAATTGGCCACTGTGACTAAATCAATTGTTTTAATATTGGGAATTGAGAAGCAGTTGCCTCTTTCAAGTCTACCTCATTCATTACTTCTCTTTTAGTCCCTTTTATTTCTGCTTTCAAACTCACTTATTCTTTTCTAAGTTTTAGATAGTACACCAGACAGAAAGCCTAGGTAATGCAATAAAAATGCACAACCAAAAATTTGCTTTGAATATGACATTCCAGTTTATTTTTTTCCTCACTCCACTTGTTCAGTGTAAGTTGGTTTACAGATTCTTCTTTATGTCTCTTTACTCCAGGACTTAGGCTGACACCACAACCTCCACCTGGAGCAATGTGTCACTGTGACAAGGGATAATACCCTGCCATACCTTACCAGAAGCAGTCATTGGCAACAGAACTAACATTCTATTTTCTGACATTTTCCCTGGTACTTTGAGTTTATTAGGTACATGATCTTCATCCTCACTTACCAGAGGCAACAGTTTTACTAGCATTTCCCCACTGCTTAACTGAGATTGTCATTAGTCCAGCTCTGATAAAGTGTTCTTGACACATTCATGATCCATTAAGTCAGTGTCACAACTGTAGGCTTTTGCTTTGTCCAGCACAGCCTCTGCGTTCCATTTCCGGTTCCCATTTCTGTATAAGTCAACATCAGCTTGGGAAGACTGCAATAAGAAACACCTCTGAAATGTCAGCCACAAACAAAGTTCACCTCTCGCTTATCCTGCATGCCCACCCAGGCTGGCTGGTCTTTGCACTGCACTGTCCTCACTCCTAGATTGAGGCTAAAGGCCATGCGACCACCTGGAATCGTTTGCTTATGCAGGTGGTGAAAGGAGTACAGTACATTGTCACTGTCTCTTATGTGAATTGCTGGGAATTAATGTGAATTTGCTGGGAATTAATGTGAATTTGCTGGGAAGAAATTCGCATTACCTATGATCGCATTTCATAGCCAAGCCTAACAAAGAAATGCCATTTTACCATATGCCTACATAAGAAAATGATCCAGAATAGTTGTGAATACCCAAAATGTCAGCCACTGTTGATTTTTCAGATACAACTAAAAAATCATATTCTATATCACCTAACTGTATAATCTTAGGTGGGAATATATGTTTTGCTCCTTTCTGAAATTTTATAGTTCTTGTATTTGTCAGGGATTAGGAGATATTAAGTGAACTTTGACACATTCAGTCCACTGTTTACCAGCCATTTTGTCCAAACTAAATACCTCAACATCAGATAAACAAACAAGCTTTTTCAGTAACAAGTTGCATGATCATTAGCAAATCATTTAATCTCTTAAAATTTTGGTTACCTCGTTTGTCATTCAGTTACCTTATTTAGATGAAAGGAACTAGATATAAAATTCTAAATTAACTATCACAAATAATATTGCCTTCTAATGGGTAGCTTTTTGGCAATTATATGCTTATGTATAATGTACTTGTTTTCAAGATATTGGTAATTGAAGTACAAGAGTAAGGGAAAGAAAAGTTTTTTATAACATGAAGTCTTAGTTATGATTCTCATAATATCTATGTATGTTTTAATTTGTTGTGATAATCTTTTATTGGATACACTGTAACTTATAGATATCCTCAGCACTAGAGAAAGTATTCAGCTTCAATACTGATATAGCAAAATCAATTTGGTTTTCACTGCTGTCCTGATTGGTCAGCATTTCTGCTCTGATTCATCAATGACTGATTGTATCATATTTAATATATTATGAATATCACCTTTGCCATTACCAAATTTTATTCTGTACTTCAATTAATTTTTTAACATCATCTGAAATAAGATGGCTATAGAGTGCCAAGCAGGTGTTTTATGTAACGATTCCTGATTTAGATCCCACAAGGCTTTCTGCCAAACACAATCTACCTGTTCTAGTTGGCCTGATGTATTTCCATACCTAGATCAGTGTCATCATCCCAACTATCTAAAAAGAGTTCAATGTTTCTTGAGGGCAGAGAACATCATATCTCTTTTTGTCATTTCACAAAAAACTAGTAAAATGTGCTATATTTAGTAGACACACTGTACATCACAGTATATGTTGATTGATTGATGAATGAGATAACAAAAATATGTGTGGCCAGACACTGCCCAGGAATTAATTTCGATCTACCTCATTCACTGCCTCTTGGACTGTCACAGTGACTATAACATCATTCATCTTTTCAATAGGTACACTCTAAAAAAAAATTCTAAAAAACAAAAATACTTTACCTCATATTTTTATGTAGGTATTTTGAGGGATTTTTTTTCTTATTTTCTCTCACTCAAATCTGAATAAGAGCATGAACTGCCATGTATTTCTCCTCATAATAAGATGAGAGATGATATAGATGCACCAGAACACAAAGATGTAATGCTTTTTCTATCAGTTTGAATTTATTTGTTATGAAGAATTATCTCTCAAGATATGCATGTGTTTGTTCTAAAGCTATCATAGTCATTATTTATTAGAACTCATAATTTGGTCATCTATCTGGTTTAGCCTGAAACAAATCATTCAAGGCTTGGATTCAATATCATAAAAGCAAAATAAGTGGTGACTTCATTAAGTGTTTTATTGTTTGTTTTCTCATATAGACATAGACTGTGGCAAAGAGAGATTAATAAATAAGACTCTATGTTCAGATAATTTTTATTGCTACTGTATGGTTGGTTTTATAAAAATATAAGTGATGACCTTCCAAGGTTGCATGCACTTAATGCTACTTTTTGGATCATTTTGATAAAAATGGTTATTCATTTCACCTATAAACTTTAGGAAACCAGGACAAAGGCTTTGAGCACTCAGTGCATTCATGCCTTCTACAGTGACCACATAATGGTCACACAGACTTTGTTAAACTCTCTAATGTAGTATACACAGTACTTTGCATATTAACTATTTCATTGTGTACATATGTCTAGATATTATTCCCTTAATATGACAAACTAACAAGTAATTCTGTTCATCCATTTTCAGATATTGCCCTATGTTTTTTTAAATTTCATTATTTTGGTAAAGCAAATGAATCAGCTCTCTATATAGGTAGAGAGTTAATATTGTTTTTTACATGAAATGCTTTATCAGTTACCTCACTGATAAATGAAGACAGCAGTATATGGAATTTTAATCTGGATTTTTATATACATGCTCATAATCCAATGGTAGAACAGCAGAAATCAACACAAAGTCAAGGTATATCCCATAAAAATTTTATTTGGTCATCAAGTCTTTAAAATTAGATATTTAAAGTATATAGCAAAATTTCCAAATTGCCAAGTGAAATTGATATGTAGCATATAACTGTGGTTCATCTTCTTCAGCAACTTATTTCTGGCTCTCATCCTTATGGGTACCTAAAAAAATTGACCTTGCATCACCCTTGAAGTTAGATGTGGCCAGGTAACTTGTTTTGATAAAGGAAATGTAAGAGGAAACAATGTCATTCTCTAGAGGAAGCTTTCAAAGCCAGACACAATTTGTTAGGTTTGCTTCCTCTGCCAAAGTAATTGATGATATTTCAGATGATAAAGAGTCTGACAGTTTGTGTCACTGAAGGGACAGTGGGCAATATAAACCCAGCCACCGTGTAGTGGATATGTGATCTGAGCAAGAAATGTATCTTTTCTGTGAAATCCAGCAATATTTTGGTATGCTTGTTATGTTGGAAAAACGTAGCTTATGCTGACTTACATATAGGAATAGGCTATACTTGGCATTTCACTGTTAGTGAAAGAAACATAGAGATTGGTATTATGATTTATTTACATAATTTTAAAAAGTAACATTATGAGATTTTCGGTTTGATTGCTCCCTCTAAGAAATCATTATAACCATTTCTTATACTTTCCAAATTTATAACTTAATGGGTTTCATAGAAAGTATATAGACCGTTTAGACACACTTTAGACTTTATGCCTTTTATTCTTTAAAATAACCCTGCAAAGTACTAATATTATGCTTGTATTTTTACTTTCACTTTCACTTTCCAGATAAGAAAGCTAGGGCTAACGCATGCTGTCATTTGTTCAACACATCTCATACGTGGTAAAGTAAGAATTCAAGCTATGAACTAGAGGTTGCAATAAGCCCCCTGTAATCAAAACTGAATACACATAGGCAATACCTAAGATAGACACAGGAAATGGCATTGTCACTGTGTTTTATATGCATATATGAAATATGATGTTGATAACTAAGTCCACATGTCTTAAATTCACCTAAATGCTCACAGTGAATTTTATATGTCATCATCTGCTTATTTCACTATGGAATGATGGAAAACTCTAGAGCCAGAAGAGATACTATTTTTATTTAGAGTGAGTTGAATTCCATGGAAATCAAAGTTAATATTTGCTAACTACATGTCAGCAAGGCTCTAATTATTTTTAAAGGTGGCAATCTAGGCTGTAACACTAGTTATTATGAGAGTAGTTTTGTATCTCTTTTTCTAAAAAAATCAATTCTTTCATTACTGTTATGATAATTCAAGATTTTATATACATTGATAATTGCAAACTTGTGGAGCATAGCCAGGTTACTCATAACAAGTATTAAATGTGTGTGCAAGAGATATATCTCCTGTGGATTAACAGTAGTTCCTTCAACCTTCTCTGTTCTCTTAGAGTGACACCTATAGTGTGCACATAGCATCTGCCACACAGCTAAATGGCCTGTCACTGAGAGTCTCATTTAATTTTGTTATCTTGCTAGTATGATCTTAACAGCTAACTGTGAAGAAGAAATAACCCTCTGTTGGCAAAAGTCAGTGCTTCATTTAAGGAGTTGACAAAGTGTTAGTGGAAAGATCTTGAAGTTAATTGGCAGCAAAACAAATGTGTGGTGTTATGTCAGATTGTCAGGTAGCTGTGTTGTGTGAACCCTGAGCAGGTATCATCTTAGGAAGGTTGACCAAATTTGTCGCACTGGCTATGCAAGATAACACACAGAGAATAACAAGATAAATTTCCCCAAACAACACTTGAAGCATAAAGACATGCCTCAACTCTTAAAACTGACAGGTACTTTAGTGGCCAGTTTGTCAAACCTTCTACCTAATGAAAAATCCTCTGCCTCATACAATTTAATGTTGATTATTTAACTTCTATGTCCAGTAATGGGGAGCTCATGTATCCCAAAGCTGAAGAGCATGAGTTTGAACGGCTCTAATTATAAGATTACTTATTTATTTTGAAGTTTTAGTTATTCCCCAGTTTTCTGCAAAAATAGCATGATGTTGCTGTGTGCCAAAATGTACGTTACTCTACTTCTGTCTAAAAGCCTTAGTCCTCCTCCATGTAGTAGTACAAATGTCCACCCCCTCTTCCATAGGTCACTGCTTTTGGATGTTTGCATACAACTATCACATCCTCTTTGTTAGCTGTTCTCGCAAAATCAATATTCCAAATCTCTTAGATGACTCTTTATTTCTAAATCATTAACAATCCTCATAATCCTTTTGGGATTATTTCAGTTCGTCAGTAGAAATCAGAACTGAACACAGTGCTATAAATGTGGTTTCATTAATGTAAAATAAAATAAATAAAAAAAATTACCTCTTTTATTCTGGACATATGCAGACTAAGAGTCTGTTAACTTTTTGGCATCTATATCATACTTAGCACACACATTGAGTAGTGAACAAAATTTCTAAGTGTTTTTCAAATAATCTTCTAATAAGTCAGATCCCCTCTCTTTGTTTGAACACATACATAGAAAGGGAGAGGTTTGTTTTGTTTTGTTTTTAAATAAATGATGGACTTCACTTTGTTTTAGCATTTCTGTCATTGTTGTGCTCCTTGAGTTCTCTAATGGATTTTGATTGCATCATGGACTAAAATTGTCTTTTAAGATTTCTTATTAATCATTGGCTATTGTTCATTTGTTTTAACACAACAGGTCAAATACAGAACCCTGTCATAAACCACACTAGGATTTCCCTGGAATTTGAGAATAGTTCCATATTAATTTTTGTAATTTGAATTGCCCTTTTATACTTCGTTCTTGATATGCCTAAAATAACATTCCATGATTTCTGTGTTTTTAAATATAACCCATTTAGTAAAATAATGTGCCCTAATTTAGCCCTAATTTGGAAACGGCTCACTTGCAAAATTATTTTAAGCTATGGCTGGTCTGCTCTCAGCAATGGTTAAACTTAACCACATAAACAAATATTTTAGGATATTTTTTTAGCCTGATGCCATTCCTTACCCTCTTGTTCTGCACTCAGTGGTTATCTAATTATAATTTGCCTTAATGCAAACTTTCCCACAGAAAAATATGATCTTAGCATTCCATTCTTTCTATAAATCCTTAAGGCTCATGATAAAGGTACATGGTGTCACTGTAGTATTAAATTCTGTTCTAGGTTTGGAAGCAAACGGTCAAGAAGCAAAATATATGGAAGTTGGAGGGAAAGGATGTATCCTTTTCTTAGCTTTGCAAGCCTTGTTCTAAGTATGGTTAACATACACCTGACTTTTTAAATAATATTTTTAAGTTAATATCTATATAACCAATACTCCAACTTCAAACTCATCATTTCTTCTCCCCACCAAAGGACATAGTCTGCTTCTGAATGCATAAAGGCCAGAATACTCTTTTACCCAACTCCAGTTCACATCAGTAAGAACAGGCACAGTAACAAGTGATATTAGAATCTCAGACCTCTACGACAACATGCATTTATTTATCCTTTGCACTACATGTGTGCTCAAAGTCAGCTATCCTCTGTTCCTGCTTCATCAGAGACCCAAGCTGACAAAACAGTCTCATTTGAACAGGGAAACTTTTCCCTTGGTCCTGGCAGTCAAAAAAAGAGAGGAACAGTACCAGCATCAAATTCAGCTGGCATCAGTGTTCAAGAGGGAAGACAACTGACCTTAACCAACCCAGGCTTAATGTCTAATAACTGACAGTTCTGAAGTGTTACCAGAATTCTTTTCATTTTTAAGAGAGGCGACTTATTTCAAAGAGTCTCTAAGCACTAAGATTGTGGATTGTATAAATTAATGCAAGGAAAAGCACAAACTGTGAGATAGATGGTAGGTTGGGTTATTTCGCAAACAGACTCTAAAATCTCCTCATAGTTTCACAATCTTTCAATGTGGATAAATATATGAGAGATCAAATAGTATGTCCTACACATTCAGTATTTGAATTCCTCCTACATAAGATCTGGGCATTGATGGGTGAGCTTCTTAAGGTGATCAGATTACTCATGCTCTTTGAAAATATCCATTTAAACTTTTAGATAGCATTACATTTTTTTTTTCATTAAATTCCACCGGTATATATCTCCTTCATTTCTAGCCACTCACATGAGTTCTGTCCTCCAGAGCTACACTTAATGAATCTTGGTATCTTTTCCATTTAGATTTTGAACTATTTGAAGTAAAATGATTTATTACCATTGAGTCTTATTTTCACAGGCTAAATATTTATTACCCTGCATTTCTTTCCATTATATGGCAGCCTCAAATTTCTGCATTATACTGCTTAATAATTTTTTTAAAGATTTATTTACTTATTTTAGAGAGAGAGAGAGAGAAAGAGATCAGAAACAGTGGGTGGGGAAGAGGGAGAGAATCTCAAGCCGACTCCCGGGGTGGAGCCCTTGACAGGGCTTGACCACAGGGATCATGACCTGAGTGACATCAAGAGTTGGACACCTAACTGACTAAGCCACCTAGGCACTCCAATATCTATTTTTTTAAATTTTTAATTTTCCTCCTAAAGTTTGTTTTATATACACTTTAGGCATAACCTACTTTGCACAGAATGGGAAAAATCAACTGGGATCTTATCTAGAGAGTGTTTCCTGATAGTTTGTCTTTTTTTTTTTTTTTTTTTTCTGATAGTGTAAGTCCTGATGAGGTCTCTTTCATCAAGGCAAAATTCAAATAGCTTTTACTCAATATCAATTTGCTTTAATTAATTCACATTTTATTTCAAATTAATACCAAATTTGAAATGATGTCTGTATACCAAAGCATTTTAGCAGTTTAATTAAAAAAAGAGATTACTTTCATATAATGTAATTAGCAATTGCATTTAAATGCCCTCAAGCCCAGTATTTATTATAAATGCCAATTTACATTATATTATGCTACTTATGATTGGATAGTCTTATTTCTGTGAAAAACATTCACCAATGTTTCAGTTTGAAATGTATTTCTAATTGTGCAATAAGAGCAGGAACAGGTAAGAAACCAACAAGTCCTTAGATTCCATCCTTGATATTTTTTTCCTTCCTGATATCTTACTTTCTGCTAAAAATGCATACTTGTATTTTGAAGTGCTCAGATGAAATACAAGGTATTTACCATCAATAAGGTCTCCAAGGAGAAACTACATCTGTTCAACAATTTTTAAGACAATGCTTGAACTTCTTAACGTTTTTAAATTCCAAGCCAACTTTGATGATAACATTCTAGGATGTGAAAATCCTTCCCAGGAGGGTGGAAAGCTGTAGAGGAATCTAGTTAGTTGAAGTTCTAAGAAATAGATTTTTAAAAGAGAAATACATTTGTAATATGTATCTTTTAAAAATGTTCTTTGTTCTCTTTTTATCTTAACACCACCCCATGAATATTTCTTTGGAAAATCCAATGCAGTTTTTTTAAACAAAACATTGTCGAATAAATATATATTTTCTTTAATGAGCTATACAGCATTGAAAAGTACTATTTATTTCTATAACATAGCAGTGATAACTTCATCTCACACCAGCAATAAAGTCCTGGCCCAGTCTAATAATACTGTTGTTGAGAGATAATGATATATAAATTTGAATTATATATAATTCAAATAGAATTATATTTTACAGAGATCACCCTGGTACACAAAGAGGAGTAAGTGCAAGTCAATATGGTAACACATATGTCAGAAATCACTAATCCCCTGGGAAGGTTGTAAAAATTGTAGTTGTTTATGCCATATTTACCATCATAGTACCTGAGTGTAGTGGGCCTCCTTATGCATTTTATAAGTGGTACTATTTGTGAGCAGATTGTTCTCACAGTTAATAACACTTTTCTACCATTTTCAGATGACTAACTAATCAAAATTTAAGATTTCAGAACCATGTCAATGTCTCAGAGAAGTATCTAATTTGCTAAGACCTAAGTATAAAAGTAAATGTTTCCTGCAATCTACATGCGTAGGAAGGTGATTCAACACCTGTGCTCCATTTGCACAGTATGCTTTCTCTGGGTAGAGACAAAAATATGAACCATGTTATGTCTGAGTTCATGTTCTGTATATTCCATTCCAGTTAAATTCTAAATTCATTCCAAGTCTAAAATTGTCTCAAGATGAAATGAATAGTGTTTGGAACCATGCAGAATGAGGAATAGGTACTGAGTAGGCAGAAGAGAGAAAATTATGAAGATTGTGTCCTCAAAGAATTCAAAATCTATTTGGGGAGATAGATTTTAATAGCTGATGCTAATATAAATGAGACACGGGTATACTCTAGGTGATATTTGTACAAGGAAGAAAAATAAAGGTTGGTGTGATGAGAAGATGAAGTGAAGTGAGCTTCTGGGGAAGTGAACACTTTAGCTACCCCTCAAAGAGTAAGTAGCTATTTGCCAGGCTAACTTCTGTGATGATCAAGGGATACACATTCATAATTTAAAAGACAAAATGATAGAAAACAAGGCAATTTACCCATTTGTCACATGGTAAAAATATTTTCTTTTCCGTACTAAAAATGTTGCATTGATTATTAATGAAATAGAATTAGAAGGAGGAGGAGGAGGAGGAGAAGAAGAAGGAGGAGGAGGAGGAGGAGGAGGAGGAGGAGAAGGAGGAGGAGGAGGAGGAGGAGAAGGAGAAGGAGAAGAAGAAGAAGAAAGAAGAAGAAGAAAGAAGAAGAAGAAGAAGAAGAAGAAGAAGAAGAAGAAGAAGAAGAAGAAAAGAAGAAGAAGAAGAAAAGAAAAAGAAGAAGACGGAGGAGGAGAAGAAGAAGATGGAGGAGGAGAAGGAGAAATAGGGCTAGAATTTCACTTAGAATGTGTTTTGAGCAGAGGAGCAGATTGGATTTATCAGGAATCTGTCACTTTAATTATCTTCTTTTCTTTGTTTTGACATTCATCTTGGTCAGTTTTCCCCCAACTATTGACAAAAATGGCTACCAGCATCATCAGAATTTTATCCTACCAGCTTACCCTAGGAGAGAAAGAATTTTTTCCAAAAGTTCCAGAAAAGATAATGGACTGGAGCCTTACAATTCTGATTTGGGCCATAAGCATAATGCTGAAATTATCATTGCAGAAAAGGTTTTGAAGTTAGGGGGAAATGTTGCGTTTTTACCAAACCTAGAGCATGTGTTTCTCCTCTTCCTTGACCTCAGGCTTTGTGGTGGGTAAAATACCATCAGGATTCTTCTCAAGTCCTTTGCATCCCCAGGAAAAGTGGAATACAAAAAGAAGAAAATGGATCTATAATGAGGCATTGAGATGCTTTTTTGATAGCATACAATTTATAGTTCTGTTTATTCCAACAGTGGGATTTTTTTGGCCTAACCCTGTTTGCATTTGTTTAAAAGAGAAATTGCAAAGTTAAGCATACCCGTGGTAATTTCCCAGTGATTAGATTCCTTTCACAGAATAACCTCTTTAAATGAGTCAAGTATGTCTCTAGAAAGACTGTTGACTAAAAACTAAATTAGTCCTGAAATACAAAGTGTAAATTTTTCCTGAAAATTCTCCTAAAGGTGAGACATTTCCAGAAAAGAAACAAACAAACAAATAAATCTAGCATTTAATGTGCCAACTATTGTGGAGCCATGGAGAGAGAATAACTGAAGTACCTCAGTTCCAATGACGTATATCCGTAGCTTCCTTTTAATGTCTAAATATCAATATGTAGGTATGTGCTTCTCTGTTGGGTTTCTGATTCAGGGAACTTTTATTATTACTGTTGTCTATGGAATGCAAATGCATGTGTAAAATATGGGGAGGAAAAGATGTATGCTATAGTTCCAAGGCCCTCTCAAGGCTCATATGGAATTTCCAAAAAGTTACTAAATCTCACAATGGCTAATGGCTCTCTGGTATTAGGAAAGCAATTCTACTATTTGATTTATAGCACATAGGGCTAAATTTATATGCTTCAGCTGGTAACATACCTACCTGATGACAGCATGCTGATAGGCGAGGACAGGGTGCTATTGGTGGGTGAGTGAAAATGTAGTAGTCTTGAACAAATGAAATCTACTGTTTAACGAAGCACGACTGAAATTTGGAGACCAGGCTTGGAATGATACATTAGTGACTGATGGTGATGTCTGCTCTCTAGAGTTAGGAACTGTTAGCACTTATAAATCTTGGTTAGAGGAAGAGACAGTAGAGATGCCAGAGGAGATATGAGAGCTTGCATAGGATCTAGAGTAGAAAACTCATGCTTCCATCTTTCTGGAAACTGTCAACAATAGTTATTTGACATGAAATGTTTCCAACTGAGAAAGTATGCCAAATACACAGTTATTAGTAATGTGTAACAGAACATGGTCTTAAGAATAATTGGGTAAAAAATAAATAAATAAAATAAATAAAGAAAGAATAATTGGGTAGAAAACAAGTGGACACAGAAAATGCATTCTTCCAAGAACTTTAATTATGAAAAAAGAGAAAAACTTAGCGTGAAGCACTGAGGAAAATAAATAGGTTGGTTAACATTATTTGATTAGAAGAGTCACGAGTTCTGTTCTCACACCTAAAAGGACTGAAATGATGAAGAGAAGAATGGTAATTAACCAAGAGAAAGAGGATTATGAATCATGTTTTACTTGATTGCTTGTGACCATGGAAAGACATAGGAATATATATATATATATATATATATATATATATATACACATACACACATATATATATAATGACATATATACAAATATATAATATATATTTAAAACATATAAAATATATAAAATATATACTATTTTTCCTGTGAGACAAGAGAAAAAGAATTCTTCGTATCTGTAATACACAGGAAAAATTGAAGTACAAAGGAAAGAAATGATTTAATTTTTAATTCTTTTTTTTCAAGAAGAGGAATGGGAATTTCAATAATTAATAAGGGATACATAAAAATTTTACAATAAAATGTAAGTATCCAGTAAGATTGTAAAACTATGGTGCTAATAGTATATTTTCTTAACTTATGGAATGACTTCAGATTTTATATATAAAACAATAAAATTAGATAAAGTATGAAGAAAAATTTACACTATAAAACGCTATGCAAAAGGCAGTTTTATTTATTTATTTTTGATAGTTATAAATATTGATATTAGTTTCAGGGTGTAATTGAATCTATATGTGAGGTTAATGAACATTGCAGCCTCAACAAAAGTTCTTTTGGACACCTAGGTGTATTTAATCAGGATTGGCTATTCAATGTACATATAATGCTTTTCTATGATGTATGCGATGTCCTTGACTGTGTGAAGAGTACCACTTAAATAATGAAAATTCCTATCTTCTTTTTAAACTGAAAGCAATCATGGAAAAGAAATAGAAATAGTTTGTACATACAGAGTTCCGAGTAACCTTGTAAACATAGTTCAACATATTGTTTTTACCCAAAGAAGTGACTGGAGAGCTATTTTGAATTATTTATGCTAACCATCTGTTCTCTGCATATCATATCTTCCAGAACAGACAAATCTCATGGCCTTCAGACTTTAGCTACTACTACTTCTAGATGAGCAGCTGTTTTCTTATCAAAAATCCGTACTGAAGCTGTTTATCCTAAATTGGTGAATTTCATTAGTATCTCCAGGGCTCCAGCTGAATTAATCTATTTAAACAACATTCTCCTTAAAACCAGGTGCTTAAGTGGCTTATCCCAATTCTATCATTTTAACAATTGTACTTAGGGGAAAAAAATTCACATTTTCCATGAAAACAAAATAATATAGCTTTCATTTACTACTACTTTTTGTTATAAAAAACAGTACACAGTTGTCAACATATGGTACTCTTATGGCATTGCCTTAATCAGAGTGGTATCAATCTAAAATGTTTCAAGAGGAATGAACGTTTTTACAATAGTTTAATTTTTAAAAGATATATTTAAATAAGAATATTTTCTGATCACTCTATTAATGTTCTGGAGTTACTGTAACGAAGTACCACAAACTGTTGGCTTAAAATGGTATAAATTAATTCTGAGGGTCAGATGCCCTGGATGATCTAGAGGAGAATACTTCCTTGCTTATTCCCAGTTTTGGTTCCTGCCACCTCTCTTAAAGACTTGTGGCTGCATCACTCCAATCTCCATCTCTGTGGTAGCATTCTTACTCCTCTTCTTCTGTATATACAATATCCCTCTGCCTCTCTATTATATTATTGCTTTGATATGACAGATGATATGAACCCAGGTCAGAAATCCAGATTAATCACCTCATGTTATCAAAGGAAAAAGTGACACCAGACAAGTGAAAAAAGCAAGAAAAATTTTAAAAAGATACTACAATAGGAAAGAGAGAGATGGACCTCAATTCTCCTTTAATAAAGGGTAGGAGAATTTTTAAATACTGGGTGAACTGGTGGAAACGTACTAGAACAAATCAGGGGGGACGTTAATCAACGTTAATGGGCCATCTGTGCTTGCTTATAGTTAGGCTCCTACTCTCCCACAGAGAATGAGAAAGAGGTGCCTATTTTTCCAATGATTATATTTCAAAGGGACGGCTCCCAGGTTCCTGAGAAAGATATTCCTAGGTCATAAAACTATCTGAAGACTATGATAAGATCTATATCTCAAAGAGACAGAGGAAGAATTTATAATGGCAAACCTAAACAAAGAGAGGACAGGGGCTGCCTTAGTCTATTTGGACTGCTATAGCAAAAATATCATAAACTGTGTGACCTGTACACAGCAGAAGTTTATTTCTCACAGTTCTGGAAGCTGAAAAGTCTAAGACCAAGGTGCCAGTGTATTTGGCACCTGGTGAGGGCCCGCTTCCTCATTTTTAGGTATTTGTCATGGTAGGAACCCCACTTCTAATACAATGAACTTGCGGGCTAGGATTTCATATAGAACACAAATTTTCAGACCATATCAGGGGCCTGCATCCAGGATAAAACCTGTATGAAGTTGAGGAGGCTGAGGGGAACCTTAAGGTTGTCTTGGTCAATGTCAAGATTCTTTACTTAATCATATTTGCATATATACTTTTTCCACCTAAAAAAAATATTTACAGGTTCCAGAAATTGGGTATCTTTTCTACATGGATATCTTTGAAGGGCTCATTTTTCTACCACAGTCCCTGAAGCAATGAATAAGATTTTTTTTTAAGATATTTTTTGTTTGTTTGTTTTTTCTTGAGACACACAGAGAGAGCCAGAGACATAGGCAGAGGGAGAAGCAGGCTCCCTGCAGGGAGCCTGATGTGGGACTCAATCCCAGGACCCTAGGATCACAACCTGAGCCAAAGGTAGATGCCTAACCACTGAGTCCCCCACCCCAGGTGCCCCTGAGTAGGATTGATAACTCTTTTTATAGTTAGGGTTCTTTAAAACTCTTGGGAACTCATATATCTGGAAGTGAAAGCAACAAGTAAATTGTCCTAACACCCTTTGAAACACTCACTCACAGGACTAATATGTAGAAGTTCCTGCTGAGGCCTCACACATTACTTCTGGTCTCTTCCCAAACATCCTTTTACTCTTTTTCAAATTGTTTTTATATTTTTCCATTATATCATATTAGAGCCTCTCCCTTTTCCCTGCTTTCTGATAGTTTTCTTCAAGGAAAGTCCATTAAGTCATTTCATGTCAGTCATAAGGCAGCTCACTCAGGTTTCCGAGAAAGGTAAAGGGATTCCCAGATTTAAAACAATTTAACAGTAAAGCACATTAACAATGAGAACATTCGGGCTTTCACGGTTTCATTCATTTTTACGTTCTGTACAAACGTCATGATATTGACTACAGAATAAAGCAGATATTTTTTGAGGAGCACAAAGGTCACTTTACCAATTACCAAATGAAAATAAAGTTTTAGAAATTAAAGTAAGGCATAAAACAACAAATTAAGCACAGAATTGTTACAACGGAAGAACATTGAAAATCTTGGCTCTTGGCTGTTGTCATGATCTTGCTTCAGTTCTTTCTCATCTAAGCCAAAATCCTTCTGATTTACTCTTACTCAAATGGGGTTCTAGAAACCAATATTTATTTATTGTTCTTTTTTTTTTTTAATTTTCCTGCAGAAAATTCACTACTGATTCTATTTCATCAGTTCTTCTCCATTAAGTCAGTGTTTTGGAGGGTTCTGGGCAACCTCCAATGAAATTGACAGTTCCCCTTACCGAAAGCCTTCCCCTCCTTTGGGAAGCTATGCTGATGCTAATTGGAATCTTTAGGAGCAGGCTCTCATATAACACCCCTTCCTGAAAAGGAAACTTGTCTGCAATTGATATCAAATGGAATACTTTGGTAAATGTTGATGCAAAAACAAAACAAAACAAAAAAACAAACAAACAAAAACCACACACACACCAAATAAAATGTTTACTTTTTTCAACTAAATTTTGTTTTAGAAACATTGTTTCTTGTTTAAATTTCAGCATTTTTAATGTTCTTTAGTGATTCAATACACTTAACACTATGGATTTTTTTAAAGAGCAAAAGTCTGGTGTTCTAAAACTGTTATTTGAAATCAAACACAAAACAGTTTAAGGATTATTTTCATTTACACTTTAAAATGTCTTAACATGCTGATGCTTTTTTTTTAATCATAGAGAAAAAATGCCTCTCTGTTGTGTTACACCATGTTTATAAATATTTCCTGTGAAGTTTTGAATAGCAGATCAGATAATAAGAGCACTTGGAGATCATATTTCTGTAACTCAGTTTCAGGAGAAGTTTGTAACAATAATTTGTGGTAAAGCAGTGAAAAATGAAGTCAATTTGACCAATAACAACTCTAAAAAGAAAGAAATCCTGAAATTTGATAAATATTAACTGGGCCATTTAATTTAACTAAAATACTACACATTCTTCATCTGTAAATGTATTTTTTCCCTTAAATATTCGCTTCACACAAAGAAACACTGGATCCCAAACTTTGCTTCATTCACAACTTATGAAGATCACATAAAATATGAATGTCTGTATTACATCTCTAGATATTTTAATTATTATGAGATGCAACTGGATATTGGGTTTTTATAAGATCCTGGTGATGCTTAATGTGTAGCAAAATTTGGGAAGAGAATCACTACCTTAGGGGAATATGTGTTCTTGTTGGCCCTGAATGATTGACGATTGATAAGTTCTCACTGTCAAGTCAGGGAGATTAAATTCTAGAAATCGGCATGCCGTTTTGTATATGCATTTAAATGTTTTAGCTCTGATTTCCCCAGCTGAACTTAAAAGTAGCTACATCTTCTCTTTGCTTACAGATCACTAGCTTATAATGCCTAAACTATTTCCTATTTGCATTTAGAAATTATCTTCCACTGAAGATAATACTTGAAAAATTGTGGCATTCGATCTTCTTTCTTTTTATTAAAGACAACAACTTTGTGGAGAGCAAAGTGTAGTTTTACTGTAATTAGATGATGATCAAATTATTTTATAAGTACAGGGATCAAACCATATTAAACAGAAAGGTGATTTTATGTCATAATTAATGAACATATAAAAGGGCTTAGAAGTACTTTTTTCTGTTTCTCCTGCTAAATCTCAGAGTTTACCTAAAACTCTGGACATTGTATATAAAACAAACATATGACTCTAAAAAAAAAAAAAAACGTATGGGGGATAGCAGACAGGCTAGGGACCACAGAGAATGGAGAATAATGCAGACATGAGTTTTATAATTTTGTTTTTGTCACTGTTTTTCTTTTTCTTTTTTATGACCTTATATATCAAAAACTAGATGATGAACTCTCTAGAAATATAAAAACATTAATGTGAGCAGACAAAAACAATCCCAAGAAAGACTGCTCTGTGTAGGTAAAAGACCAGGAAAGGGGGGCACCTAGAAAGAGAAAATTTTTAGACACTAACTTCCCTACACCAGCCGAACACCCCAGAAAAATCTGAAGCCCTAATCTACCGCTGCCAACAAAGGCTAAGTTGGGAATCTAGATTTCTGACCTTGCCAGGCTATATAATGAGCTTCTTCCAACCCCCCCTATGGCGGCATCATAATAGACCAAGCGACAAGCACAGACTTTCATCCTGCTGGGTGGTAATGATTGCCCTCTTTCCTGTGGTATCAGAGGGGGCATAAGGGACTTTCACAACCAAGGGAGCAATAAGCCAAACCCCTCAGTGTCAGAGGAGAATATGTGCAGAACAGTAATGAGACACCTATCCCTCCTAGCAGGATTCTATTAGCAGAGAAACCATGAGAAAACTGATCTTCTACAGTAATGAGAAGCCCTTCTCTCCAGGAGGTTCATGGACAAGAGTGGAATTTGGACTTTTCCCCTGATTTGGCATTAACAAAGTGATGCCCTTCTTCCCTGCTTGAGCAATGTCAGAAGCGATCTGCTAAAACACATTTAAATGAGACCCAGTGGTCTCTAACATAATACCCCAAAGATTCACATTTCCATTGAAACTACTTATCATATGAAGGATCAGGAAAATCACAACTTGAATGAGAAGAGACCATTAATAGATAGCAACAGCAAGATGATACAGATTTACCTGACAAGGATTTTAAAGAAACTAACGCAAAAATATTTCACTGAGAAGTTATGAGCATGCTTGCAACAAATGAAAAAATACAATATCTCAGTGTGAAGTTAGTCCAGCTGCTAACATAGAGGTATAAGTTCTCAAAAGACTGCCCTCATTTTTGACACCAACTGCAAGGCTGGGAGTTTTCCCAAAACACCCTCTGTTTTGATAATTCGCTGGAAAGACTCACAGATAACACTGAAGGCTATTATACTCATAGTTATGCTTTATTACAAGAAGATGATATAGATTAGTCAGCCAGAAGAAAAGTGAATAGGGCAGAGTCCAAAGGTATTACTTGACTTGGAATTTCTGTTTTCTTCTCCACATGGGGTTATTATGCATTAGTTTCCTGGCATTGATTTGTGACAATACGTGTAGTTTGTTACTAGTGAGAGAAATTCAGCTAAGCCTCTGTGTCCATAGTTCTTATTGGGGGTTTATCTTAAAGGCATAATTGTTTCATTGCACATGTATTGATCTCAGTCCCCAGGTCACCTGATACTGTGTGACCCAAAGCTTCAACACTTCATCACATTGTCAGTCATTCTGGTATAGTCAGCTCTCATCCTAAATATTATCTGGTGTGGCCAGCACTCTCCCTAAATGACACCTAGACTGTGTGACATAACTCAAGACCCCAAGGCAAAGAAAGACATTGCCATCAGGCACAACAAAGATTTCCTCCCAGTAGCTGAGAGCAAAGAGCAAAGATAAATGTTTTGTTATAAACTCTTCAAAAAAAGTAATAGAGAAGACCATATGGAAATTTTATTTTTTTATTTAAAAAAAAAACTAAAGATTTTATTTATTTATTTGATGAGAGAGACAACATAAGCAAGGAAGAGGCAGGCAGAGGACGAGGGAGAAGCAGATTCTCAGCTGAGCAGGGAGCTCGATGTGGAGCTCTATCCCAGGACTCCAGGATCTAACCTAAGGCAGATGCTTCACCTACTGAGCCATCCAGGGGCTCCATAAGGAAATTTTGGATGTGAAAAATATGATAACTAAAACAAAACACTCAGTGGACGGGTTCAATAACAGAATCAATGAACTGGAAGCTAGAACAATGTAAATTACCAAATCTGGACAACAGAGACAAATAAACCTAAAAATAAAACAACACAAACAAATGCATGAACAAACAAAACCCCTAGAGCTCTGGGAAACTGTGTGTGGAACTCTAACAAAAGATCAAACTTTCTTGTCATCAGAATCTTGCAAGAAGAGGACTAAGGAGAGGGCAAAAATTTTTCAAAGACATATAGCTGAAAATTAAATTTGGCAAAACCACATAAAACCTACAAGTTTAAGAAGATGAAAGAACCTCACACAGAAGAGACACAAAGAAATCTATAGAGAAAAGACACATCATTGTCAAGTTTCTGAAAAATGCAGATAAATAAAAAGTATGAAAATAATGCAAAATAACACTTTACCTATAGGGATACATGACTTCTATTAATAAGTATGGAGACTACAGGAAATGACACAATATTTTTTAGTGTTGATAGAAAGGAAATATTAAGCAGGAATCAACATCCATGAATACTATCTTTCAGGAATTAAGGAAATGTTAAGACATTCTCAGATGAAGAAAAATGTAGATACATTTTCACCAACAGACCTACCCTAAAGTGATGACTAAAGAAGTTTTCTAAACAGAAAGGGCATAATAAAGAAGCAGAATATCAAGAAGGAAGAAAGAGCAACAAGTAAACATGCAGATAAATACAGATTCAGTAGACTTGCCTCTCAAGTTTTCTAAACTATGTTTTATAGCCAAAGAGGAGGGGGAGGAGCTATACCACCATCTGATGTGGTTCTCTATGTATGCGGAAAAATATTTAAGGCAATTTTATGACAAAAAGAGAAGAATAAAAGGACTTGAGGAGATAGGATAGTGTTTCTGTACTTTATTCAAACTGGCAAGACCTCTGCACTAGTATACTGTGATAAGTTATGTGTGGTTGATGTATGCCTACCACCACCATTTAAAACAGACCTATACAGAGGGATGAATTCAAATACTATATATAAAATTCTAAGAAGTTGGATGCCTGGGTGGCTCAGTGGTTGGGCATCTGCCTTTGGCTTGTGGCATGATCCAGGGTTTCCAGGATGAAGTCCTGCATCGAGCTCCCTGTGTGGAGCCTGCTTCTCCCTCTGCCTGTGTCTCTGCCTCTCTCTCTGTGTGTCTCTCATGAACAAATAAATAAAATCTTAAAAAAAATTCTAAGAAGTGTTCATGCAATGCACAGAAAGGTAGAAGAAGAAAGAAAAGTAAGAACAGGGAACAAAAAAGGAAAAAGTACAATGGACGGGTGTAGCCTTCACATATCATCAATAGTTTCATGAAATGTAAAGGATTGACCCTACTTGTATTTGGCAAAAAAACGTAAACAACCATAATGTCTCCCATTAGGTAAATGGTTAAATAAACTGTAGTGTACTTTTACCATGCAATTCTACTCAGCAATAAACAAGGAATGAGCAATTGTATTGGTAAATACAATAAATTGGATAAATCTCAAGGGCGTTATATTGAATGAATAAAAGACAAACACTCTCAGTAGATCGTATATTATCTAACTCCATTTGTATAACAGTTTTAAAATAGAAAAATTATGGAGGTTCAAAATTGGTTACTGTTTGCCAGGAGTTAGGGATGGTCAGAGGAAGAGGAATTGTTTGACTACAAAGAAGTAGAAGCAGGAATATCTTTGCAGTAAGAGAATAAAGTTCTGTATCTTGATTTTTGTGGGAATTAATCATCTACTCTTAAGATAAAATAGCATAGAACTACACATGTGCAATGTACCACTGTTGATTTCTCAGTTTTTATATTGCCCTGTATTAGTATAAAATATATTCATTAAGAGAAATGGAATCAAATCTACCCCTGATTCTGTCTCCATTTATTGTAGCTCCTGCAAATTTTCATTTTGAGATAAAAAGTTAAATAAAAGGTGCTTAGCACTAAATAATGGTGTGTTAAGTAAAGTTTACCTTCTCTTTTAAAAACACAGCTAGCTAATATCTTAACTTCTAAAGTCTTTGGAAAATCAGTCAGAATTAGACTCTCTTTGGTAATTTCAAGCTAATTATAAGTGATTTATTAAGTAATTCCTTGCACTAACTCATTTAAACCTCACAAATCCTCATAGGGTGCTACTATTATTACTTGTGAGAATACATAACTTCCCTGGATTTCTTGCCTGGTTCTACAAAAATTCTTAGTCTCTTAAAAACATGTTCACATACTATAAAAATTAAGACCTGTTTCCCTGTTTCAGAAGCTAATTGCTCTGATCTGGACAGTTAATAAACTTTTATCATCCCAAGAAGGTTGACTAGTTATAAACCACACTGGGTTTCTTGCATCCCAAAGTTCCAGAAGAGACTATCTCCCTACATCTGAACATTCCAGATTTGCAGACAATACTGTAAAATTTGAAACACGTGGAGCTGTCTGGTTCATGGGGAGATTTTACTTACACACCAGTGTTGAAGTTCAGATTCAGCCATGTTCGCTTCCAAGATGTTTTCAGGTGGGGAAGTGGACAGCTGCCTCCTTCTCTATGTGAACAGAAAAGATAAATTTTCCTTACCTTGGCCAGGCTACTTGTGAAGAAAAAAATTTCATTATCACCTCATCATGCCACTCCAGAGGTAAGGACTAGGATGAAGGGGGCAGACACATCATTATTTACTATGGGGTATTTCATAAGAAATCTGTCTCTGACCCAGAACATCTCATGTGCTCACTCAGGATAAAATGAACAGCAATGAATATTGCAAACCCAACATTCCTCCACTTTACAGAATACAAAACTGTGTCACAGATATGTTAAATAACCTTCCCCAAGGTCATCTGGTCTCTAGAGGACAGTGAGGGAGCAAAAGCCTAAATAGACTCTTCCAGAGTGTGTTCACTGAGCCGCTTTTCTGATGGAGAAAGCAACAATGCTATTTAATATGATTACAAACTAATATTAGGTAGGATGCCCTGCGTCTTTCTCACAGTAGACTTATTTTGCTAGAATGATGATTCACTTTGTACGCAAAGCAAATGTTATCTTGTTTTCATTGAGCAATTCCTTGGGGAATCTTTAATTAGATTGATGAAAATTCTGGATTCTTTTTAATAATTTAAAATAGGGCAAAAGAGTATTAGTAATTCCCACTTTTTGTCAAGAACAGGGACTGGGTTAGGAGTGTAGACAAAAAGGAATGTCAAGACCTGGGTTGTCATAGCTATTCAGAGACCTGGGAATATCACATTTAAGATTACAAACAGTCTCTGGGAGTTTTCAATATAATTATGTTTTCTTTATTATTTTGCAAGGGTGTTAATTGCCTACTAGTAATTAACTTCCCATGTGACTGTCAAGAAATGTAATCAATAGTAAGAGCAGAGGGACCAAGCTGTCATGGCTTGTGTGACCAGCATCCTCTTCTCAACCCTGGCAAGGTGTTTCTGTTTTAATAAAATGCACAGGTGCAAATGTGCGAGGTTACTCCAGAAAGCCACCAGCTAAATCCGTTCATCTCGTTCATCTCGTGGTTCTGAAATTAAAATGTAGCCAATCAGAACTTTGAATTATAATTGCCTCATTTTCAAACTTAAATACATTATGAGCCTCCTGCCAGTGCTGCACCTGGCAAATCTACTTATTAAAGTCATGAAGGGAAGACTTTGCTGAGACATTTTAAATATTATGCTGACATTGTAATAAAAGAAAGAAGAAAGGTAGGCATGATCTAATTTTACTGATGTCTGCTCGGTTTGGCAGATACTGTTATTCCTGCAAAGTTGATAACCAAATTTCAATCATGGAACTATTTCAAACAATTTTGTATGAAGTAAAACGTACTAAATTTAAATATATTACCTTCCTTATAATTCTTCAAGTTTCTTTGACTTTTTTTTTATTACTCAAGCATTGTTTTATCATTTAATTCACCCAATTTGTTTAATATTCCTTTTCTTTGAAGCAAATCTTTTTTTCTTTCATCTCTGTAGTGGTTTTCTGTGCTTGTATAGACACTATGTGAGTAACAGGTAAGGGCTGTAAGGAAGATGAAACTCAATCTCTGTCACCGTGCTGGCAAAACACTCTGAGGTGTTCTGAGATGTGATTAATCTTCATCAGCGAGCAAGAAAGAGACAGAATCAGTGTTCAGATTTTTGCCATCAATATTTTAACCTAATCCCTTAGATATCTTTTCCTCCCTTTCTTAAATGCCATAAATCATAATAAAATATGAGATTTTTAATAATAAAGTATTAGTCTTAATTGATAAAAGGCATTCTTAAAAGTTTGATATTGCAACTAGTTTTTTATGAAATGCAATTACTCTGAATGAATATCTGTATAATTCATATGGTTATAACACTAACAGTACTGACAGCATACACAATAATTTTCAGAAAGAAAAATGTACACAAATTGAATTTAGGAAAATTCACAAATCTAAATATAATAAAAATGGGGAAACATAATGTGTACCAGATTATTATGTCCAAGAAGCAGTACGTGATATCCCACTGTTCTACATGACTTAGAAATTACAGGTTCATAGTACTACATACAAAACCTTCGGAGAATATGTGTTACAGAATTTATGATATTTCAGCTTTTAGAATAACAACACAAATTTTTTTAAGATTTTATTTATTTGAAAGAGAGAAAGGGCATGAGCTGGGAGAGTGATTGAGGAAGAGGGAAAAGCAGACTCCAGGATGGGCAGGGAAGATAATTCTGGGCTCCATCCCAGGACCTGGGGATAAAGACCTGAGCCTAAGACAGACACTTAACGAGTGAACCATCCCGGTGCCTGAGAATAATAATATGATTTTTAAAAATTGCTTATTACATAACATTTGCTTGGGACTGTGGAATAGATTCATGTTGTTTCAGGAAAGATTTGTTTCTAAAAGAACTTAGGTAAGTAAGATCAGGCTTGGTTATCAAATTAATTACAAATTCTTGTTTGATGTTTAGAGCTTCTTGGGTTTCAATATGATAAACGTGGGCTTCTGGGAATTATTGCCAAAATATTATTTTTCTGTTATTTGGTAATTTTATTTTTATTAGAATTATGCATTGACATTATATATATATATATATATATATATATATATATATATATTTAAGATTTTATTTATTTATTTGAGAGAGAGAGCACAAGCAGGGGAGAGGGCAGACCAGCAGAGGGAAAAAGAGAAACAGACTCTGCTGAGTAGGGAGCCTGATACGGGGCTTGATCCCAGGACCCTGGGATCATGACCTGAGCCAAAGGCAGAAACTTAACCACCTGAGCCACCCAGGCACACCATGAATTTTTTTCCCCTAACAAATAGCTTGACATTGAGTACCAAAATAATTACAAAGACACATATATTATTAAGTTATGTGTGGGTTTGTTGTCAATGGGCAAACTTGTCTGCCCTGACTACCACAGAAGTTGTGTATTGGGAGAGGTCCACTTCCATGACAAATCACAAACAAATGAAGATGATACTGGTCTAGTGGTCAATGGATGGATAGTAAGGAAAGATGTCACCCATGTTATCTTTTAGTAATGCTGTCATCTGCAACTATTTACAGTGGAGGCCTCCTGTCTCATGCAATTATAGCTCTAGGGAAAGGAGTTAAAAAACAAAGACTTCATGTTATGTGTTGATTGCAAATGGCTGTGTTTGGCCATATGTTAAAGAAACAAATGAACTCTCTTCAGGACAGGAAAGAATAAGCTCTTTTTTGGAACATGAAAGGGACAAAGTCCAGAAATTCTAAGTCTTTCAAACTTAAAAGAGCTAACTGCTTCCAGTGTCCAAGAATTACAAAGTGAAGAAAGAGAAAGCCTAAGGGACACATGTTCAGTAAAGATCAGAATAAGGATGTGGTCTTCTGTTAAAATCTTAATACCTCCAAGGTAGTCAGTCCCCTTTAAATCTAAGGCAGGCAGAAAGGCAAAAATGTAAAGAGATGAAGCAGATCTAAGAACGATCTCTGGAAAAGAACTGTGAGTTCAGTTACTGCTAAAGAAGAATCATAGAAGGAAGAACTTCCCAGAAAGTAAAACCAGGGCCTAATCAAGGAACACTTTCAACCTCCAGGGTAAAGAGTCCATAGAGCATGTTGGAAGGTTTCAAGATGGCTATGAACAGGGACTCCTTTGTGTCTTCTATTCACACCCCTTACAAATGGTAGTGTTTATTGTGTTTATTTTGTCCCGCTTATAGTAGCTTATACCTTTTATAGTAGGTATGAGAAGCAAATAAATAACACATCTTTTTTAGCTTAACTTGTAGACCATTGGGATCCATATCTGAAATTGATTCACAAATTAGTCCACATCTCTCAAATAACTTGACCTATGCACTTGAAACAGTGATGAGATATTTGGGTCATCTTCCCTGGGGAGAGTAGAGTACATTCTATATGTAGGAGGAAGAGAGGAAGGGATATTTGATGAACAGCAGGGTAGACTACCAAGATAGTAATGCTTAGCTGATACTCGATTTTCTCCCTTATTTTTCCTCGTCCTCTTACAGTTACATGGGACAAGTGACAAGTCTTAACAAACAGTATCAGTGCAAGTAAAGTGTGTAATTTATGGACTAAGGCAGTAAAAACAAAACACACACTACTTTCTTTTCTCCTACTGTGAAGACCAAGAAGGCCTTATGTTCCAGGGTATGCATTTAGAAGGTAGAGCCTCCATGGATGAGACCAGGATCCAGTAGAACCCCACTCCTGATCCACTGGGCCTGTAATATGAACAAAAAAGAAGCACTGTTGTAGTTTTAAGTATGTAGGTTTTGGGGGATAAATTTTTATAGAAGTAAAATGTAGCCTTTCCTGACAAAAGACATGTAAGTGAAGATAGATAGCTGATACTGAATAAATACATATATTTCTGTTAATGTTTTTAGTGTCCTATTAAAAGTAAAAATTATACTTTTTGTTTACTTAATACACAATAGAAAAAAAGGAAAGTGTAATTTATTTGCAAAATATAACGGTTGTTTCCAAACCTTTCTTGAATAATCACATTGACTGCATTTATTTGTACAAAGAAGAAACATTTCTGGCCAAGGTCTAATGTTTCCATGGGTTCCAATACAAAAAACATCCTGTGAAATTAAGTAAGACGTTGTGAGCAACTAAAATCCATTTGAACATAAAAATAAATGTATTTTCATTTTAGTTCTTTGTGTTTTGACCCAGTATATGAAAGATGGCAAGATATTTTTAAGTAATATATCTTTGGTCAATTACTACCATAATGTTTGCACAATAGTGAGGCATCACTTTATTGAACATTTATTTGGGAGCTTGAAATATCAGTTCTATTGTAGATCAATCCCTCTGATAACAATTTTACTAGCTTTGCAATTTGCTATTTCAATTTAATATTGCCAGTGGTGTTAGACCTGCTATTACTTTTATTGCTTAGATTACTACTGAAAATATTGTTGTGAGGAAGAAGTAATATTGCCATGATTTTATTATTAGACCACTTTTCTTATACACAATGCCAGGATTCTACAAAAGCATCAGGCTCTCAAACCATATGGTATCATTTATATCTTTTATGACTGGCTCTCAGGGTTCTTCTCCACAAAGAATAGTAATGGTGATTTTCAGAGCTATGATCATAGAAAGTCACCACCACATCATATCAAGTATTATACTCCAGTTTTGAAACTTGGCAGTACATTTTTGGGGGAAAAAAAATCAAATGATGGCTGTGTCAGTTTTGTTTTTCTGCCCCAGGTAATTCCAAGATAATCTACAATTTAAAAAAAAAAAAAAAGGCAAGATTATCAATAGTATGAAGCAGCTGTTAAATTTAAACTGACATATGATTTTTACTTTTTATTATTATGCTTAGATTATTTGAAAAATGAAACATTTTGTGTTCCATTCTTGGGAAATTAATATCATAAATCCCCTTTACCTCAAATTAGTAGTATAACTATCTTCTGTTGATAAATGCATAACATATGATATTGCTTCATACTATGAAATTGGTCCCATTTGTTATCATTATTATTATATTAATGTTATTACATATAATACATATTATTAATGTATTACATATAAGGGCAGCCCTGATGGATCAGCAGTTTAGCACCACCTTCAGCCCAGGGAGTGATCCTGGAGACCCGGGATGGAGTCCCACGTCAGACTCCCTGCATGGAGTCTGCTTCTTCCTCTGCCTATGTCTCTGCCTCTCTTTCATTCTCTCTCTCTCTCTGTCTCTCATGAATAAATAAATTTTTAAAATCTTTAAAAAAAACTTATGTAGCTATGCAATAACTATATAATATATAAACTTTGATTATGACAGTTTATATGTATATTATTCTCCAGAGCAACATATCTCAAAGTATAGTCAGGGGAAACCTGGTGGTCCCTGTGATAGTGTCAGGAGGTCCACAAGATCAAGCCTCTTATTATAATGTTATTGAAACATTATCGCTTCTTTTTTTACTTCCATTGTCTTATGAGGCATAGTGGAGATGTCTAGAAACTTCCTGGTGTGTGATATTGCAATAAATTGAATGCAGAAACAGGTATGAGATGCAGATATTTTCTCTTAAGTAAGATATTAGAGACATTTGCAAAAATGTGAAATAATGCCAATCTTTTATAAAATACATTTTGTCTTCAAAATACAGTTATTTTTCAAAATATGTTGATTATATGCAAAGTGTTAATTACTCTTATTGTACATGAGCAACTAAATAGATATTTAATTCAATTTGGTAGATACCTATAAAATGTCCCACATAAACAAAAGTCTGTAGGCTTCTCAATAATTTCTAAGAATATAAGAAGCTCATAAGATAAGAAATTTCAAAAGTATTATTCCACACTTTTTCTTGCCCATCCTCAGTTGCAAAAATCTGTGTGTTACAGAAGTGAGGTAGTAATGTTTGTACTGCTTCATGGAATTGAGGAGATGTAGAATAAAGTCTCTCCTTGCCATTGGGTTTTCTCTCATATTTAAAATATGCCTGCTCCACCTTCAGGTCTGCATTTCACTTCAGGAAAGGCCTGAAAGGAAAAAGAGCAATACCTAAATATGAAAAGCAAAACTTTATTCATACCCCTGCCCTATTCCCCTACCACAGACTGCTGCTTTTGTTACACTGGTCGGAATGTTGTTATATATCCACCAGAGGCTACAAGTTGTTTTATATTTGTCCCATTGCTGTCAACAATAAAATCAATGTTCAGTAAGAGGCAATGAATATGGTAGGAAACCAGCCACAACTCTTCACCTTCTTTCTTCATCTGAAGTTGGTAAAATTAAGCTATGAAAGGCATATGGGAACAAGGGGCTTGAAATGGGAGATAATACTTCCATGAGGAAGGAACTTGGAAGGGAAGAGAATCAAAGGGATGGACAGAGAATTAGGAAAACATCTAAATCTACTTAGTCTTGAAGCCCTGGAATAGATGGAAAAACTATGGACAGGTCCAAGAGGCTGCATGCATCTAACCACTGGAAAGGTGGAGCTTGTGCAGAGGTGTTTGGAACTTGCTGCTTCTGGGCAAGCTGCCATTTCTGTGGCAACTGCTAAATCTGTAGAAGCCACCATATTACTGAATCTTGGGAAGGACTGCTTCTGTCATGAGTTTCTTGTAATAAACTTCTGAAAATCATGGTTACCATTTCCTATCTGCCTTCCACATTCCACAAGTCTCTCTGATTGACAAACTAACCTGGAAGTGTTCAAGGAAGGGGATTTCGGGAAAGATTTCTCAGCTTCAGACTGATGATGATGAGTAACAATTGAGTACAGCTGCCAACAATTTGTGTCATGTAAATACGTCTGAGATGCCTTAATTGGGAATAAATAGAATAAGCATGAACAATTAGCAGAGTCACATATTGTTTTAATTTTTAAAAAAATCTCAAGTTCCTAACAAACACAATATTATGGAAAATGTATTGGAGGGACACAGTACAAAATATATTTGGTTAATTGGATCTGGATAAAAAAGCCTTAAAAAATTAAAACATATGAGGAAATACTTTCAATTCATGCCTAATGAAAGTAGAGAATATAACATCTCTTAATTTTACATAAAAACGAATATATAAATATTTCAGGAAGGAGTTACTATATTACCAATTATAATTCCTATATATATTAATTCTATACATGCATATGCCTATAAACATGTTTAGGCATTTATTTGTCACCACAGGCAATGACTCTGTCTTACTGAACATTTTATCATACTTTTATGCTAGTAGATACCTCGATTACATGTAAGACTTTTGTAAGAAAGGAAGAAAAATAAAAGCAGATTTCAAGTGTATATCATACAGCCACATAACAGCCTGCCTTCTCCATCCTTCTTAGTTGTATGTAGAGACATTCAATGTATCTGCTGGAGACAACCTCCTTGTCTTGATAGTTTCCTTGCTGCTTCTGTGCAAGATCTGGGTTGTTGTTTTTTTTCTCAGAAACTTCGCTATTTGAAAGGTGTGTTTACTCTTTGTTGAAGTTTGGTTTTCTGAAGCTCTAAAACAATGTATTAAGCTTCTATCAAATAGCCAGGGACTCAGATAATTTCTCCAATAGGGTATTGGGAGTCCTACCTATTGTTGAAACTATGCTAGAAATAAACTATATCAGAATAGCTTAATATTATTTTTTTAAAGATTTTATTTATTTATTCAGGAGAGACACACAGAGAGAGGCAGAGACATAGGCAGAGGGAGAAGCAGGCTCCCTGTGAGGAGCCCAGTGTGAGACTCGACCCTAGCACCCCAGGATCGGGACCTGAGCAGAAGGCAGACACTCAACCACTGAACCACCTAGGGGCTCCAAGAATATCTTAATATTCTTTAAGCTTATTGGTAACTTAATTATAAATTTGCCAACTTGAACATTATTAAAAAATGATGATTTTTGTTATAGAGTTTTAAAATTACCTTGCCTGAAGACACTTTATAATAAATATGCGAATTAATGTTATTTCAATAATTATTATATTTTCACATATTTTAATAACATGTAACATAAGAACATAGTATATAAAATACAAGTTTTGGGTGAAAGTTCTTAAAGTACTAACTCAACATTTCTGTAGAACTATGTTCATAGAGAAAGCACTAAACTTCTTTCGATTCTACTCTCATTTTTGAAAAGGGATAAAAACTGCTGCAAAAAAAGGACAGGGGAGGGTGGAACCAGACACACTTTTCCCACTTCAAGACAAGGCGTGTATCGTTTGTGTATTGCTGGCTATTGAAGGCATATGATATAGAGTCTCTTACTTCTCACCACCGTTACCCTCACCTGGGATTGTCTGCCTAATAGTAGGCACATGATTTTTCATGAACTCGATCTCATTGCTTGTGTGTTCCACAATTTCTCTCTAGCTATTACTTACAAGCCTTCATAGCTGGATGAGTATAATTCAACATCTCTAAATCACGGTTTTCAAAAATATACCATGGACACAGCAGTAATTACAGTGTAGAATTAAGAGAATTAGGTGCCTAGAGGAGCACTTGATATTTAAAAGATACTGAATGTACATTTTACTTACCCAACCAAGAATATGTACTTTCAGTTTTGCTTTTAAGCAATGGTTACAATTTTGGAAGATATTTCAAATATTTATCAATATTCTGAAACATACTTAGTCTGTCATTTCGCTACCTGAAATTCATTTGTCAGTTTCTCAACTGTAAATTAAGAAATTCATCTATTTTTTGTTTTTGCATTGTTGCTTTCAACCTGAATTCCCTTTTTCCACAGTAGTATTCAGGCTTAGAACTATAATATGCAATTTTTTTTTTAATTCTGTTTTCCCACATGAATAACTTGTAGCTTCATATTTTATATGACTAAACTCAAACTCTACTTTTCCAAAAGAATTATTCTGTATATGTTTATATTTAGCTTCAAGCATTTCTCTGGATCTTGTCAATTGGTTTAGCCACTTAAGAAATACAGACTTAATTCATACTATATATAATGTACTCTTAGGCTTTTAGAAAGGGAAAATACAAAGAAAAGTAAAATATTGCCCCAACTCTCAGAGAAATATAAAATGAGCTCTCCTTTTACGTTTTTTGACTCTATTATTGTTCTAATTTTTCCCTCATAGTTGGCTTTATATGATAATTCCATAATTCAAATTAGTTTCACATCTTATCTTAATAAAGCTGGCCTGTCCTACTGTGCTGTTATGAGGTTGGATGTAATAACATTTGTAAAATCTGCCAAACAAAATACTTTTTAAATATAGAGAATAGTATCATTTTCCCCTGTTAACTCTCTCTTGTGTTTTTTCTTAAGGTAGGAGTCATGCTTTTTTCAGACTTGGTTTATTCTGAACTCTAATTAATAACTGTGCCACTTTGAACAATTTGCTGAGCCTTGCTAAGGTACATTTCCTCAACAGCAAAATGCAGAATATAATAGCACCCATCTCTAAGGATTGTTGTAAGAATTAAATGAGATAATCCATGTAAAGTGCTCAGCACAGCACACATAGAAACACTGAATATAAGAAGAAAAATAATGGCTAGCATTTATCACTAATTACGTAAAAGACATTTTATTAAGTTTTCATGGTAATTATATCATTTAACTTACACAGAACTCCCATGAAGAAAGTACAATTGTTATAGCTACAGTGATTATTATTATAGTTTTACCACTTAACTAGCACAGTGATAGGCACACAGTAGATAATAAATACTTGTGAACTTTTGTTAAACTCTGCATTATAATTACCTTTAAGGCCTCAAATAGCTCTATCAGTCAACATTCTTTCAAGAATAGAATCTGACCACAGCAGGAAAGGAATTTATTTAAAGATATGGATTGGTTAGTTCACAGAATCAGCAGGAAGACTTAGAGATTCTGGGTCAGAGGCTATGCCAGGAACACTCCCTAAATCACATAGAAAGAGCAATTCCTTGAAGACTTGAGGACATAAAGGAGCAAAAGAATCTGCAACTGGCACATCCAATACCCCAATACAGATGATTGAATTCATCATTATCAGTAATGTTGCTAGATAATTCATTTGATGAACTTCCAATATTTGTGCATCTTTGTTATGAAGGTCGTTAAAGGAGCAGTTACCTGTTCTTCATTTTGGAGATACTATCGAAATATGCCAGGACCACTGACTTAGAAATCTCACCCAGGCGTTGAGGGCTTCAGTTTTCATAAGATTTATTTGCAGTCCTTGTACACAGCTAAGGTATGGGCCAGCAGCCAGGATACCTGCTACTTGTGTTTTTCATGTCTCTTCAGTATGATGTCATTAACAAAATATGTCCTATGGCATGATGAGATGATCTATGTTCCTATGAAATAAATTGTGCTACAGAGGCTGTGAAATGATTGAACCCCAGAATAAAATGAGAATGTTTAGCTCTTGTACCTGACATATGAAAGGAAACTGCTTCTGGTATATCTCTGTTTACAATGATAGAGAAAACAGTTTGTACCAAGAAGAAGCTTTATCCCTAGTGCCAGGAGTCATGCCACCAGTAAGCTACCACATCTGGAATAGCAGTTTTAATTAGAGTTGCTCTATGATTAAGCTGTAGCCAACATGGTGAGTTAATTGGAGATGGAATATGAATACTATCCTCACAATTTTCAGTACTGAATGGATTTCTAATTCCTGCAATCGTGTCAAGCTTAGAAAACGAGCAATATCATTTTGGATTTAGTCTTTTGGTAGGAAAGGGAAGCTTCATTTTATCCTTCTTACCTTAATAGACTTATTTCATAATACATCAGGGAGCCAATATTCTCCTATTCTAATTCTTTAGTTAGGGACTGGGAAAATAAAAAATGGCATGAGGTAAGGTCCCACTGGGCCTAATTTGAAGGGAATTTAGGGAAAACCCAATACACTATCTTAATTCTATAAGACTACACACTGATTCCTGGAATATTCTGGTATTCAGGAGACCTAAGAATTAATTCACAACATAAAGGAAAGATTTGCCCTACTTAAACTATGTTATAGCAGTTCCAAGTCTTTGAAATGATTCAGGGTTGGGAATTCAATAGGGCCTCATTCTTCTCTCTCATGATGACTCAAGTCAGGACTTAGTCATCAGATTTAATTTTTTTTTCAATTATACAAATCAAAAAGGACCTCAGGGCACTGGTCCTATATTTAAATCCTTTGGCATGATGAGCTGATTAATAAACTATATAATTCCTACTAGTTAGACCTCTCTAAGTAGTACCCTGAACCTGTTGTAGGTTACAATACCCATGTTCATCATACCTCTAATGACTAATAGCTGCTACTAGGCCTCAATCAGAGAGTATTAATTATATCCTCATTGAAATAAAAATTTTTCTGATTTCACACAGAATTTCACACTAACTGGCATGCCAGCCTACAGAAAACAGCCACAGTATTCATCAGAGATGTCAGCATTCTTTTCACCAATGAAGCATTCTTTTCACCAATGAAGCATTCTTTTTCACCACGCACCAATACCAATGCATGTAATGTTTTTTTTTTTTTTGCTCCAATATAAATTAGCAAATTCTTGATAGCCTATTGGAAAATTAATCTTATAATAGTTTCAACAAAATGATGGGTGATGGAAGTGGGTCACGAAGAACATCGGCTTTCCAGTGCAGGTCACTGTTTTGATCAAGATTATTACAATGGCTGAAAGCAAGACAGCATTAGTCTATCAGACAAAGAAGGTGCTGTTTCTTGGGATCAAGGAAACAAGTATTAATGATTAATGCTTTGAATTATTCTGAGTTAATTTCAGTCCTCTGGTATATCTACCTTCCAGTTCCTATGTTCCCATGCTTTCTTAGTGTTGTTTCTAACTTTAATTTAACAGATCTGGCAGGAAATTTAAATTCAATCTTGGGATCAAAGTTTGTTTTGAAGCCCTACAGCTGCAAGAGATAAAAGAGTCCTTTAGCACAGTCTTTGAAAGTCTCCAATATTCATTCTATTCTTTGAGAAGAAAGTGTAGGAATTTGAGCTCTTTAAGCAAGCCATCTCTATTTGTAGTAACCAACTCACCCTCAGTCTTTGAATTTTTCATGTTCTTCATTCAGTTCTATGCAGGCACATAGTCCCAAATATTCTTTCTGTACATTCTAGATGAGCACAGGTGGTGTTTCTATTGTCAAATTTCCACCCATAATACCATATGGTTTTAAAAACCCTCTGTCTCAATCAATCTTGGACACCAAGCATATGTTTTCTCTATTGCCCACAAGAGCTATTGCCAAACCACTTTGGGTACCAGTACTTGATTAGCCCAGATTCTTTGCTGGAAGTAAGAAAAACAGGCTCTAGCTAACTTAATCTGATAAGGAACTCATTAAAGGATATTGTATAGCATTTGGAATAATCAGGTAATCTAGAGAAGTATGCTTGTGCTGCATAGTCAACATAAAGTTAAAAATCTTGCCTAAGACTTATTTATTGAGGTCATTGCTGCTAACTGCAATAAATACAAGACTGCTCCTAAACACTACCATTCCTGCTGTAAACACCATTTCCAGAGTGAATTGCTCTGGGCATCTTCTTTGCTATTGCATCAACAGCTTAAGATTCAAACGCTGGGTGGGTACACCAGATTCCTATAGCTTATATGATGCACCCACTCTGTATCTACAAGGGAACTGGAAATGTCAAGATCTGAGCCTTGCAGGTTTTGTCCTTAAAGGTCTAGGTAACTTCTCAAACATTTGATAAAGAGTTCATAAACTGGACAATCCAATGAAGGACAGATTAATTGGCTCATGGTAATAAACATTTTAATATAAAAGTATGCTGTATTTTTCAGAGAAAAAGAAAACAGGAAAAACATGGCTTATTTCTAGGCAGCTTCTGGGGAATTAGGATCAGTTTTAGATTTATGCCTTTGTCGACCCATCACTTTGTAGCCTCATAAAATTGGCCAGTTCACAAGCTATGGAACAGACTTGCCATGTACTTTATGCAGCATTATAGTATTTTGTCATTTTCAGTGTAAACTCTATAGCCGTGACTTATAGAACGGTATGAATAGGCTTGTGCCAATATGTACCTACTCAAAGTCATGCCAGTGATTTACTGTAGAAGTTGGGAAAGTACTAAACGGATACAAATCATTCAAATAGTCCCTAGGAATTTTTTTTTTAATTTTTAAAGTAAAGCTTGAGTAATTATAGTCAGAATTATGAAGTGGGTCAAAATTTGTGTATTCCTTGCATTCTCTCAGGGGTCAAATTTTCATTTCAGTCCTTGGTAACTTTCTGCCACTCAGGACGCTGATTGCCTGAATTTTCTCTCTCTCAGCATATTTTCACATCAGACCTCTTCCTACTCACATCCGGATCCACTTATGTCTCAGTCTTATATGTTACTACTTAAGGTCATAGTTTCTGTGCTGTGAAGGTTTGCAATTAATATAGGTAATATTAATTGGTAATTATATTAATTATATAATAATTATATAATAATTATATATATATAGGTAATTATATATATATATATAGGTAATTATATTAATAATATAAATAATAAGATTCTGAATATTTAAAAATACATAATCAAAGATATACTGGTCAGTGATTATCATGTTCATTAGTATAGTCAGAAACAGAAATCAGGGTTACATATGACTGGCTATTTTACACCCTAAAATTTTTCATCATCCTACTGAAAATTTTCATCATCCTACTGAAAAGATACTTTGATTGTCTCAATATGTTAAGAAAAAAATGCATGAAATGTGAACCAGTAGACTTTTACTTTCATATTAACAAGCAGTTAATTAAGATCGCTTTTTAAGGGATGCCTAGGTGGCTTAGCGATTGAGCATCATGCCCATGCCCCAGCGATTGGGCATGATCCTGGGGTCCTGGGATCGAGTCCCATATTAGATTCTCTGTGGGAAGCTTGCTTCTCCCTCTGCCTGTGTATCTACCTCTTTCTGTGTCTCTCATGAACAAATAAATAAAATCTTAAAAACCAAGACAGCCAAAATATACTATTGAATTGTCAATATACTATGTGTATATCTCATGTGTCATTTTTAAAAAATTGATTTTTTAAAAGATTTTATTTACTTATTCATGAGAGACACAGAAAGAGGCAGAGACACAGGCAGAGGGAGAAGCAGGCTCCATGCAGGGAGCCGGATGTGGGACTCGATCCCAGATCCTGGGATCACGCCCTGAGCCAAAGGGCAGACGTCCAACCACTGAGCCACCCAGGTGTCCCTTGGCTGTCTTTTTATATTGATTCACAATATTTATTTAAATTTTAGCCAAAAGCAAGTTCATCTGAATTCATAGAAACCATAAAAGCACCAGTTTCCTCCCTCAGTTCTTCCTAACCATAGTCTTACTTTCTAATGGTAAGCAGCTTCTGTTTTGGATTATTCTCATGGATTTAGAACTTAAGAAATAATTTCTGAATAATAATGAAAAATACCTTATTAGTCTTCTACACTTTTGAGGAAGTAAATTATATTTTCTCAAAGCTCTAAAAAATTTAGCATGCCTTAGGGGGTGCCTGGGTGCCTCAGTTGGTTGAGCATAGGACTCCCAATCTGAGCTCAGGGTGATGAATTCAGCTCTGTATTGAGCTCCATGCTGGGTATTGGGCTTGCTTTAAAAAGAGGAAGAAGAAGAGAAAGAAGAAGAAGAAGGAGAAGAAGAAGAAGAAGAAGAAGAAGAAGAAGAAGAAGAAGAAGAAGAAGAGAAAGAAGAATGCTTTAGAGCACCTTTGAAAATATATTCTAAATCAGTTCTGAATAGAGATTCTGAATATTTAAAAATACATAATCAAAGATATACTGGTCAGTGATTATCATGTTCATTAGTATAGTCAGAAACAGAAATCAGGGTTACATATGACTGGCTATTTTACACCCTAAAATTTTTCATTTTTCTACTCTTACCTATTTGATTCAATTGTGAAGCATGAGAATAGAGTGCATATAAATACATTAGATCAATATGCAAATGCAGGAATGTCAATAAAAATTTTTGTTAACATTAGAGTTATGAAAGTAAAGATTATCTGTATTCTACACACATAGAAATGCCAATAAAATTTACATGAAGGATTATTGGAGGGATTATATTAGCATTTAAAGCACTTAAAACAGTTCTTGTCAAAGTAAGAGCTAATGAGAGAGACACAGAGTTGGGGTGAGGGGGAGAATGAATTAGTTCCAGAATTGGCTAATTAAATATCAAGTATTAACTAGAGTTACTATCAGGGGAAAGGGGGAAAAAAGGAACAAACTTTGTTCAACTATTTTTTTAAAAAACACTTCATTTTTAATGGAGAAGTAGTAACAGTATAGGAAGTTAACATGGTGCCTTGCTAGTCTTCTATAGTTATTGGAAAGTTGTCACTTAACCTAATTCTCCTTGCCCCCACAGAATTAACATCATGCATTTCTCTGTGTTATTCTTTGCTTCATGTGAAATAGTTTTATTAAGAAGACTGATTGACTATAAATTCCTGTGAGCAAGAGGATGTTTATTACCATTATCATTGTTGTTGTATGATTTTGTTTCTCTATTGTCCTCCATACCGAGCAAAAGTACTTAGTTGGTACATACTTAACTGGTGTTTCCAGATTAATATCTGTCTAGGAATCTAGATACTAAATTTAGTTTTTCTGGATTATTTTTATGCAACATTAATTTGTTTTCTTTTACAAATTTATTCACCCCCAAATATATGGCTAGTCATTGTTTACTTGTCATTTGAAAAGCAATAGTGCTTTATTTTCAACATGGCTTCTAGCAACTACTGTAGGATAAAATGTTATCTGGCCTCCCCTAATCATTGTATTATCTCTTTGTAGTTACATAAATCCTTGGATTTATATAATAAGTCTACTGTATCATTCAAATTTCATGTTCACATTCTATAAATATGGATTTTACTAATTGCCGAGCACAAAGGAAAAGCTATCCATGGGAATATTTCTGGAGATTCTCTTGACTTCTAAGTAGAATGAATTTCAGAAACTGAGGTTGTTATTTTAATACTAGAAGTTATCTCATGTCATTTGCCATTGAAAAAAATAAGATGAAAGTTTATCCATAGTCGCTCTCATCGACTGACTGAAACATCTGTATGCTCTGTGCACAGCAGGTGTCCAATAAATGTTTTGAGTGACTGTCAGTGTTGACTCTTAATGACTTCATAATGAAGTGATTATTCAAGTGCCATGTTAAAACTATGTTTCTTAGAAATAGTATAGTGACAGTTTTCAGCTGACATACACTATTACATACACTTTGGTAATACAAAATACATCCTGTTTTAAAATATTATTTATCTTGAATAAAATTTACTAATTTAGAAACTCTCAGAAGAGTATTATAGCAAACAATGAAAATATGCAAAGCCATGAAACAATAAAGTCTTATCAAAAGTGTTCAAGTAAAAGATGACAATGAAATGAATGATTAGTTTTCAAAGAGGTGGCATCTGTTCTGTGAATAATCCAAGAAATGCTTTCCAATTTCCATGCATCAACTCCTTTATTCAAAAGAGGGAATTTCTCAAAAGAGACATATGGGACCACATGAAATGTAGGGTACTGTGAAATTGGAATTTTAAAATGCATCTCTTATTTATACCCCGCTTACTTAAAAAATGATTTGAAGCATATCAAGTGGATACATTCTCCAAAATCTCCCTTCATAAATCATTTTTCCTTTTGTTTTATTTTTCCTTCTTCTTGTGGTAAATGTCTAGACCATAAATGTCCAAAAGACACCAGGACTCTGTGTTCATTTGCTCCAGAAGAAATGACAACTCTAATATTCAGAATATAATTTTCTATTAATTGCCAAAAAGTTTTATTTGTCAGCATTGATGAAAGACTTTGGGTCGGAATATCAAAATAACCCTACTAATAAAATAAATATAAATTAATTGCTCTAAATATATATATGTATGTGTGTGTGTGTGTGTGTGTTAATGTAATACACTTTTCCCAAGTGAATGGCATCATTTAAGAAATGATAATTTGGAGGTTTTAAAATAGTGCATTAGACACACTGCCCACATCAAGAAATGGCTATTGACACACCTTGTCCAAATCCAGTTAAATAAAAATAGCTGCAACTGAACATTAGAAAAACAACTGTTTTTGAATTGGATAACTAGCTAAAAGGTAATTTAAAGAAATGCTTATAACATCATAGAATTTTAAAGTGAAATAAGGTTATGATCATCCACAATGTTCTATTTCATTTTCAAAGGAGGAAATGAAGGCACAGAGAAGCTGAGGTTTAATGCATACCATGTACTTTTTGATGGATAACTAAAATTTATATTTATATTTATATTATATTATATTTATAGTAACTAAAATATCATTTGCCTCACTTGCCAAATACTACATCTTCAGCCACTGAAAACATCTTGTGGTGAGTTCCTGTGTTTGTGGGGAGGAGCAATCAGCCATCTACTACAGTGAAATGGGTGCAATATGATATTCTTAACACTGATATTTTAAAGAAATAGCAAAATGATACAAAGAGGTTTTTTTTTTTTTGTGGGTTTCTTTTTTACTCCTAGTTCATAATATTTACTTTAGAAGAAAAGGAGAGATGGGAGGAAAGGCTATACTATCTCTTTTTATTGGTTTTTACTGTGATAAAACCATACAACATAAAATTTCCCATTTTATCTATACAATTCAGTGACATTAATTACATTAATGATGTACAACCATCACTGCTATCTTTTTTTGAAAAAGTTTTCATCACCACAAACAGAAATTCTGTAGCTATAATCCAATAATGTTCCATTCCCTCTTCCCTCACCCTTTGGTAAATTCTAATCTATTTTCTATCCCAATGAACTTGATTATTTTAGATATTTCATATAAGTGGACTCATACAATATTTGTCTTTTTGTTTTAGTCTGGCTTATTTCATTTACATATTTTCAAAGTTTATTCATGCTGCCACATATGTCAGAACTTCATTATATTTTTATGGGTCAATAATATTCATATATATCTATGTACACCATAATTAAGATATATATTCATTTGTGGATGGATAGTTGGTTTGTTTCCATCTTTTGGCTATTGTCTCAACTCTCTTTTGTGTTAAGATCATTAACAGACCTTTCGGTGATTGCTTATTTTAGTATAGCATCAAGTTTTGTTTCTACTGTTGGTTAATCAGACATTTAAAAAGAAAACAATTTCAGATACGGTAATGATCAGCACAAAAACAAAAGCCAGAATTAGAGCTTTAAATTCTTTTTAAATTTTTCTCTTTGGCATACACTTTGTTTTAAACTACATTGTCTCTACAAGTTAGAATATGGTTAGTTAAAGGGAATAACCAGAATGCATAGTTGAATATTATAATCTTCTATTTTAAAAGTCTTCTCTTTTTCTTTGAGCATTAATATATTCATTTAATAATAATTATATGTATTTCTATGCTGAGTTAATGAAATTATTTCTTTCGTATGAAACATTTGGAAAGGATTATTAGTACTAATGCCAAAAATGAAAGCTGAATTAATGACTACTACTTGTGGGAGAAAGTTCATTCAAAAACCCTCCAAAGGAGAACATTGAAAAATTAAATTCAGCTTAAACTTTCTGGCCAAATACTTGTTTTAGTACAAATTATTTTCATTATCTTCTACCATGAAAGTTCTACTTTAAGGGGAACAAAAAAGAAAACAATTCTAAAGCATCAAAAAAAATTTCCAATTTGCTTTTAATTTGTTGTACATAAAATAATAAATAGTATTTGTTTTTAATATTAACATATTAAATTTATTTTGGAAAAGGGGAAAATAGTTGGTTTATTAAAGTATTGAATTTTAACATTTTTCCAGATGAATTCAAGTTCTTTATGAAAAGGCTACCCATGAATTATTTCCTCAACACATCTACCATAATGCATTTGTGGACAATGGATTCTAATTTTCAGCGCCGCTACGAACAACTGGAGAACAGCATGAAGCAGCTATTCCTGAAGGCGCAGAAAATTGTACACAAGCTCTTTAGCCTTAGCAAGAGGTGTCATAAACAACCCCTCATCAGTTTGCCAAGACAAAGGTAAGACATTTATGCTAATATAGACAACTAAGGACATTGTTTTGATAGTGAGCTCTATCTATTTTCTGAATGCGGATGTGATAATATACATAGCATTATGTTATAATTTATATTATTAGAGATAATTTGAAAACGTTTTCTCTTAGGTCTCAAAAATAATAAATTGCATTCTCCAAAATAGTAATCCAAATGAGAGCCCTGCATTAGGCTCCTTGCTCAATCCAGAGTTTGCTTGGGATTCTCTCTCTCCCTCTCTCTCAGCCCCTCCTCTCATTCACTCTTTCTCTCTTTCTCTCAAATATATAAATAAACCTTAAAAAAAAAAGGAAAGTGTTTAGACAGAATCTAAAGATATATTTAAGGGGTGAGTGGAGAAATGAAAACTGGAAATGAGCAGGTAGTGGGGTCCAATATATCATGAGAGCTACATTAATTTCTAGTAAAAATAAATAAAATTTAAACATACAAATATGTCATAAAGGTACAAGATTTGTAAGAAAAGTATGAAAATATGACACAATTCAATTGGATGTGTACAGAATAAATAAGCATGATAAAGATTAAAAAGAATAAAGTAAAGATGTATTATTTGGAACTAAATTTAATGGAAAATACATGGAACTAAATTTAATAAATTATAGAAATAAATATTTGCATTCTAAATTTTTAAACTAAATAAATCAAAGATCACCAGAGGTTTTCTTGACTTTCTTTTTAAATTTAGCATAATTCTCAAGTTGGTTATTAGTCATCACACACACACACACACACACACAGACACACACACACAGACTGCTTGCTACATAAACAATTTTATTGAATTTGAATTTTTTTCCATCTCTATTTTTTACAAGGAATATGAGATTTATTTGTTTTGCTTTTTTCAATTTTAATAGAATAAAATGATATTAGGGAAAAATGACAACAAACTATGTACTACAATCTTTTTATAGGATATAGTGAAAAAAAGAGGTTGTATGTATGTGAAGTATGTTTTCAAAATTTTCTGAAAGAAGAAGTAGATAAGCAATACCTGTGACTCACTTCCATTTGAGATTTTATTTTTTTGTCTTGCCTCTATGGAATTTTTTTCTCAGCTTTTTTTTTTTTTTCCTACACTTAGTATTGGTCTATTACTCTAAAATGTGAAAAAAATAAGCAAAACCAAACAAAATGAGATTGACAAAATGAACCCTGACAAGTAAGATGATTTCTTGACACTTTCATATAATGACATATAGGTTGAAGTTTTTCCTTGTAATACATAGTGTAACTCATCCTTGAGATAAAGCAGGATACTCAGAGTAATCTCACCAAATTTACATTGTCACCACTGTTGCGCTCATGAATTCATACGGAGTTAAAATCCTCATTCTGACTTGAGTAAATTGTGAGGCCTGTGACAATCTGGCTTCTTTGAGGTAGTGAACTTTTTTGCTATTCTAAAACTTTTGAGGTCAGTAACAATGACATATTCATTTCATTAAAGGACAAAAATTATAGTAATTATTTTAAAATATTCATACATAATTTCTACAAAATAACTCAGCTACACTATTTTGTGCTATTATATTTTATTCACATTTAAGGTATGTTGGTAAAAGTTTAACAACCAGCTTTCCTGGGTGGGGACCCTAATTTATAGCATTTTCCAATTCTTGTGATATGCAAAATTGGTTCTTCTGAGCCAGTATATACAGGCAGCAGCAAACCACTAAAAATTGATTAAAATATTTTTATGAAGTTATCTCTTTTTCATTAATAATGAAAGGTGAGATGATAAAATCCCTTCTCTCATGTCACAGGGAAGAATAAGTTTAGGTCTATGTTATTCTTATCTAAGAACTGTGTCATGTAGCAAACTGCTGACCTCTTACTATGTCCTTATACCGTGGGAGGGGTGAGAGATCTCCTTGGAGTTTTGATTTTAAGAATACTAATCCCATTCACAAAGGCTCCATCCTCATGAACTGAGCACCTTCAAAGGGCCCACCTCTTAATACCATCATCTTTGGGGGTTAAGATTCCAACATGTGAATTTTGAGGGAACACAGCATTTAGACCACACCTGTCAAGGGCCAGTCTCTACCTATCAGTAAGACCTTAAGATGTGAGGGTGAGAAGGGTAGCTAACCATCTCTTTTGCATACATCCTGTCTACGGTAGATGACAATGAAGCTGGCTGTAGACCCAGTCTGGGACAGAGAATTCACGATCATTCAAACCCTTATTTTCTCTTGACCCCTACATCCAGTGCATTTCTCTCTCTGAAGCTTTGTTATCCATCTTTTTTTTATTTCTAACTGAAAGATGATTTTTTCTGTCCCTTATGTGTCACCAAGTATTTACAACTCTGTAACACAGGCAAGAAAAACATAAATTTTAATATTTTCAAAGTGAAAATGAGAATGGTACTTATAACTGACATGCAAGAATAATGTGTAAAAATATTTTACCTCATATTTGTTTTCTCTTCAGTTTCTTTTCTTTTCACCCTACTTCCCTTTCTCCTTTGCTGAATATCTAGATATTTTTCTTTTAATCCTCTCTCTTTATTGACCCTCATTTCTTCATATAACCCTTTTTTTACTGAAATCTGTCTATATTTTTGTTATGCAGAGTGATTTGGTGCTCTTAGAAAATCAATTTACGACTTCTTGCTAATCTACAAAATGATGCGTCTGCACCTTTGACCAACTTTCTTTTCTAATGCATTAGAGGATTACATATAACAGATTTTTTCTTTTTTTATTTTTTCATACTTTCAAACATATGAGATATCTGATTTATCCTTCCAGTAATTTTCTCTTATACCATCAACTAATTCAAATTGGTTTCTTTCACTTATAATAATAGGGGACATTTTTAGTGGATATAAAAGCAAATAAAAACCTGGATCCATTTTGAATATGTCCTGAAGGCAGTAAAAATGAAGTATAAAAATGTGATTTGCCTGTGGTAATAAATATCTTCTGCTTGCCATAAAGCTTATTCAAGATAGAGAAGTACCTTCAAAGGCTAGTACTATAAATGTATTTGATTTTGGTTGTTTTGATAGTTAATTTTGTCAAAGCTCATGTGTTATTATGGTATTTTCCAATGCACTATTGTTGCACAATGTTAAGAAAGGCATTTTAAAAGAATATTGGCTCAGGGATGGGGACAACGGAAAAGCGGAAGTTGTTTCCAAGTCTTCATGGTGCACTACAAAACTAATAAAGAAAGTAATAAATATATAACATTAAAAGCAAAAGAATAAGGTAATATAGCCATTAAACATTGAGGAAAAATCACATTTTACTGGGCACAGGAACCAAATGGAAATATGTGAAGATAAATTGTAACTTCCTGATTTGTGAACAGTAGAATTATAGAAACAAAAATAATTTTAAGTCATTACAGGAAATTTTTATAAGTAATTTTCATGCATTCAATAAAAGCAATCAGATATTACAATCCTTATCTTGTATTAAAATATGTAATCTTTGTTAAAATGTAATCTTTCATTAAAATATGTTTCTTTAATAATGAAGAGAGGCAAACTTTGGTTAGGTAAAATAATTTTATATAAGATGTTACAGTATTTATTCCTAGACAGAATAGATTAAACATGCTTAGAAAAGACATTTATACATAAGAAGCATTTTTTAGACTACTGCCAGCTTGGACAAGAATAATTCTAGGATTATAGGTACTACACCCTGACTAAAAAAGGAAGGGCTGGGGTGGAAGTGTATTTCATCTAGGTCACTTTAATGACCTTTATTTCAATCTTGAAAAGTCATAGTATTGGATGAGTTAAGAAAATCCTCTCTTGTTTGGAAGATATAGAGTTGAGTTCTCAAGACTCCTCCCATTTACTTTCTGCCATACTTGTGGCTATTTGAGCTCAAATTCCAGCGATGCACTACTCTACCCTCATCTCCTACTCCCCAGCTGAGAACCTGATTCATAGTTTCTTTTTAACTGTGCTATATGCACAACAGTGTGAATACTATTCCCAAAAGCCTACATTTACTAAAAAAGTAAGATTTAATTACTTTATAGTAGACAAACAAAATTCTGTTTTAAAATGTTATTTAATCAAGTAATTCTTTTCTCTATGTAGTTTTGCATGATATTTATCTTAAAATCTATTTCATAACCATTTACTTTTTCTGGTTACTATTTTTTTTGGATTTTGTTATCAAATTCAATAAATAATTTGAACTAAGTTTTTGTATATGTATATTTTCAAGTGTTATCTTGATGACTTCAAATGTGTAATGAAAACTATGATTTTAAACTAGGCATTGGTAATGGTGGTACAGAATTTAGAAAATTGGTTGGTTTCAAATTATCAATAATTCTGTAATATATAAGGAATGGATCTGTAATGTAAATCCTTAAATTGGCCAATTGTTTGTAGTTGATTTTGGACTACAAAACTGTGACTGTAGGAATATCAACCATATCATTATAAAAATTAAAAATAGAAAATTTAGTGATGCACTACTTCTTGAGATAAAAATCCATGGCTAGTATGTTAAGAGAAACACCCCATGTCCTTGCCATCTTTGCACTGGCCTTTGGAGAAAGAAAGTAACAATGATGTAAGAACACATTTTATCCAAATTCATTATTTCAATTACATTATTCATAGTATACCAATGTACTGATTTGGACCACACCCCTCCCAGGTTAACAATGCTTAAAATAGGAGGAGAATCAGAATTAAAAGTCTTTATAATTTTCCAAGGGCAATTTTCACTTTTATTTACATGTTTTATCCTATCACCGTTCCACCTTTATCCTCAAGAGAAGAAAAACAACAACAACAACAAAAAAATAAGATTTTATTTATTTACTCATGAGAGGCACAGGAAGAGGCAGAGACATAAGCATGGGAAGAAGCAGGCTCCCTGCAGGGAGCCTGATGTGAGACTCAATCCCAGGACCCTAGAATCAGGACCTGATCCAAAGGCAGATGTTCAACCACCAAGCCACTCAGGTGCCCTGAAAAGCAAAATTGAGAGACAAAGTATTCTTACTTCCAAGTATGGTATGATATTCAGGTGACATGTACATAAAACATTCTTCTGCTTTATATGCCTTCAGTGTAGCTTTTCTGTTATCTTAGTGGAAAATCCTCTAGCTGAAATCTTCTATAATGACTTTGACCACCAGATGTCAAACTATTTGGTCCCAGGACTCCTTTCCAGTCTTAAAAATTATGGGAAAATACAAAGAGCTTTTTTGTATGAGATATATATATGTATGTATGTATATATATATATATATGTACTTACTACAGTAAAATGAAATTATTAATTAAAAATTAAAACAAAAAAATTTAAAACAAAATTTAAAATGTATTTATTAATACAATTAGAAGGAACAGTAAGTATGATCACTGCAGATTAATATATATAACACTTAAGTTTGAAAGATTTCTGCAGAATTGCTTAATATTTGGCTTAAGAGAAAATAGCTGAATTTTCATGACTGTGTATGCATCAGTTACAAATTGTAATTTTGTAATCTCACATAGATTTATTAGAGAAGTGACTATTGTAATGGCCTTTTCAAATAATTGTGTATATTACTTTTTTGTACTGCACCAAAAATTCAGCAAGTGATAGATTTTAAAAAGTTATATGTAATGTAGAATCTAAAACCATGTGATTAACATTTTGACATCTTACATTAAATTATTTTGTCTGTCTTGAACTTTAAAATGGATCTTTAATCATGCATATGAAATCATGTGCCAGTCATTTGGAAAATATCGATGCACTTAGTTTTGAAGATCTTCCAAATGCTGACAACGTAGCATTATAAAATAACAACAACAACAAATCATTCCTTACTATCATCACTGGGTTCGTGAGGAAAACCTTTATTGGGAGCTGTTAATCTCATTGTGGTTACAGTTTTTCCAAATTTCTAATTTTCCCTTGAAAACTGTACTTTTAACATTGATATTAAATATGCCAGTGGTTTGTCTAGAAGTGATAGGTTTGTTTCTTTCAGTTTTGATAACAGATCTGCCAAGTATCCAAGTCTGAATAAACTAGTTTGTCTGTCAATTATTCTTTCAAGTAAAAATGATTTGCCATGAAAAAAGTGCTTACCTCAGCTTGCAATGGAAACAATTGCACAGGTGTTTTGCCTCGAGGCAACCATTATAGTTCAGTGTGTAACACAAATGCTTTATTCATATTCCCATTTTGTTCTGACATGTGGATTTGTACTGAAAATTGAGACACAATAAACTTTTTTTTACAGCTTCACCAAGAACATTTTTAACTGAAACTTACTTTCTTTTTGTTCTACAAGTATGTGGCAGAAAATAATATATGCCTACTAGTACAGCAGTTTGGTTCCAAGTCTTTGCTTTGTGCTAAGTCTCCAGCGGTAGTTTACCCACCACTGCTTTTGGCATCAATGCAAATGTCAGCATAATGCAAAAGAAAGATAATGTCTTAGTATATCTATGAACATGTTATCACCTTGTATACCCGCTGATAGAATCTTGCTTCCAATTACCCACTGCCCACTCACCCACACCAAGAGCTCTGGGGACCACTCCTATAATGCTGCCCTAGATCAATTTCAACTCCTCCTAAGGACCTGGAAGACAAATTGTGGGTCCTTTGATAGAGATTATTTGTCTTCTTCCTTTACTTCTCTTTACCTACTAACACAACCCCTGATTTTAGCAAAACTCTTGCTATACCACACCTCATGGGTTTTGAACCTAGAATGGGTAATTCTAGTCAAACAGATGTAAGTGGAAGGAAGCTTCCACAATTCATGAAAGAAGCTTCCACAATTCATGAAGCTTCTGAATTGGATCCTTAAAGTAAGAGGAATATGTGCTATCTACCTTCTCTTCTTCCCCTGGCTAAAATTAAAATGTGATGGCTTGGAATGAAAAATCATGACTTAAAGAAACGTGTTAAGGATAGTAAAATCCAATTTTTCTGAAGCTACCAAATCAGTCATGGATTGTTTATGTTTGTACTGGTATTGAGAAAGGAATAAAATTGCATTTTTTCTGAGCCAATATTATCTGGCTTATGCTACTGCAGCCAAACTTGCATTCTAATAATAAAAGGACTTTACTGAATGGCCTCCAAGTCCTTCAATATTGCAGAATCTGTGATTTAATTAAAAATGGCATTTATATGATTAATACAAGAGACTTTTGCTGTGAACAATTTTATATAAAACTGTAGGGGAAAGTCAGGATATTAATTTTCCTTACATTTCTGTTACAAAAGAATTTTGTATTTTTTGGGTGTGTTTCAGCCACCAAATGATGACTCACAAGCACATGCTAAGTAATAATGAAGTAGTATATTTAAATAGTCAATATTTGAAGGTATATTTAAATAGTCAATATTTGGATATCTTCAATGTGTGACTGAGAAATGTAAAAGATATAAATAACAATTATAAATTACTCAGCACATGGAAAGTGCTTAAATAATTATTATTTAACTTTCCCCAAACAGAAAACACTATTTCTTTGGTGTAGGTGTTTATAATATATTAATGACTTTTCTTCAAAATGTGCTTTCATGTGTTTCATAGTCAAAATAAAATTCATCATAAAGATAATAATATAAATGCTCTAAGAAACACATTTATTGTTACTTGTATAGAATAACACAAAGTAGCCTGGATTCTGATTCAAGGAATCCAAGGATATTAGTTTTCAAGGAGGGAATTAAAAGTGGGGAAAAAGAGAGAGAGAAAGCTCCACCTTCTTGGTAGAGGGCCACTTCTACACAATTTTAAAATTGGCAAATTTGTGTTTTCTCTCATGCCACTCCCTTTCCTTAAAATTGTTTCCAGTTTTTGTTTAAATTCCAGTTAGTTAACATACAGTATAATTCTAGTTTCAGGTGTAGAATCTAGTGATTCGTCACTTTCGTTTAATACCCAGTGCTGATCACAAGGAGTGCCCTCCTTAATGCCCATCCCTCATTTAGCCCACCACCGCCCCCTTCCCCTCCAGCAACCCTCAGCTTTTCTCTACAGCCTCTTATGATTTGCCTCATCTTTTTTTTCCTCTTCCTCTATGTTCATCTGTTTTCTTAAATTCCACATATGAATGAAATCATATGGTATTTGTCTTTCTCTGACTAGCTTATTTTGTTAAGCACAAAACACTCTCGTTCCACCCACATCATTGCAAGTCAAACCACTTCCTTTTACTTAATTCTTGATGTAGCTTAAACTTCAGATCTCATGGCTCTAAAATGTACTTATATTTTCACTTTAACACCCCTACTTTGACCTTCAGCTCAGAAATCATTTCATGATCTTTCAATTCATTAGATATGGACAAATACTAGCTGAAAATAATTATTTTAAAACAAAGTTATATTTAGATATAAAGATTATTTGTACTTTTCGAATCAGTCATTTGCTAGCCATAACAGTACCCCAGGTGAACCACTTTAAGTAGAGTTAAAACAATTATTAAAATGAATATCTGTGAGATGACAGTGCTGGGCTTTCTCTTTTTCTGTCTTTCATGTATAAAAGGTTATGTGGAACAATCAAAGATCTTGTCACCTTGACATTTTGTTGAGAATATACTGCCTACAACCCACAATTTTGGAATGAGGTCCAAATTCAAGACAAAGAGGCAGTTTTTCTACATAGCTGCTTTTGAAAATATTAACAAAATTAAAAATAACAAGGGTCTTGGCTCTTGGAAATTCTGTGGACATAAGTGAATGTGTGCATTAGTACTTGTGTGAGAATAGTGCAAAATGACAGGTCGACAGTTCATTACATTTTAAGTAAAAATCTTCTACTGTTGTCTCATGTTGACTTTAAGTTAGTTTATTCTCATCTGAAAAGGAAGCCAAGAAACAAAGGACAGCGTCTTGAGTATGACATATATTCCAAAGAAGATTTATTCCTCTCTGTTTTTCATGGTGTTCACCTCGCAAATGCCATTTCAGTACCTCCTACTCTATTTTCTTGACATTACAACACTTTCTAAGAAAGATTAAGAATGTCATTCCCAAACACATTTCCCCCCTGGAAGCTCAGTGGAATTGCTGGCTAAAATAATCAGATTTTTGAACAGTAACAATGTAGACAGCTATATTGACAGAGAACTTTTAACACTTAACACTAACTTCTTTGAAAGAAAGAGTCCTATCAGGAAAATCTTGGAAATAAAGTCGCAAGATCTGTAATATCCAAGATGAAGAAGCCCCTTTTGCTAGCACCACTTGCAGTAGTACCACTTTGTTCAAACAGAATCAGTTTCTTATTCGACACCAACCACCGGTTAATGCCACAAAGAGGGGTTGAAGAGCTTTTCTATCAGTCCTCATTTTCTCTTCACTAAGGAGTTGGTAATAGTCCTTCATGGGTTTCACCAAAAAGCTTGCATCTTTTGAGACATTATTGTTTGTTTTCTTAAATAAATACATAAACACTTTTTTAAAAGAAGTCACTGCTATGCAAATTTGGAGACTGTAATCATTTTAAATTCTACTTGGAAATCTACAATGTCTATATGCCTGTCAAATACTCTAAAATGTCCTACAATTAAAATAGATCTTTTTTAAAGATATTATTTATTTATTTATTTGAGAGGGAAAGAAAGAGCGTGGGGAGGAGCAGGGGAGGAGGGAGAGATGAGCTGACTCCCTGCTGAACATGGAGCTCATGCTTGATCGCAGGACCATGAGATCCTGACCTGAGCCATAAACAAGGGTTGGGCATTTGACCAACTGAGCCATGCAGAAGCCCCAAAATAGGTTTGTTTAAACAAAGATTTCTCAGAACAAAATTTTTTTACCTCCTAAAATACTTGCTAAAGCCTCAAAGTATATAATTGGAAAAAACTGTGCCATCATTTTTAATACAATTCTTACAGATTCTAGAGTTGCCTTCAATTGCTATTTACTTACTTCAATCACCATTAAATATTTGACAATTACCTTGAACTTAAAATGATTTTAGATTTTTGTTTTCTCAACTTCTCAGATGTATTCTGGGTACCAGGTGCCAGTTTCTGGCAAATAATCATTTTAAATACTTTCTCAGAAAGACTTAGAAGTTATACTATGTCAACTCTATACAGGTATAATTTGAAATGGCCCTACAAGTTAAATGCTAATTCATTTACTAAAACACTTTTGTCACATTTCTTTTTTAAAATAAAAAGAGCTCTGAGATTTTCATCCCAATATTTTGCATGAAGTGGAGAGTGCCATTAAATGCAACCTTTCCTGTGGTGGTGAATTGTTATATAAATTATATCTCAGAGAGAAAAATGTAATGGAAAATGAGAAAATAAGCTGATTATTTGTTGATATCATATTAACCGTCAGTGGTTTGTACATGAGCCACAAACTGAGAATACAGATCCCAAGACACTAATATTTTTATAAATCTTATAATGTTATTGACAATCAAACTTAGAATGGATGTACTTTCAGTTTTTAAATATATTTAAATCAGGGCTGAAAATCAGTCTCATTTCTATTTGAGTCACTTCTAAGCAATTTTACTTATTATGGAAAAATGGATACTTACATGTTTACTTACCAAAATAAATAGGAAGCTGAACATCATCCACCTTTGGGACAGTGTGGTGGTTTTATTATCTCAAAGCAGAAACCTGTCTTATAAATCAGAATTATTATGTTATCCATGAGCCTTTCTCCCTGAATATTACGCCTTTAAAATGTTGGAACCAGAGGTAAACACCGTGATGTATGGGTGATCTAACTTAGAGTAGCACAGAATTTTCAAATCTCTTTTTTTTATAAAGAATAATACAGTATATACATAAAAGAGGAATAACTCAAAGCGGCTTTTTTTCATATTACATGAAAGTCTTATGTCAGTTTTCATACAAATGACATTAGAAGCTTCAATGTGTGTAGACAGAATTGGTTATGTTAAAACTGTCGCTTGTAAATATGTAGGTTAAGATAGTATTTGTCTTACACTATTTTCTACTTTACATGAGGGACCTCATAGAAAATAATTTGATGCTTATTAGACTAAACTAAATACTAAACTATTTACTAAAGACTAAAGATCAAGTACATCTTACAAATATTGTCTTTTTCCAATCAAACTTGCTCAATTTGGCAAAGGAAAATCTCATTTGGACCATTTTAACTATAAATTTTATCTAATGCTTAATTTGGTAGCTCCATGTAGAGACAGTGTGCAATCTTTAATCTTCATTTATGTTTTCTAATCTTCATGTTAAATACAAAAATATCCTTCTTCACATCCTTTCATTATTATTTCATTACACGTATTCCTTGCATGCATATGTATGTACATGTGTAGGCATATACACACATACACACACAAACATTCAAGTATGCACATATATACCAAGTTATTAAAATAGTGTATGACTGAAACACAGAGTGCTTTTTTTTTAGAGTGCTTTTCTTTGAGCATTAAAGTAGGATACTATTTTCTAAAAGCAAATGGTGTTATGATTCAATAAAGCTAAATATTACCAAGATATAAACCAGCTTAAATCCCTAACACCGAAAAAAAAACTGAAAAAACAAAACAAAAAAACTTTGAAGCACTTCATTTGAGGCAGCCACTACAAGTTATAAAGTGAGTGAATAAATTTCAAAAATCAATGCCAATTGCAATCAAAATCCCCTATCTCACAACCCAGATACACTTCACACAGCAACAAATAGAACAACACAAAAGAACATTGATGTGACAAAGAATACAGGAGAAAAGGAAGGTCATTTTGTTGTGGTTGTTCTTTGTTCTATTAAACCCAGCAGGAAGACTTCATGTAGGTTTCTCAAAGGAAACAAAAAAGATCAAGTCTGAGGTAGTACCTTGCATTGAGCTGAAGTAAAATTACTTCATACAAGCAGGGAAAGTTAGCTAGAGACAAATCTAAACACAATGTAGTAAGAATATAATGAAAGTCTGCTAATTTAAAGGATATATATACACACACACACACACACACACACACACACACATATATATATACTCATATCATCCCTAACATTGCCTTAAACACACACACGTGCACGTGCACACACAAACACCCCCCCACACACACACACATCTTCAATTAAAAACAAAAAGATAATACATGATTATGATCAAATGCATGATTTTTGTTTCATAACCTCATCCAAATTACCATTGACAATGAACAAAATCACAATCTGAGTTACGGAATCTTACAATTCATATGCAGGAATGTGGAGAGATTTTCGAGATATACTACAGGAAACAAACAGGAATGAGGGCAAAGCTGATCAGTTTGCAAATTACCGCGTCCAAGTGAAATAGCAACCTAAGAAGCAGACGCTCACAGGAAGCCACCAATACTCTTTAATACAGAGCCACAGACACTTTATGATAAAGGGTGACAGTTCTGAGGTTGACTTGCTAATGAGAGCCATCATAATTAGCTAGTTATTAACTAACAGGTATTAAGTACAGACTATTGTCAAACTCTTCCAAGTGCATTACCTGTTGTTGCTCATTTAATACAATGTTACAAGATAGTGTTATTACCCTAAGATCACAATCAAGGAAATTTAAGTTTATGTAATCTAAATTTGCTGAAGATTACTCAACTAGTGGTGGCAGAGCTAGGATCCAACGCATGCAGTCTGGCTGTAGAGCTTGGTTTCTTAGTCACTATGCCACAGTGCTTCCCAGGTTTGCAGTGTTGTAAGTAGTGGGGCTCCCATCTCCTGCTAAGCAACCCCCCGCCCCATGCTATGTTAGCAATGGGGTTCCCATCTCCTGCTAACCCCTCCGTGCTAAGGTATTTTGGAGGATATTGAATTCATGCAAAAGCATGAAGTCATGAAATGGAATAATCAGAAAACAAGAAAGTTTTAAGAAAATAAAAAAAATTTTCTTTACATATAAAATAAAAATAAAAATAGTGGACTATTAGAGGAAACAATTGGTTTATTAGAATAAGATATTGAGAAACTAATCCAGTACTATCAATGAAGAATGGAAAGATGTAATTGATTTAAAAAAATGAAAAACGCATGAAGGGCATGGAGTACATAAATAGTAGATACAAAAAGGAGAAAAACCAATATCTGATTGAGAAGAATCAGTAAGAATGAGAGACACGGAGACAGAGAGAGCTTTTCTTTTAAAACTTGAGTCCATATGAATGAAAAAAGTCCGAGAGTACCAAGCAAAATTTATAACGATGGTTTGTATTGTGAAGTGGTTTCTGAGTTAACGTGCATCATTTTCAGCTACCCCATTTCAGTTTTCTCTAGTTCACCATGGATTTTAAAGATTTGGCACATTTTTAAAGCCAAGTTATTGTGTGCATGAACACAAAAGAAAATACAAAAAGTGTGCATTCCAGCACCTTCATCTCATGCCTGACTCCGAGGTCGTTCAACAACTATGGCATTTGTCTGTCATCGATGCAGGCTACTTCTTCTCTGGACAGGAGTGATTAAAGCAGACACAACTAGTGGCTCATCCTGGATTCCAGGCTGACGGTTTGCGTTCGTATCTTTCTTCCCCTAGGGAGTACTGGAGAAACAGAGCAGCTTGGCAGGGTACCAAGTAGCTACATGAAAGCCAAACACAGCAGTTCAATCTGTAACCCAAAGAAAGAAGTTGACTCCTAGGTTGTGTATAACCAAGTGAACATGCAAACAATTTTTTTTTTTAATATATAGCACTAAGTACTGGAGTATGTGAGGTCACTCAATGGTGTTATGTGAGGAAAAACAGTGACTCCATGATTTTATGCTGAGTCAAGTAATTTCCTATGTAAGAGTGTTGCACGATTGCAGGGTTCTTGTCTCATGGAGTCAAAGAATGAATCGGGGGATGCAAAAGGGTGAAGTGAAAGTTTATTAAGTGAATAATACAGCAGAAAGGAAAGAAAAAAAGCTCTCTAGAGTGTGAGAAGTCCCGAATGGGTTGCCACAGAAGGCTTTAATTGGCAGTTTTTTATTGAGAACTGACTGGGTAGCTTGTTGCTTTGAGATTCTTGTGCCATCTTCCTTTGTTCCTTTATTTCTTCTTGTGCTCTATTTCAGCATCTTCACCTGCCAGGAAGAGTTTCAGAGCCCAGGGACGGGAGTCAGGGGTCTCCTATCTCTCTCTCCTGCGTATACTTGACCCCCTCCCTTCCCTTTTTCATGGGACAGGACTCCTAGGTGGAAGGAGCTATACTAGGATTGTGAGGAGTGGCTATATACTTTTTAATTAGCGGAGGTTAGGGATAGTGCAAGTCTCCAAGGAATATGGAAGCAAGGTTTTCAGGACCTCGAGGGGCCAGCTGCTGCCAAGATAAAGTTACTTTTCAACATAAAGGTACGAATGCAGCCACGAGTTCTTGGAGGAAGGTCAAAATCTGCATGTTTCAGGAATCTATCAGTGGGCTGCGAGCAGTAAGGAGATTTTAATTTAAGTTACATTTCTTTTGCCTTTGTTTCCCCACATCAAGAGGAAGACAAAAAAAATTTAAAAATTTAAAAAATTAAATAAAATTAAAAAAAAAGAGGAAGACGAAAGGACATTCTTACATATGCAGTGCCTCGGACATATTATAATCTACAACTATTCCTTCTGAAACTAGGATTTATTGAATCAAGAGATTAATAGAATAATCAATTCAAGAAGGTATATGAGCTTTTTCCTGAAATACTAGTATTATATTACTAGATCTAGGACCAAGAAAACAGTGTCTGTTATTGTTTTTATTATTTACTCTTGCTTAGGAACTTCTGCTAGTAAAATAAAACTTGAATATGGAATTAGCAAATATAGACATATTAATATTTAAAAGAAGATATGATTATTAGTTGTAGATGACATACTTATTCATCTGATAAGTCCCCAGAGATTCAGCTGGAATAGAAAACAAAACCAGGGGCACCTAGGTAGCTCAGTCAGTTAAGCATTTGCCTTTGGCTCAGGTCATGATCTCAGTCCTGGGATCAAACCCCATGTCTGGCTCCCTGCTCAGTGGGCAGCCTGTTTTCCCCTGCCTGCCACTCTCTCTGCTTGTGCTCTCTCTCTCTGTAAAATAAATAAATAAAAATATTTTTTAAAACAAAACAAAATCAAATCTAAACAATGTACATAAAAATTGAGTGAAGTTGTTAGTTACAAAATAAATAGACAATAATCTACAGATAAATGAACAAAAACAAGTAAGAGATTCACATTCAAAAAGTGACATATTGGACTTCACAAAAATGTCAAAATACATAATATAACTAAGGAAATAAACTAAAACAAAACTTTAGGATATTAAGGGAAATTTTTAATAAATGAAGAACTTGTTCATATTTCTGAATGAAAGAAACCTTATAAAGATATCATTTTCCTCAAATTAATATTATGTAATTTAATGTGGCATCAGTCAAAATCTATCTGAAAAAAATGCTAGAAAAAGTAGTAAATAATATTTTAAAGGAAAATAATAAGAATACCCCAACATCAGGCAATGTTAAAATCTATTCTAAAAAAAATGTAGGATGGTGTTTTAGAGGTTTTCTGTGTACACTGATGAGTAGCAACTGGAAATTAATTCTCTCTTTCAGTTTCCTGATTATAATGTGTGATTAATAACAGTATCTACCTTATAGAAGTATGAGAATTACCTGACTTATATATTTAAAGTCCCAGCATTTATTAAATATTAAAATATCTCTTTGATAATGTTAGTGATGGTAATTTTGATGATTCTACAGTAATGGACTGTCTACAAAGTCCAAAATTAGATTCAAGTTATAAAACAATTTGGTTAATCATTATGTCAACCAAGTGGACCTAGTAAGGACAGAACATACAAACATAACCTACTGTAATGTTAAATTAATTTCCTGATCTTAAAATTTGTTTGGGGCAGCCCCGGTGGCGCAGTGGTTTAGCGCCGCCTGCAGCCTGGGGTTGATCCTGGAGACCCAGGATCGAGTCCCACATCGGGCTTCCTGTATGGAGCTTGCTTCTCCTCTGCCTGTGTCTCTGCCTCTGTGTGTGTGTGTGTCTCTATGAATAAATAAACAAAATCTTAAAAAAAAAAATTTGTTTGAAGAGACTTATGAGGTCATTTTTTTCATAATCTAACAGGGTTAAATATTTTAAGTGAAATTTTTGTAATGCAATGTTTTAAATGACATTCTTACCTGACTGGAAATTAAGAAATATACCCCTGATAATCCTTGGAGGAAAAAAAATCTAACTCTAAAGACAGTAATAAAAGAAAGAAGACTTCATAGCAATATCTATTAGAACATAACAATTCTGGACTCAAAGTAAAATTTAGAGTTGCAAATGCCTTAAATATTAAAGAAGAAAAAATTAAAAATTGATGTTACTTAGACCTGTAATCATTTATTTTTTTCATTCAGTGAATAAATATTTAATGCCATTTATAGGCACAGGAGGTACACAGCCTCTAAAATTTTAAAAAACATTTTTATATTTGTATATATTATAATACATAATATATAATGTATATAAATATTACATATATAATATATAAATACCGTATATATATTAACACTATGTATGTAAATACTATATATTAACACTATATATATTTAAACACTATGTAAATACTATATTCATTATATATATGTCCTGGAACTTTAGAATTAATGTTTTAGTTCAAGTGAGAAAGAAAATAAATAGGGAAATTATATTGCTTTAGAAGATGATGAGTGCTCTGGAGATAAATGAATGGAAGTTAGAACGTTTTAAGGATTGGAGGATGTGTGTATGTATTTGTGCGTGTTCTTAATATCGTTAACAGTTCATTTTTAGTATATAAGTATATAACTGGTATTATATCTTGATTTTGCATTCTGCAGCTGTACTTTATTCATTTTAACATTTTTTGGGGGTGAAATCTTCAGATTTTTCCAGATATGATATTGTGTCATTTGAAAACAAAGATAATATTACTTCTTCCTTTTGAATTTGGATGCTTTTTATTTGTTTTTATCAACTAATTGATCTAGTTAAGACTTCCAGTACTGTGTTGAATAAAAATGGTGAGAGTGGAGGTTCTTGCTCTGTTCTTGACCTCAGAGGAAAAGCTTTTAGCTTTGCAGAGTTGAGTGTGGTGCTAGCTATGGATTTGTCATAGAGGGTCTTTATTATGTTGAAGTACATTCCTTCCTATACTCAATGTGTTGAGTATTTTTATCATGAAAGGATGTTGAATTTTCTCTAATGCTTTTTTTTTTCAATCAGCTAGAATGATCACATGATTTTTAGCCTTCATTTTTGTTAATATGGTGAATCAAGTGGATTGATTAGTATATACTGAACCTTGTTTCCACCACCATCCTCCATTTTGGGAGGATAGCAATCAGCAAGCACTTAGATGAACACAATTTAGAAGTTGGGCAGTGAGGCAGCAGCTGTAAAACACACAGACTTCTTCCAGGGAAAGACTGGGAGGTGGGTACTCTTGGCCTGTTCCCTCTGCATTGAACCCTGGAGTATAACTGAAATGAGTGCTTGTACAACCATTAACAGCTGCTTATCATTTGCTCTAGTCCTGTAGAATCGTGAAGCAAACCCGTTGCCTTTCAAAATTAGGTGGTTTAGGGGCCCATCACATGGGTGGCAGCTGAAAGACTTTAAGTATTCCATTGGTAAGCCAGTTTTTCTTTTTTTCAAGTGTTGGGAAGCATCTCATTGTCTCAATCTGGTTCTGTCTTTCCCTCTGTCTTATTATCTGTTGTGGTTTAATTACATTGCACTGAGTGGACGCATGGCCTGGAGGGATGACAATCTCATTTCACTCGGCAATCTTAGTCTGATATGGGACTGAGTCTGGCTGTGCTCCAGGAGCTGAAAACTTTTATAAATATAACCAGCTGTTATAATCCATAGGCTTCTAGTCTTTTACTTCCTCCATACCACGATAAAGCATAATTCCATGAAATCTTTACAGATTTGAAAATATTTTATTGTTTATTGAAAGCTTCTTGCAACTTGCCTTTATTTTAAGCAAGGAAATGGGTATCTAGTCTCTCTTCCTGTATATTTTTTTGCTTAGAAAACATAGATCTTAAAAAAAAAAAAAAAAGAAAACATAGATCTTCAAGCCAAAATTCTAAAGTCTCAAAAAGAAAAAGAAAATTATTTCCAGGATTTGAGGAAAACTTTTATGATAACAGGCATTCACATGTACTTCTAGTCTTTCCTTTTTCTTGGGTCCCAAGGTCATTTTTTCTTCTTCTTCTTTTTTTTTCTCTAATAAAGTTTATTTCTGACACAAAAAGTGAGCATTTTGATAGATGTAATCGTCTCAAGAGTATTTTGATTCCATATTTTAAAATTTCCATTTGGAAGTTATATTTTCCTAAGCATAAAAGTATTTTTAAGAAGCTATGCTCTCAAAAACTATTAAACTGTTAAACACTACTAATACAAAAAACACTCACTCAAATTAACATCCAAGTTCACTGTACTTTGTGAGATAAAATCTGTGAAAACAAAAACCAACAGATAAATGTTAAAATAGAATCTAAGAAAAAAAAAAGAATCTAAGAAAAACAGTAGTATAAATTTCATCATTTCTTTTTGAAAGCAAGTAATAAAAATTAAAATATTAGTTTTTTTTCAATATTAGTTCTGTTTTTAGTTTAGCTGCATCTTAATTCTCACTTTTCTGGAGTGCCTGGGTGGCTCAGTGGGATGGTGTCTGACCCTTGGTTTCAGCTCAGGTCATGATGTTGGGGTCCTGGGATTGAGCCCTACCTTAGTCTCCATGCTCAGCAGTAAGTCAGCTTGAGGATTCTCTCTCTACCTCTCCCTCTCTCTCTCTCCCCACTGTAAGTTCTCTCTCTCTCTCCCTCAAAACTTCAAAAAAAATTCTCACTTTTCTCTTTTCTGACTGAAGTGTTACTGAACTTTGCTTTCCCCAACACTAATGGTGTTAAGTATCATTTCAGATGCTTATTAGCTATTCATATATCATGTTCTGTGACATGACTATTCAAATATTTTGTTCATTTTTATTGAACTGTATTTTTCTTATTGAATTAAATTAGTACTTTGTATATTCTGATACCAAGATTTTTTCAGATAGATGAATTACAAATATAATCACCCCACACATGTGTTACCAATTCATTTTCTTAGTCATGGCCTTCAAAGAATAGATTAAAAATATTTTTTTTGGAATCTCACTTATCAATTATTCACTGTTGTCATTAACACTTTTGAGTCATCAGCAATCCTTGCCAATCAAAAGATTGAGAGTATTTTTTTCAATTTTTTTTCTCAGAAAAGAATTCATATTTTATATTCAATTTACCTTTTCTATATTCATTCCTTACATTTTTTTTACTTAAATACATATTTTTCACAACTGATATCACATCTGATCTTCCCATTAACTCATTGAGATGTACAAAGAAGGCTTTATTATTCCATTTTACTGATAAGAAAAATGAAGATTAAAATATTAAATGACATTCAAAGGAGTATACTCTAAGTAAATGGCAATGATAAGCCCAAAATAGCCCTCATCTGGTGCAATTTTCTCCACATTGCTGATAAACATCTCCAAATACTAGAGTCTCAATCAAGAGAGTGTGGATTGAAATGCCAGATATAAAAATCATCTCCATTACTGGAAAATAGCCAAGAGGTATAGCAATTTAGTATAGACAAAGAAATGGGATTTTTTAATGTAAGAATAATCAAATCTATAAAAATATGTTAATGTCTTAATGGCAAAATTTTCACAAGAGACACAAACCCATTGGCATTTGGTATATTTTTTATTAGTAAAATAAATTAGGTACAGTATGAAGAGTTGGTGCATTTAAATTAAAAGACTTATGAAAAGCAGGCCTCATTTAAAGAGACAGAGAATTAAAATGCTAAAGCGAAGAGAGCCTTTCAAGAATATTTATAAGAGAGCCAGTGTATCATTCTGCACCTGTTGTTAAGAGGAGGTACAACTGCTCAAGTTCCAAATTGAATTGGCTTCAAAGATTTTGAAAAATAGCTTCTCTGTTTGTAAGTTTTTCTCTCTTGTGAATAGAGATTTTTCTTCTGCAAGAGAGGAGTGGCAGACTGTAGGGGCATTCTCTGCTGGAGGCACCTGGGAAAGTTGGCAGACTTAAGTGTCTTAAGCTGTTGGTATGAATAGCTTTACAGTATGTGGGTAAAGAGGCAACCAGTACTTTCTGGCAAATGAATCCTGGAATGCTAATTTTGTTATCCCTGAATTGTGTGACTAACTCAACGCTTAAGTGTTGTTTTGAAATACGGTTCACTTCATCTCACCAAGTTTGAAAACACATCCTTCAGCTTTAATTTCAGCATTTTATTTTGTAAAAGGTTTGTTATGATGTTGAGAAAATATCAAAACTAGGTTATATCTGGCCCTAAAATTTCTGGTTTTAGTAAATAACATTAACCCATTATTTAATCTAGAATTAACTCTTACCTCTGCGGTGGGATCAGTGGTTAATAGTAGTTAATAATATACACAAATATAGTCCTGTGTCTGGAACATTTTTCTATGATGTGATTAAGAAAACAGAAAAATTACTTTTTCATGGCAGATGACCCCAATGCCAAAAATAGGTATATAATATTGATGATAGTATCACATATAAGGGTAGATTTTGTACCTTTTTATCTATAGAAGAATTTTGATTTTAGATTAATACAAGTACATTTTAAAGTACAAATCAATATGGTTTTGAATATTAGTGAAAATCTCTCTACAGGGCAATATAAATACAACAATATTTGAATGAAATAAAGTTTAAGTAGAGAAATACTTATGGCCACAAAGAACAAAATAAAAAATACTCAAGTTAGCCCAACTTAAATGTTCTTTTCCTATGCTTTACCCTATTTCTTTTCCCTATTTGCTTGGTAAATTTCTACATATTTTTCAAAACTCTGTTAAAATATTACGTCCTTTCTTGAAAAGTTTTCTTAACCACCTTTCTCTCCAACAAGTTAGGAATTGCTCCATCAATTTATTGTGCTCCATCAATTAGGACTTACCACATTTTTATCATATTTATTTGCTATGAGTCTGTCTTTTCCAACAGATAGGGAGCCCCTCAGAGACAAGAATTGTTTTACTGATTATGAAGCCCTTTTGTTTAACATAATGAACACTAAGTACACATTTATTATATAGATACACTATCAAGTATAAAAAAAGAGATAGATAACATTACACATTGCCTGGAGAAAACCTTAATTGTGTGAACTTATTTCATATGCTATATTGCTGCAGCCTAGATTAGCGGACTCTAAGTATCACTCAGCAGTCCATTAGCACTCTCACTGTGTCCAGTGACTCAAAATGTTTACCATTTCCCTCAAGCCACCCTACTCATCTTTCCTGATAATACTTTACCATCAGAAGATTTGCTATGTTTTTCCTTATATTTCAAATATAAACAAAATAAGACATAGCGTGATTTTGAGTCACATTTTCCGATGTGAAAAAAAGGTGTCTTTTTGTTCCATATGATGCAATCTTTTGACAGCAAGCCATCTAGCATTATGTCTAATGCAGAAATTTAATCTAAGCATACTAAGGTATATTCTTTCTAACAGTCAACTCTTGTGTGTATTTTCATTGCATTAAGTTATAAAATCTTAAAAAAAAAAGTTATAAAATCTTCTTTAACCTTTGGATTGATTCTAAACCTAACATGGGTTTCCTATGCCTCATTAAGATATGAATGGCCTTTTGGTGGAACTCCAAACTGTTTACTTGCCCCTGTTTATTTCCTTTGAAACGTATATGATTCTGACTTAGGTTCTGGTTGACAAATCTACGCAGCCCCCTGTATCTTCCTCTTTTTTTTTTTTTATCTTCCTCTTTTTTATATACAAGTCATTCAGATCTTTTTGTCCTTCCTTTGACCACTGGACCCAATGAAGGAATTGGATGTTCTGCAATCCTTCAGAGGCACATCTTTCTCTCTGTTGCTGGTTACACACTGCCAGATTTCTGCAAGTGTGCAGGTGGCTTGCTGACTCCCTTCGCATCGATCCCTAAGCTTAACAGGGGTGCCATTACAGTTCTCTTGCCTATACCACTTACACTCAGGCTCAACACAAAGCATGAAAACTGGCCAACATATCAACTCTCTGGGTTTTACTCCTATTTTCTTCTCTGGGATGGGCTACCAAATTGTTTTCTGATTCACACCTGCATCTCCATATTTCTTGTTTGAGTTTCAAAGTGAGATTTCAATAATTTAATGCTTTGGTTCTTAACTTATGCAGTAACTTCTTCTTTGCCTCATTGCTCCTTAGTCCATTTAGCGGACTTCATTGAGAGACGGGATCTCAGAATATTAATAAAGAGAGTAGTTTGGGGTTGCATAGGATCTACCATCCATAACTGTGAAGTGTTTTCTTTATTTCTATAAAGAAAGGTTATACCATCTATCAGAAGATAACAAGAGAGATGTGAAGGTTGTAAGAAATAACACATATTAAGTACCTAGCACACAAAAAATCATTAATAAATGCAATAAACATTCACTTCCTTTCTTCCCTTTCCAGTAGTTTCCATCTGCTTCCCTGTCATCCAGTCTTCTACACATTATAAAATGGTTTTCAGTCCGTCTTTCCGTCTTCTTCCCCTCTTTTGATTTTTCTTCCTCAGTTTAAACATGTGAGGCCTTCATTTTCCCATGGTTCCAAGTCTATAGTTCTCAATCAAGTGAATATCCACAAATCCAGTTATGATATATCTCCCTACTTCCAGTCTCAGATCACTTTAATATGTCCTTAACATAACAAAGTAATTTTTCTTTTAAAAATGAGACTGATTATGTGGCATCCTTATTTATTCCCTTCCCATTGGTAATTCCTCATTGCTTATTAAGAAAAACTCATGTATGTTTTTAAAGATTTTATTTATTTATTTAGAGAGAGAGCACACATGAACATTAGGGAGGGACAGAGGGAGAGAGAAAGAATCTCCAGTAGACTTCACACTAATCCACAACCCTAAGATCATGACCTGAGCTGAAATTAAGAATTTGATGCTTCACCTACTGAACCACCCAAATGCTATAAGAAAAACTCATATTGATAAAAGCTTTCACTATCCCTTTTTGCCTATTTTTCCCCCCAGACTTCCTTCAGTGGTGTCTGAAATTAAAGAAGGGAGAGAGATGCCTGGGTGTCTCAATGGTTGAGTGTCAGCCTTTGGCTCGCACGATGATCCTGGGGTCCTGGGATCGAGTACCTCACCAGGCTCACTGCAGGAAACTTTCTTCTCCCTCTGACAATGTCTCTTCCTCTTTCTCTGTGTCTCTCATGAATAAATAAATACAGTCTTAAAAAAATAAAAGAAAGGAAAAAGAAAATTGCTTCACAGGGACTCAGATGACAAGTTATAGGGGCTGAATATAGATCCAAAAAAATGGTGATTTTGTTAAGCAATGCTTGTTGGACCTTTGAGGATATTGCTAATGAAGTCAACAATTTCAAAACTTTCTTTAGGTCAGATCAATTGTGTAGCATTTTTATTCAAACAAGAGCTAAAAAAATGAAATATAGTAATATAATATTCTGGCAATCTGGGATAATACTACACTATATTTTAGTGTGATTGCAGAATATTTTCTCATTATTAAAAAAATACAAGAACCTAGGGCACGTGCCTCTTCTTGTAACTGTATAGAAGATGTCCTCTACACATATACGTGCACACACAGCACACACACATGTGCATGCATATTTGTTTCTAGACTTAACTTTTATAACATTTTATGGTAATTTTGTTCTGCAAGAAGGTAGCTACTATAGTACTATAACAATAGAGTATTTAGTACACTGTAGCATTTACTACACTATTGAATATAGACAGTATATAGTATACTAAGTAGTATACTATAGAGTATTATTATAGTATATATAGCAATAGTGATATATAGTCATATATATATTATTCAAAATATTTGTACACTGATTTCAGTGATAATGGAGTTAGAGAAATATACAGACATTTTAACAAAATAGGATATAAGGGCATACGCCTATTACATCCTGGGTTTCCACTTATATTATAAACAATGTAAATATTCAAATTAAAAGAATAATAAAAACTAAAGCAGAAGCAATTGTTTATTTGTTTATTTCCTTTCCAAAAATCATGTTTTGAGATGAATACGTTGATGTTCTTGTTTATCTTAGGGCTATAATCTAAAATCAAAGAGTCAGATGCTAATATCTTTGGTCACTTTATTAAATGCAAACATATTTGTAATAGGCATGATATTTTCTATCTCCATGAAATATGAAGTATACATAATTATGATTTCTGGTTATTCCTATCATGTTACCTTAGTTACCTTAGTTTTCCAAAAGTAGTTTCTGTTGCTCGTTTATATGCATGCACTCTACAATTAAGTATAGCCATGCATTTAAAATTAACAAAAACTTTGAAAGTGTCTTTGAAAGTATCTTCACAATATTAAAACTAATGAACTCTAAATTCAATCAAAACATGAAAAAGCATCAGAGCATAATTTAAACAGGGAACATTCCTAGAAGCATTCTCATAAAAGTGCTTTTAATATATACCATTAACAACATTTCATTTAAAAATTCCATAATGGTGTCATTACCAATTCTCAGTTTCAATTAATAATTTTTCATGGTAGTTCTTTCTATGCATTTCTAATGGCAAAGGCTATATATAATGCTTTGTGGAGATCCATTCAAGAGAGGCCATCCCTGTTTCTTAGAAAGATTTCATTCTAACCAAGGCCAGAGTCTTATCAACCTGGGCATTGGCAACCACTTCTGATGCTAATTGAAGTATATACATTTACTACTCTGGATGTCAGAGCTTCCCTGGATTCCATGTGGATTCAAGCATATGATCCATGTCCCTAGACTTGTGGTAAAGGAGACCTGGGATACACTCAAGGTCTGATCTTTTCCTAGCCCCCTCCAGAAGATTGTTCAATCCTATAGGCTCATTCTCCAGCTCTCTAGGTCCAGTTGTCTTAATATTGGCATTTCATCCTTACTCATATATTTAATATATGAGCATTATGAAAACTAAATACTTCTCCCAACAAGCATAGGTTAGAATATAGGCTATAATTTTATAAATCAAATCAGGTAATTCCATTCCCACTCATTTGCTCCAGGATAAAATTGAAGCCCCTCATGTAGGCCCTTTGGTTTTTCTGACCCTGCCTGTGTTGCAAGCTTCCCCTTGGCCACACTGTTGCACCCCCACATTAGCTACAGCCTTCCTTTCACATGCTTGCACAGCACCAAGTCTTTCCTTAAGCCTGGCACATTGACCCCAATGCTGTTTTTTCAGCTCTCACAACATGGCCTCCCTGTACTTTTTTACATTTTTCACAATCGTAATTGTAAGCTGATTTATATGGCTATTTGACTAGCATCTTTTCCCCCTATTAGATGGTAGTCTCGAAATCGTGTGAGGACCATTTATTATTTGGCTCAATATTTTTGGCTCAATAAACATGGTCATCAAAGTTTAGCATGCTTTCTGGAACAGACATGCACATGAGGCCAATTTCACCCAGGAAATTATACTGTTTGGGAAAGAGAAAATTACCCTATTTGATTTTATACTTTGTTTCTGAGAGGCACATTACTGAGGAATTTCTATGCATCAAGCACTTGTGCAAAGTTCTTTTCACGCCTTAGCTTGTATAATCTGCATGGGTTATGTATTATCTCCATTGGCAGTTGAGAAAGGAAAGTCAAGGAGAAGTTAAGTGTCTTATCCAATATCCAAGAGCTAGTAAAAGACAGAGCTGGTGAGAACCCTGCAACATTCCAGCTCGGGTTCTCATACACTATGTATTATAACTCTGGCGGATGTGGATGGTGGGGGAGGTTGATATTTAACAATTGTAAATTTACTGAGGACTCTATTCAGGTTAACAAAGGAAATTCCAGGGTTTGTTTGTTTGTTTGTTTATTACAGTTAACTCTCTATTACATACAGGTTTCAAGGTCTCATTTAAGATAAGTGATTGAACACTGAAAAGATTTTTTGGAAACCAAGCTTTCCATATTATTACCTATTCGTACTGCAGTGTCCCCCTCCATCTCGTTGCTCCAATAAAACACACAGGCATCATCCCTGGTTTTTCTCTCCTCGTGCTGTTTATGCCATCCAGCAACCAGTCCTGCTATTTTCACTTCTAAAGGTCTATACTCCAGTACTCTAGGTCTTTCTAGTTCCACTACTTCCACCATTGCCCGAGCTACCAGTATATCTTCCTGACATTATACTATGGTTGTGGCACCCTAATGGGTCGGCCTCGTTCCACTTCTGTACTCCCCTCTTAATTCCTCCTCCACACAGAAGTCAGGATACTGTTTCTGTAAAACAAAAATTTTTGTCCTTTTTTCTTTTCGTTTTATTCTAAAGCTGTAATTCAGGTCTGCTTCCTAAAACTATCGTAATCCTACTTGATCTGGCCCCCGTTTTATCACTCTCCACTCAGTCATGATGCTGAAGCCACGCTGATCTTTGTTATCCCTTTCATGCCAAGTCAAAGCATCTGCACTCTGCCTGGAATACATAGCCTTTGCTCAGCTTTGCAAAGATAATGAATTCTGATCATTTAGCTCTCACCTTAAATATCATCTCCACAGGGAAGTTTTCCCAAGGATCCCTTCCCACAGTAGCCCTTGTGCATTATTCTCTATCACATACATTACACTTTAAATCTTTCCATAGCACTTATCTTGTTTATTGTTTTACTTATTTACTGAAGATTAAACCCACAATGGGACTGTCTCTTTTTTTTTATTATATTCTTAATCCCCAGATACAAGAAATATAGGTGTTTTCTGTTTCTTTTGTCTGTTTGCTTTATCTGTTTGGTTGGGTTTCTATTGAATTTAGGTACAGATATTTGAGTTAATCATATGTATATATCATAGTCATATTTTTCTTTTTATGCTAGGACCCTGTCTCATTTTATGTATATATGTTTATGCACTTATTTGTTCTATTTCCCTACTACGATTCCAATGGATACTCACTCTACTGGGCTTGAAATATGTCTGGAAATGTTAGTGTATCACATTAAAGTGTGTAATAATAATTAAAAATATGAATATTTACTTTGTCTTATTGTATTTTGCATCTTGTTACTTTTTTCCCCCACAACATGTGTTAAAGACCCATGGATTTTCTGTACTTAGATTTTTTGGCTTCTAATTGTTGCATAATATTTGAAAATTGACATCCACTATACTTTCCATACATTTTTTTTAGTGATTTATTCCCAAATTATCTCTAACCCGCATCACCATACACTATACCACAGTGAACATGCAGTTCCATGTTTTGCCTCTAATCTGAGGAAAATTTCTCTGTGGTGTATACTCGGGAGTGAGATTGTAAGCCATAGCACACACATATATATTTCTTTAAAAAGTAAGGCATAGTAGTTGCGTAGTAAATATTTATAGAATTAATTATTTTAGTATTGTGTAACAAACTATCTTAAATTACATTTTTGTCATGTGGATAATATACACCCCACATAAAAATATCACAGATTCTTAGAGAATAAGTTTATAGTCTTTTTTTAAACTATAAAATATTAGTTATCTATGGCTGCATAAAAGTTACTCTAAAATTTAACAGCTTAAAACAACAAATGCTTATTCCACCTTAATTTCTGTGAGTCAGGATTTGGTGAGTGTCTTAGTTGGATGTGGTTTTCTTAGTCTCTCATGACATTGAAGGGTAATCTGCAGTCATCTGCAGACTTGACTGGGGCTGGAAGTTATACTTCTAAGCTGGATTACTGACATGTTCATTGGGAGAAGTTCTCAGGTGCACCTGTCAAAATTCTTGTTGAATGTCCTCTTGATATGTTAGCTTGCTTCTCCCAGAGTTAGTGATCCAAGAAAGAGTAAGAAGGAGACACATAGCTTTTTATGACATATTCTCAGAAGTTACCTTTTCATCATTTCTATCTATTATATACAACCTAACTCTCATTCAAGGAGAAGAGAATTAAATTCCACTTTTTAATAAAAGGAGTGTCAAGGAATTGTAGGCATTTTTCAAAATCACCACAAAACTGATAGGTTATAATAGAGTGCTATATCTTGTAAACTCAAAATGAATGCATGTTTCTTATTTTTGGTTTTGATTCAGTAAATAACATTAAATACCTATGGTGTGCTAAACATTTTGTTAAGTAATGGTGAGAGTAAGATGAATAGTCAGGATTGATACCATGAAAAGTCTTAAAACCAGATAAAAGAAAATATGATGCAAAAAACTTAAAATATATTTCAATACAGGTCCATTGAAACACATTCCACTACAACCCAACATAATATAATTCAAATTATCTGGGATAATACAGTCCTACATGGCACCATATGATACATTACAAAATTTGTGATAGCACAACACATAACATAGGCAAAATTCACTGAAGTAATAAAATAAAAGTTTCACAGTGAAATTATAATTTTGGTTAAGATTTAAAGAGTGATTGAGTAGGCACCTGCCATTTTTAGGAGGTTCTAGGCAGAAAGGGCATCATATGCAACATACAGAAACACAAACACTACAAGTATGTTCAGAAATCCATGAGTATAAGCCATTGGCAAATTTAACTTGTAGGTCCTAAGTGCTTGATGACTTTCTCATTAGATAATGTCACAAATTGATATAGAAAGTTGACAGGCTTTCTTTTTAGGCAGGAAGTTTTCTTCTATACATTAGCCAGGATTAAGAGTTCGACCTTTGTTGTACATTTTGCATGCATTTTCTTAGTCATCATGCAACACTGTGTTGCAGTTACTACTATCTCTATTACAAATGACTAATAGGTCATACATCTCCAAGATCAATGGTAAATGACCACTACACCAAACACCAAACCAAATACAATAATGCCCTAGATATACAATAGTTTAGTTTCTAGTCCATAAAATTCAAGATGAATAATCAGGGTAAATGAAAATGAACTTGCAGGTAGGAGAAAGATCAAAGCTTTATTACCCCATAATATAAAGAGCTGTGGATTATTTGAACAAGGGGATGATTCCACCAGACTTATTTATTAGATAATTCACTTTGGTGATAGTATAAAAATCAGTAAGAGAGGTTGAAACAAAGTCAGGGGAGAGGCACCTTGGTGGCACAGTCTGTTGGGTGTCTCACTCTTGGTCCCACTTAGGTTGTGGTCTTGGGATGGTAGGATCTAACCCCACATTGGGCTCTGTGCTGAGCATGGAGTCTTCTTTGGATCCTCTCTCCTTCCCCCTCTGTCTCCATCCTCCTCCCCCTCTAAAATAAATAAATAAATCTTTAAAAAAAAGAAGAAAGAAAGAAAGAAAGAAAGAAAGAAAGAAAGAAAGAAAGAAAGAAAGAGAAAGAAAGAAAGAAAAAAAGAAAGAAAGAAAGAAAGAAAGAAAGAAAGAAAGAAAGAAAGAAAGAAAGAAAGAAAGAAAGTCAGGGGACATCCAGGCAAAAATTGACAAAAATTTCACAGAATAACAGGATAAATATGATACATTAAAGGAATAGAATAGAAAGACCTTGGTGATTGAGGTTTTGCAGGGATGTGAGAGTCAGAAGCTATTAGGAAGATATGAGCATCTAACTCTGCATCTGAGTTGACAGAGATATTATTTACCAAGTTAGGATGGTCATAGTAGTTGCAATTGATGGCGTGTTCTGTTTTATTGTTACTATTTCGGGGTCTTCAATGAGAAAATTATACATTTTTAGCTAATGTCAACATTTTATTTCATAAATCTCCAGTGAGGGGTAGAATCGTCATATCCCATACTCACTTCACTGTAAGTGAAAGTTTTTGCACAGTTTTTGGAAGCAAACTTTTGGAGTTAGAGAACTTCCTCACTTTTACTGTGCAACTTGAGGCAAGTAACCTAGCCTCCTTTGGTCTCAGTTTCATCACCCATAAAGGAGATAATAATGGTAGGTCAGGCTACCTAATAGAATACATAGAGCCATAAGGTATAATGAATAAATACAACAGGAGTTTGTTTTCCTCATCAAAAGAATCCCAAATGGTTCTAAGTTGGTAGAGAATGGGGAACAGTATTGTTGTGGGAACTTGTTTACTGTACTTCATTCAGGGATACCAAGTTATGGAGGCTTTGCATTATCAATGAATAGTTTCCAAACTTACCTCAGATATTAACATCCGGCCAATAAAAGGGACAGAAATGTGTGCAGAAGCACGCACCACCTGCTTCTGAAGGGCTTAGTTCAACAGTTATCTCTTCAATCCCTATTTCCTGTCAAGAATTTGTCACTTGGTCATATGTGGATACAAAGCCAAGTGGGAAATATAATCCCTGGCTGTGCAGCCACTTCCTAGTGATGCATCAAAAATACCATACCAACTTTGTTGTGAAAGCTAACTAAGATTATATGCATAGTGCTCTTAGAATAGTAAGTGTTCAGGCAGCCGGGGTGGCTCAGGGGTTTAGCACCGCCTTCGGTCCAGGGCCAGATCCTGGAGACCCGGGATCGAGTCCCGCATCAGGCTCCCTGCGTGGAGTCTGCTTCTCTCTCTGCCTGTGTCTCTGCCTCTCTCTCTCTCTCTCTGTGTCTCCATAAATAAATAAATCTTAAAAAAACAAATTGTAAAAAAAAAAAAGAACAGTAAGTGTTCAAATACAGTAAGTGCTCAACAAATATTAGGTTGAAGGGAAATATTATGAGCAACAATACTCAGGATCTTCACAGCACGGTTTTCGTCTCAGGAGATGATTAAAATGAGGCTTAAGGTAAATAAAAGCAGTTAAGATGGTTTGAAGCTACTAAATATGGATAATCAACTACTTACCTCATCAGAAAGAGTCAAGAATGTTTTGATGAAAGACAAGTTCAATAAAACAAACCAACAAACCAAAAAGAGAGCAAAGAGTTTAGCTGGTTTAGAACCCTGATTGCTCAAAGGATAGCAGGAAGACAATGCAACAAGGCTGGAAAGACTGAAGGAAGATTTTGTTTTTAAGGAGAAAGTCATACATATAGTCAAATAGCTCAAAGATGTCAGTCAACTCTTTTATTTGCTCAGGCACACCTGAAAAAGAGAGAGATAAAGTAACATGTCTAAAATCTGACAAAAATCTTTATGGCAGAAGCAGAACTGGTATCTGGACAGCCTTTCAGAATTCTTTCCTGAAGATATACTTTGCTACTGCACCATTTTCCCTTGCTTGGCAACTCCTATTTGTGAAGCCAACCATTCAGAGGTTTGTATTCAGAAGTCCATAAGATAAAATCACGCCTCCAAAATAGATGCCTAAATCTTAAAGGATTTTTCTCGAAAGAACAAAATTTTGTTTGCTATGTCGTTTTAAATTTAGGACTGGCTGCCTTATTCATATGCTTGCCATCATTATTTACCTCTTATTCAATCTTGATTTTAGAAGGATAGCCTTCGCTGTATTATTCATTACAGTGTAAGAAATTGATGTAACCATTTCTCTATATATCCTCTGCTGTCGCTTTTGGAAGAAAATGCTAGAGGGATAAGAAAGACTACTAACTAGGCAGCTAAGAACAATCTTTGCTAACGTCATCTACAGTTTAAAAGTCTTGGTGATGTCAACAGCATTCTCATTCTTCGCATTAGGCATGCTGCTCGAAACACAGATTGGCTTATTATCCTTAGTGTTCAGAAACTGCACCTGTTCTTTTTAATGGTATTTAAAGAACATAATGCTGTAATTATCTACTGCATGAATTACAAGTATCCCCAGCACTGGTAAATAATATAACACTACAAACTAAAATTATAGTTCAATGCTTCTTTGCATGTAGATGACCAAAAATATGTCTCTCTGCATGTTCTTCATGTGCTAGACAATAAAATTACTAGCACTTCACTTCTAAAAGATGCTTCTGCTTTTAATTATTGGCTGAGCTGGATACATTTTAGAATTCATTTATATAGAGGAAAACTATCAGTAAGTAAGAAAGAAAAGAATGAAAGAGAAGAGCTTGTCACTAACCTAACACTTTTGTCGCATGTCTTGACCCTTATTTAAAGGACAGTTAAGTAAGTAAGTAAGTAAGTAAGATCACCATATAAAAATGAATCTAACTTTTTTTAACATTTTGAAGGAAATTGAGCTATGTATAAATGAAAGCATAGCAAAAATTCTATTCTTATTTCCATTTATAAACACAATAGACTTACCCAATCAGATCAGAACTTTCAAGTATTTATTCTAATGAAATGATAATCAGACACATTTTTAAAATGTTTAAATTATTTTTCATCTTGTACTTTCTATTGTAGAATTGGAAATGACATAAAGCCTTTTTTTTAAATCTAGTGTAAGTCAAGCCTTGACATTTAAGCAGATTTAGCAAGGATTTTCCATACACTAGCAGTATGTTCATGGTTTATCCAATATCCTCCTCACCCATATAGGTCAGACAATTGGTTTGTGTCAGTTAGTCTGTCTCCCTATTATCTAATATTTAAGGCATTGGCAAAAGTATTCCAGTATTTATTTACTAAACTGGTAAGCCACGGCAAATATCAAATGAGAGAATTTTGGAAAACTACTTTATTAACAAACAATATATGCTTGTAGTTATTCTTTCTGTTTAGGCAGATATGAGACAGATTTATCTTCTAAGACATTTAGTTCAGGACCAAATTGATATTTAAGTTTTAAGAAATCAGTAGACAGTGATTACCTTTATCTACAAATCAATTATTATCCATTGATATAGAAAAAAAAACAGTTTTTCAATGAGAAGCTTCAACAGTTTGTGGCTGATAAAATTGAATCATCAGTTATGTAACACATAATAGTTGCTTGCTAAATATTTGTAGAATAAACAAATTAAATTATTGAATTATAAAATAATATGGTTAAAAGCCATTTTATAGTCTCAAGTCTTAAAAGAAAAGCAGTTAATACTTTCTGGGGATTTACCATATAATTATCATCTACTCAAATCCTTACCATAGTAACTTAAAGTAGTTATTTCTCCATTTTTGTAAACAAAGTTCAAAGAAGTAAAATATAAAATTAACATGACTATTAAGGATGAAGTATGAGATAGAAACATTTACTAACTACCAAGGATCCCTGTGCCCCCATCTGCTTCTTCAGACTCCATTGTAGTTAGATAAGACCATAAGACTAATTATAGCTAATGGATTGAGAGAAGCAATGGTGTGTGTCACTTCTGAACCAAAGAATTTAAGTCAATGAATAACCCTCCAGCTTTCTTCTACTCTACTGATCTTGGAGACGTCATGTTGACATGGTGACTAGGTTATGCTGCCATTACATGCAAACTCTAAATATTAGTGATGATGTAACACAACAAAAGATTGTTTCTTATTCACTCTACCTGTACAAAAAGAGTTAGCAGGCTCTCTGCTCGTTGTACTTATTGAGGTACCCAGGTTGATGGGTAGTCCATCTGGGCACAAGCTTTCTTGATTGCTGAGCCAGGATATACAACACTGAGCTATACACTCATGTTTAGGTCTTCCTTTTGGGAGTGACATTTACATCACTTTTATTCTCGTTTCATTTGTAAAGAAATTAACTTGGCCACTGTGGTGGTTACTTTTATGTGTCAGTTGGCTTAGCTAAAATACTTGGTCACTCAATCACTATTTTGTGGTACACAAAAACAAAATCGTGTAATTTTTAGAGAATCTGTGTGTTCAGAGTTGTAAAAAGCAGAAGGCAGGATGAAAGCCAAATGCATGTAGTACTGACATTTGGTTATATAACTTAGGAACAGACTGATCCTTTACTTTACAAAATATTTTAAATAGCCTGATCATTTATATTTTATATGAATGAAAAACTAAAAATATTTTTAAATACTTTAACATTTCAGATTAAACTATTGACCACATACATATTTTCATTAGATATTCTCTATTTAGGCAAGTGAGCGTAGAAATAATTAATGTTATTCCAATTTCAAGGGTTAAACTTGGAGTAGTTATTCAAATATATTAGAAGTCCTTCAGCTGAAGAACAAAAATAAATTCATTTGTCAAAAGATATAAAATGCATCAATTTACATTGCAGCTTATTAGAAAAGACTCATAATACTGCTGGTTACTGATTTATGTACATTTGCAGTTTTATGTGATACTGTGTACAATGCTGAGATTCAGTGAGCTTATGATTCATGTTTTTAAGAAACAAATGGATTCTGATTCTGATTAAATTTAATACTTTGTTCGTATAAGAGCACTGTCTTCTTAGTGATTACCTTAGTAAGTATTTGTTAAAAGTTTATTTTCTCCACTGTCCTATAAATCCAATGAAGGTAGAAAATGTGCACGTTTGAGATCGCTGAATCTCAGCACTTCTTTTCTTATGTAATATACATTCTACTAGATGGCAAGGGAAAGACAGGTAATAAACAAAAAACAAATAAATACATGAGACAATTTCAGATAAGATTGAAATCTATGAAGGAAATAAACAAGTGGATGTCATAATGATTGACTAGGGAGGAAAGGATTATTTTCTATAGTAGAGTCTCTGCAAAGTAAGGTTTGAGCAAAGACGAGAAGGAAGGAGTAGGAGCTTAGCCATACAGTTCTGAGACAAGGAAGTAAATGCAAAGATATGCAGCATTGTCTGTAAGCTGGGACTTTAAAGATCTAACACTGTGGTATCCTGCTTTCAACGGAAAGCACAGATAAGTAAACAATTATAATATCAGTTGATAAACTTTATGGTATGGATACAGTAACAGGCTATACCTCTGGGATATCCAGAAAAGCAAGAGGAAAGGCAGTCAACATGGGATTGTAGAATTGACTTCTCTGTAAAATAGGCAGCCAGTCCTCTCAATCCAAGGTTAATATATGGAAAATGCAGAAGTACAATTTAATAAAATTATTTTTTTCTATGATGTTTCTGGGCAATAAATCATTAAATGTATAATATTTTAAAATTCTTCTTAGGTTGTAAGAATCTGGGTGGCTCAGCAGTTGAGCATCTGCCTTCAGCTCAGGGTGTGATCCCAGGGTCCTGGGATCGAGTCCCACATTGGGCTCCCTGCATGGAACCTGCTTCTCCCTCTGCCTATATCTCTGCCTCTCTTTTTGTCTCTCTCATAAATAAATAAGTAAAAATCTTAAAAAAAAAAAAAAGAATTGCTATCAAAATGAATCCTAACATTCTCTATTAATGCCAACTCTTAAGTTCCCCAGTCAAATCAATTCCATTTGTATCAAATGGAGTATCTGCTAGGCAACTGTGAGAGGGAATACCCAAATGGTCGTTGACAAAGTCTACAAGGATCTTACTTTCTTTTGTAAGTATCTGTGTAGGACATTTAGGACTGGTCTAATGGCTTCGCAATATCAGGGAACCAGGGACTTTCTAGCTCTTCTCCTGCCATCACCCACAAATACAGCTTTAATCTTAGGGTTTAAGATAGCTTTTAGCCATCTCTATAAGACACTTCGTGACTTCTTTCCTTTGAAAGAAGTGACCCAAAAGTTCTATATATCATCCTTGTTAGTACCCAGAGGCCAGAACTTATTCTTAGGTCACTTTAGCTGTAGGAAATTTGGAACATGTGGTCTTTGGCTGAGTGGCCATGTTGTCCGCTAAAAATTTTATTACTGCACAAAGAAAGGAAGAATGAATATTAAGAAACAAGTTGTAGTCTCTGCCATATTATCCCATCGTGATTTTAATTTTCAAGTGTTAGATTCACTTCTGGAAATGCAGCAAATTCCTTAAGATATAATCAAATGAGCTGTGCAGAAAATCAATTACATATTCTGAATAGCTATCTCATTCTCACTGCTTATGCTTTCATCATTATCAACAAAGCCCTCATGTTAATAATTGTTAAAATAAAATGTGCATCATATTCTTTAAGAAGAGCAAAGATGCATTTTAAAGACTTTTTAAAAGAGAACAAAAATGAACGTACCTATCTACGTATCTTTCTAAAATGTATCGTATGTGAATATTTTTATCTGTTCAACTTTTATTTCTTTAGAAGGTGCTTGATAGTGGAGCCCTTTGTTCTATTTTATTTTTTAGTGCTTTGGAACAGCATGACCTTTATTCAGTTGAAAGGACCCTAGTTAGGAGCTTGAATACTTATGTTTGAAGCCTTGTTCTGCTACTAATTATCTGTGCGACCTTGGGAAATTATCCTTACCAATCTAGTTTCAATTTCCTCATCTGCCAAATGAAGGTGTTGGACAAGGTGATCTCCAAGGTCCTATCCTGCTCTAATTTCCATGATTCTCTGACTCATGGTACATTGTGAATGCTGATCTAATTAATTTTCTTAGTCACCTTCATGACACTCAATGGAATATATTTTCTCACGATGTGCAAAAGGTTGATTTGTATATATGTAAAGATTTCAGTTAAATACAAACACTAATTTTGGCAAAGAGTTGAGTTTATGATAATGCACACTAATTGCATAGGACAACTACTCTCCTTTCTTAGGTCTTCTTACATCAATTTTGCACATCTCTACTTCTTCTGATAAGCTATGAAATGGTGTCAAATTAATTTTTATACCCACAGTTACATGCAATGCTTTGTGTTTAAAGCTATTTCTCAAATACATAGCATAAACAAATGAGCTTTCTAAAATAGTACTCAAACTGTTTAAATCAGAGTGATTTGTTTAAATATCATAATGCATCATTTTTATATGTGATGTTGTTATTTTTGTTGTAAATAAATATTGACTGAGCAGCTCCAAATATTGTACATTTTTGTGAGGTCCAAGGATAAAAACCTAAGTATTACCATCAGCCCTCAAATGCTTAGCACCATTTAGATGACTTAATAAGGATGTACACTCTATAAGTACAAAGATACTTTAAGTGACTTCAGAATCAGCAAGGGGTAGAGGAGCTGAAGACAATTTGGAGACTCTACTGTGTTGTCCATTAATATAAGAGCAAGACTTGAAGCAAAGTCTCGATGCAGCTACCTAAACCAGGGAGACGATTTAAACAAAGATGTAGAAGTGAGCATATTTAAAAAGAGTGCTTAGAGATGAAGAGTGAATACAAATTCCAGGCACTAAATGAGATCAGATTGTAAGGACCTAGACTGCTGCACTGAGAGCTTTGCAATTAGAATCCAATTAATAGATTTGGTGACATGATGAGTAGGGCTACGAGACAGTGACAATGATGAAACAATACAATTTTGTAAGTAAGTGAATAGAGAGGAAGTGTCAAGAAATGTGCCAGATTCTGAAGTTACATATGAAGCTTGCAAGCTATTCTGTTAGCCTGTTATCTTTCATGGATGCTGGCAAAAGATGCAAGACTCCTATATCAGTCTTTATGACTCATGGCAAAGTAAAGTAGTGTAAACATCAGCATGATTGCACCAGTTCCCCTTGCCTGAAATTCACACAGAGAGGATGTGATGGATCCAGATGGATGCTTTATGTGTGGTGGGATTTCATCACAGCTGAGAAATGCAGCACCAAGGGTTTAAAACCTTTTGAGCAACAAATAAGCATTATAATAATTGGTAAGCAAGCTAGCCCCCTTCCACGGGGCAGTTACAAATTGTCACCATCTGTAGTTTTCTGGATCTACTTAGCTGCCTCTGTGACTCATTACAGAAATGCTTAGTGTCTCCTGACAGACAGCTAACCTTTGTAGCCTGGCACACTTAACATGAATGGGCTTGGAAGTTCATGGCCCAGGGTGACTAAGTTTGAACAGAAGGAGACTTCAAAACTGATTCCCTAATCTCCTAGACTTTTAGCTTCAGAAGAGGATGACCTCAGACTTACTCATTTTATAAATCTCAGGGGCTGGCACCAGACCAAGCAGTATCTATCTGTCTCTGTAGCTAGCTAGTTAGCTATCTGTTTATCATCTAGTACCTATCTCTATAGCTCTATCTCTATATATTCCATAGGGCTGCTTTAACATTGCCACAAATGGGGTGAATGGAAAATAAAAGGACATTTATTCTCTCAACATTCTGTAGGTCAGAAATTTGAAATCAAGTTGTTCACAGGCCATGATCTCTCTGGCTCTGAAGAACCCTTCCTTGACACTTGCTAGCTTCCGCCAACATATTGGCAACCCTTGACTTGGAATTATATCACTCCAATCTCTGCCTCCATTGTCACCTGGCCTTCTTCCCTCTATGTATCTGTGTCTCTATGTCATCTCTTTCCATAAGGATACTAGTGCAGTTGACCCTCAAACAACGTGAGTTTGAAATCTGTGGATCCACTTAGATGTGGACTTTTTCAATAAATACAGTACAGTACCATAAATTTATTTTCTCTTCTTTATGAGTTCTTAATAACATTTTCTTTTCTCTAGCTTACTTTATTATAAGAAAAAAGTATATAATTCATATACACAATATGTTTTAATAGACTGTTTATGTAATGAGTAAGTTTCTGATCAACAGCTAACCAGCTGTTAGTAGTTATGTTTTGGGGAGTTATATGCAGGTTTTTGAATAAGTAGGGGATCAACACTTCAACCCCCATGTTGAACAACATTGAACAACAATGGTCATTTGTGTTTGGATTTAGAGCCTACTGGAATCCAACAGAGAGTCATCTGAGTTTAACTAATTACATTTAAAGATCCTATTTCCAAAGTCACATTCTGAGGCTCAACCTACCCTAATCCAGTGTAGACTCATCTGCGTTTAACTAATTACATTGTAAAGACCTTATTTCCAATAGTCTCATTCTCAGGCCCAGGTGGACATGATTTTTAAGGGACACTAATACAACCAGTGTAATATCTATATATCTAGCTAGTGCATACATATGTGTATATATACACATATATATGAATCAATACAATAAATGAATTTAAGACCATGTAATTGGATGAACATGGATCCAACTGTAAAGAAAATAAAAGTATTATAACACAGGAGGATTCAATACTAGACATGCTGATTTAACTTGATTAATGGGACTTACAGTAGAGAAGACCCACTGTTAGTGGGAAAAAACATGGGTGTTGTCACTCCACAATTTACAACCCATGTAATATATGATCCTCCACAATAATATCCCCCTGGTCTTCCCTTCACTAATCCATACCATATTCATTCTATAAAACTCAATTCAGGGACCATCTCTTCTTTGATTATTTTTATCCACATGAGTTGTATTTTTATAACTTCTACACTTATTAGCACAACATGAATTGCTTTTTATTTAGATTATTTATTTATTATACATGTGTATGCATTTCTAGTGTAATAGGCACTTGGAATTCACATGCAAAAAACATTTTTAATTCCCATTTTCCTCACATGATATTATCTAAAATTGATGCTAGACACATAATAGAACTTAGTAAGTGCTTACTAACCAAGTTGTAGCATTTATTTATAGAAATATTATTTGTTGTAAAAAATGTATATGGGAACATTTCAGTAACATTCTCTGTGCAGATTGTTTTTAAGCAGCATTTGATATTTATCCAGCTTTGACTTTTAACATTTTTGTTTTATCTGTAATATTAATATGTCATTTTCATTATCTTCATATCCTCACATAATAAAACACATTTTATATGTTATTGGAGATTATACTAGTAACAGTGTGCCACAATCAAAGCAAACTAGAGTTCCAGCCCAGCACACTGTATGTCTGATTCAGTAGGAGGTTACTTGTAAGCCTTTTTTTCAGCTTTGCAAATTTGCCTGATCTATTTATCATTCCATATTTAATCTGATTTCCTGGCATTTTCATCTTAGTTGACAATGTGTAGTATACTATAAATGGCCTCTTGTTTGCATTTTCCTTAGTTTAATTTCAATTCTGCATTATATACCATAGTTCAATTTTTGGTCTACAGACCTAGGGATGCGTTATCTGTGGCTACTGTATGTACCTCATTCAAGTATTATTTTTAAAAGGTAATTATCTTGTGTATACAACCAGTTTTAGGAAAATTCTGTACTTAATAAAAGGTGAGTTTTAAAAATGTATTTAAATGCTTGTCATTATAAGCAACATTAATTATAATGACAGTATTTATATGTCCTAGGGGAAGAACCTTCTAAGTGTTTTTTTTTTTTTGTTATGTGTTGCATTTTCTAATACACAAATCCCCTGCAACCCATTATTTTCATGAAGTGGTAAGAATTTATTATTAAATACTTCATCGTGCATTGACTACAGTGAAATAAGGTTTCAGTAGAGAAAAAATAATGCTGAAGAAGGATGAGGGAGAACTGGGTTTTTCTGAATCTTCTATTGTTAGAATTCAGAATCACTACCTTCTTATCACTAGCCTTCAGGCTTTTTCAAATACACCTTTCATAATGGCCCGAGAAAGCAGTTAACTAACCTCTTTTTCCTTCAAAGATAAAATAAGTAAAGAAAATGAAATAAAATAAAAACAACAGATCTAACAGTCGGAAGGAAAAAGTTAAGGAAATGCAGCAATGAAATATTTACTTGATAGATTTGATGGAGTCATAAATTGACTCATTAGTTTATTGCAAAGTAATAGGGCAAACAAAGGGCTGCTCTCTAAGACTCAATAGCCTGAGTATACTGGCTGGTGCTGGTCCTGATGACACCAGAACTGAAGAGTGACCCTCAGAGAGCCCCCAGCTAAATGGCCCATAGGCAGCCTAAGAGTTGTTCATCATCAGTGCTACTGATTTGATTCCAGATCATGGGGCTTCCATTTAGAAGATTTGATAGCATAAGAAGATGCATGTAAGACATTAATCAATAGAATAAGGTACCTTCAATCTTGTCCCTGCCCCTCACATAAATTTAAGCCCAATAACATGCCTTAACAAAGCACAAGAAAGTTACCTGATATAGACATCTCCAGGCAGTATAAATGAACTTTGTGGGTAATAAATGGCTAAAAAAAATAGAAGATTTCTAAAATAGTCTAATGCAATATCTTAAAATTTAGAAACTATCAGGAATAACTGATGTGTAAAAGATGTAAACTTTATATTCTGATAATGATACTATAGCAATGAATCTAGTTGAATTTTTGTTGTTTGTTTACACACCAAAAAAATCAGAAAAGTTTAAACAGCAATTATCTTTTGTTTCTCTTCTTATTTCAAATACTATTTCAATAGATTTTAAAAGTTCAGATTTTAACCTTTATTATTAATGTAGAAACATGGCTTTTGTCACAGATAAGCAAACCAGAAAGGACATGAGATAACCTGTTGGAAGATGCTTTGAATTGATGAATATGCCAGAAACAAAAAAAATCTCAGCTCAGTAAGTGATTCATGGATGAATAAATAAATGAATAATTTAGCTTTTCTCTATTTCTCTATTTAAAAATGTTCCTCTCCATCTCCTCTTCCAGGACTGGCATACATTCTTACTTCTTTCATGTATCAATGAGTCTCTTAGAATTGATTGAGGTTTTAATTACCTGAAGGAAATACCATTACCTTTTATTGTGCCTTTAAAAAGAAGCTAGTTTTATGGAAATGCAGTATTAAGTAGTGCATGAGAGTATCATATTACCTGTTTAAATCCCAGCTCAGCCATTTCAGTGTTCATGTTCAAAATTACTTCACTCTTCACTGTAATTCACTTTCCTCATCTGCAAAATGGAAATCTCAATACCTATCTTAGGTATTCCTGTTGAGTCTAAATGAGTTAATAAAGGTAAGATGTTTAGAAAAGTATCTGGAACATAGTAGGCAGTGCATATTAGCCACTATGGTAAAATTAAAAACTTATAAAAATACTCACCTCTTTCAAAATTAGAATATAAATATCAGTTCATAAATCAACATCTTTGTTTATATCCAAAGTAATTATTCTAAGGTGAACACTGAAGGAAAACTTAATAGTAGTTTGCAGTTAAGCTGAGTATATGACCAAGTACTTTTTATTATAATAGGCAGCCTTGGTACTATATTTTCCTAATTACTTTGAGTTACTAGTTCTTTTCTCTCTCTCTCTCTCTCTCTCTCTCTCTCTTTCTTTCCTTTCTTTCTTTCTTTTTCTTTCTTTCTTTCTTTCTTTCTTTCTTTCTTTCTTTCTTTCTTTTCTTTCTTCTTTCTTGATGCAAGGGAATATATTTTATAATGAAAGAATTGCAAGCAATAAAGCAATTTATTTGGGGCAGGTTATCCTGATTTATGATGGTTCAACTTAGGTTCAACTTAGGATTTTTTGACTTTATGATGGCACAAAAGCAATAAGCATTCAGTAAAAATCATACTTCAGATTTTGAATTGATATCTTTTCCCAAGCAGCCATATGAAGTATGATATTCTCTCAGGATGCTGGGCAGCTCCCAGTCAGCCATGTGATCATGAGGGTCAACAACCAATATACTTACAACCATCTTGTACTCATACGATTAATCTTTTTTCCACTACAACCATTCTGTATCCATATAACCATTCTGTTTTTCACTATCAGTACAGTATTCAAAAAAATTAATAGAGATATTCAACACCTTATTATAAAATAGGCTTTGTGTTAGATGATTTTGCCCAATTGTAGGCTAATTTAATTGTTCTGAGCATGGTAAGGTAGGCCAGGCTAAGCTATGATGTTTGGTACCTCAGATGCGTTAACTACTTTTTCGACTTATGATATTTTCAACTTACCAGCAGTTTATCAGGATATAACTCCATCAAAAGTAGAGGGATATCTATGCTTGTACTCACCTATGTACTTCTAAGGTTGTGCTAGGTAATAGGAAGATCTTTGCTCGAATCCCTGATCTCCCATTTCTTCATTATCTATACAACCTTAGGAAAATTATTCAACCTCTCATTCTGTAATCAGCGCTGTAAAAAAAATAATGTTAATAACATTTACCTCAGAGTAGTGAGAATTATATAAATATGTTAGGTAAAGTGCCTAACATAACCACTTAATAAAGTTATATATCTTTCTCTTCTCTCTTAGATCCCATGTGAAAGCCCTTTGTGAAGAGCTGTGTCTATTACAAACCCATTTCTTCATCTAATTCCAGTTGTAATTTTTACTATACAACATTTTATTTCTTATTTGCATGGGAAGAAGTATAGGGTTAGAATGGTCTGGCATTTGGCTTAATTACATTCTACAGGCTATTTTTTAACAAAATTTTTTACATTGTCACAGAGCTTGGTTTGAAATCTGAGTTGTTTATACTCTCTGAGTTTGTGTGTGTGTGTGTTTATGATTGAGGGAAGAATATTAATTTAAACATAAAAAGTAGTAAATATTAAGAATCACTTTGAGATTTCTTTGTACCCTGTGCCCCAAAACACAATGTACTTGAGTCTAATCATACATTGGATGCCAACATCTAATCAGGTTACTGATTAGGGATAAAGTGACACCATTAAATGACACCGAGGAATCTATTATTCAATGACACTGAGGAATCTATTATTCAAATCCAGAGAGTGGAATATTTTACAAAATTGATCTCATTTCCTCAAAAATCAGTGGCATGAAGAGAAACAAAGAAAGCAAGACTGAAAAGACTCAAGGGACATACTGCCCAGTGAAATGAATAGAATCTCTTTGAATCCTGATTTTTAATAACTAAAAAATATATATTTTCAGTCTTTCAGAGAAATTTGAATATGGCCTGGATATTAGTCACTGTCAATAAATTATGGTTAATTTTTGTTATGTGATAATGGTAATTGTGATTATGCAAGTTAATGTTCTTCTAACATTTTAATTTTTGAGATGCATATAGAATTGCATACAGAATATTTAAGAGTGAAATGATGTAAGATCTGAAATTTGCTTTAAAACTTTCTAAACTACCCCAACCTCTCCTCCAGAAAAGGAGAAAAGGTGGATAAAATATATAAAACATATAAAACAAACACAAAATGTTGGTAGTGATTGAGGCTGGCTAATGAATACCTACCTGGAACTCAGGTGGAATTTCTACTGGTAGTATGTCTTTCAAAATTTCAGACCAACAAATTGTTTACAGTTAATAAAAATAATTGATTGTAGTCTCTTTCAGATTAGCCATTATGTCTTTCCAGGCTTTAAGAAATTATGTATAGAGTAAGGAGCTTAATAAATAGCTATTAAATTGTATGTATTGTTATGTGCACATTTTAGTTTATACTAACACAAGAATTTTTGTAGAAATTTGTTAAACATAAATGTTTAAAGGTTGGTATTACAATTTTAAAACCTTTTACAAGATGTTTCTTCTTAATTTACTCTGAATAACAATGAGATAGTTAGCTCTAACATAGAACAATAAGATTACAAAAGGATTTAGACGCATTACTTCCATATTTGGAAAGGCATTCTATTGAGAAGGTCAAGTATATTTTGCATAGCGTATGAACTTAAATACCCAAAGTAGTGGTAATTGTTCCCTTTTAACCAACTATAACTTGATTTAAAGGGGTAATAATCTTTTTAAGTTGGAGAATAACTGTGAGGATTATGGTGTCCCTATACTCAAAGCACTGGATCTTTTTTTTTTTACAATTATACAGAAAAACTGGAATCTGTCCTTGTGTACAGAAATTTCAAGAAACATAAGGCCCTTAAATCCATTGAGCAAAACAAGAGCACAAAATTATCATTGAGTATTTCATATGCAAATAGCTAAGTATAGCTTCAACTGATCCCTTCAATTCTCTTCAGGTAACTACTCTGTGAATAAAAACTCATATTTATCTCATTCCATTTTTGAATCAGAAAATCTATTTAGAACGGTAATGGAAATATGTTCATTTGAAATTGTGTTTAGTCTCTTTAGAATGTTATGTTTACACCAACTGCTGACATTGCAAGAACATTTGACGACACTTACCCCAGGGTGGATATCCAGTTATATGGTAGTCATGCTACTTTAAATTTAATTTGTCAAACAAATAACAGAAAGGACAGCAGGTGTTTTTGTCTAACCCCATTGGTTATGATTAGAGATATTACAAAACTATGAAAATTAATGTTGACATACCACTTTGAAAGCTAATTTGCTCGTGTATGGGACATGCCATAGCATATCTGAAATGTGTGTATTCCCACTTGGCAGAATAACACGTTATTTGTTGGAGCCTTTGGTTCTAAAAGCAGATGTTGTCCACTTCAATCAATTTTCAGCTATTAACGGTAGCTTTTACCTACATTTGTGAGAGGCAGATACTTTCAATTAGTATTTTTCAGGAGCAACATGATGTTTATTCTGAGGAGAAAGTCTACATTTTAATGTAGACTCATGTAGATCAACATTAGCAAGTTTAGGCAGTACTGTACACAGCTTTAAGAAGCAACTTCATTTTCCTTTAATTTTACACTACACAGGAAGCAATGAAAGTTGATTACTCTTAGTGGAATGAAATGAAAAGAATAGAAATAGAGGGAATGGATTAGCAAAGTCAACATGCATTAAAAACTCCCCCAATGGCTGTCAGCTTTTGGGGGCAATACAGTTGCTTTGTTTCTCAGAGGATTCCTCAGAGAAACATATACATGTACTTCAAATCTCATTTCACTGTTAATGTGTAAGGAAGCCAGATAGAAAGCTGCAATAGAACGCGTTCAGAAAATCAATTTCATCTACTGTGTTTTGTGTGTATCAGAGGCATTAAGCAAAATATTCTTAAATCAATATTAAAATTACAATAAATAATTATCTGCCACCTTTTCTTTTCTACCGCTACTGGTGACTGACACAGGGCTTCTCTCTCAGTCTGAACATCTCCATATCTCTCTGTGTCCAGAAAGCACTGAGCATAGGGGATTATTAAGTCATCCTAAGCTATTATTGATTTAATTGTTCCACCTTGATCTCTATTGCTGATATATAAAAACATAGAAATGTCTTTCCCATGTTCTTCTTTAAGAAACTGTGAAAAATAATAAACTCAGATATTGATGGTAGAACAAGAGATTTTTTTTAATGTGGATGGAAGTAACATTCATTTGCTATTTAGGGGAAAGGTAGACAGATGCTTTCTAGAGCATGGGATAAGAAGCTGGGATCTAGAAATATTTGTCAAATTATAAATGAGAGATAGATTTGAGGATTGACCTTTCTCTTTGCTCTCTTCAATTTTGCTTTATTCTAAAACTTCCCCCAAGTGGAATTTTTATTCCAAATACCCCACTGCTTGATAAAAGAAAACTGAATGGAGGAGAGTCTGATTGTTGAAACATAGAACAGGGTTGGAAGCAAAAGAAAAAGGAATGGGTAACTGATTTTCAAGTCAAGGTGTTTCTACTTTGCTGAGAAGCATTTGTACCATGTCTAAGAGAACCTTCTGTAAATTGAAGATAGGCAAATTGAACAAGCTATACTTATTTGTATATACTAAATATGCCTCTCACTTTATAAATTTTCTAATGAATTAGTTTATTCTTCAACATAATTTATTGAATGCATATTATGAGCCAGAACATGTTTCTGGGAATGTAACTGTAAATAGGTGAGATAAAAATTCCTACCTTCACTGAAGCTAACATTCTGGTGAAGAGAGATATTTATTTATTATTTTTTTAAAACATTTATTTATTTGAAAGAAAGAGAGTGTCTATGGAGGGAGGGACAGAGGGAGAGAAACTCAAGTAGACTCCATGCTGAGCACTGAGCCCCATAAGGGGCTTGATCTCATGACCCCAAGATCATGACTTGGGCTGAAATCAATAGTCCCATGTTGGGATGCCTGGGTGGCTCAGCGGTTGGGCATCTGCTCTTGGCTCAGTGAGTGATCCCTGATCCTGGGATCCAGGATCAAATCCCACATCAGGCTCCCCGCATGGAGCCTGCTTCTCCCTCTGCCTATGTCTCTGCCTCTCTTTCTGTGTGTTTCTCATGAATAAATAAATAAATCTTTAATAAAAAAATAGCCCCATCTTCAACTGACTCTGCCATCCCAGAGCCCCAAGAGAGGCATTTAAAACAACATGGGGAAAAAAAAACATAATGCTATAAGAAAAATAAAGCAGAGAAGAGTTAGGAAGGGGCTGGAGTGACCAACAATTTTAAACAGTATATCTATGGACATCCTCAACTAAGAAAATATAAGATTAAATATCTGAAGGAGATGAAGTAGGAGAACATACAGATGAATGACCAAGGGAGTTCCAGGATGGCAAAAGAGCAAATGTAAATGCCCAGAAGCAGGAGCAAAGGAATGTTCTGGAGGAGGGAGGAGGCCATGAGGCTGGTGTGGAGTGAGAGAGTGGGAAAGAAATCCCTGTGAGGTTAGACGATGATAGGCGCTGTGGTTATGAAGGATCTTAGAGGTCACTCTAAAGACTTTTATGCTAAATGAAATGATTGGAAGGTTTTTATCTGAGAAGTGATATGATCCTGTGTAGGTATTGGAATCACAATGTGATCAGAAGGGAACAGAAGAATTGCAAAACCTAATGTTAATAGGCAGAGTTGATGCCACCTCAACCTGTCTGCTTTCTAGATAAAAATAATATAATGTAAGGCACTTACCAGTGGCAGGAGGAGTGGAAGAATTTGACACAATTGTTTTTAATACCTTTAGGAAGAGAACATACTATGTTATTTTCTTTTCATTTGAAAAACTATGCCTTGAATACTGAAATGAAAGTTGTAGGTTTGGTTTAATCCTGTCTTTTTCCTGGGGAATGTGGTGCTTCAGTACAGTCTCAACAAAACAAGTCTGGCAGTGATATATGGTGACACGCTTCTTTCAATTTAGAGGAATAGGAAGAGGTTGTACTTCAGATCTTTTATAGGAGTGATATATGTGGGAATAAACTGAAGTGAGAAGTCAAACATTTTTTGGAAGAGTCCAAATACTTACTGTTAGGAAGACACCAAAAAGAGACTTTTGATTCAGTGGAAGAGGAAAAGTATACCTTGGATTTTTAAAAATCAGTATGTATTTATTGGTTTACTGACTTTGTTTCCCAATCTGAAGCTGCAAATGGATTTTCTAAGCTTTTCATTGCAAAAACAAAAGGCATTCTGAAATATACAGAACATTCAACTTGGCTTATGTGGCAGCATAATAAATGAAGTCATAATATACTAATACATAGAAATACCCAATGATTTCAATAATTTCAGTTAATGATCTACTTTTTGAAATTCTACTAAATTCTCATGAACCAAGAAAAGAAATTCATTCTCAACATCAATTTGATATTGTTTCAAAAATAACTGCATTATAGGAAAATGTCTAACTGAGGCTAAAAACATATTCTTAATTTTTTAAGTTGTTATTTTTTAAAACATACCTCCACCTCCAGGTTTTATTTTAAACAAGCATTGAAAATCTTTCCAGTGTGTTCAGTAATGCCTGAAGAATCCACATTCTTGCCTAAGTTGTTAATACTTTTGTTTATTGTCAAGTGTTTTTCCTCTTTGTTCAGTGACATAAAATCGCTTGTCCATTAAGCCAATAGATGTAATTTTCTGTTTCAGATTGTCAGTCTTTATATATTTTAATTCCAAGAAAGTTCCAAGAATTTGGCTTGCTTGGCTTTTATTTGAGTTGCAAAAAAAACACAAGTGACTTTCTGTAGAATTTCCTTCTGAAACCTTGTTACAGTTAGTATGCAGATTAACTCAATTTGGTCCACCCTGAGATTTCTCTCAATCCCCAAGCACTGTGGGTTGCTCCCCACCCACCACAAGATCAAGGGACTATTTTGTTTCAAAGTTTGACTGCTTCTCAGAAACTTTTATCTTGTTCCCAGTAATCAATATTCTGCTACAAGTAAAGAAAACTTGATGAATTGACTCCCTAAAAACGGATTTTTCTTTTTTAAGTAACAGGAGTTCTGTAGAACGTAACTTGGCAAATGGCTCTGCAACTTGATTTAGATGTTGGTTCTTAACTACAGTTTGCCTGCTTTTGTTTGGTTGGTTTTGTTTTTCTTGCCTTTCCCTTAATTCTTCTTGCATGTTTGTTGTCTTGAGTTCAGGAGATGGCTCTTCTTGCTTCAGAAATCAGAACCATTTTCAGGATAAGTAACAGGAAGAGATGTAGCAAGCTTCTTTCAGGAAAAAAAGAGACTATCCCAGACCATTGCTCATCAGACTTCTGTTTTATCAGAACTGTATCTAGTGCTAACTTAAAGGAAAACTGAGAAAGTAGTTTGGTTTGGTTTGGTTTGGTTTGGTTTGGTTTGGCACATTGTGTTGAACAAAATCAAGCTTCTGTTTGTAGGAATGAGGGTCCTGTGGATATTGGATAGGCAATTAATAACAAATGAAACTCATTCTTAATTTACAAACCCTATTGCTGTTTCTCACATATCTCAGCTTGCCTTTGCCTCTTATACAACCAGATACTATAACAACTAATATATATTAGGATGACTTCATAAGTCAAAACAGAATGAGAAGAAATCTTGCCTGTGTTTACATAGGGACGTGATTATCATAAAGTTCAAACTAATCCCCTTCCCTACAAGAAACATTCAATGAAAACAATTCATGATTATTTTCCAGCAGGTTTATTCTATGCTAGAAGGATAAGGAAACATGACTAAAAATGTTTACATAATAATAATTAAACTTCCAGAATCAAAGACAAGTTGGTTTTAGCCCTGTGTCCACTTAGGTGCTGTTGTTTTACTTTCAAGCAAGGTACATGTGACATAAAAATCTATTTATTATTGATCCAAAAAGAAACTGAGGTAGACCTCCTCTTTTTTCAGTTAAGGGGATAGGATGGCTTGGAGACACGCTGATCCGAGCTATTTTAGAATCGCCTTTGTACCACATGATTCTTTTTCACTGTCATATGACTTTAACATAATCTATACAATATGGGATTTTAGATTATTAAACACCCTGATGATATTAGGATGTTGGTGTGAATTATATTTTCATCTCACTTTGTGTTGGTTAATCCAGATACAGTATAGTAGTTCACATTTGGTTCAAAGCTTATATGGGCTGTCAAAGCATTTCAGACAATTGTCACCTGGGGAGGTGGGCTGAAAACATAATTATCTAGAAAAATATCTTATCTCAACATTTGCTCATATATGCCTTTATTGGGCCAGTAACACCATAGATAATATAGTGGACTCTGAAGAGCATGGACACTGGCTCATTTTTATAGACAGTCTGTGCTGTCACGTAAGGGGCACCTTGTGGAAAAATGGTAGTACTTCATAGAGTTGTGCAAGGGCTAAATATATATTATATATATATATATTTATATATTTATAATATATATTTATTTTACATATATATGTGTATATGTAAAATGTTTAACTAGTCCCTGGCACGTAGTAAGTGCTCTTTATGTATTTGTGATTATTATTTAATGGCGCACTTGAGGAGTGTGTGATTACTTTGGTGACTCTGAGGTTTGGAGAGAAGATAGTTTTGACTTCTCATATATATATTCAATGGATGTGGTGAACTATCTCTAGAATGGCCCTTGTTAACTGTTGATTTGCAAATTACAAATCATTTTATAAGGTCCAACTATTTGTGTTACAATAGGCATTTATTATACATCTCATATAAATATGTAAAAGGAATTTTCTGATTTTTTTACATCATGGTTTCAGCAGTCATTCGCATATAATATCTTTTTTGTTCTTTCTTCCAAAGGATTGTTTGATTACTGAAAGATAGTAAGTGGCAAGAGTAATAAATGAAAAGAAAAGCAAAGATAAATTAAAATTAATTTGTAAGCAACAAACTAATAATACCTAATTTTCAAATAATTTCAAAATGGACTTACTGTTCAAAAATTAAATTAAGGCTAAACCTGCAACACTAAGGAATAAATTTGTGGATTTCCCCCCGTGCCAACAGAATAGATTAAGCTCTTGAAATGACACAAGTTTCTATCTTTCTGCCAATTGATAAGAAGCTTCCATTTGTTTTGTGGTTTACCCTGCAAGTGAGAGTATGGTACATTTTGAATACCGATTTGATTTGTGTCACTGCTGATATCATCCAGAGTGACTCATTTTTTTCCCTATCAGATCATATTTTGGTTAATGGAACATCTTGTGCACTGAGGAAAGAGAATGTTCTACATAATGTAAGTCTGCTTGAGAACCCAAGGATTAAAGTGATTGCTTTACTATTTGTTTTCTGAATGGATGTTGAATGGTCATTTAAGGTAATCCATCATTTCCTGTAGTCTCCTTTGAAAAATAATGAGGCCAGAGAAGGCTAGACATACTGAATTGCTTCTCTTTTCTAAACGGTCATTTGATTCACTTTTATTTTCTACAGACTTAAATGTAATATTAAGTTGGCAGAAAATTTAAGAGATAATGCCTGTCTTAGTCAGTTTGGGTGGCTATCACAAAAATACCATAGACTGGGCGACTTGAATAACAAATGTGTATTTCTTACAATTCTGGAGGTTGGAGGACCAAGATCAAGGCATTGAAAGATGATGTCTAGTGTGAGGTCACTTCCCCCTTTATAGATAGCCATCTTCTCACTGTGCCTTCACATGGCGGAAACAGGGAAAAATAGCTGTCTCAGGTCCCTTTTTTAAGGGCACTAATTCCATTGATGATGGCTCCATGCTCATTACCTAATTACTCCCAAAGACCCTAACTCCAAATATTATATTAAGAAAAAGGATTTCAACATATAAAATTGAGTGGATATAAACATTCAGTCGATTATAATACCTGCATACCTTTCTTTCTGATGAACAAAATTATGGGATATAGGGATGCAGGTTTTTGTTATATTAGCAAGCCAAGCAGGCCAAACTTTTAAAATTGTCATTCCTTTAATCATAGTACAAATTTTGCAACATTTAACACATGTGCACACAAACCATAACATTTCCTTATTCCTATAAAGGGTGACATTTTTAGGGCCATAAGCACCATTTTTTTTTTCTGGTGAGATTGTGGCATAGTCATTAACCATCTTTATGGTTCAGAGTATAGTAGTACTTTATCCTCAACACTTGGCAATATTCATATAAAGCCATTGCTCTGAGCATGTGACTTTAAGACATTTTTGATACATGAAGGAACTCTGAAAGGTGAGGGGGTTTTTTTGGTGTTTTTTTCTTTCAATGGTAAACTTTCTGTCAACTATAAAACTCCTGAATTTTCATTTACATAAACACCTTGAAGATGACCAGTTTGGGGACTATAGCCCAGTCAACCAAATTCTTAAAAAATAAATTATCCAGAATGCCATATTGTTATTTAGTGAACTAGCTGTCACATAACTCCTAATTTGGTTAATCAGATTTGTTCCTGTAAGAAACTTAAATGGGAATCCAAATTATTATCATAAAACTTCTTAGTGATCATGGAATAAGAGCAAGTGTTTTAGTTGATTGACTTTCTTCCAAACAGCATTACATTTTAATATCTGGTTACATTTGTGGATCGCTTCTCGGACTTTTGGCTAAGATCAAGTATGGATACATTCGTGGTCACAAATAATATCTCGCTAAGAGGTCAGAAACCACTCACCATTTTGTTAGGGCAACCTCATGCCCATAGGATGCTAAATAAACATTGCTAAATATCACTATACTGAATCCCCAGCTTTCTTTGTTCTGAGTTTCCATCCTCTTTATTTAGATAAATAAATACATAAATGCCATTGATTAGTCTGAAGTTACATTCTTTTGTTCCAGTTTCTGGTTTAGGAGATACTCTACTGAGGGGTGCCTGGGTGGCTCAGTGGTGAAGCATCTACCTTCAGCTCAGGGCATGATCCCAGATCCCACCATAGAGTCCCACATTGGGCTCTCTGTGAGGAGCCTGCTTCTCCCTCTATCATGTCTCTTTCTCTCTCTCTCTGTGTGTCTTTCATAAATAAATAAATAAATAAATAAATAAATAAATCTTTTTTTTTGAAAAGGAGATAATCTATTGTTCTTTTTTCAAAATTACTTCATATCTATAGTATCTATATAGTACAGATTAATAATTAAATTAGTAGTTTTTGGATTTCTCAGTCAGTTAGGCATCCAAATCTTGATTTCAGCTCAGGTCATGAGATGGAGTACCATGTAGGGCTCTGCACTGAAGATGGATCCTGCTTAATATTCTCTCTCTCTGTCTCACTACCCACTCCTCTCTCTGTCTATATATATATATATATATATAAATTAATAATAATAAAATTAGCAGTCTGAAAATAATCCTGTGCAATATCACATTTATAATCTGCAGTAAATTCAATGAAACCTTTGCAAATTTATGGTCAGACTACAGCGCTGGTGTTCACACTTACAGAATAAAAATTATTCTTACACTACCCACAGTTGTTCATTAATTTGAAAAGTATAAACAATATACATAATACTGATGTCTTGCAAGTTAAAATTGTAGTGCTTTCAGATTTTCACATTTTCTTGTGTGATACATACAAATGTGATTTTCCAGCTTTTTATCATTTATTATCAAGATCATCAGGGTGAAGTTCTTGCCACATGGAAGCAGAGAGTTGAAAATATGTCTAAAAATATAGGCCTTTCCATCCAACATGGAAAAGGGTAAAAATAATGTGTAAGGGTGGGATGCCTGGGTGGCTCAGTGGTTGGACGCCTGCCTTCGGCCAGGTCATGATCCCAGGATCTGGGATTGAGTCCCGCTTCGGGCCCCCTGCAAGGAGCCTGCTTCTCCCTCTGCCTATGTCTCTGCCTCTTTCTCTCTCTCTCTCTCTCTCTGTGTTTCTCATGAATAAATAAATGAATCTTTAAAAGATAATAATAATAATGTGTAAGGGTGAAAACAATCACAAAAATACCACATCCTCATGTGCATTTGTTTTTTTGTGATTGTGAGCTCATGGTCAAAATAATTTTATCTATATTGACTTTTCAAATCCTTTGCAGGATGTACAGGCCTCTAGAAAATGTATATGTTTAATTTTACCACACTACAACAATTTGGGAGCACTTTAAAATAATTATTTTCATTCCTGGTTTTGAATTTATAGATTATGTATTTTTTCTTTCCACTAACAATGATGCCAAGGCAGGCACTCATTTTGCTCTCTTTCTTTGCTAAATGTTGGTAGCTTTTGCTGTTGTTTTTTTTTTAGGTTGACTCTTTCTTTAATTTCATAGTTTCTGTCTTCCCAAATATAGTGGATCTACAATTCAACTTCCTGCTTGTCAAGTGTACCCTACTTTGTCTCTGATACCTAAGACAACCATCCCATCCTTTAGGATCAAGCACATGTACATCTTCCCTCATACTGTTCTTTTACTTCAATTTTAGCCTGTGAAGTTTACTACATCTTTTTTTCCATATTATGATGCATTAAAATAGTTATTGCCAGAATTATTAGGCATTTTGCATTGAGGAGTTTTAAAGAGTATTCTCTCTGACATTTTCCCTCAAACGTAAGTCCATAATTCAATTTTGACTTAGCAGTTTTGTTTGGAGGGATCAGGAAGGCATTTTGTTGGTCTCTAGGAATTCCTTTTTTTTCTTTTTTAAGATTTTATTTATTCATTCATGAGAGACACAGAAAGAGAAAGGCAGAGACACAGGCAGAGGGAGAAGCAGGCTCCATGCAGGGAGCCCGATGTGGGACTCGATCCCAGGACTCCAGGATCACCCTGTGGGCTGAAGACAGATGCTTAACTGCAGAGTCACCTGGGAGTCCCGGTCTCTAGGAATTCCAATGAAATTACAGTCAGTTTCTTTTTTTCCAAGGAGCTTATACTCCAATGAAGTAAACTAACATGTAGGAAATTACAGATATTATCATGAATAGTATACTTCAGTTGAAACAATGAGATAAGAATCTCTTAAACTGTAATACATGGTTATAAATGGCTTAATTACAAATATAATGATATAGTTAACTGATACACCCATTCAAGGAATTTAGTTTTTGTAAGTGAGGTTGTCAAAAAAAGACTGTTTAGTACGTTCTTGCTTTATATGAGGCACAGAGGGACAAGTTGATATCCACTGTTATAGGAAACAATGATGATTGTATTATGAGAGAAGAAAATGGTAAGTTTGGAGACATTTATTTGAAGGGATATTTCTCTGACAAACTTGGGGATATCATAGACAGTTTGTGACATAATTGTGTTCATAGGTATATGAGTAGATGGACATTGGATTTAGGCAAGTTATATTTTTTATTTAATTGGAAAATATCCTTTAAATGTAAATAGTATTAGTTTCTAGTTTTAGAAAAAGGTTAAAATTGATTAAATTATTTAAATGATGGTGTTAAGAATAGTTTATTGATCTTCTCTAAGTTGATAAGAAATTGGTCATGAAACATACTTTGAAAAACAGATTTGGTGAAAATAAGACAATTTTTAAAAATATTCATCACTTACTGGAAATCAAGAAAGCCATATGAAATATTAACAACTACAGCAACAAAACAATGAAGGACATTTCCAATTTAGCCTTAAATTTGCTTTTTCAACTACTCTTGTTCATTAATTTATTCACTTATATTAAATTTGAAGTATTAGGATCAGAAATGAATATGGCTATGTAAGATGAAATGGAATGGCCTCATTATAAGTATTTTATTTTAAATTCCTGAGTAATATTATTTAGATTTTTTTAATTTGATCCATAATGCACAAAATTTAAGACTAATAAAAGTTTAAAAGGTTGTAATGGGGGGAATTTAAGCATAAACATTGTACATTAAGTATGTTGTCAAAGTAAAATAGTGAAGTAAAAAATATATATTTTTCTTCACAGAAAATATAATACAATGAGAAATACAGATGATTTGGTAATAATGACTTGGTGAAATGAACATTAATGTTGGATGAAAGCCAGGATGTTATGCATGTACTTAGGACAGACCGGATTTACCTATTTTGCAAAACAGTTGCAAAATATTCATCAATTACACTAACAAATTTGTTTCTTTTTTAGAAAAGAATTTGTTATATGTAAAGAATTTACATTTGTTACATATAACAAATACTTTTTAAGTACTTTTAACTTAATATCTAATGTACTTGGGGACAACTTAGTTCAATTTTTGATAATCTTTGGAAGAAAATTAAATAGGACTCAAATTAGGAAAATGCTGGTGTTCTTTTGATAATATCTTCTCTTTACTTACAGTAACATGACTGTGTTCATTTTTGTGTGACTCATATTTCACAGCCTGAATGTTGACCTGTTTCTTTTCATATTTTATTGCCACAAGTAGAAGCAAACATGTCTCTTGATTTTTTTGAACTATAGTATCTTATAGCATCTCTGGGGACAAAATGTTTCAGTAGCTCTCTAAAAAGTAAGCAGATTCATCTGTGAATACCGCTCAACCAAATGTGTTACAAATTAGTTGGACTGAAACCTTTGTTTATTGTTGTCTTACTTATTAATTTCTGCTTTTGTTCCTTGAGCTGTTTTTTTTTTAAGATTTTTTATTTATTCAGAAAGATACAGAGAGAAGGCAGAGACATAGGCAGAGGGAGAAGCAGGCCCCCCGTGGGACTGGATCCCAAAACTCTGGGATCATGCCCTGAGCCAAAGGCTGATGATCAACCGCTGAGCCACGCAGGCGTCCCAGTTGCTTGAGCTTTTGATGTCATATCCAAAAAAATAACTGGGAGTAATAAAGACCAGAGATGTACATTCAGTTTTACCACTTAGTAGCTGTAGGAGTTTGGACAAGATCTAGTCGCTTAAGCTTTAAAAGGCATGCCTTGGGATCCCTGGGTGGCGCAGCGGTTTGGCGCCTGCCTTTGGCCCAGGGTGCGATCCTGGAGACCCGGGATCGAATCCCACGTCGGGCTCCCGGTGCATGGGGCCTGCTTCTCCCTCTGGCTGTGTCTCTGCCTCTCTCTCTCTCATTCTCTCTGTGTGTGACTATCATAAATAAATTTAAAAAATTAAAAAAAAAAAAAAGGCATGCCTTTAGGTAGGGGTAACAAGCATCTTTACCCAGGGAGTAGTGAGCACTGGGCGGAGTAAATAAATAATGCCTGTTAAAGTACTGTGCTCCTGGTAAAACCTCAATGGATGTCACGGCCAGGTAATAATTTCCTTAAAATAAAACCTACATCTTCAACTGTTTCATTCTCTTTTTCATTGTCTTTCTGCAAGCCAAACTGATTAGTAGATACTTGAATTAAAATGTGTATATATATGTGTCTATAGATGTGTACCCATATACATATGTGGTATGTAGATGCTTCCTTGGGAGACCATGGCTGAGGGACCTTTGACAATGACATTCTTTTTCTTGGGGTGTAAAACTGTTTCTAAGACTGAGACTATTAAGTGTTGGGAAAGTCAACATGAGCCCCAGGCCACATTGCCAAGGCTGAGATGGTCAGAGCAGCAGAATTGGAAGAGGGCAAGTGATGGAATATTATTTGGTATTATCCATTCTGTGACTGAGCTAATAATCAGCTTATGATTGTTTAAATAGCTGTGGGCACTTAATCCCAAATTCATATTTAGTTTAAAGTATTAGATGAGAAACACAAATCTATGAAGGCTGAAATGAAATGCTCTACTCAAAGGAGCGATATTTAACTTCAAAAAGAAACTGAAATTATATTGTTTAGGTTTTAAGATTTGGATCCACATTGCACAGATTTGGAGAGCAATAAAAGATTAGAAGGTTGAAATAAGGGACCTTTGAAATAAGATTATTAGTGCTCAGAGAGGATTTAACTGTGAGAGGAGGTAATTGTTTTTGTATCAACATATGTTCTAATACCTCAGTGCAAACCATTACACATCAGAATATATGTCCTGAATTTGAGCAATATTGTCTTTACACATTTTAGCTTCAAAACTATAGCAAAGAGGCTATACATGTACTTTTAAATATAATCTTGACCATGTTATCAATAACTGTGTCTATTTTGATAAAAATAGAAAATAGCAGAAATAAGTGTAATATTATGCATGCAATGCAAGAATTGTTGTAGATACAATAAAATTTTCAATTTTCTGGAGAAAAAAGCATTTGCATTAAAGGAAGTACATACAATGATACTTCTTTAAAAGATAAGAGTAGTAACAACAGTAATAATAAAAATAAGCATTTACATTTATTTCCCATTTAATCTGTGCATAAGCACTCTTTTAAGTGCTTTTCCTGAAATTGTGCTTTCATTTTTAACAACAACCTCTACTTTATTCCCAATTTATATATGGCGTAAATGAAAATAAATTCAAAGTTGATAGTTTGGCTCCCCAAATGTGATTGAAGCCAATAGAGTTTACTGTCACTCAAAAATTAAACTTTCATCATAATTAACAGTCATTTTATCAAGTTAAAAGTCATTTTATGGGATCCCTGGGTGGCGCAGCGGTTTGACGCCTGCCTTTGGCCCAGGGCGGGATCCTGGAGACCCAGGATCGAGTCCCACATTGGGCTCCCGGTGCATGGAGCCTGCTTCTCCCTCTGCTTGTGTCTCTGCCTCTCTCTCTCTGTGTGTGTGACTATCATAAATAAATAAAAATTTTTAAAAAATGCTTTAAAAGTCATTTTATCTTCAATGCTGTCCAGCTATAGCCAATACATGGATATTTTTCCTGAGATCATTTGTTAAGTACTTTTTCTCATATCCTGTGAGAATAAGGATGAGACACTTTCAACCATATTTTTTAAAAAATTAAATTTGCTTCTGAGTCTGTCTTCATTGTCATACTTAAAAGATATGTAACAGAAAATCATTAAAACCATGAACCTCGGTATTTTTAAAATTTTAAAATGAGGTTAACCTTTGGAAGCTACTGTGAAGAATTTTTAATAATGAATACAAAGTAACTGGTCCTTGACATGAGAGGTATTCACTAAATAATTAATATAACAAACGAGAATTCATTTATTAAGGTAGGCTTTCGTGTTTGCTTTGTTCTTCAGTGAATGCACGTGACAAATTTCCTAGTGTCGGGTTTGCACACTGTAGAGTACACAGTGGTGGCAGAGACCCACATGCTAATTCACAGCCATCTAATGCTGACTCTTCTTCACAGAAATCGTAACTTTTCTCTACTCTCTTTGAACATATTTTTTCATGCCAATGGCTAGATGGTATTTAAAAAGCCCCTAGCCTCTATTTGGTTTGTTAATTTTCTTACATAGGAACCTTGTCCCCAGTGGGTACATAATGTCCTCCGGGATTGCATCTTTCTGGGCCCTACTCTTAGAAATTCACCCAAGATCTCTGGAGTGAGGCCCAGGAATCTGTTTCACCAATCACACTTAACATCATTCAAAACTGCAAGAATAATACTATATCTTAGTGGATATTCTTCTTTTTTTTTTCTTAGTGGATATTCTTAATAACAGGAACATTTTAGGGATAAGCATTTCATTCACATTGTTGCATTAGGAGCAGCCACCACATGTGAGATGGTGATGATGGGGTTTATATGTTACATTATTTCACTGACGAAAGATAGGCAAGCAAAGTCTACAGGAACAAGTCACAGGTCAGAAAGCTCTCTCTATTCCCCAGGGTCATGCAGAACCAAACTTTGAAACAATATTTTTTTGAGCTCTGGTTAAGGTTAAGGAAGCTAAGTGACCTGTCCCAGGTCACTGGGTAAAGTACAGTCCAGAAATCAGGTATTCATCTACTAGTCTAATGCTCTTCTGATGCTCATGTGACACTTATCCGGTGGAGAGAATATCTTAAATACATGGAGAATATTACAGATTGAACCAAGACAAGTTAAACAGTTGTCTAAAGTTCTCAAATTAGTAGGCCATGTGATTCCTCAAACATAAACATGCTATAGGCTTTCAGCTTAAATTTTAACTTAAATTTTAACTTAACTTTGGAAGGCATTTTTCTCTTTTTAGTACTATCCCATATGAGCCTTACGATTGTAGAAATTATTTCCAAAATGCAAGATCTATTCCTGATAGATAAGGAGCTCCTCCTCTTCCTAAAATGTTCCACATCATAGTAACTATCACATGCCAATGGCTTTTTAAATTCTAATTTAATTAAATTTTTATTTTATTTATAATTAATTAATTAATTAATTATTATTTATTTATTCATGAGAGAGACAGAGAGGCAGAGACACAGGCAGAGGGAGAAGCAGGCTCCATGCAGGGAGCCCGACGTTTGACTTGATCCTGGGTCTCCAGGATCAGGCCCTGAGCTGAAGGCAGTGCTAAACCGCTGAGCCAGCCAGGCTGCCCCTAAAATTAAATTTTAATTTCAGTCTTCTGTCTTCTGTTCTCCATAACCCATAGTTCCTTCACTCTAATTTCTGTCTCTCCCTCCTTCCTTACTCCTTTCCCCTTTCCTTTATTTAGTAAATATTTATTGAAGTACAATAAATACATGTCACAAACCACATCACATATTGATAACAAATAACAGAAGATCTGTCTGCCAGGAATGCATCTTTTGACATTACATCCTTTAGCCTTAGCCTCAGGAGACACCAAATAATTTGAGGAAATAAAAGCTATAGATGAATTAAAAAAAAATGTAGTACTACTTTCTTTAAATATTTAAATTGAAAAGGAAATAGTGTTAAGAAGATACTTGCTACAGCCTACTTTTGGTTTATGTTTTCATTAAATTAATTTTTAAAGCTACTTAGCAATTAAGCTTATCTACGATAAGTTTAAAATGCTTTAAAATAAAGAAAAAAGCAGTTAAATTTTACTTTGTTGGGAAAAATAAAATTACATGATTATTTGGGTAAATGAAAACCCCAAAGTGGCTCCCTTCTCTATTTTTGACTACTGCTTTAGCCAAGATTTTAAAAGGAGTAAAGAAAAGACTGATTATTCAGGAAAATTAAATATTTTCCTTTAAAAATCTATTCTCTGCTTGTGAAATACAGTAAAAATGCCAAAAGGTAGGTAGTAGGCGAGAAAGGAACAAGAAGCCGAAAAGAAGAAAATCCACACGCTAGCTTTTCCGTCCCAGGATACGGGAGCTTTGACAGTGTGCCAAGTTATCAATATTCATACATGACAAGCTGAAACCCACGAAGCCAAAACACATTCCTTCAGTAATGCATCTGCAGGGACGTGAAAAGGATTGGAAGAGATTGAAAGCTGAAAAAGCCATTGCTTTTCTAAAGTGTCCAAATGCTTCTTTCTCAGTGCCCTAGTTTTGTGAGCTCTGTCTTTAGCCTTAGGTCTATTTATTTCATTTTTTGTTTGTCCTTATGATTTGGAAACATGATTAGAGCTTACAGTGAAAGATGATTTGGCTCAGGGAATTTATGCTTTGGTTTCAGGGAAGAAAATATAATTTTCAATCCATATAGGTTATATATTATATATTCTTTATATTAGAAAGACTCAAATAGAATTACAGAAAGGGGGGGGGAGAAGGGAACATAGAAAAGAAGGGAAGAAAGGAAGAAAATAAGAAAGAAGGGAAAGAAAGAAGGGAGGGAGAGAAGGAGGAAGGAATAAGGACAGAAAAGAGAAAGAAGCCAAGCCAGATGCTAATGGCCTGTGAAAGAGAAAACTGATGGAATAAATATATCAGTAACTGCAGATTAAAAATCAGTAATCATTTCTATATATCTAGACTGAATACAGAAATAAGCAAGTGTTTTCACAACACCACAGAAGGAGGCTTTTTTCACATTTATTCTGCAGGAGAAAACAAGAACCAGACTAGAAAACAAGTGATCCTCATGTAGATGCAGGGCTCACAAAGTGCCAAAGAGCCTCACATCATTGCTATTTTGCCACCTTTGGGTGTACTCTTGGGAGAGTTTATCTGAGAACTTTTAAAGAATCTGGAGAAAGAACTGAATTTAATAGGTTTGGGTTTCCAGTCAGAGTTTTTCAGTGTGAGAAATAATTAAGAGGAAGATGTTTTAGGCTTTGGTTGGGTTTCATCTAGTTTTTTTTGTTTTTCTTTTCTTCTGGGTCTAAACCAAAAAGTTACATTTAGGGAAGGTAGAAGAGAAAAGCTTTTTATATGTTTAATTGTGCAAATGTCAAAGTGTATGTTGTGGAACTCCACTTCCTGCAACTCGAGAGCTGGGTCTTTACCATTGTATTAAATATTATATTTTAGGGCTTTAAATTTCACTCAAAATTACATTTTTTGAGAAAATGTCTTCTAATTCATCAGTGCATTTGACTCAAGATTCAGTAAAAAAGGGCTGTGATCTCCTGATATTCCACTTGACACTGGATATACAGCACTGAACAGTCACCCATGCCTCTGGCAGGCTGAATAATATATTTAATAGGATAAATGGAGTACCAACAAGTAGGTACACAGTGATATAGAGTTTTAAGTGAGAAAAAGGTACCATGGAAAAATAAGTAAGTGCCATGAGAGGAGTTATTTGATTTATTTGGGAAAAGAAGGAAGAAAATAAAAAAATAAAAAATATATATGTTTTGCATTGCAAGGGGAGGGTGGGCAGGGAACAAGAATGAACATGTCATATAAATAGCTCAAATATTGTTATGGATATCTAAGACATTGTCTTTATCAATTATTTACACAGATTAATACCTGTGTTTTACCAGTATTCAGCATATACAAAGTCTTTGAAACAGCAGCAGTGTACAAGTCTAAAGAATGGAGTATAATAGATTTATTTTGCAGAAAATCTCATAGGTACTAAATAATGACCAGCAGAAAGGCATAAGAATGTAAAAAATACATACATTGTGTGATATTCTAAACACATGCATACCACCTGAGCCTAAGAATTTCTCACAAGAACTCAATATGGAAGATATCTCTATTCCCATTTTTCACATGAGAGAATGGCAGGATATCGACGCAGTTCAATTCTTCCATGATCCCACAGCTATGATGAAAACAAAAGAATTATCTGATTTCCAGGCCACACAATTTTCCTTCATTATTTTACTGAGGTTTTAAACACACCAAAGGAGTTTGAATAATGTGGGGAAAACATGAAAAGTAAAATCTTGCATTTGCATCATGATTAGCCTGATTTCTGGGTATAAATAAGGAAAAATGGTAATGATTCAAATCAAACACATTAAACTGACACACTTAACCCTTATTAAAACAACTTGTAGATGATTTTAACGAGATATTTTCAACAATTTTCTGGAGCAGCCTGTTAAGAATAAAGTCAAACATGTTTTAATAATATTTTCCTCCTCGGTGGGTACTTGTTCTGTCAATATTGATAAAACCCTAGAATTTAAATACATTGATTGACATCTTAGAGTTGTTTATTTTTCTTTCATTCTTATTTTACTTTCTATTTAGCTTCCTGCAGCGTTAGTACTTTATGCAGCTAAGAGTGAATGAATGAGCAGTCACCCTTTATATGCTCTAATTCTACTCTAGGTATTTAATGATAATGCCACATCTATTTCCCGTTGCTGGAGAGCATTTCAAGACAATAACTGACCCAATTATGTTCACAATCAGCTTCCGAGTACACTAGCGAAATGACATGCAATCTCTTCAGAAAGCAATCCCCGCAATATTCCAGTTTGAATCCAATATACCCACACCTAACCTTGTGCAAGGAAGAATGAAAATGAAAAAAAAAAAAAAAAAAAGACCCAATAACAAAAATCACATAATACGTGTATAAATATCATATACACAGGCCTCTGTTTTCAATTATAAACTATATGGATCATTTATCTCAGTGAAATATCTGGAGCTAAGCTAAGAAATGATAGTGAAGGTTTCACAGCTAAGGTTGACCTCACGGTTCACACACACACACACACACACACACACACACACACCCAAAATGCCTTTGTATTTATGCAGATTCGTGTTGTTTTGTGTTTCTAGAACCTCAACCTACTGGCTCACTCGCATCCAGTCTTTTCTCTACTGCAATGAGAATGGCCTCCTGGGCAGCTTTTCGGAGGAGACACACTCGTGCACGTGTCCGAATGACCAGGTGGTCTGCACCTCGTTCCTGCCCTGCACCGTGGGCGACGCCGCGGCCTGCCTGACCTGTGCCCCCGACAACCGCACCCGCTGCGGCACCTGCAACACCGGCTACATGCTCAGCCAGGGGCTCTGCAAGCCCGAGGTTGCCGAGTCCACGGACCACTACATCGGCTTTGAGACTGACCTGCAAGACCTCGAGATGAAATACCTGTTGCAGAAGACGGACAGGCGAATAGAAGTCCATGCCATCTTCATCAGCAACGACATGCGCCTCAACAGCTGGTTTGACCCCTCCTGGCGCAAGCGGATGCTCCTCACCTTGAAGAGCAACAAGTACAAGTCGAGTCTGGTCCACATGATCTTGGGTCTCTCTTTGCAGATTTGCTTAACTAAAAACAGCACGTTGGAGCCAGTGTTGGCCGTCTACGTCAATCCCTTCGGAGGCAGCCACTCCGAGAGCTGGTTCATGCCTGTGAATGAAAACAGCTTTCCAGACTGGGAGCGGACTAAGCTGGACCTCCCGCTGCAGTGTTACAACTGGTCGCTGACTCTGGGCAACAAGTGGAAGACGTTTTTTGAGACAGTGCACATCTACCTGAGGAGTCGCATCAAGTCAAATGGCCCCAATGGCAACGAGAGCATTTACTACGAACCTCTCGAATTTATTGACCCTTCCCGGAACCTGGGTTATATGAAAATCAATAACATTCAAGTGTTTGGTTACAGCATGCACTTTGACCCTGAAGCAATCCGGGACTTGATTTTGCAGCTGGACTACCCCTATACTCAGGGATCCCAGGACTCAGCACTTTTGCAGCTTCTAGAGATCAGAGACCGTGTAAATAAACTCTCCCCACCCGGTCAGCGTCGTCTAGATCTTTTCTCTTGCTTGCTTCGTCATAGACTCAAGCTGTCTACTAGTGAGGTGGTGAGGATCCAATCTGCTCTGCAGGCGTTTAATGCCAAATTGCCAAACACAGTGGATTATGACACGACCAAATTATGTAGTTAACCATAAATGTCAAGCACAACCCAAAATCTTGAAGGAGTTTTTACAGTGCTTTTGTGGAACAGTTTATGTTTGGAAGAGTACATTTAAATTGTCTTTTCAATATCTGTCTTATATCAGTCAATAACATTGGATGGCAATTTACACACATGAACTTGCTGACAATGAATATATTATACTGCAGTTTTGGTTTATGAATGAAATAAATACTGACACCAGTCTAGAAGACATTCTACTTTTTACAATAAATTTCATTTGTAATTTTATATGTTCCGTGGCAATGCTTTTGTGCATTACATCCTCTAGAGGGAACATAAAAAGATACCAATAAAATTTTGTAGCTGAACAGTTATTAAAAAGAAGTGCTGTGGGATTCCTTTTTTCCATGAAACGAGTTTTATTTTGATATAGCTTGTTAGAACCTGGGGAAAATTCACCAAGAGTTTTTTAATGGAAACATTTGAAGGTCCCCTTCAATAGCCTTTAGAGAAAACCCAACTCGCTAGAATCTTTAGTATTCAGTTGTATTTTTACGGTCAACAGCACAAAAGCAGTGGTACCTTCATTACCTCTGCTTATAAATCATTCCTAGAAACACTGTCATTATTAAAGTAAACAGGTAAATTTTCCCGACTAAATATCAGAACATTCTGGCAAACATACAGAAAAACCACTGTGATTATAAGCCCATGATGGAGAAAGTAAACCCGTTATTTCCTTAGCAACTGGCTTTGTCTCGCTTTTCTTTCTAAATTCTAATAACCAATAATCAGCATACTCTGCACGATCATTTTCATTTCAAGTACTGAAAACCTAGTCATTTTGGCACTTTGCCAAAGTCAGTAAAATAGCATTTCTAGAATTCACAAGTTGTAATGTGTTAGTATAAAATAATTAATCAAAGTAATTCAAGTGTAAATAGACTTTTTTTTTCTCTCAGAGAAGCTATTACTAAAATATTGTTTGAAGACCAAATTCATTCAACAAAAACTTGATTTTAGTTCAGATTTTTGGCTTGAAATGTGAGTTCCATTACCCATGGCATAATATTAGACACATAAATTATACTCTTTTTTTCTAGGAATTTAGAATCCATTTCTGTTTAGATATGTGAATGTATCTGTAAAGTGTGGTTATGATATCTATCACTCAACTCTTGTCTAAATAGTTCATAAACCTTTCTTGTAATTGAAACGAATGCACTCTTCAGCCCAGCTTTCTTGTTGAGGTCATGGAGTCATTTTTCAGGACACTGAGAAAGGAACCCATGACATGAACTAAAAGAATAAGACCGATGACAAAAACGTTACACAGACATTCTGGATTCTTGGGATGCTTGTTTTCAATTCCAAAAGCGTTTTAGAATAAGTAGTTCAAACAACAAATACTTATTCAATTTACCATAGGCAAGGCATTTTTTTCCACCCAGTATCTGAATAGCTGATTTTCTTTCTTTTTTCATTCATTTTTTTTTGCTATTGTAGATCATTCAATAGAGAAATATATACAATTATTAAATACCATATTTCTGGTATCATAACAGATATCCTCTTCATTTAGTTCTGACAACAACACTAGGTTATAGATTATTATACCCATTTTCTTGGTGGAAAAAAACAAAAAAATAAAAAAACAGGCTCAGCCTTATTTGTGAAATTCCCCAAGTTCTCAAACCAAGAAGTTGAAAGACCAAGATTCCAACACAGACTTTTCTGGAATGGATCTGTCCTCTTTCCACTGTATCACTGAGTTTTAAATGAACCATCCTATTTCTGTATTTAATTTCATCATATGCAAAGACTTATGGCAAAACAAGACTCACCTACAAAATTGAGGTCTAAATCTTTATAAAACACATACATTCATAGTACACTTGAACAATTAAATAAAACAGGAATTTATCATCCAAACTCAATCATCCACAGTATGACCAAGCTTATCAAATATAAACAATATGTTTCAAAAGACATTCCCTGTAAAAGTTGGGATTGCCACTAGGACTTTTTCCAGAAGAGTCTTGGAGGTCCAGATGTCCAGAGCCCCTGAGACCTACAAACCACCAAGCAACATGCCAAAGGACTCTTGAACAGCAATCACTCCCTGGAACTTAAGGAAATTATCAGTAAGGCTACTTCTTTTATGGCTCAGCTTGCTCTGACCTGGCTGATTTAGGAGAGAGAAGATTCTACAGTCACAGGTAAGAAAGCACATAACTAGGCCCTTGTCCTGAGAGTTCGTGTGCCTGGTATGTGTTGACACAAAAGCCCCATCAGATATGATCAAATCATCTTAGTTCCTTTTAAAATGGTAACACTGAATTCTTTATATCTTGAGTCAGTGTTCCCTGTCAAAGTGGAAAAGTGATATGAATGCCTTTCTCTGAATCTTGTGTCTAAGATAACACAAATACACTATAAGTGAACACACCAAGCAAATTCTAGAGGGCTATATAGAGTTAAACGATAAATAACATACATTTTTATATTTCTGATATATTACCAGCTATTAAATAGTGTCCAGGAAAGCAACAGACAGTATAATCTAGTTTAATACAACATGTGCTTGCCAATGTATGTGGGAAAATGCAGCCCACAAGCATTTCATTTTTCCTGAACTGACTTATATGCAAGCATTTTTTGCTCATTATTACTTCAGAAACTTGAAATATTGTAATAAAAATAGCTTTACTGTCAAAATCTTATCTAGAGCAAAAGATCGAGAGGTATGTCTGCAAAAGTATATTTTAAAAGGTGAGGTATTTGCTTTCTTTTGCAGTATTTCTACTTCAGGTCTCTAAATTAGGGATTAATTGAATTTAATACATGTGATGAAGCTTGAAATTCTGAAAATCAGAAACTCACTAAAAATACATCTTCACCAGAAATGTCTCCTATTGCTTTAGCTTTTTTGATGACTATCCTACTTTGACTTGCCTCTCTATCCCTGGAATCTCAAATCGATTTTTAGCAAGTTAAATCAATATTTGAAGGATCACTGTCAGCACACACACAAAAAAAGCTAAAACAGCTGATGGCCTTCTCTAAATTCATTTAAATAATGCAGGAAAATTAACTGTCTCTCTCTTTCTTCATCTGATTCTTATCAAGATAGGAGGAAATGTTTCGGAAAGAACTAGGATCTAGTACTGCTTTCTAATCATGTATGTCTTTTTGTGTGTGTGAATGAGCCTTCTTTCTTTTTGTTGTGAAGGATATTAATGACCTCTTCAGTTTGAACAGACCTAAAATTTATTGATTTGAGGAAAATAAAGCATTTGAAACAATTTAAGCACAAAATAAAACTGTATATTTACTAAAGTGGAAATTATTTAATAAATAAATTCAACTGAAAGAGAAGCTAAGATGTTTTGGAAACCTAGTAGAAAACATAACTTAATTTTAAATAATAAATTGTGCTCAAGAATTTAAAAAGCTTCATAAAAGCCTCTCAAATCAATGTGATAGTTGAAAGAAAAAAAGAAACTTAAATATATGTAGCTCAGAGAAACTGTGATCGCAATCTCATTCTTATTTGGTGCCTAGATTACTTGATTCGAATAATCCTTGAGCAAAATTCCATTTTTCCCTCGGGTCATAAGTATCGTATTTATCATTCGCAACTACAAAATCACACTTGTTAAACACGTGGTATTTATAGTCCATAATTGTGCAGTCAACTGAATTTTTAATATCTGAGAGTTTATATTTTGCCATGTACACTCACTACAATACTACTGCTACTGACACTCCACTTTCCTCTCCTCCACCAACATGATCAGAGTTATAATTCTACCTTCAAGGTTTCCTAAAGATAGAAATCTGAAGTATAACTCAACCACTCCATAATATTCCAATATTTGTTAAATATATCTTAACTGGAGATTTTTACACATCTCCATTTCTTTAACGTGAAGGTAACATTAGCTATTTTAATGAACCGTAAGTGACTCAAGAATTGGAATATCCATGTCAAATCATTTGATATGAGGACATGCAGCCAAGTGTTGTAAATTAGTTCACATAAATGAGATTCAATCTGAGACAAACATTCCACACTTAGAGTTATCTCGTGTGCTGGTGGTCAGACTAACCATTTAATGACTGAAGTACTATTTCATTATGTGATTATATAGTATAACTATCACATAACTATCCTATATAAAAATGGATTAATTAAATACCAATGTAGTACCTACCCATGAGTAAAAGCACTGCTCTGAGGGTAGAGTGAATACAAGGATTTCGAGGTAAGGTAATGACCTGACCACAGATATCTAACCTGCCTCTCCCACCAGCCAGCATTGTTATGGGCATATAAAAGTCCTGAAAGGATCTTCAAAAGATGGAAAAAAAAAAAAAGTGCAATAATGAATGGATGGGGAAAAAACTGGCCCATAAAAAGGATTTGTAGCAATAATACAGAACAGGAAACTCAAATTGTCAACAGTAACATGTTTAAAAATTAATTATATACAACAGAAAACTGAAATAAATTTCAAGATTTTACACAAAAGTATTTGAAAAAGCATCCCATACGTTCTTGATTTTTAAATCAAAAATATAGGTTTTTTTTCATTTATAGTAATGTGGGCAAATTTTTAAAAATATACAAAGTCCAAATCATGAAAATAAGGGTAAAAAATAAGTAAAAACTCCTCTGTGGAGTGAATACTCTCTACATTTATGTGGATTCTATACTTAGTCTTTAAGAGATCTAGGACAATTAACACAAAAATTATTATGAAAAGAAGAATAAGAAATTTTTGGAATGCTTTTAACTAAACCACCAATGAGTTTGTAATGAGAACAAAAATTATTTTTTATAGCAAAAATAAGCAATTAGACCCTTATTCCTAATATATAGTTGAATATTTCTCAATATAAATTGGATAAGTCTTAAAGCATAAGAAAAAACTATAATGTAAAGGACAGAAGCTTAACTAGATAAATATAAAAAATAAACTTAAAAAGTTATTCCAAAGAAAAACACAAAATGAAACTGATAGTTTGGGAAAGACATATAATTCTATCAGAAAATTATACTAAACTTGGTGTAAGAGATGTCAACAGCATCCCAAAGTAATGTTTAAGTTTACTTCCAGTTAAACATGATTTAATGGAATTTTTTATTATTATATACATAACAATAATTTGAAAAATATGTTTGGAGAAAGAAATGTTTGTGAGCAAACAAATCATTATGAAAAGAAGATCAATCAATGGGAACTTCCATCAAAAGACATTAAAATGTATAAGTGGTAGGAAAATGTAGTGAAGAAATGGTGTTATTTTAACAGATGCAGATTATTTTCTCATAATGCATTTATGAGAAAATTGTCATTTTATTTTATTTTTTAAAGATTTTGTTTATTCATTTGAGAGAGAGGGAGAGAGAGAAGGGAGGAGGGCAGAGGGAGAGAGAGATAATTTTAAGCGGACTCCATGCTAAGCATGGAGCCAGATTCAAAGCTCGATCTCAGGACCCTGAGATCATGAAATAAGAGGAAATCAAGAGTTGGACATTCAACAGACTGAACCTCCCAGGTGGACAAAATTGTCATTTTCAATAGTTAAGGGGAAGGTGGTTGATACTGGCTAGGGCATTTGGTTTTCTTTTTTTTCTTTTTTTTTTTAATAAATTTATTTTTTATTGGTGTTCAATTTACCAACATCCAGAATAACACTGCTCATCCCGTCAATTGCCCCCCTCAGTGCCCGTCACCCATTCACCCCCACCCCCCACTCTCCTCCCCTTCCACCACCCCTAGTTCGTTTCCCAGAGTTAGGAGTCTTTATGTTCTGTCTCCCTTTCTGATATTTCCCACACATTTCTTCTCCTTTCCCTTATATTCCCTTTCACTATTATTTATATTCCCCAAATGAATGAGACCATATAATGTTTGTTCTTCTCCAACTGACTTACTTCCCTCAGGATAATACCCTCCAGTTCCATCCACGTTGAAGCACATGGTGGGTATTTGTTGTTTCTAATGGCTGAGTAATATTCCATTGTATACATAAACCACATCTTATTTTCTATTTAAAAAGAGGATTCATTAATCAAATGTATATCTTAAAGCAAAAGCAAAAGACACATTAAATTCTAGTGTCTTAGGGAGTTAACACTATCAACAAGTAATAATGCAGTTACTCACTGGGAGATCTTAATATTAAAAGGTCCTTCCCTAGGACAGAGCTGTCCAATAGAAAGATAATTTAACCCCAAATGCAATCTATGAATGTAATTTAAAATTTTCTTACAACCATATTTTTTAAAAAGCAGAAGAAAAGAAAAATAAATTTTAAGATATTTTAATTAAGCCAGTATATCTAAGATATCATAATTTCAAATGTAATTAACAAGAAACTTTATCAGTGGGATATTTGTATTATGTTTTGGTACTCTCTTAGAAATTTGGTATATGTTTTACCTTATATCTCAGTTTGGACTAGCCACATTTCTAGGGCTCAATAGTCATAAGTGGTCAATGGATACGGTTTTGACAGTGCAGCTCCAGGACATGACCCTCATTCATCTTCTTTTGCCCAAGAAGCCTCATCTATGAAGTGACTTTTTCTAGGTAGAAGAGTATACTGACATGTTGATTCTGAATTTTATAAGTTTTTATTTACATATATTCATTATATTCATTTATTTTTTTATTTTAAATTTTTTAAGGTTTTATCTATTTGTTTATGAGAGACACAGAGAGAGAGGCAGAAACATAGGCAGAGGGAGAAGCAGGCCCCTCCCAGGGAGCCCAATCAGAACTCGATCCCAGGACCCTGGGATCATGCTCTGAACCAAAGGCAGATGGTCAACCACTGAGCCATCCAGGCATCCTTATTTAAATATTTTTAAGACTTTTCCTATGTTCTTACACAGTGGTTAAAATTGGAACTAATTGATTAACATGACTCCAGTTGCTCACCAGTTAGTTGCTCCTCATTACCCTAGCTACACTTCCTCCTTTATCCCAGGATTGATAATCGCCTCTGTTTTTCAACTTACATTGAATTTTTGGATTTTGACAATTTCTCTTGCTTTCTTACCTGTTAGCTCTGCTTAAAAGGACAGTTGAAGAGTTGTTTCTTTAATTGGTCAATTTTAAATGTTTGTTAAGGAGCTTTTTTTTTTTTTCCCCCTCCTCAAATTGCTGAGTCTGCTGTATTGATGGAAATCCACAATTCATCTTCTTATTCTAATTCCCTTTGGTATTTTTCCAATCTATCCTCTGCCTCATCACCAGCATGAACTTTTATATTACAAACCTTTTAAAATGGTAATGTTACACATCTGTCTGCAGAATAAAGATCTAACTCTTTAGCTGGCATATAATTTCTTTCTTATTCTAGATCCTGGCTATTTCCCTATCCTCTTCTTTCACAGTATTTATTTCATATCAAATTATGCCTTCAATGCAAAAGTCACATACTCATTCATGCTTCCAGACTTTTTCTTATGCAGCATCCTGCCTTCCATCTTCTAACCTCTACCACGGATTACTTTCTAAAAAGCAAGATAATAATAATAATTCTCATTCATGGGTCAGAGAAAAAATGTTCTCATATTTGAATTTATTCTTCATCTTTCCATTAGTAAGATGGATCATTCCCTTTTATATCCCAATTGTAGCAAGGTAAAATATTTTAACTTTTTTTGGTATTTTATAGTATTAATTTTTATAGACCCATTCAGTCATAGATTTTTAGAAGGCAAAAACTATGCACACTCATATTTTCAAAGTATTTAATATTTACAGTTATTTATAATTCTGAAATCGAAGTTTCTAGTATCTAGCACACTTTGTAAGTCCAGTAACTGGTGGATCCATGAATAAATAATATGGAAAGGTGGTTTCTGAATGGAATGATCCCATAAAGATTCCTTGGAAGATTGTTATTAGTAACTATTTCAACCTTGTGCATCCCTTATATTATACCAAATTTGAAATCATCACAGCTAAGATTCAACAGCATAAAATGAGTAGTTTTATTTTTTTTCTTCTAGAATTAAACATCAATCATTTTATCAACAAAATATGACTGATTACACGGCCAGAGCTTGGTATCATTTGCCTGAGACACATCATCTTTTAATATGTAATAAAGATTGATGATTAAAACATTTATTTCAAATACAAATTTAGATGTCTTTCTTCAAACAAGCCATCTATAGTACCAACACAAAAAGGAAGAGCATGGAAAAAGAGTAACTCCCTCAAGAAAATTCACATCGTTGATTTTCATACAACAGAGCTAATAAAATTACTTACTTTAAACAAAACATATTTGGTGGAAAATCAGAATTATCTTAAGTTCTTTTATTATTATTATTTTATAAATCTCTTAAGTGTTTGATATTTACTATTTCCTGTAGATGACAACTATCCTCCACTTTGAGGCTGCTACGGTAAAAGACTGGGCAATAGGATCAATACTTCAAAAAACATAATAGCACTTTTGTATTTTCTTTTGCACTTCTGTATTTTTTAAAAGTAAAATTTAGCCATGCCAAATAATTTTCTAGATTTTCATGCTCTCTAATATTTGTATAATTATTATAGCTTCAATAAATATAATATATAATATTCTTTGAATATTAAAACTAGTGAAAAATATTATACTTAAGCCAATTAAATGCAGATTATAGTTGTAAATATGTGAGATAAATTAATTCATTAAAATTACTACTTATTACTTATAAGGAAGTATTGAGTATATTAAATGTCTTGTTTCGGTTATATTTATGAAAACTATCACAATCTTCTTGATTAGAAGAATGCTATAATAGTGTGTCATTTTATCTTATTTCATTTGGCCAGGAAAATTTAAGTAAGAAAAAAGATAATTTATAAAATACCTATACATTATATAATGTCTATTATATAATAATTTATTGTTCTCTGACCCCCCAAAACAACCTTATCAGAAAGTCTGTTTCTTCTATGTTAAAATCACAGTTCAAAAAATTTCCCTTTCTAATAAAAATGTTCTCATCAACATTTTGCATTAGATCTAATCATTATTTTCTTTTGAAACAGCAAAAATTTAGATTATGTGTACTAATCACAAATATATCTGGTTTCACCAGGAAATGAAATATATAAGAGACAGAAGGATCTAGAAGTGGATTATAGAATGATGTCCCAGTAAATGAATTTAAGTATGGTTTTGTGTTCTCATTATTACTATTTAATATTGAACTGGGTTGAAAAAAGAAAATAAGGGGGCGAAAACATAGAACACATAGATAGAACACATTTCTACTCTCCAGTTTGCCTCAGTACCATCTGTGATTTTTTTCTGGAAAGATTCTGTAACAAATTTTAAGAGCATTAACTTAGTTTCAAGTTGTAAACTAGTTGCTTGCTTTTAATTTAAAAAATTCTAACATGTCTTCCTTATTCAAAATTTAATTGAATTATTTAAAATTAATTTAGTTTAATATAGAGCTGCCAGACCCTCATGATCAATCACATGCGAGATTATTGCTTACTATTTACTTTTCCTTTCAATCAAGTCATTCCATTTCTATCAGTATTTACTCAATTACTTATTCATTTATCAAATAAACACTAATATGTATCATAGACTATGCTGAGTGTTGCTCTTACAAAGATTTTTAATGTGATCACTGCACTTAAGGCCCTCAATATGATAAACAAAAAAATGAAATTAAATAAATAAGAAAAAGGGTGAGGTAGAGAGGGCTTTTATTCTTTCACTTGTGTATCTGTAATGAAAGGGTTAGTGGAAATATACTAATAAAATTGATAATAATTCAGAAATTTAATTTTTGATTTTGCTTTCATCCTGTTTATATAATTGAACTTGACTATAATAAATATTTCATGCAGAAAGCTCATGGAATTTTCTAAATTTAAAAACAAAATCAGGGATCCCTGGGTGGTGCAGCGGTTTGGCGCCTGCCTTTGGCCCAGGGCGCGATCCTGGAGACCCGGGATCAAATCCCACGTCGGGCTCCCGGTGCATGGAGCCTGCTTCTCCCTCTGCCTGTGTCTCTGCCTCTCTCTCTCTCTCTCTTGTTACTATCATAAATAAATAAAAATTTAAAAAAAAATTTAAAAAAAACAAAATCATGCAATATCCTTTCAATTAAATATGCTCGTAATTAAATTTTATACATTGTTAATAGCAAAATTATATACAATAAAATATAATGTGTTAAATATACTAAATAAGACATCATAATTTAACTTCAATATCAATGGTGACATGGAAAGACAAGTCATCACTTGTCTCCATATAAGAAAAACTAAACGTCCTGAAAATCAATGACTTTTATTGAACTGATTAGAGAACTAGAGAATGGAGTTTGCCATCAAACCACAACCCCAGAGTCTGGAGAAATAAGTGAATCTAGAGTACGAAGGCCAAGATATGCTTCTTTGTAACAGAAGCAGCTGGGAACACCTAAATGGTGACTTTTATGAATTGCTGAAAGTTGGTTTTGGTCCAGCACAAAGTTAAGAATCCCCTGGGGGCATTCTTAGCTGCCCCACGCCCCATCTCCTTTGTGAATTTTACCTTTAGAACCACCAATTAATTTTCAGGGTGAAGATCAAAAAGAATGACCACACAGATCTAACAGAGGGAAGGGGAGAAAAACCATTGTGAAAGATGCCCAGAGATTTCTCTATAACAAAGGATTACTTTCCAGAGAAAAAGCTTTTCTAGAGTTTATCCCACATGATATAAGGGCATTCTGCTTATTTTAACTCCCACTAGCCTTCTTACCTTGAGAAAAGGGTGACAAGGAAGGAATATCAGGAGAGAAAAATACTTGGTCACAGCCAGAGGCTGAGAGCTACTAAAAGACTACTATTTAATAAAAAGATTATAAAATACTTTCCCTCATGTCCCCGTATCTTACTATTGTAGCAAAGGGTTCCAATATAGTGTGGATCACAGCTGCAACAGCAGATTCTCTCTGAGAGGGAATACTAAGAGAACAAAGTGAATGTGGGAGACAAAAACAAGATAACTAAAAGAATTTAAAACTTTTGGCACCTACAACTACAGAAGACATTAAAAACAGCCCAACTACCATCCAGATTAACATCACCACTTCTCACTGAGGGACATTTATTTCAGTTCTAGTTACCCAATACAGCATGTCTACATTTCAACAACAACAACAACAACAACAAAATTACAAGGCATGCCAAAGAGGAAAAAAAAAAAAAAAGGTATGGGAACTTTCTAACAGGGAATTTAAAAGACATGTTAAAAGCTCTAATGGAAAAAATAGACAATATGCAAGAACATATTGGTAATGTAAGCAGAGAGATAGAAATTCTAATAAAGTATCAAATATAAATGGTTGAAAACAGAAACATCCTAACAGAAAGAAAAAAATGTTTGGTGATTTCATCATTAGATTGTACTCACTTGAAAGAATCAAAGAATCCATGAGTTCAAAGATATATCAATAGAAGTTTCTCAAACTGAAAAGCAAAGAGAAAAAAAAATAATGAAAAAATAAAATAAAATAAAAACACAACTGAACATCCAATAACTGAATTGTATACCCTCAAAATTTATAGGTTTGATGCCCTAACCAGCAGTATCTTACAATGTGATGGTCTTTGGAGACAGGATTTTTAAGGAAGTAATTAAGCTAAAATGAGGATCATTAGTATGAGACCTAATCCAATATGACTGATGTTCTTATAAGAGATTAAAACACACACAAAAAATAAAATAAATAAAATAAATTAAAAAATTAAATAAAACACAAACACCCACAGCATGAAGACTTTGTGAAGACACAGGGAGCTGAAGCAGTCTCCCAGCCAAGGAGAAAGGCCTCAGAAGAAACCTTTCATACAGTTACCTTAATTTTAGACTTCTAGCTTCCAGAGTAGTGAGAAAAGAAATTTCTGTTCTTGAAGCCATCCAGTCCATCACACTTTATTTTGGCAGCCCTCTCAAACTAACACAACTATGGAACAATTCCAAAAGCAGTAACATACAGATAATCAGAGTAACAGAAGAACACAAAACAACAACAAACTATTTGAAGCAGTAATGGCAAAGAACTCACCAAATCAACAATAAACAACAAACCACAGATCCATGCACTTCAGAAAATACCAAATGGGATAAATATAAAAAATTCTAAACCTAGACAAATCATATTTGAGCTGCAGAATCAAAGAGAAAGATAAATCTTAAAAGCAGACAGAGGGGGAAATAATCACTTTAACGAAAGAGGAGCAAGGATAAGAATTAATTAGACTTCCAGTGTGAAACTATCTAAGCAAGAGGAAAGAGGAGTAAAATATTTAAGTTCTGAAAAAAAAAAAAAAAAGAAGAAAACTGAAAATTTTACTCCCAGTTACATTATCACCTAAAAAATGATGAGGGAAAAATCTAAGAGGGGAAATATTCTCATATAACAAAATAACCCCTTCACCCAACAACAACAAAAAATGAGAGAATTAATTACTAGCAAATTTGACATTTTTCTACAAAAAAAAGTTTTAAAAAAGTTCTTCAGAGAGAAGGAAAATTGTATGGATCAGAAATTTGATCTACGTAAAGAAAAGAAAGTATTGATAAAATAATAAATGTAGGTAAATAATTTTTTTTCTTCCTATTGGTTGATCCAAAAAACAACTGTTTAAAGTATTAAAAGCAACAATATGTTAGGCAATTAGAGCATATATATGTGAAATAAATGACAGCAATATCAGAAGAGATCAAAGGAAATATTCTGTCACAAATTAATTAACATGATAGTGTATAGTGTTGTTTAAAGTGTGAAATAAAAGTTGAAAATATATATTACTCACTTTAGAACAACCACTCAAAATATAAATTTTAAAAATTGTATAAATATGATACAGTAAGAAAGGAGATAAAAGCAAATAACAAAATTCTGGTAAAACCAGAAAGGACAGAAACAATACAAGAAAACAGAAACAAGTAAGAATATAATTATTTGCTCTAAATGATAAATGAATCTGAATCTAAATATAGATATGTTCTAAATAATAAATGAATCTGAATCTAAATATAAAATGATTAGAAACATAATAGACCTCAATACAAATACAGTAACAACAATTTAAGAGTGAATAGTCTTAATACACCAATTAAATGTCAGATTGTCATAATCAATTAGACAATATGTTATTGAAAAGAAGCCATTTTAAATATAATAATTAAGATAGCTTAAAAGTTATAAAAAAAAATTATACCGTGCTAACACCAGTCAAAAGAAAGCTGGAGTAGCTATAATTGCTGATGAAACAAATTTTGGAAAAGGGAAAATTATCAGATCACATGGGCACTGCGTAATAAAAAAGTGGTCAGTTGTCCAAGGAGATATAATAGGACTCAGCATATATGTACCTGAGAACAAAGTATCAAAATACATAGAGCAACACTTGATAGAACTTAAAGAACTAGACCAATCTACTGCTATAGTTTGAGACTTCAACATTCCTCTTCCAGTATTTAATAGATCGAGCAGACAGAAAATTAATAAAAATGCAGCTGACGTAAGTAGGACTATCAATCCAATTGTTCTAATCAACACAGATAGAGGACTCCACTTCAACTACAGTGGAATATGAATTCTTTTTTATTATTATTATTTTTATTTTTTATTTATCTATTCATAGAGGTAGAGAGAGAGAGAGAGGCAGAGACACAGGCAGAAGGAGAAGCAGGCCCCATGCAGGGAGCACCACATAGATCAATCCTGGGTCTCCAGGATCAGGCCCCGGGGGCGCAGGTGGTGTTAAACCGCCTTGCCCCTGGGGCTGCCCAGAATACCAGAATACGCGTTCTTAACACGATGAGACTGGTCTCTGTATTTTTGAGAAAAGGCCACAAAGTGCAATTTGTTACATCATATAATAGGTACAAACTATCCACATAAATTATTTTTTTGCTTTTTAAAATTATTTTATTTATTTATTTAAGAAAAAGGGAGAGAGACAGAGCATAAGCTGGAGGAGCAAAGGGAGAGAGAGAATGCCAATCCTACCTTACATCTGGCACAGAGCCTGATTCAGGGATCCATCCCAGGACCCTGAGATCAAGACCTGCACTGAAAGCCGGAGTTGGATGCTTAACTGACTGTGCCACCCAGGTGCCCCAAATTATTGCTGTTGATGTTGGCCTTGATGACCTAGCTGAAATAGTGCTATTAACAGTTGTGCACTGTAAACCTATTTTCCCCTTTCCATATTATACCCTTTGGAAGAAAGTTATTATTTGCCCCACACTTAAGGACTGTGTAGTCATGCTCAACCTCCTTGAGAGCATAGGAGCTACAAAATTTAATTGAAATTCTGCATGGGAGAAATGTCTCCTCTCTCTTGTCTGTTCATATCAGTATGGAATCATGGATATTTATTTTATACTTTGGGTTACAGCCTGATACTACTTCTTGTGTCCTCAGGTTTTATTATGAAAAGTCCTTTAAGGTGATCTCTGTGTGTCTTTCACCTGTCAGTATTATGGTGGTTTTGGTTTTTGAGCACCTTTTAATTCTGTAACTAACAAGATGCTTCCAGCTCACATATATTTCCTATCTTGGTGCTAGAGTTAGCTATTTCTCCAAGCAGCTCTAGTTCCTTTTATTGGAGAATAGCATGGGCAATCAAGATCTAGGTACTAAGGTGGGCTCATTGGCCCAGAGTTGTCCTTGTGGCTAGGTCTTACCAACTTAGAAAGCAAGCATACAAGGTTATTATAAAACAGTCAATTCTTTCTTATCTACCAGCAATGAACAAAGGTTGGTAGACGTTAAGGAAATCTGACTGCAATATGCTCCGCATCACTGGCCATCAGGGAAATACAAATCAAAACCACAATGAGATACCACCTCACACCAGTGAGAATGGGGAAAATTAACAAGGCAGGAAACCACAAATGTTGGAGAGGATGCGGAGAAAAGGGAACCCTCTTACATGTTGGTGGGAGTGTGAACTGGGGCAGCCACTCTGGAAAACTGTGTGGAGGTTCCTCAAAGAGTTAAAAATAGATCTGCCCTACGACCCAGCAATTGCACTGCTGGGGATTTACCCCAAAGATTCAGATGCAATGAAACTTCAGGACACCTGCACCCCGATGTTTCTAGCAGCAATGTCCACAATAGCCAAACTGTGGAAGGAGCCTCGGTGTCCATCGAAAGATGAATGGATAAAGAAGCTGTGGTCTATGTATACAATGGAATATTCCTCAGCCATTAGAATCGACAAATACCCACCATTTGCTTCAACGTGGATGGAACTGGAGGGTATTATGCTGAGTGAAGTAAGTCAATCGAAGGACAAACATTATATGGTCTCATTCATTTGGGGAATATAAAAAATAGTGAAAGGGAATAAAGGGGAAAGGAGGAAAAATGAGTGGGAAATATCAGAAAGGGAGACAGAACATGAGAGACTCCTAACTCTGGGAAACGAACGAAGGTTGGTGGAAGGGGAGGTGGGCGGGGTTGGGGGTGACTGGGTGATGGGCACTGAGGGGGGCACTTGACGGGATGAGCACTGGGTGTTATTCTTTATGTTGGCAAATACCAATAAAAAGTAAATTTATTATTTAAAAAAAATACAAACTTTAGTTAATAATAATGTTATAATATTTATTAATTGTAACAAAGTACCACACTAGTACAAAGTGTTAATAATACAGGAAACGGAGTGAAGTATATAGGAACACTATCTTCATAATTATTCCATAAGTCTAAATCTGTTTAAGTAAAAGCTGTTTAAGAAATAAGCCCATAAGACATTCAGTGTATTACTCAAAATTTCATAAGTACAAATAATTTTCAAACAACAATCTCAACTCTTAAATAACATTTCCTAGGAAGTGTTGCTACAATACTTATTTATTACCCCAAATTAATATTTTTTTTCCCTAAATACAAATCTTCCTAGCTAGATTGCTTTTCTTTTTTCTTTCTTTCTTTTCTTTCCTTTTTTTTTTTTTTTTTAAAGTCTGGCTAGCTATGTATCTAAATTTTCAACTGGTGAAATGTGAATGGAAATCATATCAGCAACTCCTATCTCACTTGCTTAAAAGAAAGTTGGCCTGGGCTCATTCTTATTTTGCTCCCTGCCTATGAATGGCCATGAATGATGCTGCCTAGAAAATCATGTTTCAAGGATAGCAAAGCCTCTCACTATTCCTAAAATGAGTACTCTGAGTAGATCCCATGTTTACCCATGATATCCATGAGGTCCTATATACCCATCCTATATATTATGGAAGAGAAAAATAAATTACTCTCTTGTTTGAGTTATTCCATTTTAGGCCTTTTAAAAATTATTGCTCAGCCTTCATCTTACTACAATAATGCTGTCTGTGCATTACTTTTTCTCCAATGGATCCTCCAGTTGAATATCTAATGTGTTTTTATAGTAATGGCACAAAATTTACAATTTACAAAATATAAGAAATGCTTTTAGAATTTACAAGAATATTTTCCAGAAATGCAAACCTTCCACCTCTTTTATGGCCTCAAACTATTTTGCCGTAATTCTTTTCATTGAGCTTTTTCAAAATTCCTTATAAAAGTATGGTGAGTAATCAAAATGACCATCAGTTACCTTATGCTGTTGTAATAACATAAAACATAGTGATTATTTTGGCAGTAAACTTGTTTTGCTCTCTACTAAAGGATTCAATATTGCTATAATTTTGTGTTTATGTTACTTTCACAAGAATTGGCCTATCATTCAGGTACATAGTATTACATGGAACTGTTCTAACACTGTTTTTTAAAAAAAATATATTACTCTTAGTTAAAGTGGTTACAGAAAGTAAATTATGACATCAAACTGTGCCTGAATAAGACTGTTTTCCAAGGGTGATTTGATACACTCAGTGATTGGAGAATATGAGATTTTGTACCTCTGTAATGTGTGGTTTGATCAAATATGATTTATATTCATGAAAATAGAATTCTGCAGGACTACTACCAACCTAATTTTGCCTATTGTGTATCAAGGACCTTTTTTAAAAGATTTTATTTATTTATTTATGAGAGACAGAGAGAGAGAGAGAGAGAGGCAGAGACAAAGGCAGAGGGAGAAGCAGGCTCCACGCAGGAAGCCTGATGTAGAACTCGATCCTGGGATTACAGGGTCATGCCCTGAGCCAAAGGCTGATGCTCAACTGTTGAGCCACCCAGGCATCCCATGTATCTAAGATTTTTTAAATGTTTTCTAATCTTTGGAAATGCTTACCTAATATTGAATATTACCAGTTTGGTGCAGTCTTATTTTCCTAATGGCTTTGGGGACATACATCTACCTAAAATGGAAAGATTTTAGTTTGTTCAGTTCTGTTTACTCAGTTATTAAAATATATATTCATTTAGCTGACAACAACCACGACAAAATATACCAAGCATCCACCATGTGCCTATAGTATTGCTAGGTTCTGGGAATAAAACAATGGAAAACATGGAAATTGTGCCTAAGTTTATATTCTTTACATTTTTTTTTAAGATTTTATTTATTTATTCATTAGAGACACAGAGAGAGGCAGAGATATAGGCAGAAGGAGAAGCAGGCTCCTTGCAGGGAACCTCATGAGGGACTCAATTCCAGGGCCCCAGTATCATGACCTGAGCCAAAGGAAGATGCTCAACCACTGAGCCACCAAAATGCCCTCTTTACTTCCTTCTTTTAATATTAGAACTCCTGAGTTTTAGCCGGCATTGGCTACCAGCAAAATATTACATTCCTTAGTATTCTTATAACAAGTTATGGTCATATAGCCAAATTCTGGCAAATAAAAGGTGAAAAGAAGGAATGTATGTTTGGGTCATTCTCTCAGGGTCAGCTACATAATTTGCAGGGTTCAATGAAGAGTGAACATGCGGGGATCTTGCTAAAAATTATTAAGAGTTTCAAGATGGTGATAGTAATGCATTAAACCAAGCATGAGAGCCTTCTAAGTAAGGGGTCCTTGGAATCTGACTAGGCTTTGGAATCTGATTCTACATGCTCTTAGAGGAACGTGGTTAAATAGGCCTTGTGCTATCCCTTCTGCACTTGCTGGGGTACAAAAATTATGTCAGGACCTGGAAGAGCCATGGATACAGAGATAAAAGTCATGTGAGGAGAATGAAACTGCTACCCATTATCACTGAACTAATAACCTATTTCTTCATTATCATATGAGATAAACACATAGATCTTGTATAAGCTATTGCAACTGTTAGTCCCTTTGCTATAGCACATTGTCAGATACCAAATATTCCATTTTTTTTAAAAGGCTATCTTATAAATTTGCTTTTATTTCAATACCCATAGATTTGAATTTTCATTATCATTATGTTTAATTTCTAGAGATATAAATTAAAGCAGGATAGGTAAACTGTTGGAAAGTTATTTATTTATGTGATCCTAAACTGCTTTAATATGGTTGTGCGTATGTTCATTGTACCCTGCTGGATAAAAACATGTTTCTCTGATATTTTATTTCATTTAATGAATCATTAATTTCATTAATTAATGTTGATGTCAGTTATGTCAAACTGTTGATACATATAAAATTACATACTATTTCCACTTCAACTGACTTTATTACTCTCATTATCATTAGTATCAGAAATCATACTGAATACATAGTTTAGGCAGTTGTGAATAAACTGGGGGATCAGGGATTATATAAGGTATAATTATCCCCTTCAAGGACAATAAAATCAAAGTTGTGTTAACAAGGATCTACTCATATGGATGGATGGATAGATATGGAGATGATAGATGAATAGATAGCAAAACAATGTAAAAATATATGGAAAGAGCAAAGTTTTAATGTTGCAGTTTATTTTTAAACAAATTTCTTCTAAATGAAAGAAATGTATATAATACAATTTAAAATGATCCCTCTACTGGTTGAAATTAGATTGAAGTATCATGTGGGGGTGAAGGGTTAGGCCCTGATCATTCAAAAACACCATTGACCTCTGTGGTGGCAACTGATTGATTTCCATGGGCTCTGAAGAAGAAACTACTATTTTAATAATAGATTACAGTCAGGTATTTTACTTTTTTGTGTGTGTGCTAAGCATATTGTTGTAATGGAGAGGTTACTTACCCCCTCTGGGACCTGGGTTCTTCTCATATAAAGTTATATCTATGTGCTTTTAAGTTCTGTTTTAGCTTCAAAATTCCTGTGATGTCATGTGCAAGTGATTCAGATAATAAAGCTCCTTTTGAGTGAAAGTGATTGGAAAATATTGATGGTGATGATGGCTGCTAGCTGAGTCCTGAAATATAGGGAGGATCTTAGTAAATTAAGGCAATGAGAGAGGACAATCCACATAAAGCAAATAGCATTTAATTTGGGAATGCAAATACATGTCCTGGTAACAAGGAATATATGTGTTTCTCATCACTTGAATGTTTAGTTTTCACTTTTGATCCAAACCCTTTGATTTTGGAAGAGTAAACATTTTTTTTTTAATTACTGAACACAGTGATTTACTTAGTTGTTCAGAGATTGAAAAATTAATGCCACTTTTCATTGGCAAGAGTTTCTGTGCATAATCAGGCATATCTGGCATTTGCAGTAACAAAGCCACAGTTAAGTTAGCCAATATAGCAGTTGCTAAAACCATAATGTCTATCATTTAATGATGACTAAAGGATGAGATGGAATAAAAAGAATATACAATGAATGATTCATCAGACTAATTCGCTTTGTACAATAAATCAAATTCTTGAAAATTTCTGTTAGTCATATTGATTACAGGGATTACAGAAAAGTATACATAAAATTTAGAGATAAGATACTTTTCAAAAAGAAGAATTGTTAAAATGAATAAATAACAGATTCCATGGTCTATTCAGAAATGTTTGTTGTAAAAAAAAGTCATCTAAATAGACTGATGTAAAAGAAAGCTGTAAGCTCTTCCAGTGCCTTGCCATTTACAAAGATAACATGTCTCAAGAAAAGTAAAGTTGACCATATACATTCTAAAGATTTTATTTGAAAGATAGCACATGCAGGAGCAAAAAGAGGGGCAGAAGAAAGACAGAGAGGGGCAGAGGGAAAAGTAGGCTCCCTGCTAAACAAGGAGCCCTACATAAGGCTTGATCCCAGAATAGATCATGGCCTGAGCTGAAGGCAGATGCTTAACTGACTGAGCCACGCAGATGCCCCTGTCTATGAAGTTCAAAGAAAGGAGACCTCCAGAATAATTCAGCCATTGTTCTCCAACACCATTCAGAGGCATACATAACCTGATGTCTGTTTCTTTTATTATTTTTTTATTTTTTTAAATTTTGTTAAGATTTTATTTATTTATTCATGAGAGACACAGAGAGAGAGAGAGAGAGAGAGAGATAGGCAGAAGGGAGAAGCAGGCTCCATGCAGGGAGCCCAACGTGGGACTCTATCCTGGGTCTCCAGGATCAGACCCTGGGCTGAAGGTGGCGCTGAACCACTGAGCCACACAGGATGCCCCTCTTTTATTATTTTTTAAAGATTTTATTTCTAAGTGGTTTCTACTCCCAAAATGGAGCTCAAACTTATGACCCAAGATCGTCTCGTATGCTCTACTGACTGAGCCAGCCAGGTACTCCTCCTTCCTCTTTTAAATATTTGTTTTCTATGTTAATGCATTTGAAACATCTCACTCCCAATAGGAATTGTTAACATGGTAGTACCTATTTTTCTTTTAGTTTTCCAGAATTAGCAGTTTTTTATTACTATAGACTAAAGGTTTGTGTCCCTCAAAATTCGTGTGTTGAAACCTAATTGCCAATGTGACGGTATTTGGAGATGTTGCTTTTAGGTAATTAGATCATGAGGGTGGAGCACCTTATCCACTCACAGCTAAACCCATGAGTGGGATTAGTGCTCTTATAAGTGAGACTCTAAAGAGCTCCTTCACCCCTTCTACTATGTGAGGACACAGAAGAAGATAGTTGCCTAGGGCACCAATACACAGACTCTCCTAGGACATTGAATCTTCTAGCACCTCAATCTTTGACTTCCTAGCTTCCACATCTGTGAGAAATAAATGTTTATTGTTTAAGCCACCTAGTCTATGGTATTTTTGTCGTAATAGTCTGAGCAGACTGCCAATTATAAGATTGGCAAAACTTCTTAAAATTACCAACATCTTAAGGATCATAAATTTAGCTTATGCCCAGAGTGATGAGTACTTCAAATCAGTACTTTTGAAGATTTTATTTTTTAAAATAACTCTGCACCCTACATGGGATTTGAACTTGCAGCCCCAAGATCAAAAGTTACATGCTCTACTGACTGAGCTAACCAGGCATCTCATATTATCAAGCATTTTAAAAGAACTAAATGCCTGGCACAGTTCTAAATAATACATAAATATCAATCCATTTAATTCACAGAGCAACCCAGTGAAGACTATTTGAGTCACTAGTTTACAGACTGAATAATCATGACACAGAAAGGTAAAATAATATACCCAAGGTCACCTAACTGATAAATAATGGAACCAGGATTTAAACAGTGGCATTTTAGTCCCAAACCCTATGCTCTCAAGTATTATACTTTAATCTCTTTTAAAAATTGCAATATTATATGTAATATGTATTTATAGACATCCTTTTAGCAACTTCATTCATACTGTCTCTTCATTTCAAAAACAAATATAAGCAAACAAGTTAATTAATTAATTAAATTAAACCTTCAGAGACCATAAATGACTCATGTTGTTAGGTACATAACAATAATTTTAGTAAATTTTTAAAGTGTATTAATTATCCATTCACTTCAATTACTTCATGTGTTGTACTTATGGATTTTTTTTTAATAATTGAGTGTTTACGCATGACAGTATAAAAACCCTGGAAATTAATTTTCCTTTAGCCATATGCAAATTACTGTACACTTAAAACTATAACCAAATTACTTTCTCAGATGCTAACCATATCTCTTGAGTCCTTAATTCTTAATTTCTTTCTTTCCCAGTTCTTTTTTTTTTTTTTTTTAACTCAGTAGGCTTCATTCATTCCATGGCTTTTATTTGTGTGTTTTCATTCAAAGCACAACTGATATCCATATGAAGTTAGTAATTGTATTATTTTCCTGTGGCTGCTGTAACAAATTACCGCACAAACAGCTTGGCTTAAAACAATTTAACTTTATTTTCTTATATTTCTGAAGCCCAGAAGAAATCAGTATTACTGGGCTGAAATCAAGGTGCTAGTGTGGCCATACTCCCTGAGGAGACTCTTGGGGAGAATCCATTCCTCATCTCTTCCAACATATAGTGGTTGCCAGTGATTTTTTGGTCCTAGAAACATCCCTCCAATCTCTGTCTTTGATTCCACATTGTTTTCTCTGTGTGTCATCACCAATCAGCCTGGCTAGAAATTCTGGAGACTTCTCAAGCCTATTCTAGTGACACATTTTCTCTGGGCTTGGGCATGTAATCTCCTAGTTGCTCGGGTGTGTCTCCTTCCACTCCCTGGGGTACTAGAGTACTGAAGCATTTCCGGTGTTATAACAAGTCATGGTCCTAGAACTTCCTCTAGTGTCTCTCTGTAGTAACTCTCTGCAAACACTCTGGTGCTAGACCAAGCCATGGTAATATCCTTTCTTAGTAGGGACCTCCAAACTGGTGCCCATTCCTGTCAGCATTTAGATTGAGGCAAGACAGAAACCAACCCTCATGCAGCCCCCCCCGCCAAAAAAAAAAAAAAAAAACAAAAACAAAAACAAGAACATCAGATATCTGTTCCATTCCTCTCTTTCTTCAGAGAGAAATCAGAAATTGATTGTTTTCTCTTGATTGTGCATTACTGTGCTGGAGAAAGGGACGTGGCCTGTAAACACAAAGTTTCCTACTAGGTTCAGTGCAGACCTTCTTGGCTGTGCCTCACTTGAGGCGTGGTAAATTAACTGCTTTCTGGATTTTTCACCAGTCAGTTGGTCCATGTGTTGTTAAGCCCTTGGCTCCACGGAGAAGGAAGGTGTCGGGTTACCTATTCTATCATGCTGTCACTACCCAAATTTTTTTAAAGGTCTATGTATGTCAAACCCTGTGATTAAAATTAGTGACACAAGGGTGAAATGGCATAATTCTATCTCTCACATGGCCCCAAAACTAATAAAGAAATGAATATAAACTCAAACCGTAACACAGTGTAACCTGTGATGATAGATACAAAGACTTGATGAATAGTGGCATCATAAGTAAAAAATGGAGGGTTAAATAGCAAGGCGTCTCAGAAAAGAAGATATCCAACCTGTGACCTGTGATTTGAAGTCTCAACAGAAATTTTCTAGTTGTGTGAGTAGTAAATAATATAAGACCTACTATATGAAAATAATCATGAGCATCAAGTTACAGTTGACATTTAAAAAGAAGTAATTCATGTGAGTAAGCGGAGCAAAATTAGTTTGGATCTATAAAGGTGGTTAAATTTTAAGCAGAGAAATAAAATGATTAAATAATTAGTAGCCAAGAGATCAGATTTAGAAAGATCAACAAGGAAGCAAAGGAGAGGTTAAAAGCATAAGAGTTGGTGGAATTGGGCAATCTCTTTTGAATTAGTGATGAGAAACTGAAAGTTTAGATTTAATTCCAACAGTTTATCTTAGTCTCATCAAAGGGATGTGTATCAATAAGATAGGCAATCTAGCTGTAGAAGCAAGTTCGGCAAAAAGGCAAAGGAATTTGGTTTAGGCATACTGATATTAAAATTCTTATGAAATTTCAGTTGAAATTATCTAAGGAGCGCAAACTATTACAAGATGAATATGCATTGTCTTAAACGTGTCATAGGTGGAAACTCTCAACAAATACATAGAAGAAAAGAAGCTGGTAGAGGGAACAAAGAAGTAGTAACAAATGGGAAAACATGGTTTCTTCCTACAAATCAACAAATAAAAGAAGATACTCAATCGAGTCATAGGCCATGGATAGTTGCTAGAACAAAGATTGCCATACTTAATGACCTTAACTAGAGGAATTCCAAGGCATAATCTGATGGAAGGTTGCTCTTATTTGCAAATGGGATGGGAAATGAGAAAGTAAAGGTTAGAAGGTGTTGTTAATTTCTTCTTAAAGAAGTGTGGCCCTGTTATCTGGACTGGCAGTCTATACCAGCCTCCTAATGTCTTCACATGAGTTGTCAGAGGTGTTCAATACAGTCTGCAAATGCTTTGAAATACATTCCTGATAAATGCAGAATTGGAGCAAGACACAAAATAAAACATGTACTGTCTACACATCTTCGAATATAAGTTAATTCATGTTACCCATTACCCTAACTCTGTACCAATGATAATGCTTTCCTGGTCTTTGGCTTTGCTGGCACAGTCTCCCTATTTTCCAGCCTTTTGTGAAAACACTGAAAACACAGAATAAGGGGAAAATTTCATTCTCAAGGACTCCTTAGGAAGGAATTGGAATGTTCCATAAGTAGGAGAAGGATCATGGTAAAACTGCTATTGCACAGTTGTAGTTTAGACTGGAAAGCCCACGGTCATGTGCATATGCTAAAATAAGGAACCAAGAATGAGAGAATACTATGAAGAAAAGGGAAACTAAGAGTTTGGTGGAATTAAGATTGCAAATATAAACATTGCCAGTTTAATTACAAGACAGCAACATAATTTTGAAGTGCAAGATAATAAAATTAGGAATGAAGGAAATCATTAAAATGTAAGTGGACACATAGAGCAATATTCTGAATGATCCTGAGAACAAAAGTGTTGATCCAGAATTAATATTGTTAAAAGCCTGGGTTGGATTTGGGAGAATCTTTTTGTGTGTGTGTGTGTGTGTGATTAAAGCATATTTCAGGTGATTCTTAACTTGATTGTGAATGCAACAAGCTTCAGGCCATCCTAAGGAAATCTTTTCTCATTGAAATGAACAGATTGGGTGCAAGAGAGAAAAGTTACAAGGCAACAAAAAGAATTAATGAAGAGCTTGAATCAGATTTAAGCCCTACACAATCTTTGATATGATACTCATCAATGATTTGGTAAAATATGAAAATGCACAAGACTTTCCTAATGAATAAAAATTTCATGATAGTATATTTCCAAAAGTATTCTGTTTGGGACAAAATGATTGCATTTGTTTTCCCAGAGGCATAATACAAATTTTGTCTTCATAAAACCAACGCCAAATTCCCAGTGTGGGTTGTATGTCCTGTTCAAATAAATATGGAAATGAAAAATGTTTTTGTTACTCACTTCAAAAGTTTTGTTTCCTAAGTTCACTTGTTTCTAAATTTTCTATTAAATAACTCGACTGTAAAAGGAACCACAGAAAGTAGATTGCTCACTTTCATTGATACTCATTGTTTATTTTTTTTTAACCAAGCAAAATGTTATACCATCAAATAGATGGACATCTGTTGAAAACGTTAAGCTGATTTTTACATAAAGCCATATGATCAAAGCATATTCGTAACTCTACAGATAGAAAAGAATTCCTTCTGTTGTTGCTTTTTTTTAATCGTCTTCTAATAGCCGATACTTCCTATACAAGCTTGAAATATGGTGTGAGAAAGCTACTTTTTAACCTTATTCAGTTAAAAAATATTTGAAAGGTCAGCATAGAGAAGTATACTATGTTGTTTGCAGATTTTTAGCACATACTGAATGTTTAAAGTTGCTAGAAAGCAAACTAAATAAATCACATTTCTCAGGCTAATGAAACTGATGTTTCAAAGTCTGTAGTATTGACATCTGAATTACTATTGGTTAGGGAATCCTGAGGCTGTGTCTCAATGGCCAGGAAATTTCAAAGGGGATTCTAATAAGAATAAGAGTAGAATAGAGCTAGGGTAAATTAAATGGCAAATGATATTGGTTGAAATAATGAATGACACAATTGAGTAGAACTAAATTCTTAAATTATTTTTAGATAGATGATTTGGTTTCTTTAAACACATTTCAAAATATTACATTATTTTGAAATAATTTGTAGAGGATTTAGACATAGTAACTTTTGCTCATTCATATTATAATGTGGAAGCACATTTATAATTGAAAAAATAAGTGATAAAAAGGGTATAATTTTTTACTTGAGTGGGAATAGTCATTACCAGTAAAATATTTTTGATACTCAAAGTAGCCCTAATAGCATCTACCAGAACTGCAGATATAAATAGTCCAGAAAATGTGAGTTCAAAATTCAGCTTATTATAGTGACAAACACTATTTGATGTGTCTACAACAAGCTTGTTTATTTTTTGTTTATACTTACAAGTCATTTTTTCAAAGAATGTGCCTCAACAGAAGAAAGATTAAAACTTTCCTAAGGAATATATTAGGTATAGCAACACTGTTATAATATTGACTATAATTTCAGTTACTTAAATAAATAGAAATTTACTTTTTGTTCATGAATCAGTGGCATGTGGATGTTCCTGGTTAGTGAACAGCATTTCTACAAGTTGCCACAAGCTTGGTTCATGGACCAGATTCTTTGAGAGCTCATTAGCACCTAAGAGCTCAAAATATTTTGGATCAAGTTTGTAAATATTCTTTAAGCTTAGAGAAAGTACACACACTTCTTGAATTCTAAAGTCAGAAATTGATTTAGAAATTAGGAAATAGTACAGTCTCACTTCTGAGGACACCTGAAGAATTTGGTGACCACCAGATCACCCTCAGATTCGATAACTCACTAGAAAAATTTATAGAACTAATGGAAAGCTTTGATATTCAAAGTTATAATTATTACAAGAAAAAGGTAAGATTAAATACAGTTAAGGGAAGACACTATGAAGTAGAATCTAGGCAAGTTCTATGTACTTAGCTTCTTGTCCTTTTCCAACAACAGAGTCATGAAGAATGCTAAATTCCCCAGCAAGAAAGTTGACAATATGCATGGAGTATTTTGCCAACAGGGTAGCTCACCTAAACCTTAGAGTCTAGACTCTTTATTCGGGCTTATTACATAGACTTGGTTGACTGCCTATATGGCTGACCTAGTCCCTACCTGCTTCCCGACTCCAGAGGTCAAGTTCACACAGTATGACCCAATTAACCCACCCTAAATCACATCGCTAAACTATCTGCTATAGCCCAAAGCACTCAGGTAAACAAAAGAACAATTATCAGGCATGACATTCCAAGAGTTTAGAGATGGTCTCCCAGGAGGCAAGTACAAAGACTAGATCTTTCTTTGAACAAAGTTAAATTATTTTATTTTGTAAAGATTTATTTATTTATTTTAGAGAGAAAGAGGGGAAAATGAGTGTGAGAGAGAGGGCAGAGGAAGAGGGAGAGAAGCAAACAGTGGGGAGATTTTTTCAGGGTTTGATCTTACAACCTTGAGATCATGACCTGAGCCAAAATCAAGAGTGAGATGCTTAACTGTCTGAGACACCCAGTGACCCAGAACAAGATTAAATGCTTTACTACACATTTACATGTGTAGTAACATCACTTCTACTAATGTTTTGTTTTTTGGTTGTTTTGTGAGAAATAGTCACAAAATGCCATTCAATCTATAGGGCAGTTGGAATATGGAATCCTTGGCTGGGCAGCCAATTCCCAGAAAAGACTGTACACAATAGAAAAGGGAGCAACTCTTGCTAGTCAGCTATTTCTGGAACAAGGTAACTTTCTGAATATTAGTTTTTCTCAAATTTGCACAAATTGCACAAATTTGTTGGTGGGTCCATGTAACTTCTTTATAAAAATAGGTTTTAATAATTACCTACTTTAATGACAATCTTAAAAATTAGCATCTTTTCATCTTAATAAAGACAAAAATAGCCAATATTTAATGAGTCCATACTACATGGCACACAGTATCCTAACTACTTTACAAGTATTGTATTTAATTCTTAGAATACTCATAAAAGAACAGAACCAACAGAAAAAAAAAAAGAAAGAAAAGAAAAAAATGCAACCCAAGCATTTGTCCCATAATAAGTTCATTCTGATAAACATGAAATAGAAGATTATATTTTGAGAAAGAACTGAAAGATTACGTTAGTTCCCAAGTTTGTGTTCACTCTCATATAGAAGTTTATGCTTAAAACAGGAATAATATTTTTGAAATATTAAAGTCATTTTTAATTTCTGGAAATTATATTGTCCTGCTACATTCGTTAGTGTCATCCTAGATACAAGTAACAGTTTTAAATATTAAGTCAACTTTCTGACTCATTTAGAAATTAGAGTGCTAGTGTAGACTTTAAGGACTGTCCTTTTTTTTAATCCAGATTTATTGAGCCATATGTAACAACTAAACACTGTATGTATTTAAGGTGTAGAACATGAAGTTTGATCTATGTATACATCATGAAATGATTACCACAATTAAGCTAATTAACATGTCCATCAGTTCTCATAGTTACTTTTTTTTCTTGGTGGTTAGAACACTGGAGATCGACTCTCAGCAAATTTGAAGTATCAGTACAGTATTATAAACAATAATTACCATGGAATGCATTATATCTCCAAAATTTATTTAGTCTTCATAACTAAAACATTTTACCCTTTGAATAACATCTTTCATTTTATCCCAAGTCCCAGGACCTGGCAACCACCATTCTACTCTGCTTTTATGAGTTCTACTTTCTTAGATCCCACATATAAGTTAAATGCTGTATTTATGCTTCTATGTCAAGTTTATTTTACTTAGCATAATGTCATCTATGTTGTTGCACATGGCAGGATCTCTTTTTAAGGCTAAATAATATTCCACTCTGTGTGTGTGTGTCTGTGTGTGTGTGTGTGTGTGTGTGTGTACCACATTTTCTTCATTCATTCATCCATTGATAAATATTTAGGTTGTTTTCATTCTTTGGATATTGTGAACAATGCTGCAATGAACATAAGAGTGCATGTATCTTTCAAAAATATTGATTTCATTTTTTTGGATATATACCCAGAGGTGGGATAGCTGGATCATATGGTAGTTCTAACTTTAGTTTTTGAGGAATTTCCATTTTGTTTTCCATCATGGCTATACCATTTTAGTCCCCACCAAACAGTGAATCAAGGTGCCTTTTTCCACCAACACTTTTTTCCCATCAATACTTTTTAACTTTTGTCTTCTTGACAATAACATTTCTAACAGATGTGAAGTAATATGTCATTGTGGTTTTGATTTCTGTTTCTCTGATGACTAGTGACATTGCGCACATTTTCATATTGGCAGTTTGTATGTCTTCTTTTGAGTAATGTTTATTCATTTCCCCTATTCATTTTTAATTGGATTATTGGGTTACTTTTTGCCATGGTATTATTTGAGTTCTTTAGATATTTTGGATATTAAGCCCTTATCAGGCAAATGGTTTGCAAATATTTTATTCCATAGATTGTGTCTTCGCTATGTTTGCTTTGCAGAATCTTTTTAGTTTGACATATTCCCACTTGCTTATTTTCACTTTTGCTGCTTGTGCTTTTGCTATCAGATCCAAAAAAATCCTTGTCAAGTCAATGTCAAGGAAATTTTCCCCTTTGTTTTCTTCTAGTAGTTTCACAGTTTTAAGTGTGACATTTAAGACTTTCATACATTTTTCGTTAATTTTTTGTACATGATGTGAGGTAAGAGTCCAATTTCATTCTTCTGCATGTGGATATCTGGTTTTCCCAACATTGTTTATTGAAGAAACTGTCTTTCCCCATTGAGCGTTCTTGGCACGCTTGCCGAAGACTAGTTGAGTGTACACATGTAGATTTATTTGAGTCTCTCTCTTCTTGTCCATTGCTTTATACATCTGTTTTTATGCCATTTCCACACTGTTTTAGTGTATAATTGTTCATAGTTGTCTCTGATGACCCTTTGTACTTCTGTGGTATCAGTTGTAAATCCTCTCTTATTTATAACTTTATTTGAGTCCTTTCTCTTTTTTTCTGGTTTGTTAATCTTGTTTATTCTTTTTAGACTCTATTTTATTTATTTATGCTCTAATCTTTCTTATTTTTTTTCTTCTGTTAATTTTGGGCTTTTGTTAGTTATTTAGCTTCTTGAATTGTAGAGTTAGTTTGTTTACTTGAGATATTTCTTTTTTTCTTAATGTAAGTGTAATTTCCCATTTGATTTCTTCTTTGATTCATTGTTTGTTTGGCAATATGTTGCTTAATTTCCACATAGTTTGAATTTTAATTTCAGTCTTTGTTTAATCAGGCTGTAGTAGCGCTAAGCATTGGTTATCATCTATCATAATTTATATTTATTCTACTGATATTTTAGTACATGTAAAAATTTTGTAAGCTGGGGTAGTATGGATCATCTAAACCTCTTGTTAAAGTCCTTTTTTCAAAGAATAGGGACAATATAATCGATCTTAACCAACCAGACCTAATATTCACTATAGAACTGGAATAGGGTCAAGGAGACCCCAAGGAGTCAAGATTAAAATTTTATTTACTGAAGCATGGAGTGGCTAGCTAACTTGGGAGGAGGAATTGAGCAACTGGAGAATTTGAATATTTCACAGGACTTACAGAAGTGGCTGTTCAGTGAGGAATGTGGGATACAAGTCAGTGGCTGGAGTTTTCAAAATATCCGAGTAGCTTTGAGTAATTGAAGACATTGGAAATTATAGCCACCCACCCCCCTCCAAATTCACATGTTTAAGCCTATATCACCAATATGACTGTATTTGGAGGAAGGGTCTTTAAAGAGGTAAATAAGGTCATAAAGATAGAGCAATGATCCCATGTAATAGTGTTTTTGTAAGAAAAGGAAAAGACACCAGTAATACAGGCCTACAGAGGGAAGACCATATGAGAACATAGTGAGAAGATAGACATTTACAGTTTGAGGATGGAGACATCAAGAAAAACTCAACCTACTGACACCTTGATTTTGGACTTCCAGCCTCTAGAACTGTGGAAAATCCATTTTTTATTTTTCAAGCCCATCCAATCCATAGCATTACTTATGGCAGCCCTAGCAAACTAATATAAGACCTATCCCTTCTTATCTTGACATAGACTTTGGAGGTTACATGTCTCTCAGAGAAGCACTAGGCCAATATAAGCCTAGAATATTAAATTAGAAAAAGACTATGTAATGTATGAGGCAGAGTTAAGACTTAATCCAGTATCTTTCTTGTTCCTTATGTTATGTATCAGTTTCAAAAGATACATGAACTCTTAACCCTTTGTGAAAGAACAAGGGTAGCTCAAGAGCACATTTTACGTGCCTCCCAGTTTCTCTGAAGCATGAGGTGAGGAGAATATACAGCTGAAGAAGACAGATAGGTCTTTGAAGTTAAGTAGCACCAACCAGAACTGAGGTGCAAAGCTTCATCAGCAAGGCAAGATAGGTAAGCAATTACCATCAATGTCTTGTTCCAAGAGAGCAGACCACCAATTATACCAGCCGGTGTTCAAACCCAGTGAGGATGATCTATACTACCCAAGATAGCCAAGTATTTAGAGCACTGACACAGCAGTGGAATAAATATAAAATACAGTAGAGAAGAACCAGGGTCTCCACATAGTGTTTTCCACAGTCAGTATAATACAATTTTGTCCTATTTCTGCATATGTAGACAAAGACAAAACTAGATTTCAAAACTGATTAATTATTTAAACACACCAGGAATGCTCCTTGTTCGAATGGACATTACTTCCAATAAATTAAGGCAGAATAGTTTTTTTAATTTAAAATAAAATAAGATAAAATAAAATAAAATAAAATAAAATAAAATAAAATAAAATAAAATAATAAAAATTTACTTTTAAGTAATCCTGACACCCAATGTGGGGCTCAAACTTACCACCCTGAGATCAAGATCATGCACTCCACTGACTGAGCCAGCCAGGCACCTAACAAAATAAAAATTTTTGAAATTTACTTTGAGGCCAAGTATTTAATTTCTTTAGGTTTTACTTTGCATTTGACAATATTTGAAAGAGTTGTGCAATGTGGGACTTTGTAACGATCACTAAATGATTGACTAAGAATTAATGAAGTGATAGTATCAAGCAATAATGTTATTAGTTTAAAAACAGTTAAGCATATATACAGATGTACAAACACACACACATAATCACTATGCCACATATTTCTATTAATAATTTAAAATAATATTTTCTAGTTATTTGTGTCCAGATGTTTTGTTCATAGATACAGGTTTTGCAGATCCTGTGCTTTGCCCATACCAGCTTGTTCAGGAACAAAATGACTTCTATCTGGTCAGTTTATGTCAAATATAAATAATTCTATCTATACAACTACACATATTTGACCAAAGTTGAAATGTCTTCAGAGCAAATCTGTGTCAAGAAAATGTATACTTTTATCATGATGCTTGATTATATAGGATTTGTGGTGTTCCCAAAAGCTTAGAAACTAGGGAACATTCTCTGTTTCCAGCTTGTAAGTCTTTATCTCCAGCATTCTGAATTTTCATAGCAATTTCTCTGCCTTGATGTGCTGCACACTTGAAAAACTTTATAATGTTTAGATGCACAGCGTGCAAGCTTGGGAATTTATTTATTTTTTCTTCTTTCTCTCTCTTTCTTTCTTTCTTTCTTTCTTTCTTTCTTTCTTTCTTTCTTTCTTCTCTTTCTTCTTTCTTTCTTTCTTTCTTCTCTTTCTTCTTTCTTTCTTTCTTTCTTTCTTTCTTTCTTTCTTTCTTTCTTTCTTTCTCTCTCACTGTGTCTCATTTTGTTTTTCTTTTTAGTTGATCAGTTTGCATTCATCAATTGCTTCAACTGGTAAACTGGATGGAATTGGTTTGAGTGATAAGTTGGAAAGTGTTGATTACTACTGATAACATCCTTATATATCTCTAATATGATGGTATAGACATTTGTGAAACATAATAACCCCAAGATCCGGGGATGAAGTAATTTTATAAAGATTAAAATCTCTCTCTATGCTTTTCTTAAATTTCACATTAAAATATATGAGAATTACATATAATAGCTTTTGAGTGGGTCGCTAAAGTTGTGTGCCTAATTTACAAAGTTATAGAATTCCCTGGCATAAAAGCACTTAAAGAAGCTTGTTAGATTAAGAGGTTAGCAGTGTAAAGATCAAATTAGTGGAGATGGCAGGTAGAGAAATACACATGATATATGATCTGAGGTCTGGGTAATGGCAATAGTGTTGTAATATTGAAAAAATCAATTTGATAAAACAATAGTTTTATTAAACAATGTTTAATGGGGTAACTATTTTAATATTATCTCTCCCAGATAGCATACTTCAAATTTTACTCTATTTCTCTTGTATTTCCTCATTTTTAGATAGCTATATATTTATTGTACCTCCTTCAAATTAACAATTAGATTCATTACTTTGAATTTAAAGATATTTGAACTGAAATTTTTTTAAAAAAACACATTTGTTTTTAACTAACATTTTTAAACTCAAGTTTATTTTATGTTTCTAGAACTAAGAACATCCAATAAAATGGCTGCATGATATACTATTGATCAAATGCATTATATTAATCTCTCCTTGTCTATTATAGTATACAGTATGTGGTAAAAATTCTTGTTGGAAAAAATTCCTATGCATTTCCAATTTTTTCCTTGGAATAAATTTCGATAAATAAAAGACCTTGAACAAAGGGCTTGAATATATTAATGACTTTTAAAATATACGGCAAAAAATGGCTTCCAGAAATATAATGTCTATTTATTTTTCACACTGAGTGAATCTATACAAAATTTTTACAATATTAATTATATTATAATTGAAAAAATTAAATTGAACAAAGTATAAATTTTAAATCATAACTGTATAAAGTTAGAAGCTAACTTAATAATCTAATGTAATCACATCATTTTGTTGATGTGGTGACTGGGTTCAAAAACCAGTTCATTGAAATGATTGGTTATATGTTACTGAGTGTTACTTTGAATACAAACACATTTGAAACCTAGATTTTTTTCCTTAATACACATTTTTATAGCATTTCAAATATCAAGTGCTATCTTGTAGATATATTAGAATTACAAATGAAGTGAATGATATCCTAGACCACTGCCAAGATGAAACTGCACTTTCACAGCTAAAATGGATTTATTATATCTATCCTAGCTGACAACCTGAATGAGTATCTTTATCAAGCTGAGAAAACAATGGAAATATTTTTTCCCAAAATGACTAATTATTGGAATTGGGCTGTCATTGAAAGGCTAATACATTATTAGATAACTTCTATGGCTATACTGAACACATATAATTATTTAACAAGATGTTTGAGCATGTGCTGTATGCATAAGATAAGAAATAATGTGACTTTTTAATAAAATAGTTTTTTATTTTTATTTTTTTTCAATTTTTATTTATTTATGAGAGAGAGAGAGAGAGAGAGAGAGAGAGGCAGAGACATAGGCAGAGGGATAAGCAGGCTCCATGCACCGGGAGCCCGATGTGGGATTCGATCCCGGTCTCCAGGATTGCCCCTGGGCCAAAGGCAGGCACCAAACCGCTGCGCCACCCAGGGATCCCAATAAAATAGTTTATTGTAAACACTGCAGTAAGATGATGAAAGTCCAAGACTATACTTAGAACTGCATCAGACAAAAAAAAAAAAAAAGAACTGCATCATTTTATCTATCTCAACTTGTAATTCTTGCCAATGTACATATTCAGTGTTTAGGTATTTCTTAAAAAATATTTTGATATTATCTGCAGTTAAAATTAGTCCAGTTTTGCTCTCACATTTGCTGCAATCTGTTTTTTTCTTTTTCTTGCCAATCTCTCTTTTCCATCTTCTATCATTTTAAGTAGTGATGCCCTTCACACACACACACACACACGCACAAGCGGTTATTTCCTTTTATATTTTACAAATATCAGGTCATCCCATATATAACTTATTTTTTCTCAATATACAATGTAACGTGAAAATGCTTATTATTTACTAGAAAAAAAACTCTCATTAAAATGGGTGTAATTGATGATCTCGTCTAAATCTTGTATATATTGTCCTTGAATTATGGTAATGGCATAGTCCATTTTTTGATATGGAGCTTTAGAATTAAAACTGTTTGGCTTTTGTATATGTAAAATTCTAATTTTAATATGTATTGAAAATTTCTGACAAGCAGAAATATTGAGAGCATCTTTAAGTATGTTTGTTTCCATTGTTTTGCAAATTGTCTAGTCAAATCTCACTAGATCGCTTTTCTTTTGGCATTATTGTCTTAACAATTGGTAGAAGTAATTTCTAGATATTAGAGAAAAAACATGTTTTATAGTTTTCCAATCATTTTGATTTCCATGTTTATTTTTCTACATAATGCTTAAAAATATACATATAAATTCTATATTTTCCTTTATCTTTTGAATTTTCTAGGCTTCTTTTACTACCAATCATAAGTTTCTGACTATATTTGTGAATTTGATGTGTAATGAAAGCTTTCTTTATAATTCCATGAGAAAAATTATATTTGCTTTAAAAAATAATGATCCACCTGGAGTAAAAGTTGATGTTCTCCTTACATTACAAAAAATATGTATAATTTAGATTGCTAATATATTTAAATGTGAGAAAAATTTTTTTGGAAAAATGTTAAAATATGTGTATAATATATATTGTATTTTATGCCATAGCCTAGATTTTACATTTTAGAAGTTTTATACTTAAATGAGAAGAAAACTTTATTTTATTAATGCTAGCTGCACTGATTAATAACCATAAGTATTGTGTACATAGAATAAATGAATGATGAATTAATTCATAAATATATATTACAGTTTTAAATAAAGCTAAATAATTTAATGTTTATACAAATTTTTACTCCTTTAGTTACCTACTTTTTCCTAAAGTTTTCACAATATACTGTACTTTTAAAATTTCAAAATATTTTCTTTTCTATTCTAGATTGTTTTCAAATATTCACCAATTCTATATTGCTAATTCTATTTTTATTTTCTTATTTTTTATCTATTATTTTTATCTATTTTATCTTATTTTAAATCTGAGGAATACTTTCAGTATAAGTATTGCTTACATCTTTTATTTTACTTCATTATCTCTTTTTCTTTCTTGATTGTTCTTTTTCTCTTTCTTTTTTTTTTTTTTTTTGGTCCCTCTGTACCTTGTAATCATATTAATTTTTATCATGTACCTCAGCTTTTTGAGACACAGTCTGGGGTTGTAATTTCTCACAGGTAAATCCTTTTGTACCCACAGACTAACCTTTTGCAATGATGCTAGGACAATAGGCAGCTATTTTCAAGTTTTCTTTCATGGGTGTAATAGATCCTGTCTAGTTCCTACCTAAATGCTTGACCTTAGCTCAATTCCTGTGACCTAGACTACAGTTTCTATGACCGTCATCACAGCCATCAAAAACTGCATTTGATCTTTGTTCCTGACAGATAAAATGTGACAACTATGATAATAATGCTGTGGGCTAGCTATTAAATTTTGATATCCAGATACTTTTTCTTTTTTAAAAAAATATTGTATTTATTAATTATTTGAGAGAGAGAGTGAGCATGGGACAGTATAAGCAGGGGAAGCAGCAGACCGAGAGATAGAGGGAGAAAGCAGACTCGCTGCTGACCAGAGTCCATGCAAGTCTCCATCGTAGGATGCTGGGATCATGACCTGAGCCAAAGGCAAAGGCTTACTTGACTGATCCACCCAGACGCCCCCAGAAATTTTCTTTCTTGCATTGAATCTTCCAAAGGTATATTTATTGATTGTATCCTGAATTTCTACTTATGTGGAGAGTAAGTGGGGTTTCCTGTGTTTGCTTAGACATCTTGACCAGAAACTCTTTACTAACAGTATGACATATCACCATATGTATCTAGTCCATGAGTCATAGTTTAGTTTCTTTTAAATATTATTAAGAGAAAACCATTAAATTGTTGTTATACTTTTTTTTTACAATGTAAATAAATTACTTGATGAATAAATAACTAGATATATTTTGGATTATATTTTAACATTTATTCACCAGTTAAAAGTTTCCTGCATAGATTTCCTTAAAAAAATGTTAGTGATGAAAACAGTAAAAGGAAATTAATCTGTTTTTTTTTTTCTTTTTTCTCCTGAGTTCAGGTCTTTGAAAACATGGATATGGAGTAGGTAATAAGTTGTATCTTACTTTTTCGAAACAGTTAATGTAGTTTCCAAAAGTTATGAGAATTTAAAAGTAGGATAAACTACAGTAATCTAGCAGAAGCTATATCTTAAATTTACATATTCTAAAATTTATTAAACATTTTAACTTTTTTTTTCAAAGATTTTATTTATTTATTTGACAGAGAAAGAGAGAGCATAAGCAGAAGGGAGAAGCAGACTCCCTGCTGAGGACAGAGCCAGACTTGGGGCTTCATCCTAGGACCCCAAGACCATGTCCTGAGCTAAAAGCAGACGCTTAACCAATTGTGCCATCCAGGTCTCCCTAAAACTTATTAAACATTTAAGACAAAGGGAGGTTACATATTGACAATGTTTTAAGAGATTTAAAACAAATAAAGCAGTGTCATTCTGCTTCTGGTTTTAATATCAGCTAGCTCCTGAATGTTTTATAATAACTCTTTTTGAAAACAAAAGGTTAAGACTCAAACTTTTTTCAGGTTTTCCAGGTGCAATCTTGTATGTATGTGTATGTATATATATATATATATATATTTTTTTTTTTTTTCCTAAAGGGGTGTTCTTGCCAGAAACAATTGCATTTTTCCAGACTCTGCTGGTATGTCAAATCTGTTTGAGCTCAGAATTAGGCCATTACCCCAGAGGCACTTCAAAGTCTGATGATCCAGAACCAAATGGGAATATCCAGGGTTCTGTAGCTCAGAATAAAATGGGTCTTCTGGATCTAAATTAACCAAGCACTCCACCCATGTCACTTTATTAGACTAAGATAAAGTCATTAAAAGATTTAATCTGATCTTTTTCTGACCTCATATATACGTTTTTTCTAAAATTAAAATTTAAGCTGCATAGACAATTGATAAATACCACTGTTTAAGATAAAAAGATCTGAGAAAGGCAAAAAAAGGAGGTTAGTTTTAGAGAGACATACACATTTTAGAAATAAGTATAGAGTTAATAATTATCATCATTCACAGAAAAATGTCTTATATTTAGTTAGACAAAATAAGAAGCCTAACATTCCTGAATTGAGAGGCAATGTTGAAAAAAATGGACAGGATAAGGAGAAAATACACAGTATTTACATAGCTTCAAGGGATGAATGAAATGAGCTATGGATTGGATTTCCATCCAAATGGCAAAAGTGTCCAAATGAGACTGAATTGTGCAGGTGTCCAGATCCAAGAAAACAATCTGATACTAACAAACATATAATTTTAAAAAAGAATACACAAATAAAGCAAGTAATGTGCTTGACCAAATTGATCAAATTAAACATTTTGGCAAATTATTTAGACTCTCCAGGTATGATTTTAATTTGTTTCACTATTTAAAAAATCTAAAATTATTGCATGAACAGTAATGATAATAACTTTTTTTTCTCTCAGTAAAGCATTTCTCTGTCTCTTTTTCTTTTTGTGTGTACCAAGTGTATCAAGCACTTACTCTCTTGAGCTTAATGAGCTTAATAAAACTTAATGAAAAAATCCTCAAACCTAATGAAGCACTTTAAAATGCAAAACGAAGGAAAATAAAGATTGGACAACAGCTATAGACAAAAAAAAAAAATCTAGGGGGCAGGATGAGGATAGGGTATAAAGATATCATGATGAACATTTAGAAAAAAATTAGAGTTTACTTGACAAAATATGTAGTGCTCTTTCTCTTACATAAGAGAAAGCTGTCTTGTAATATAATTTGGAATTATATGTACACAGATATATATGCATTTATGTTGTATTTCACAATTGTGCATACATTAAAAGCTTTACTGCACAAAACTACACAGAATAAATGACTGTTTTGTGATCAGACTTATGTATGGTGAGTGTTAGGGATTCCAGGATATTGTAGAAGGCAGGGTAAACTGCAGGCAATTGACTTCATCACAGAGTTTAAAGTTTAATTGCATGAACTTTTCTGAAGTTTAGATTTTCATGCAATCCCTCTTTGGGAAAGAATCTCTGTTAGATTTGATTTATAAAGAGATTTAATAACATGAAAAATAAGTAAATAAATACAGGGAACAGTGACAATGAAAACTAAATTAAGATAAAAAAAAATACCCTAAAGTATTAAGGTGGGCACTTGTATTGAGCACTGGGTGTTATATGTAAGTGGTGAATCACTAAATTCTACTCCCGAAATCAATATTACACTATGTGTTAGCTAACTAGAATTTAAATAAAAACTTGAAGCAAATGAAGTACTCTAAAGTCATCTGACTCATATAAAAATATTAATAAATCAGTGTAAGGTCAATAAAAAGCTATGATGTATTCTGAACTCCAGATTTTTTTATAAAAGAATACTAGTTCAACACTTAAACCAGATTGATGACATGTCTTAGGGTTGAACATATTGTTTTAATACAAGACAAAAGTTTTAATAAATGACAGCTGCCAAATTCTTTAAGGTTCACTACTAAACGTGGTCTTGAAGATGAGAGATGGGGTCCCAGGATTTGTGATGTGGCCCTGGTATATAATGTCTCAAACTTTAGCATCCTAGTTGGAAAAGTGATGGCTATCAATGTCATTTCTCCCACCTCCCTTGTTGTTTGGGGCAGTCTGTGAAATTCTATACATAAAAGATTTCAAAACTGCAAAATCATGTACACAGTTAATATTCTTCTTATGATTTTTCTTCCATTCTGGTAGTAACAGCATATATATATATATATATATATATATATATATATATATATATATCATGCCTTTCAAAATATTGTAGATAAATCATGTATATGTGTTATGTCCTGGCTTTGTAAACATATTATTTCTTTATAAACAGAGAAAGCCTGAAATACTTTGGATGGTCTTTTTATAAATTACTCCAAACATAATTGGCTTTTCATGCAGGCGGTCAGCAAGTGTTATCAAACTTTTGAGTATTTCTTTCTATTTTTGCTATAGGTAATCAGCAGATGAAAAATCCAACCATATTCATTGAGAATGAGAAACAACTTTAAATAATGTTGGGATTGATTGGAATACTTTGCACAACTAGCCTCTCAGCCTCCCCTCTGTTCTGGAGAAAAACATATTTTCCTGCCCAAGGGACTCTGGGATTGGCCATGTGACTTGCTTTGGATAATAGTATGAGAGAAAAATGATGTGAGCAAAAGATCAAAGTGTACTGCAATGATTTGGTCAGCTTTTGCATTTTGGCCATTAATAATGAGAAAAACATCCCCAGACACTTACTGTTACTTGAGTCTGGGACTCAGAATGAGGCATGTGGAAAATAATTTAACCCAACCAAAACCTGGGGCAAGTTTGGCTGATTCACAGCCTAAAGCAGAGCCATGCAACCAAAGCAGCCTAGATCAGCCGAAGTGCAGCAGTTGCTTATAGACACAAGAGCAAGTAGTAAACACTTGATATCTTAAGATGCTGAGTTTAAAATGATTGCTACTCTTGGAGCACCAAGATGACTCATTCGGTTGAGCATCTTCTCTTGATTTCCACTCAGGTCATGATCTTGGAGTTGTGGGATTGAGCCCTGCATTGGGCTCTGTGCTGGGTATGGAGCCTGCTTAGGATTCTCTTTTTCTCTCCCTCTGTCCCTCCACCCCCAAAAATAATAATAATGAAATTTTAAAAAATAAAATGATGGCTTCTCTATATATAAACTGCAGCAATAAATGATTGATATAAATAACTAGTACAAATGTTCTAAATTCATAAGTGGATTAAACTTTAGTATGCAAAAGATAAAAGCTGTGTTGGGAGATAATTCTTTAGGAGTCTTACATTTTTGCACATCTTGTGAGCAGAGGCATCAATAGCTTTTATTACAGACTAGATTTCCAAGGTTGTTTATATAGCAAATAACTGTAGAAGATAAACAGACTTGTTATCTTGCAGGGAGAACAAATCCTAGACTCTTCATGACAACATAACCAAGATTTAATATTCGAGGAAAAAAACATCTGTTCTACACATTAGATTTTTAAAATTTACCAAATGCACAAAAGCACTAATATATTACAAAGATGAAACCTGAAATGTAAGTTGGGATTTTATATACAATTATTATGTATATCTAGCAAAAAAGTTCCTTTCAGAGCCGTAAAAATAGTTTGGAATTTTGCTAAACCTGATAATTCTCTTGTCAAGTACTCATTATTTAAGGAGAATCCCAAAGTAAATTTGCTTAATCACTTCACATTACATTGCATATTAGTAAATTATACAAGAGTAAGGAAGGATTTACTGTAGTTTCAAATTCAGATACAACAGATTTGCCAATTTGTAATATTGCTAAGATGTGGATATGGGAAAGATAGTATTTAAATATAGAATACCAATTTCAACAGGAATTGACAAATTATGTAGCATTTTCCATTACAGGCTTCAAATAAGTTATACACTGGAAGAAAACAAATGAAAATCTTGTATGCCAGTCTATGTTTACTGACACAAGTATGTATGCTGTGTAGTTGGCATTCCCAGCTTAAGATTTCCTCTTGTACCTAATTTTAATTCTATATTTTAAGCTTTTATTTTTTTTTGGCCTCTGCTTTGTGTTAGAATATTGCTTTTCAAAAAAAAAAAGAATATTGTTTTTCTACACATGGACTGTCACATTTGACAACTAAGATATCTGTTGAAGCAGCTGCTCCATATTTTGTTACACACAATGAGAGTGTTATTTCTCTGCAAGATAAATGACTATTACAGTTAATGTCATCCTGTAAAACATATAGATGTTGTGTATGGTCAAAGGCCCAAATTTTGGAGATTAAAAAAATAATAGTGTTTTGATGCGTTGCTTATAAAAATAACTGAATCCTCTCACTGAATATGACTATACCAATAGATACAATGATTTGAATTTTATCATTGCCACTTCCAAATCCCAAACCCAATTCCCAATCCATCAGTTACTAACCAGAATTTAACCACAAGTTTTGTTAAAAGACCACAAATGCGTATTTAAAATATTTTATTACTTAAGTAGTACAATTTGTTGCCTTAAGTTTAAAAAAAGTTAGTATCAAGAAGAAAGGCTATAGCAGAATTTCTTTCATGTTTTTCTTCATTCGTGTACTCATATACTTATTCATATATTTGCAAATTCATTCATCAAAAATTATTATTTTTAGGTTCTAGAAATACTTCTTAAAAACCTTTTATGTAAATAAATACTAAAAAGTAGTTCTGTGAAGTTGTTTTCTGTGGCCATTGGTTCTGATAGTCGCATATACCAAATTTTCCCTGTTTGAAAATCAGGAAGATATTGGCAATGAACCTTATATCTCACAGCCTGAAAACCTATAGACACTCAATATTTCCTTTTTATAAAGATTGAGTGAATATATCATGCGACAAATCAAAAAAGGCACAAATTTAAAAATAGCGAACTTCAAAGTATTGCTTTATAGTAAACAGAACATCATCTTGTGTTTTTTACATAAGCACTGAATGTTTATTCCATCATGAATACATTAATAAAAATACATATTCATAAATGCTTATTAACTACTCATTTTCTATTCTTTATTTGCGTACTTATTCTGAAGTCAGCAAAGGCTAGAATAAAGACTCTAAAGAAAGGTAAAATTTATACATGAATAGATAAACCCCCAGTGACCTGTTTATTCATATTCTTCAGGAGGCCATGAAGATGTATGTGCTCAGTGCTAATAAAATACATTATATTCCTCTTATTGTCCTACCTTATTAACCCCCAAAATCAATACATTATTTTAGATTTATATAGAAAAAGTAAAAGCAAACTTCGATAAATGTGTTTATTGGTGAATATAATCATTACCAAGTTGAATGGTCTTTATAATCTCTCAGATTACTGGGATATACTTTGTCAACATCATTAGCTGAACAACAATGGGCTGTAGAGAGACCAACCATTATCACTCTTCACTTACACAGAGTAAAACTGACTTCCAAGAATTATATATATTTCCCAAGTCCTCCATGTTCAGTAAATGATAATCTTGGAACCAGAAGCCTCATCTTGTTAGTTGAGGACCAGTATTCTTTCAATGGCTGAGGCAATGTTGTTTGTACCAAGCTACCCTTAATTTAGAGTAAAAATAACTTCTAAGGATACAGTATCTACTCGAGGATGGGCCTTTAAGATGGTACTATACATTGATCTTGATTCCAGTCCTGCTCACAGGACAACCAACTAGCAACTATCTATAGACAAGACATCATTGTGAAAATCCTAGACCTTAGGGATGAGGCAGAGATTTAAAAAAAAAAAAAATGATTACATTAGGAGTATCTGGACAGCTCAGGTGCTTTCAGCTCAGGTTATGATCTCAGGATCCTGGGATCCAGCCCCACGTCAGGCTTCCTTGCTCAGTGGCAGCCTGCTTTTCCCTCTCACCTATCCCTGCTAATGCTCTCTCTCTCTCTGAAATAAATAAATACAACTAAAAAAAAAATAGACTGCATTAGAAGGGTGAGAGAAGCAGCTTTGCTCTGACCACATCATCTGTTCCCCAGGCACCACTACTGAGAGGGCCCACCTGGGCCTACATTTTGTCCAGTGGAAATAGAGTCCAAAGTGGACCTCGAGCCCCGCCCCTCCCAGCATGTGGGTCACTTTCCAGAGGGCTCATTTAAGTCTTCCCTAATAGGGATCACAGAAGGGATCTATGGGGCTTGATAACTGGAAATCCAGTTATGATGGAGAAGGGGGATAGGGCATACAGCAAACAGCATTTGCGTCTTGGCCGACTGAGTTCACACTTGCAGTATTGCCCAAGTAGAAATCCTAACCAAGGATTAATATATAAAGCCAAGCCATATCTGTTCTTACTGGCCAGGAAACTCCGTGCACAGTTCTGCTTCATTTAGGACCCCAAATAAACCTTCTAGTGTGTTCTGCAGCTCCACTCATGAATGGAAGCTAATTCATTCCTGTTTATTCTTGCTTATTGCTGAATTTAGCCCTTGACCATATCCAAACATGACCCCTGGCCAGAGCATCCAGGAAGCCACATGACACAGCAGCATTTGAGCAAAAGCCCAGCCAGAGGCTCTGCCTGTCTTTAGGACAAAGCCAGTGACACTGTCTGACAAAGGAACTTCGTGTACAGTTCTACCTAATTTGTGTCCCCAGAAAAGGAGCTGTGCCAGTGTTGGGGCCTATTCTGCTGCCCCTCCAGGCAATGAAGCTAATCTGTAGCCTTGTGTGCTACTGAGTATAGTACTCTGTCAAACCCAACTACGACGCCAGACTGGAGAATTCAGGCAACTGCAGAGCCCATCCCGGCACTATGATTAGGTAGGGATCCAAGGCGCAGTCTTATCCAATTGTTCCCAGCCAGCAGCAGCACATCCCCTAGGCTCAGAGTTTGAGTAGTGGCCTCCCTCGATAATAGACCCAAATAGCGAGTCCCATATCACTCAAGGACTCTATCAACTGATTCATCCAGATACACAAATAGGTTTGGTATATTGTTTCTAATCGAAACTTAAATAATACTAGTATTTATTCTAAAATGATTTTTAGTGTTTTTTTTTTTTTTTTAATTAGGCCCTTACCTTTTTGGTTTTTATTTTTTCCTGATTCTCAGTCAGCCCCTCTTTTATTTCAGCTATGTTCTTATTGTCACTTTTCCTCTCTCATCTCATACAATCCATTCTTCTCGGATTTAATAATGTGAAAAGCAGATATTTTCTAAAATTTATTCTGTATTCAATATTAAATCTATTTTAAAATATGACAGCTGTGTATTGAGAATGTCAAAGGTACATTTTCCTTTTTTTATGTTGTAGGATGATACCATAATATCTATTCTGATTTCATTTTTCATTAGCTTGTTTATCCATCTGTGAATGAGAAAACTATTCAGGCCTGATGTTTTCCATAAATAGACATATAGATTATCTTATCATTACTTCTTCCACCTGTGTGTGCTTTAAGAATCCTCCTTACTGACAATTTCTTGTAGGCAAGAAATACACAGCAAATTCTCTGGTATTTTTCAAGATGTCTTTTTAGTATATGAATCAACTCCCCTAAGGAAGAATCTATTTCTTCTCCCATTAGAAACATTCCGAATTGGATTTCATTTCTGAATGATACAGAATGAGTCTGCAATTTTGTGTTCTGTCTCTTGGTTTAAAAAAGCAAATGAAAACCATAAATCCCAGAATATGTTGTTGCTAAAATTTATTCAGCCCCAGTCTCTTTGCACTATGTGACCTTCCACATGGGAAGTGACTTGTCTTCCTACATATACGCCACTTTCATTGCTGGAAGTTGATTTCTGAAGAAGTTACTGAGGGGGAATGAGGGGATATAATGGTCCTAGCTAGCCTAAAAAAAAGCATCTCAGTATATACCAGTGGGAAGGCATAGGGATTGATGAAGTTGAATATTTGTAGGATATAGAGATCTGCAGGAATTGGGATAAAGGGAATGAGCTACGACATTCTACTTGTTTTACTGTTTTCCTCAGATTGTCAGAAATAAACTAGTGCCTTCAAACTGGAGACTGAACCAGACGGCCTGAGTTTGCATAAAAACCTTGCCACTTTCCAGCAGAATGATCTTGGATAAATATATATCCAAGATATGATAGATATACAAATACAAATAGATATGCCAGACATGTATTTGTATAGCTATCATATTTATACCACTCAACTTTGTCTGTGGGAGATGAAATGGTGAAAACAGATTTTTCTAATGATATTTAAAACTGCATATTTCACAGAAACTTATTGACACATGTATTTAAATCATACTTTGGTCTTCAATGTATAATATTTGTACTAGATCTAGATTTAGATAATTCAGATATGTATCCCCCCGCCCCCGGCTTTTGTCCATTAGAGTTCAACTAAAGCAAACACTGCAGCACTCAGGTAGAGATTTTTTTTTCTTGCTACTTTCTGCAGCATATTTTTTCAAGCAGAAAATTATTTCAAATGAAGCAAACTGAGAATGGAACTACCTATAGAGAATTGTAAATAGAAGATATGCGATCTAAAAATGTACTTAGATATTCAGGTAAATATTTAAAATGAAGAGGTTCTCCAGAGAGTTCATAATCAAACTCAGACATAATCAATCAAAAATCACTTGGTATTGGTGAAGTATTATTTGGCACTCTCCTTTTTCAAAATTAAGGAGGTAGTATATTCATCACTGGCACAAAATCCCTAATATGTCCAATGCTCTTTATTGTGTCATATAAAATTCACACGTGTGTAACAACATCTTTTCTTAATTAGTTTAGATAAAAGCCTTTTAAATATTATTTCCTGAACCTGAAATGGGACAACGAAGTTTTCCTAGTCTCTCTCTCTTTAAGGTCTCCTTTAAAGCAAACTTTTCAAAATTGTTCTTGTTTTCTTTGTTTCTTAATGAAACTACTAATGAGAGTTTTCTCTTAATAGTGTGTAAATACTGTTGAACACGTATAATGTCAACTCTGTTTATTCAGTTGAGTCCTCTATAATTTATTTTAAAAATCTAAAGACATTCAATTATTGATGGTGTCTATATATGCATATCAGTTCAACTGTTTTGATGAAATTTGCATCATTAACCTGTTACTAGATTTGTGATTGACTAAATTGCTCAGTGAATCTGTCTCATGGACAGCAAAATAAGGAGAGAGCTTTCATCTGTTTTGTATACATGACCAGCTTTTCTTTTGACAAGTTCTAGTATCATTTTAATTTTCTGGTATCATTTTATTTTTTTCCCAGAAGAATAGATTAAATATTTTAATAAATAAACTGATTGCATAAATTGGTTTGCTAATCAAGGTCACTACTCAGTCCAAGAGCTGCTGGTAAATAGGTTATAAAAAGATTTTCAACACTTGTCAAACACATAATTAATTATCCATTTTAAAATTGGATTTTTAACATTGTGTGTCAACATACTTGAATTTTTTAAAAAATGGAATTTAAAAACCAGAAACTATTTGAAAGAAAATTTTTAGAAAAATAAATATGTTGCCATGGGAGGTGAAGGCGGATATTAGGAGGCATCCCAGAATAGAATCAGTGTTTTGAGTATTGTCTAGAGACTACAGTCAACCTCGCGGGTTCACAAAATTGATCTTGTTAGAACATTGAATTGATCAGACTCAGCAAAATTAACTTATAACTAAACTGATTGAATTATAGATAAACCAGAGGGCCAATTTAAAAGGAAAAATGTAATTTTCAAGAGATTCGTGTCATTTGACAAGGACTTTATTTATTGAAAAAAGTTATCAACCAGTACCTATTAGGAACCTATGATATATCATGCACTGGGCATGTAATATTTTAAAAAGACAAACAAGTTCTGAACTTTCAAAAATAATTCAAGTTAACAGAGGTAATGGCAATTATGCTATAGAATTTCAGAAAAGATATACTGCAACATTGGAAAAAATAAATTACATACTTTTAGCTTTAATAGCAATGAACTATGAGAGCACAATATATACATCTCTACCACATAGAAATGCTTCTAAAGCCAGTTGAGTCCTTGAGTCCAAATTTTGCCCAGTATTATGTTAAAATGCTGACTGTCAATAAGTTCTTTTTTAAAAAAAAGAAAACAAATAAAGATATAAACTCATGTCAAAGGTCTCACAGGTATCACCAAAAAAAAAAAAAAAAAGTTTTCCATAGCTATAAAACACTGTTTCTCCAACACCCATGCTGATCCTCGTCACATTTCTTTGAGTTTATTTTTTAGAGTACCTAGTGGTATTTCCTGGTTGTTCCTCAAATTGGTCCTCTTGGCTCCATCATGGTATCTATCATTTTCTCCTCTTTTACACGTACATGTGTGTGTTTTTGTGGCCCTTGTGCAAAAATAATAGCTTTGTTGAGTATCTAATCAAGACATTACTATTTTTAATGCTCTCTGATATGTGAGTTGTGGTATTACATAATGTCCAGAACGTTATGTTTACATTGAAAACATCGATATCCAATGTCCCACTAAACTACTATACACCATTGATCCTTTTCCTTCTAATATCTAAGTAGGGCTTGGATATTAAAAACCAGGTACCAATATTATTAATGACTTATTTTAATGTTTCATAGTTCTTTTTGTTTGTTTCATAGTTCTTGATTCAAAATATGTGGAACTTCTTATGTGAATGTGACTTTTTTTTTCTTTCTTTCTTTTTTTTTTTTTTTTTTTTTTTTTTTTTTTTGGAGAGAGTGTGCACAGGAGTTGGAGGGCCAGAGGGAGAGAGAGAATCTTAAGCAGGCTTCATGACCAGCACAGAGCCCAACACAAGGCTTGATCTCACAACCCTGAGATCATGACCTGAGCTGAAATTAAGAGTTGAATGCTTAACCAACTGAGCCACTAGGCACCCCATAACTACTTGTTATTATGGCAGTTTTTCTACATCTGACTAAAACACAAACTCTACAGGCTAAGAAGCATCATTTGGAGAACACTGTTCTGTCCTTTTAATCTCCCCACCTCTTAAAAATTAATTGTGCACCTTAAATCTCTCTGCCTTGACTCTTTCCCTGGAGGTTTCTCTGTTCCACATGTAGGGATAGTGGGCTTGTGGTAGGAACTCTGGATATTTCTGAAGTCTAGAATAAATATAAATAACTCATATATTAAAACTCTCCTATATGGTAATTACATATATTTGGATTTATTTTTTTATTTACCTATTTTTTTGTTTTGTTTCAAGTTTTTATTTAAATTCTAGTTAACATATAGTGTAATATTAGTTTCAGGACTAGAATCTAGTGATCCATCACTTACCCAGTGCTCATCACAAATGCCCTTCATAAGGAATATATTTTCACAAATATATTTCAATGCTTGGAGCCATTTATCACTTACAAATTGATTTTTCTGTATCTGATATGATTCATTATATTGATTTATATTGTCATTCATTTCTCTTGTTTTAGAAATTATGAAAACCACTTAACTATCACCTTTTTGGTGTCAGCCACAAATACTTGCTATTTAGTTATTTTATTTTTCAAAATAATGTTAACTTTGAAAGCTTCTTATCACTTAATATCTCATATTCTTAAAAGTATATACATTATTCTAAGTATGACTTTTTCATGAAGATTTATTTCTTTCTCTAAAATCTTTTTTACTATAGGGCAGCCCAGGTGGCTCAGCAGTTTAGCGCCCCCTTCAGCCCAGGGCCTGATCCTCGAGACCTGGGATCAAGTCCCACATCAGGCTCCCTGCATGGAGCCTGCTTCTCCCTCTGCCTGTGTCTCTACCTCTCTCTCTCTCTCTCCTCTCTCTCTCTCTGTGTCTATCATGAATAAATAGATAAAATCTTTAAAATAAAGAAAAAAACTATTTTACTTTAAAAGATTTTTGCTTTAAAGGATTATTACATTTATGTTCTTTCCTTTTTATTAACTTTACTTTTTCCAGTTTCCCTGGGACATAACTGACACCTAACACTGCTTAAAGTTAAAATTTACATGATCTGACATATGTGGGATCGAGTCCCACATAGGGCTCCTTGTACGGAGCCTGCTTCTCCCTCTGCCTATGTCTCTGCCTCTCTCTCTCTCTGTGTCTGTCATGAATAAATAAATAAAATCTTAAAAAAAAAAAAACCTTTTTCTCCCATACCATAGATAGTCTTTTCATTTTGTTGATTATTTTGCTGTGCAGAAGCTTTTCAATTTGATGTAATTCCACCAACAAAATGTAAAGCAACCTGTGGAATAAAAAACATAAATATATGATCTCTTATGTAGGGTCTAAAAATATCAAATTCATAGAAACATAGAGTCAAATGATGGTTGCCAAGGGCTGAGAAATAGGAGAAATGGGAAGACATTGTCAAAGTGTATAAACATTAAGTTGTAAGATGAATGGTTTCCAGTGATCTAATGAATGGCATAATGACCTAGTTAATAAAACTGTATTTTATACCTGAAAGTTGCTGAAGGAGTAGACTTTCAACATTCCTACCATAACAGCAACAAGAAGGTAATTATGTGAGCTGAAATGTGTGTTAACTAACCTTATCATGGTAATCTTTTTGCAATATATACATGTATCGAATCATTATATTGAACACCTTAAACAATATCATATGTCAATTATTTGTCAATAAACCTAGAAAAGAATCGCTCGAGAAATTAAACATAGATAAAATGTGCCTCAACATAATAAAGGCCATATATGATGAGCACACAGCTAACACAGTCAACAATGAAAGCTGACAGCTTTTTCTCTAAGATTAGGAACAAGATAACAATATCCGCTCTTGCCACTCCTATTCAATTTAGCACTGGAAGTCCTAGCCAGAACAATTAGGCAAGAAAAAGAAGTAAGAGACACTCAAAATGGAAAGAAAGAAATAAAATTGTCTTGTTTTACAAATACCCACCATTTGCTTTGACGTGGATGGAACTGGAGGGTATTATGCTGAGTGAAATAAGTCAATCGGAGAAGGACAAACATTATATGGCCTCATTCATTTGGGGAATATAAAAATATAGTGAAAGGGAATAAAGGAGAAAGGAGAAAAAAATGAGTGGGAAATATCAGAAAGCGAGACAGAACATGAAAGACTCCTGACTCTGGGAAATGAACTAGGGATGGTGGAAGGGGAGGTGGGCAGGGGGTGGGGGTGACTGGGTGATGGGCACTGAGGTGGGCACTTGACGGGATGAGCACTGGGTGTTATTCTATATGTTGGCAAATTGAACACCAATAAAAAATAAATGTATAAAAATAAAAAAAATAAAAATAAAATTGTCTTGTCTTGCAGATGAAAAGATACACGTACAAAAACTTATAGACTCCACCAGAACACCTATAGAACTAATAAATGAGTTAAGTAAAATTGCAGAATACAAAGTCAATATACAAAAATCTGTTACTTTTTTATGCATTAATAGTAAACCACCAGAAAGAGCAATTAAGAAAACAACTCCATTTTTAATAGCATAAAAAATAGGAATAAATTCATGCAAAAAGCTATAAGATCTATAAAGCTCAAAATCATAGAGAACTAATGAGAGAAATTAAAGATACAAATAAATGAAAAGATACATCATGAAAAAATAGAAAAATTAATATTGTTAAAATAGTCATGCTACCCAAAGAGGTTGGCAGATTCAACACAGTCCCTATCAAGATACCAATGACACTTTCAAAAACAAAATTGAAAAGGCAATCCTAATATTCACATGGAACCATAAAAGACCAAATAGCTAAAGCAATATTGAGAAAGAACTAAACTAGAAACATCACACTACTTAATCTCAGACAATATTACAAGGCATAAGTAATTAAAACAGTATAGCACTGACAGAGAAACAGACTCATAGATCAATAGAACAGAATTTAGAATTCAGAAATAAGCACAAGCAGGCAGGTGAATTGAGATTTCACAAAGGTTTCAAGATTATGTAATGGAGAAAAGATAGTCTCTTCAAATGTAGTTGGGGAAACTGGATATTCACATCCAAAAGAATGAAATTAGATCCCTGCCTTTCACCACATATAAAGAATTCAAAAGGATTAAAGACTTAAACAGAAACGGTTAAACTCTTAGAAGAAAGCATAGGTGGTAAGCTCCCTGACATAGATCTTGGCAATGATTTTTCAATTTTGACACCAAAAGTAAAGGTGATAAAAGCAAAAATAAACAAGTGGCACTACATCAAACTGTAAAGCTTCTGCAGAGCAAAATAAACAAGCAACAAAATGATAAGGCAACCAACACAATGGGAGAAAATGTTTTCAAACCACATATCTGATAATGGAACGTATATGAGTCAACAGCAGAAATAAAAACTAAAACAAACAAGAAAAATAATCCCAATTAAAAAATGGGCAGAGGATCTAAATAAACATTCTTTAAAAGAAGACATCCTAATGGCCATCAAATACATGAAAAAGCATTCAACATCGTTAATCATTAATGAAATGCAAATCAAAATCACCAACAAGATATCACTTTGTACGTGTTAGAATGTCTATTATCAAAAAGACTGGATAGAACAAATGCTGGTAAGGATACTGAAGAAGGGAAACCCTTGTAAATTGGCAGTGGTCATGTAAACAAGTACATCCACTGTGGAGAACAATATAGAGATTGAATTTGCCAAGAGAATAGAACTTAAATATTCTCACAAAAAAAGTATTAAATATGTATAGGAATGGATATTACAATTTTCTCAATTATACTTCAATAAAGCTAAAAAATGATATGTTACACTATGGAATACTCAAGAACAATTTAAAATGAATTTTCAAGTCTGTATATACAAATAGGGAAAAATCCCTAGGAAAGATCATTAAGTGAAGAAAGCTGTTGCAGAGAAATTTATACAGTATGTCCAGCTGACCTCAATTACATAAAAATATATGCACGCAAAACTATGTTATGTATAATCATGCATATACACACACACACACACACACAGGAAATTACATGGAGTAAATGTCTTAAGGTTCACAAAAATGAATCAAAATAGCAAGGGGATGGAATCAGGAAAGTAGTTAAGGTGAATTTCTGCTTTATTTGTAAACCTTGAGTGTGTATTAAAAGAATATATGCATGTATTCACTGTATTATTAGAAATTGCTAAAATAGTGGCACTTGGGTGGTTCAGTAGATCATATGTCTGACTCCATTTCAGCTCAGGTCATGATCTCAGGGCCCTGGGATTGAAACCCACCTCAGGCTAGATGCTGAGCATGAAGCCTGCTTGAGATTCTTTCTCTCCCACTACCCCTCCCCCACCCCCTCACACCTGTGTGTGCTCTTTCAAAAAAAATGCTAAAATAAACAAATAAATTAATGCAAAATATAAGATAAAAGTATACATATATGAACACATATTATATATATATAAACATATAAGTGAAAAAAGATATTTAACATAATTACATCTGTAGATCTACTGATTATCTCATTTCAATTATGGAAAAATTGAAATTATAATGATAATATTTTGCACTGTTTAACAATTTTAAGAAATAGATCTATCACATACCATATACCCAAATACATTTAAATTAAATATTTTTTAAAAACACAAATACATAAAAATGACAATATATACCTAGGTAAATACAAGTCATGGTAAAGAAAGTCATTTTTATTATAACAAGAACTTGCAATTTAAAACGTCTTTGACTATACAAAACTTCAAAATTTTCTCTCTAAAATTGGCATTAACAATATTTAAATGTCAAATATCAAACTTGAAAAGAAATCATTGTAGCATTCTTAAATATATATACATACCACAAGAGCAGAAAATTTGTTCCGTTTCTTCCTTTTTCCTAAAATCATTGCTTTGTGCAATAATGGTCCTCAACAATATTCGATTAATGAATAACATTCAATAAAAATACCAGTATTAACCAAAGAAAAAGTCAATCAAATGATATTAACATGTAACTTAAAGAAAAAAGATTAAAAATAGCAAATACACAAATGAAAAAAAATATGTGCATAGCTTTTTGCACATCCATGTGTGTGTGTGTGCACATAAAAGAGATCTGGGAAAATGGCTCTTGGAGAAGAAGATAAGGCAATTTTTTAAAAGGTTTTATGGTTCAGCTTTCTTTTTCAGGCTTGCAATGACCCAAAAGGGGTTCTCTCAAGGCTAGATCAGTGGTAGAAAATTGATGGTATCAGGAGACTGCTCAAAAAGCCATCCCCGGAAGAGGCTGTGAGTTGACCTGTGACACTGGCATCTTTGTAACTGCTAACTCAGATGTCTCATTCCTTTTTCCTTTCCCTTACCTGCAGAGATACTCTCCTTTTCCTTCCATTTTGGAAACGAATGCCTTACCAAAGTATAGGAAAGAGTAACTAACTTACAACTGAGAAACTAAGAATCAAATGGTTCTGAAATAACCACAGTCAGTCTTTAGTGAAGAATTAATCTAAGAAAAAAAAAAGTTAAGCCTGAAATGATAAGGTACATGAATTCCACTGTTGAAAACCAGAACTTGGAAAGCTGTGACATGTTTCCAGAAAAGAATTGCCTGATGATGGTGTCTGGAGATTACCCCAATGCTGAAAAAGAACTCTTCATCATAAACGTATTTTTTCTGACATAACACTTCTGGCACTAAAAAGAGATGATTGTTGAGAATTCCTTGCAAGTGTCTCATAGATTATAATAAAGGTACACAGATTGCTACTCCTGAGTTGACAAAACATGGCTTGAGCAGTGATACTAGAAAATGCTACCCTGCTTTGTGTGTGGGGCTTGGCAACCTAAATGTATCACACATACCTCTACAGTAATGATTAATGGAGAATATGTAGTAATCCAAGACCTAAATCTAAGCCAGGGGATGGATAATTCATAGAAGTTGTTTCTTTAACCAAGAATGATCTGCCAAACAAATTAAGTGCCTTGATAATGTCCCAAGAATCATGCTGGAGCTTACTTCTAGGCTCTGGCATTGAATGATAGGATTATAAAAACATTTATGGAATATCATTTCTACTAACATACTTACATAACAATATAAACTATTATTTTTAATGTAACAATTTTCTTCTTCAGAATATTATTGAAATAATTTAATGTAAGTGTGAAAAAATACTTTCACATAGAAAAGCTGATATAGTATAAAAAGGAAAAGAAAATATAAATATTTCAAAATTGTGTATCACTTTATGGTCAATAAGTGTTTGTCAGATAATGTATGAATAAAACAAATAGTGAACAGGCAAATAAATATAGGTAGGGAAATCATACACAGAATAGTTTATATCTGTTAAACATTGGTTCTAGATCTGAATAATATTCAAGAGCTCAAAAAATCAAGAAGATCAGACATTACACCGCTTTAATAGTCTCCCTACCCACTTAAAAAAAAAAAAAGCAATATTTTCTTTAGTTTCTTCATTCTGGTTCTTTTTCTTGCCTCCCTATCTCTAAGTGAGTGGGCATAAGCTTAGACCTCTGGGCTTTGCTTAAAAGAATCCACATTAATTACTGCTCATCAGCATTCATCATGGTGACAGATCCTGTTAGCAGTGCTGTTTATTTTGTTCTCACCTTTTCTGCTTGGCTGTCAAATGGAAGAGTTTTATGGTTCTTGAGGGAACAATCCTTCTCTATGACCAGCTGCTTTGAGAAAAAAAAAAAAATGTCTTCTCTTCAGTGTTGTAGCTGCTTTGGTAATTCCTTGTAAATGAAATGGCACAAATGCAGCAATTAATAGTCTCCTTTAATTGAGTTCATTTATAACAGAGCAGAGTTAAACCAACCAAAAAGCCACTGAATAAAATCCTGAATGTAATAATAGTTCAAGTGCTTTTCAAAGATAATAACTAAACTTACATTGTCCTGTGAAGACTATGTTTGTATATTGCTTTACTTAACCATTAAGTGTAATGATACACTACTACTTTATAAAAATTATTTGCATTGCTTTTGTTTTACATGCCTATAAATGATGTTTTGATTCTTTTGCATTAATCAGTTTTTTATTGTTGCAGTCTTTTTAAATTGTATCTTAAACTCTATGTTTAATAAAGTTTCGAGCATCCCTTGCCAGCTTTTTAGGCTAATCAAGTTCAACATCTTTGCTCATGAGAAGAGTAAGTTTATGCTAAAAAGTGAACATTGAGATTCAAACAGTCAAATGCTTTTAAAAAAAATACTGCAGGGGTAACAGGAGAGATCTATAAATTCTAGTAAGGGCGAATTTAGCCATTTTGGAAAAATACTAAATACAGCTAAAATCTAGCTGGATGAAAATATTTTTTAAAGATCTTAAGTATCAAATAGGCCACAATAGAGAAAAAGAATTTTCAAGAGGTAAATCCAGTCATGGGACCATCTTTTAACTAGAGGGGTGGGACCCTGGAAGCCTAGAGATGGCTGAGATAGAAAAGGGCTCTTGGCAGTGTTACAGGACTGAAGAAATGAATGCAAACGACCTTAAAAGCATCAAGTGCAAGTCAGATATAAATTTTCCCTGATAAGGATTTCAGTTCTGCTTAGGGGTCATTGTCCCTGCCTAGAAAATTGCAAGATTCAAAATTGGATTGAGGTGATGGTGTGTTGCTAAGTGCTATTCAAAAATAAATTCCAGCACTCAATGAGAAAAAAAAAAATATATATATATATATAACTTTTATCGTCTAATTAATTTGTATTTTAATTTTCATACTTAATGTCTATCATGCAATCAAAGATACTCAGACACACTAGTTTAAAAGACAAGATGAGTAACATGCAGCATAAGAAATGTGGTAATAAATTATTATACAAAGCATGGTTGATGTGATTATAGAGTTAAAAGCTAAACTTTAAAACTCTACCAAGGGGGATCCCTGGGTGGCTCAGTGGTTTAGCACCTGCCTTCAGCCCAGGCCGTGTTCCTGGAGTCCCAGGATTGAGTTCCACATTGAACTCCCTGCTTCTCCCTCTGACTGTGTCTCTGCCTCTGTGTGTGTGTGTGTGTCTCTCATGAATAAATAAATAAAATCTTAAAAAAATAAATAAAACTTCACCAAGGATGTGGAAACTAGAAAGTGGCAGTGAATTTAAGACCCCAAGTAAAATTTTTAATCTTAATATCTCAATGAGTGAAATTAGAATTCAGTAGTTTAACAGTAGCTTTGCTATAACTTAATGAAGAATGATTAAATTGGAAGATAGTTTAGGAGGAAATATCCAGAATGAAACACTGGAGATAAAGAAATACAAATATAAAAAAGAATTTGATAAACTTAGAAGAAAGGAAAAGATCTAACATATGTTTGTTTAGTCCAAGGAAATAAGATACAGAACATAGCAGAAAAAAAAATGTGAAAAAATAAGCTGAAATTTTCCAAAACTGATAAAATTATCAGTTCACAAATTGAAAGAATTCAACAAACACCAAGCAAGAAAATAGAATGAGACCCCCATCTAGATATATGTAGTTTCTATGGAGAAGTTTTAACATATTAAAAACAATAAAGAACCTCTTATAAATAGTCACCAAAAAGAATAGAAATGGGTAGAAAGGACCAACAGGCTGATGGGAACGTCTCAATAGCAGGGATAGACGTGAGAATGAGAGAATGATATATTAATATTTTGAGAGAAAATAACCGTCAACTCAGAATTCTGTACTAAAGCTTCCTTTGTTCTATGGTACATAGTATTTTCTCTTTGGCTGTTCAAAAAGTGTTTCACTGTCTTTGTTGGCATACAGTTTTCATGATAAATATTTAAATGTAGATTTCCTGGTTTTGTTTTTTATTTGTTTGCTTGCTTGTTTAAAAGTATGATGCTTGGGAACGTGTGGGTGGCTCAGCAGTTTAGTGCCTGCCTTCGGCTCAGGGCATGATCCTGGAATTCTGGGATGGAGTCCCCCGTCGGGCTCCCTGCATGGAGCCTGCTTCTCTCTCCGCCTATGTCTCTGCTTCTCTCTGTGTCTCTCATGAATAGATAAATAAAATCTTAAAAATAAATAAATAAAAGTAAGATGCTTGGAATTGATTCATCATTTTAAATCTTCCATTTTTCAATTTTGCGCTTATTATAATTCTATATACCATCGATTACATACAGAAGGTATAATTCTATATATACTATTCTATTTACATACCTTGTAAAATGTTGGATATATATATATATATATATATATATATATATATCCAAATTGTATCCACATTGTACCTATACATTGTATCCATATATAGACATATATATTAGTCTAATATTAGTCTGTATTAGTCAAATATACATATATATTAGTCTCCTGTACATTTTGTGTCTCTTACAATTTTCTTGTTAAAATATTCTCCACTCACTTTTCTATGCTGCTACATAATCTCATCAACTTTATCTTCCGATTCCTTTATCTTCTACTCATCTCTTCAAATCTGCCCTTCCCACTTTTTTATTATCATTATTAAAGTTTTCATTTCTAAATTAAACCAAATCTTTATTGGATTCTATTTAAAAATCTACCTAGTCAATTTTTTGATGATTTCTAATGCTTTTCTCATATAAGTATATGAGAAAATATAGATGTTTTTCCTTTAAAAAGTTTAACTTAATTTGCCTTCCGTATCTATTATTTCCAAATCTCCCACCCTGGCAGATATGAGTGCTATATATATGAATTATTTGTGGCTCAGATTTCATGTGTTTTATTTCCTTCACCAGAGTCTCAATTACTGCAAATTAAAAACAATTACCTGTTGTTTGGGTTGGTTTTGTTTATTTAAATATTGAACACTTTCCAAATTTGTGTGTCATCCTTGCACAGGGTCCACATTAATCTTCTCTGTATTATTCTAGTTTTAATCTATGTGCTGCTGAAGAAAGCACATGATCTTTTTTTTTTTAAGTGTTGTATTACACCTAGTATTAGGAATTATTGATCCATGTCCATACTCATTCAAGCTTGTGGTTAGAAATTATTGTGGTCATTTCTCTCTCTGTCTCTCTCCCTTTCATTTGTTCTCCCCATTTAATCTAAATCCAAAGTAAATAAAAACATCAAAGTTAGAGGTTTTTTTTCCCCCAATTTGCATGCTGATGAAATCACTCTTGATAATGTCATATTTATATGGGATCTCTTCCTTTTTTTTTTTTTTAAGATTTTATTTATTTGAGAGAAAGAGAGAGAGAGAGCACAAGCAGAGGGAAGGGCAGAGGGAGAGGGACAAGCAGACTTCAGCTGAGCAGGGAGCCCAAGGCTCCATCCCAGGACTCTGAGATCATGAACTGAGCCAAAAGCAAATGCTTAACTGACTGAGCCACCCAGGCACCCATGGGGTCTCTTTGAAACTTCCATTCATAATCAGTTTCCAGTCTCTATCCCTTCTCTGCCCCTTACGGTATATTTAAATTTGTGTTACTTTTCAGTAGGATCTGACAAATTCCCTGGAAGCAAAGGCTGACTTTGTTAATTGCATTTTCACATACTTCACAGATACTTCACATCATTGCTGGCCTCTAAATTTTCTCTCCACAGGTTCTCAGGAATAATTTTGTAATTAATGTTTTAGCATTAGAAGTATTCAATACTCACGGGAGTTTATCTTCTCAAGTAGTGTTCTCTAGCCTAGAAACAGAACACTTCATTTAATGAATGCACTTTAATATCTTCATTTCATTTGGTCAAGCTCTGAAATACGATGTGTTTTGGATATACGTGTGTGTATGTGTTTGCCATTCCAAAATATGTATAGATTGTATCTACTATAGAAGATAAATCTACACTCATTTTATCACTTTATTTTTTAGTGAAGATTAAAATTTTCTTCGGATCTGTCCTGCACATTTCTTCCCAAGCTTATTTTTAAAGACTTTATAATTTTATTGCTATAGTGTGATATTATCTTCAATTAAAATGTGATGCAGTTATTTTTTATCATGTTTGTAACAGCCATAGAATGCATGTGGCTAACTGGCTCATAATTATTCTTCAAGGACAATGTCCATCCTCTCCTGTGGACATGAGTCTGGGAGTATTCATGAGACCTATGCTGAGTGAATCACAATGTTTGATTCCTTTGATTCCAGTCTTATATCCTACTGGGTAATTTGACATATGTCAAACCAAAATCTTTAGAATATTTTTAATTGCATCTCTGAATGAATTGGATCTAAGGATATAAACATGCCTGTTCCTACCAGCATCTGGATCTCACACCACATGGAAGTCTCTCAGAAAATAAAATAAAATATATAAATAAAAGAGAATAATATGTGAGAGATATAGATTTCTATGATGATCATCTCTTTGACAAATTCTACCCTGATTCTTCCTGAAGTTCAGTTAATGTACCTTCACAAAATATCTATTTATTATGCCAATTTGCCTAAGCCAATGTAAATTGTGGTTTCTATTGCTTGGAGATAGGTATATTGGATATATTTGTGTCTTTTTTAGAAAATCATCAATTTGGTAACAATAATAAAAATAAAATAAACTTTGATCCCAAGTCTATGCACATAGATTCATTGTTCTTCTAACAATAAGAATTGTCAATAATGCGTGTAATGTTTGACATCATTTATCCCTTTATTGCCAGTTAGCCCTTTATTGCCTCTTGGTCCAAATTTACCTTGTTTTGCCCTGCTTTGCAATGATGGAAGGACACCCCGTGACCATTTCTTTTGCAAGCTGGCACGATGTTGAACTCTGCCAGTATAGGGTACAGGAAGAACACTAAAAGACACCTGAGAAAGGGCTTCTTTTCCTGGTTCCATCATTTGTCACCAATTTTCTATCTTTTTAGAAAAATTATATCATTTACTAGTACTTTAAAAATCTTTGCTAACTTAAAAATCTGCTTTATCTATGGACCAGCTTCTATTATTTATTTTTTATCTTGATAGTGGTCATGTTTTCCTGAATATTTGTATGTCTGATGATTTTTTAAAAAATGTTTACCTGACATTTGCATCATAGCATCATAGAGATTTCTTCGGATGATACCTTTCCTCACTGGAGAATGACTGATTGCCTCTGTCTGTCAGAAATGGAGCCAAGGCAGGGCTGGGTTTCAATTTTGGTTAAGAATTTCTCCACCTTTGATTTATTCCCTTTCTTTAAATATGACTCTCCTGGGTTTTTGCCTGAGAACAAGATGGATCTCTAGCTCCAGAGCCCTAAAAGACTCTTCAAGGTTGGCCCTTGAACAATTGCTAAATTAATTTTTCATTCTTTATTCCTGCAGCTTGAAATGTTGGCAGATGTCTTGAGGGACTGTTTGGTCACATGTCTGAGGCAGACACCTCCTTTGGGTATATTTGTCTCCCAAGCACTGTAAGAGTAAAGAGAGTTCATGCTGATTTACCAGACTAGTACCCCAGAAATTAGTCAGAATATGTGGAAAGGCACAGTTGCATCTGAGGTTCCCTGAGTCTCCAGTCCAACATAGCAGTCCTGTTGCCCGTGTCTTTTTCCAACAGTGTTCATCCCTCTTGTGGGCAAATTGGAATCTCAGCTTCTGTGCAGAATCAAATTCATCCTAGGGGAGAAACAGGCCACATGGGAAGGACCCTTCTCCACAGATTTGATGTGCAATATAAAATTTTTATAATTTACATGACTTACCTTATTAATTTTTGTGGGGTGTGGTAATCTTAACAAACTGCCACAACCCACCTGAAAGTGTAAGTTTTTACTTTTCTTTACTCACATATATTTTCACGTAATAAAACTCACTATATCTAGATAGATGCTATCAAGAATTCTGGCAATTATAAATGATTCTCTGACCATCAAAGCAAGTGAGATTTCCTATACCCTAACATATTTCCCTACACCTCACTGAAGACAATCCTCTTGGTATGTGTTGATTTAGTTTTCCCCTTTAGAGTAGGGATAATTCTGTTTTTTAATCTAATTTCTTTCCTGAGTGCCATCAACCTTTGTTTCACAACTCTCAGGATTTGTTTTTTGTTTTGTTTTGTTTTGTTTTGTTTTTTTGCTATATTTCTATTCCAAGTTTTTGAATTGCCGACTTGTGGTATCCTGTTATATTTTTCATTGCTTACTTAATTATAATTAATTAATTTTGAAATATTGTGCTATAAGTGTTCTCCTCTTTGTGGTTGGACTTTTGGGAAGTGTTTTGATTAGATAATTAATATAGATTATCTCCTGTTTTACTCTTATTTCTTTTTATGGATGATGCCTGCCTCTCTCCCCCATTCATTTTAATTTGAGCTGATTTTTTTCTGGGTCAACAATTACAAATATTTCTAAAGAGAAGTCAACCATCTAAATACTCTTTCCTGTTGGTAGCAAACATAGTTTCTTAAATATATGGCACTTTTTTTGATAGAGAAGTTTTGGTAAATCTGATTTTGTAATGAGACCTTTACTTTTCACCCTCTGATTTTTTTTTTCTTCATCATTAAGCCTCTGCTATGTTCCTCTTCTAAGTGTCTTTCTTCTCCTTCTAAAATTATATCTTATAAACACTATTGTGATTGTGAACACACCAGACTATGCCTTTAGATTCCCTAGTAGTCAGTGCTCTGGTCCACTGCTTCTTAGACCATTTCTCAATATTTCCTCTCTGAGCGTTAAAACTTTTGCCTCTGCAGGTGATATTACTCATTTTATCCACTATTGAGACTCTGCTACATTTTCCTTACATTCACTTAATTTTTACCTGTCTCTGTGTAGTGACGTGGAATTAGGAATAGGCACTGCTGTTTTCGAATATTGACATATATTGTAATAGGTTCCCCAGAGAAACAGAGCTGATAGGAGATATATATATACATATATATATATACACACACACAAATATATTTACACATATATTATATGCATGAATATATATACACTTATATATGATATGTATGATATATACTTATATTTGATATATATGATATATACTTATATACACACATATATATAATATATACTTATATACACACATATATATGATATGTACTTATATTTATATATTTCCTGAAGAATTGAGAACTAGGGGAGCTGCTGATATAAGCCCTAGAACCCTAAGGCCTGAGAACCAAGTACCCCAATGCCAGAGGGCAAGAGAAGAAGGATATCCTAGCTCAAGGAGAGAGAGAAAATTCATCTTCCTCTGTCTTTCTGGTCTTTTGAGATCCTCACAGATTGGATGATCCTCATCTCACTTTGGTGAAGGAAGATTTTCTTTACTTAGTATATTGTTTCAAATGTTAACCTTTTCTGGAAACATCTTCACAGATACATTATTTTATAAGCTCTCTGGGCATCCTTTAGCCCATTTGACACATTAAATGAACTATCACATATAGGCAAATAAAAAAAAATTGAAGAAGCTGCCTAGCTTTGATTAGGTATGATATTTAGAAGAGGTAGGAGTTTTTTTTTTAAACAAATTTCATATTTCTGACCTACTTCTTAAATTTATTTGAATGCTTGGCAATTTAGACATTTTCTTGAGGAAGCCAAGCCTTCCCTCATTTCTGCTTTTCCCTTTCTTAGTATTTAACTCAATATTCATGATGTTCTGGCTACCCTGAACTTTTTCAATCTCCAAAATATATAAATCCAGTGTAGCCTCAAAACCTTTATATATCTTATTCTCTTTACCTGAATGTTCATACTTTAGATTTTATATATACTTAAATCCTTATTATCTGAATGTCTATTCATATTTTACCCAGAATTTTGGGGACATTCTAGTCAAAGTAGTCCCCACTCCTCAGTGAAACAATCATTCCTTTGTTATAACTACCATACCACCTTTTTTTCATAATGCTTTTTAATTTTTACTATTTGAAAATGTATTATGTATATATTTTTCACATATTTGTAGCTGCCTTCTCCAGTAGCATGTTACTTAAGAACAGATATTATATTTATTATTATTGTATTTTCACCACTAGAATCAGGCCTATACACAGTAGGTATGTGATATATATTTGTTGAACAAATAGTTTTGTCAGATTCAGTTTGACTTTTTTTTTTTTTTTTTTTTTTTTTTGCCTAGTTGTAAATAGTAGTACTCTGAGCAAAATCCAATATTTTGCCAGAAAACAGTGTCAACTCTGTATTCCATTTTGATTTATCACATCAGGAGTGTTCTCTGTTCTGGAAGTAGGATTACTGGATCAAATTGAAACTTTGAATTATGATTCAATTTATAGTTTTTGTATAGACATCATCTGAAAGTTATTTAAACTTCTGTCATTATCAATAAAGAAGCATTTTATGTCATTCTGACCTATGTATAAGTTCAGAGGGAGACTTCCCTGCTGAAAAGCATTTCTTGTGATGTAGGCTTTCTAAGTTTCTCTGCATGATTTCTCTCTATGCACAACTTTCACTCTGCAGGGAATATTATTTACCCAATATTCTTTACTCTACCTCAAAGCTATAAGCACTTTCAAGAAGCTCACTAACAAGATATAAACATAACATTTATCATTTCACAAATGTTTTGCTTTTCTTTGAAAGTCTTTTTTCTTAAACTTGAAGTCTACAACAAATCTTAGTCTTTAAAGGTCCATAACAAAGGAAAAGAAAACTAAAAATGAGAAAATTGCACAACACTCCGGGTACTCCTCCTTTGAGCTCTGTGGGGTTCTCAATTTTTCCAAGACATTTGAGCCAAAAGAAGAAGAAGCAATTTTGGCTGTTCCTTCTCTGAGCAGTATCCCTGGGGCAGAGTATATTAAATAATGAGAGAAAAAGAAAGAGAAAGAGAAAAAGAAAGAGAAAGAGAGCTCTCCATAGCAAGCTAAAGTCTACTCCTGTCAGCGTGTATTTTCATTTGTCATTTCTGAGAGCAGCATTTCACAAGCATCTTTGTGCCACACTGTAGTCACTGTATATTACAGATAGTACAGGGTTAGGAAAATCAAAAATACATGCTATTAAAGGACAATAACATAGAAAATAAGTATTACTCAAGAAATTTAATAACAGGAAATGTAGAAAATGTACATTGTTCAAAAAACATCGAATAATTAGCCATTTGTATATGATCCCCCTAGCCAAACATTGTCAGAATTATTGGACAATGTATTTCATATATTAATTCAATATACATGCATTTCTTTGTAGTGTTACAGCTAATAAAAGAAATCTGAGAAGCCAGAAACACATAAAATATATCAGTTCCTTAGGAAATTAATTTAATATTAGTATTTTCACATATAAAAATATAATTAAAGAAATTAAGATTACCATTTGAATTATTCAAATATAAATAAAATGGCACTTTTTAAGACAAAATATTGGGACGCCTGGGTGGCTCAGTGGTTGAGAGTCTGCCTTCAGCCCTGGGTGTGATCCTGGAGTCTCAGGATCGAGTCCCACGTCGGGCTCCCTGTATGGAGTCTACTTCTCTCTCTACCTATATCTCTGCCTCTCACTCTGTTCTCTCATGAATAAATAAATAAAATCTTAAAAAAAAAAGACAAAATATTGAATGCAACTGGAAAACATGATCATATCTTTCACTACAAAGCATATTCCTGAATTTTTTTTCATAGTATGCCTTCCTGGTTCTCTTAGAATTTCAGCTAAGCTGAGGTACTTTCTGTTACTCTGTGCCTTCTGACCTCCTTGTATTAGTTCATGTTATTCCCTTTATCTTGAAGGTTGAAAGGTATCCACCACTTTTTTTTTTCTTGACTGACTTAATAACCTGGCTGTAACAAGTGATTTATAAAACTAAAACAATGTTTAGTGTTACATAAAAGGGTTGGAGACCATATAAAGTAATGAAATGTTGGATAGGATACTAAATGTCCTTTCATTCTTCCTGCTGAACTTAGCTGCCTAAAATGGGAACCCTGCATGGAGGATATTCAGCATGAGATATATCCAGCCATGGTGGAGCCATGGTGGAGGCATAATGGAGCCATGATGGAGCCAGTATGAACCAAAAGATGTTTTTTTGTTTTTGTTTTTGTTTTTGTTTTTTTTTTAAAATAACAAAATCATGACTCTCATACAAATGTAAAGAGGAGCTTGCCTTTTTTTTTTTTTTTTTTTTTTTTTTTTTTAGAGGCAATTTTTTCTCCCCTGGGTGTCTCTCCATAAGACAGAAATCACCTGTATATCTACGGAAAATAACTATTTTGTGTTTTATCAGTTATCTAACAACTTAAAAAATTATAAAACCGTTCCCTCATGTCAAACTCAGGTAACCTGGAGAGTGTGCTATAGACCATGCATAGATTTCCATTAAAGCACCAATTTTCTCCTACAAATGTAAGACTGATAGCATAAAAGATATCAGTTAACTCTGACATATTAAAGACAGGGTAAAACAGATTTCACAGAGGTTGTACAACACAAAATACTAGTATTTTTTACTCATAAGGATTAAAGAAAGCATAAGTTATTAGGAAAGTTTAGGAGTTTTAAGGGTGATATTGTGCATACCTACTCTTATAGTTCTGATTTATTATATTTCATTTAACTTAGACTTGGATCACCAACTTGAGAAAAGTGGACAAGTGAACACCATTTTTTTTTTTCGAAGAACAGATGAAGTGAGGAGATGACAGAGGAAATCACTTAAATATTTAAGAATAAAAGAGGGTCATACCTTCATAGAAACCATTGGAAAATTCTCCTTTTGGCCTGTGGCCTAGAGCACATGTACAGAGTTTTATAATACCCTCTTTTCTTTGGAATCATTGCCTCTGGTTTTGGCTTTAGTGGTGTTTGCCCAATCTGTTTGGTAGAGTTAGTCCAATTCTGAGTAAAAGTGGGGAGGCTGACTTCACATTTATTGTTTAATTGCCTCATAGCTCCTCATCACTTTGGCTGTAGAAGTCTGGCCTGAAGATGCCAATAGGGAAAGGAGATCACCATTCTCTCCAAATAACATCATTTTCTAAATGACTATTGACATTATGAAGCTATTCAAGCTAACCTATTAAAAACATAAAAAGGCAATCGAGTTAGCTTACTAACATTTACAGCAATATTCTATTCAGGAGATTGAGAAGCTGACTCCTCAGTATGCTAATGCACACCTCTGATGAGGAATACATGAATACTGAATTCATATGTTCAGCAAGAGCAAAGTGTATAGATTGGGTTCCTCACAGCACATAGTTAGAATTAATAACAAAAATAAAATTGTAGTCAAAAGAAAGATAGTTATTTCTACTTAGCCATGTGTATCCTCATTTCTAATGTATTTTATCTGTATTATTCACAGTATTTGATGTATTTATATCAGTTCCCATTAGTAGAAGTCTTTTCTTTTTGCAAAGTAAGACTATCAATCAATACTACCTATAGTATAATTGCAATTACATAATACTATTTAAAGTGTGGTTTCTTGACTTAAGTAATACTGCGTAAGATTCACTTTTTCCTTGTATATTGCATACAAATTCTTTAATAGGCTTACAGAAGAAATGATTTTAAAATAATTGTCTTTACGTATAAAATTTATTGTAATACTTTTCTTGAAAGAATAAAAATGCAATTCATTGTTTTCTTTTATCCCATTGTGATAACTCCATGGGTTGAAAGTCAGATGTTATACAAAAACAGCATCTAATGAGATGCCTACAGACACTAATATATTTGAATTATTAGGATAATGTCAGATTCAAACATTAAAAACGTATTGTTATACAAACCATGTTTTTTTTTTAATTCTGCTTCATCATATTTCTTTAAATTTTTGAAATTTGTTTTTCAAAGGATATTCTCTGAAGCTTTGAAAATTTATTTTTCAAAGCTTTTTATTTCTTTGGAGAAGAATGTCAGTATTGTATTCATTTGGACATGATGAAACAGTGCAGGGGTCTCTATATATAGAGTGACTTTTATGTACTTGTGATTCTCCTAAGAGTGATATACCTGATAATTTTATTGCTTCCTCTTTTGTTTCTGAAATATATTATCTTTTTGAACCACAAGATATTTTGTCCATTGATGAATATAAAAGAAAAACTATTAATCTATTATGAGCCTGAATTTGGTTTAAGATTACCCATCAATAAAATATTATGAAAATAATTCTGTCAATTTGTTTTAAAAGATTTATTTATTTATTTTGAGAAATAGAGAGTGCTTGAGCAGGGGGAGGGGCATAGGGAGAAGGAAAGAAATCTCAAGCAGACACCCTACTAACTGTGGAACTCATTGTGGGGCTGGATCTCAGGACCCTGTGATCATGACATGAGCAGGAATTGAGAGTTGGGTGCCCAGCTAACTGAGCCACACAGGCACCACTTGTCAATTGTTTTTTATTAGAAGAGTCCCCTCTTCTATGAATGAAACAAAAGCAAATAAATGATCACATGACTTTTATCTGTGTACCTTTCTTAAGTAGGTATAGAGTAATTTTATAAATAATTGAAGAATGTGATTTATTTGATATATTTTCATTTTATTAAGGGTTTTCCATTATGTTATATCAAATTTTTAAAAACTTTTGTAAACAAAATGACAAAACATGCATTATTTCTTCAATACTATTGTATTAATTATATTAGCTAAAGAGATAGTATGGGATTATAAAGAAAGTTTTTTTTTTTTTTTCAACATTAGGGCTTTCTGCAAAAAATATTACTGAAACTTCAGATGTGGACTGAAAGACAAGAATTGAAAATTAAATTATGACTTACTAGTTAGAAAATTCTAGATAGAGATTTACCTCAAATGATGTATCCATTTATATTTTAAGGGGGTTAAAGGCAAAAACTGCTGAGATATCACAGGCGTTCTAAAGCTTAGGAATATTAGTTTGATTTTTCCCCTAAAAATACAAATTTATATTCCAAAGGATAGGAACCCAGGATGCTTTCTTAAAAGAAAAAAAAAAAAGTTTATTTATTTATTTGAGAGATGGCACGGGGAGGGGAAGAGGGAAAGAATCTCAAGTAGACTCCCTGCTGAGCCTGGAGCCCATCTCAGGGCCCAATTTCAGGACCCTGAGATCATGACCTGAGCTAAAATCAAGAGTCAGATGCTTAACTAACTGAACCATTTAGGTGTCCCAAATCCTTTCCTTTCCAATTCCCAAGATAATTATTTACATTAGGAGCAAAAGATTCCTCTTCATATTTAAGGAAAAGAGCAGGGATAGCTGACCCATTCTTATATAATCCCCTAATTCTATATTTTCAAGGCTTCTTGCCTACAGCACAGACTCTAGTACATGTGGTTGATCTCTTGTTCTTGTCATGTTGTCCTAGAAGAAAAAATTGGGGCTTAGAGAACAAGCTTGGTTATTGGCTATAAGTAAATGCAAACCTGCCTTGTTCCAGAAACCATATGTTTGCATTCAGAATAATATTAATAAATACATATTTTAAAACTTAGCACACAGACTTTCTAAACAGATCATTAATTTAATGTATAATTGTTAGGGAATGCGTGTTTGTGTGCCCTCCCTCCCCCCCCAAAACAATTGCATGCTGAAACTCCACCCCCACCCATGATGAAATAGTATTAGGAGATGGAGCCTTTGGGAGATAATTAGAATTAGATGAGTTTATGAAGATAGAGCTTTCAGGATGAAGATTATTGTCCTTATAATATTCATGATAGAGTTTGCTTCCTCTGCTCTGTTTATCATCACATGAGTATGCGATGAGAAGATGGTTATCTGCAAGCCAGAAGAGGGCTCTCACCAGAACCCAACTGTACTGGCACCCTGAATTTGTTTATAAGACAGCAAACTTTTGATATTATGTTATAACAGCCCAAACTGCCTAAGAAAATAGTTGTTAAGTCCCTGGGCAAAATATTTCCAAGTTTCTAGTCAAGTCTTTAATATTTTAACACAAACTTGTCTTTGAAACCACAATGAGAGCTTATATTTAAACACTTGTCAGATCTCAGAAAGAATATAGAAGAGCAGGCAAGACAAAGTTTATAATGCTTGCTTAAGGAAACCAGAGTTCTGTGGCATTCATGAATTGATGAACAGTTTTTACATAGAATAGATAACTTTCAGAATTTCTAGAAAATGATAGAAATATTTTAAAATATTCACTAAACTGATAAAATTATGTCCGGAATCTCCAGTGTGCCTAAACTTCAAGAAGCCCCTCATGGTTCATCATCGTTTCAAGGTCAATTCCTTCAAGTGCAAACCTCAACAAGTCTCTCTTATTTCCCTCTCTGTGGGGAAGTAGGCAGTGCTCAACTCAAGATGATATCTGATCTTCTTACTGAGTTCTTTTTTTGTAGGTGGAAACTGAATATTCTTTCCATTTGGCCACATACAAAAAGACAGAAAGGAAAGGTTAAATTGTAAATTGACTCATATCTCATATAAACTCAGAAACAAATTAACCAACCACCCTGGCTTGAGGAGGTGAATTTCCATAAAGAGATTTTACTATTGGCTAGCACTGCATGTTACCAGACAAATGAAACCCAAGGAGTTAAGATTGAAGAAGTCTGTTTTGGGGGTATTCCTTTGGAGTTTATATAGTACATATTTGTTTTCATATAGGCAGTTTTGAATTTCAACCGGTTTTAAGAAAGAAAGTCCAAAGGTTCCCTATAAATTTTTAAAAATCTCTATTTGAAAAGCCAATTTACTAAAGTCACTGTAGGAATGATAACACAAATTTTTAAAAAATGGATGTAAAGCCCCTTCAGATAAAAGTGTCCTTGGAAACCCAAAGATTATAGAAATCCATATTTGTGATTCAGAGGCCACTCTGTATGATATATTTTTTCTCAATGAGAGTATGATTCTTTAAATCTTATGTAAATATCTATAATCCAAACCATCTTTTCTGTAAATTCAATCTAATGCATTTTGTGAAGCTGCAAGACCTACAACTGTAATAACTAACTGAAAGACAACATAGCCTTCTCTGGAAACACTGCCAAAAACATAGGACATGCCATTGAATCTACGCTTTTAGTTCCAGGGGCAGTAGTATCTTCAAAGAAAGAAGCAATTGATTCATCCTAAGCAATCTCAGGCTAATTCTCTAATTAGGTGACAATTTAGATGCAGTGCATGCCCTGAGTGCTATGTAGAGTATGAAGTACAGACTGGGGAAAATGCCCAACTGTGGTATTGGAAAGAGAGCAGATGGCCGGGAAAATAATTTTTACAATTATTTCAGAGTTTTCACTTTTAAGTCAATTTAGCATTATTATTTAAATTTAATTCTTGGAATTTTCATTAGGAAAACCATGCAAATATTTTCCATTCTCTAAAACAATTTACCAAGTAGATCAGTAGACACGCAATCAAAGTTTCACCAAGGCATAAAATTAAAATACTTTTGCCTCTGTAGTCTGCTATATAAATGCAATGACTGTAGAATTGGAACTTTAAGACATTTAGCTTGTTTGAATGCATTGCTCAGTAAAAGAACTATGTGCATCATATGTACATTTATTTATCATTACAATATACCTGCTTCAAAAAGTATGTGCATCAGTTCGCATAGAAAACATTAAGAAGGAGATAGAAACAGTGTTTTTTAAAATTGAATTTGCAATCAGTCACAGCAGAAGATAAATTGTATTTTGAAAATAGTTTTCCAGATAATGGGACTAAAAATTCTCATAAATATTGGTAACAGCACAGGATTACCAAATTTGTAATTTGTGAATCTTAACTCATATTTCTGTTTGCTGTATGTAAAAGTTGTCCATTTTAATCAACATGTTAATGCAATAAAGAATGTTTATCAGTACCTTTGCTGATATTTATTTGGACTTAATATTTATTAGGGTTAACTTCATTTGGATTTCTCTAGTTTACCAGCGTCTCGTTAGCCTGAAATTAGCATTTTGCCTGGCACACATCTTTGTTCATTTCCAAATTTGGTTAGCCTGCCTCCTTCATTGCATGTATCTCTGATTACATTCCATTCATTTGGTGATTTGCCACACCTCAGGATTTCTTTCTTAATAATTGTCATTTTTTAGAAAATGTGTTCATAAAAGTTTGGGTTATATTGAAACACACACACTGAAATTTCAGGAAGTGAGACTGCTGGTTACTCTCAGGAGGATATATAGCATGGAAGGTGGGTTTTCTCACCCCAAAATCAACACTGAAGAAATTATAAGGGCAAGAAGAGAACACAAATTCAAGAAATAAATGAAAACAATAAAGTGTATGTTCAGACAATACAGGAGACAGGGGAACGTGGAAGATGCTTAACTGCAGGCTGGGATCAGAGGGCAGCTCAAAGAAGCCCTGAGAGTTTAGGTTGAAGTAAGTCTTTTAAAAATTGGGTCTTGCTTTTATTCCCCACACTGTTTTGGAAAAATGACTGCCTGACCTTTTGCGGCAGAAATCAGCAACACCAGCTGATAATCGGAGTCTGCAAGATATCAAGGCAGTGCAAAAGTTTTGGTGGAGTATATAGGTGATTTAAAGTGTGTCCATGGGCAGCCCAGGTGGCTCAGTGGTTTGGCACCTGCCTCTGGCCTAGGTCGTGATCCTGGAATCCTGGGATGGAGTCCCATGTCGGGCTCCCTGCATGAAGCCTGCCTCTCCCTCTGCCTGTGTTTCTGTCTCTCTGTGTCACTCATGAATAAATAAATAAAGTCTTTAAGAAAATAATAATGAAAGTGTGTCCAGTGTCCAGAGCTTTTGCTTCATGAGCTTTCACTTCTCCCTTCCCCCTCAGGGTAAGCTGTACCCAGGAAATTGCTTCTGCATATGCTGCTACTCCCTAAAAATTTGAAGATAAAATCAAGACCTGAGGGGATTACTGAGGTAGAAGAGCAAGAAAGATGACCACACAGATTCTGAGGTGTCTGGAGCCTACCACTCTGAGGCTAATACCCTCCTCCTTTTCAAACTCATGGAGAGAAGCCATGACCAATCTTATCATCAGATTGCTTATTCCCTAACAGCACACATGTATAGACCAAAACTAAATACCTAGAGAGTATAAATTAATATATGTTAATATATAAACATATATGTTAATATAAATATATTTTATGCTAATATGAAAATTTATATATTAATATAAATATATATTTGTTATAAATTAATATTTAATTTGATAATATAATATATAAATATGAATATGTATCTTTATATATTGATATAAAGTTTTATATATCAATGTAGATATATTTTATATTAATATAATGATTAATATATATGATAATTGATAGACATTTCACTGAAGGAAAATTATTTGAAGAAAAAGAAAAACAATTAAAAATACACTTCTTTTTTCTTTTTTTTTAATACACTTATTTCTTCAGGGTAGGAGGTAAAATACTAGTAACATATACTAAAGATAGGGAATAAAAGGACCCAAGTGTTCTGGTTTCCAGTTTTGCACGTAAGGAGCTTAGAAATTACTATTCCATTTAACAAGTAAAAACCCAAACAGGTTGAAATATAATGAACTCTTCTTGAATCCATAAGGAAGGAGAAAACACAGGGCAAACTACTGAACTGGAGGATGGAGAGACAGCAGAATATGTGGTGCCATGGCTTTATGGAACAGATTTCTAGCAGAAATGGGGTGAAGGAACCAAATGTTGGGGAGGAAAACCTGGACTGACCAAAGCAAGCATCTCACCCAATACACTGAAAAGCATCTTCATTTTTTTTTTTTTTTAAGATTTTATCTATTTTTTTTTGAGAGGGAGAGTAAGTGGGAGTGGGGACAGGCAGAAGGGGAGGGAGGGAATCTGAAGCAGATTCACCACTGAGTTCAGACACCAATATGGGGCTTGATCCCAGGATGCTGTGTGATCATGACCTGAGCTGAAACCAAGAGTTGGAGGCCTGACTGTGCTACCCAGATGCCCCTGAAAAGCATTCTCTTTAAGTACACATAGTTTATATTAGACACTATGGGAAGTCTTCATTTATTCTAAATATTCAATAATATTTAATAAAATGCTTAATGTTTCCTATTTCTCATTAACAAATAATGCAATGATATTGTGGTTTTCATAGTAAATCCTGAAATTTTGGATTAACGTATGTATTTGAACTATATGGTGAAGGTAGGCTTTTATTCCGACAGAACTCAGCTATAATTTGCCGAATTAGTTTAACAATAAAGTCTGGCTTTCTTAATTGGGTTATGCGAGGGGATCAAAAAGTTATTAACAAATATTGCACTGGCAAATGTAAATTAGGATGAAAAGTATTCCAATTTTCATAACCCTTTCTGAGTACATAAGATTAAATAACATGTCTCTAGGTGAAAAAATAACAGATGTAATTAATAGTCAGTTGATAATACTTGGTAAATCATTTTTGGTGTACTTCCCAGAAATTGGGTCATGAATGATTCTGTTGGCACCCTAACAAATTTTTTTTTGCAAGCCAGTTGATGTTCAAATCTTTGCTTTCAACAAATTGAAGAACCTTATTTAATTGTCATTTAATATCTCATAAAAGTAAATTTATTAATTAATCACTATATAACTTTTGCATGTAATTAAAAAATTCAAATCGGTGACATTTCTATAACAAAAGTGAAATATCCTCATTATTTATTTGTGTGAACAATAATTTTTAACAACTAAAATTAATTTTATTTAAAAAGAAACTTAATTCTGCTGAAATTCAATTCAGTCTATCAATATTTAAGGTATGTTGGGGACAGGTGGTATCCATCTCATTGAGATACACTTTAATAAAATCATACTTTGTGTTAAATAATTATTTATCTACATTTTATAACATTTATTATTACATATTTATATTTTGTTTGTAACAATTTATTATTTTTTAAAATATTTCATTTATTTATTTGAGAGGGAGAGTACAAAGAGGGGGAAGCGGGCCATTTTTCAAGATCCTTGCAAAACATTAACAGACATTTTATTTAAAGAGAAATTCTTGGGTTTCATGAATGTTCAGATGGATATGAATGACTTGCAGGTGCAGAAAATCAAAGTTTATTTGACTACGATGTGTGGCCAGCTGAAGACTTGATGAGGTTTCAGCAATTTTAACAATAGGGATACAATTTTCACAATGCTATCAATCACATATTTGCATTTTTGTAATGCTATTTAGTGAGAGATGGAACCCCAAAATCTTCATAGAGTATTATTCAAATATGTGAAGAATCTAAATGTTTTTCTAAACATTTAAAAGAAGAAATGAATAATTAACTTACCAAAAGTTAGTCAAAAACAAGGGAACACCGACAAACTAAAAATACAATGGTGGGCCATAATTATTTATAAACATTGTCTCTTGTATGAGTTTGTTATTTTACAACTGTTGGTGAATTAAAGTATATGCTGTCATTATATTCCAAATATGGATGTGATTTTAGAGTAATTTATTATTATTAAATACTAGATGTTAAAACTATTATTTCTAAAGGACTTAACTCTTGTTTTATCCTCAAAATAGGATAAATACAAACATCCCTAAAAAATGTATGTATTTATCAAACTTTTTTTTTCACAGAAATAGATCCACATATGTACTATTTAAAAAAAAAAATCTTCATAAGGAAGACTTGGATAGCTGACTGGTTGAGCAACTGCCTTTGGCTCAGGTCATGATCCCAGGTCTTGGGATCGAATCCTGCATTAGGGTCACTGCAGGGAGCCTGGTTCTCCTTCTACCTATGTCTCTGCCTCTCTAACTCTGTGTCTCTCATAAATAAATAAACAAACAAACAAACAAATAAATAAATAAAATCATAAAAAACCTAAAAATATCTTCAGAAAACAATTAAAAAATCAAAATTGACATGGAAATTTGGAAAATACTCCTCCTGCTTTGTTAGAACACAATAAATAGGTATGTGTTTCCAAGTATTGGAGCAGAATAACTATGACAAAGTGCCAATTATTCCAGGAATAATATAGAGATGGAAAAACAAATTAAAATTTACTGTTTAAAGGGAAAAAACATATTAACTGTGGAATGGATAGAAATTTTTGGTTGTTGAAATGTGTTTCTAATTTCTTTATATATGCAAGATTGCAATCTTATCTATAGAGGGTTTATTAATTAATTAATTTTTTTTTAATAGAGGGGAAAGGGCAGAGGGAGGGAGAGAGAGAGAGACAATCTTAAGCAGGCTCCGTTCCCAGTTCGATCTCACAACCCTGAGAAGTGAAATCAAGAAGAGTCAGTGCTTAACCGATTGAGCCACCCAGGTGGGTTAATTTAATCAATGTTAGATATTTATCCAACATGGTCTTCATGGTAATATACTTGCATCACCATATGCACAGAATATGTAAAATCTATTATAAATTTTGTAAAACTCCAGAGTAGCATAACAAAATCTGTTAATTGACCTCTTGGGTACTGAATAATAATTAGTGTCTCAATTTTTGGAGTTCAGCAGTATAAAGAGTTAAGTTTGGCATTTCAGTGAAGATATGTGATACTTGACTAATTCATCCCATTTTGAATAAATTTTGCTGTTTTGATATGGTGTATTCTATATGCCCTTGTGCTTTGGGATTATATTGTAGGAAATGAAAACTAGAGAGACCGTTAGTAAAACTTATTATGATTTGTGAAAATAATTGAGAAGTATCTAACTAAAAATTTATAGAAAGTCTCATGCATTTTCAATTAAATTTCAATAATATAATCATATCCAATAAATAAGACCCTCATCGGATTTTAAAGTGTACCAGAGCAAAAGAGTTCACTGAATAGCATGATTCATTTACAGAATGTTTATTTGTTACAAATTGTTTTGCTTATAGAATGTAGGTCAATGCTAGTTAGAAGATAGACACCCTCCCGCCACACACACATATGTGGCCAATTTGTTTTTATGGAAATGATTTAAAGTGTGTGTGTGTGTGTGTGTGTGTGTGCTACTGTATATTTCCCTGTTTCAGTGCTAATAAGCAACTATTATAGCTCTAAATAAGAGTCAGAATCTATACAGTAATTTTAACTGAGTGATATATGTGTTAATATGCAATATTGCAACTGTCTCAATCTCCAAAAGGTAGTTAGATATCAATGCAATGTTTCAAAAATAAATTACTATGTACATATCCAGAGTATCCCAATTCTGTCTTTAATAAACTATTCTTCTAAGATTTCCATTTCCATTTTTGTTTGCAAAAATCCTGCCATTTCAACTATTTTGCAATGATGAATTTAGAACTAATGTACTCTACAAAAATAAGCATAATGGTAAATAAAGTCTAAGAAAATTATATTTTCATTTTGGATGAATGATAATCAGGTATTTTTAATCTGACAGACAATTCTGTACTGACATAACAGATGTGTTCAATTCTGAGTTGAGTTGCAAAAAGAACACTGGTAAGAAAGAACTCCACTCTTTTCTGGTTAAATATAATAATTCAATCTCCTGCAAAATAGCTTATAAATTCACAGTCTTCATGGCAAGAAAAACTTATAAACATTAGGGAGAAAAAATGAGCCAAATTTGACAGTAACAAAAACAAAGATAATATTTACCTTATTTTAGTAGCAATTAAAAACTATATTTCTATCTTCTTCCTGGGACCTAGTGATATATTTAGAAAAGTACATTCACAAATGCACACAGTATTTTTTGATGTCTATTTCTTTATTTATATTTAAACACAATTATTCTTAGAACCAATTAAAATATTTTGGAAGTTTTACTTATCAATCAAAATGAAAATTATGGAGAAGAGTAAATCCCTAGGATAAATAACAGCTAAAAGTGTATCTATATATCATAACTAAGAAAGGAAAGGCTGAATGTTCCTTGACCAAAAATTTGTTATCCTTAATGAGTCCCTGTAGGGGATGCTGTTACATACACTTGATGGGGATTCTGAATCCTTTCTGTGAACAAATGAAGTGTTTTATTTTCATAGACATTCACCAGCAGAGATACGTAAACACGAAATCACTAGCAAATAATCCAGCAAAAAAGAGGCTTGAAAAATGAATATATTTAAAATATGGAGAGTATGAAATGAGGTAAAAGTTATTTACATTTCTTCCTTCTCTTATTTCCTTTTCAGATTCATTAACAAATGGCCTTTGCACCTTTGTGTTCATTGCCTATACACAGCTCTGCAGATGGATGACTGCATATTTCAGTCCCGTTGTATGCATTTAGAAGAAAACACAATTGCCTTGATACCATAAAATCAGATTTCTCTAATAATTGGGATCAAAAAGCTCCTAATGAAAAATAAACGCCATTACTGTGTTATTACTTTGTGCAATGAGCTAAAGGATTTCATACATTTCTGTTTCAGTCATAACAAGTAAGCTATTTAACGAATATTTGGGGACATTGAGATAAAGAGACTGAACTTCAGCAGGATGCCAAGGAACAGCTTTGGGGAGCACCAAATAATTATCTTCTGCCTCACACCTTTAAGTAGTCCTGACAAACTAAGAATCTGAGGGGGGAAATATTTTTATGTCCAAATTCACTAGATTGCTATTTCTAAACCATTTCTTTAAAATATTCAAGACATAACCTCTAAGATTTCTTTAAAGTAACATAAAGATTTCTGCTGGACTGATGGGAGCAGCCAAAAAAAATGATCTTAAATGGACATAAATTTCAGGTATATTCATTTGATTCAAAGCAATGAGTTAGCTTTTGAGGGAAAGGGTGACTTTAAGAAGGCAGCCTTGAGGCAAAGTACCAATGGTTGTATATTATGATATAAAATTTAATGCCTGCAACAGATCATTTTTTAATATGTTCTTCTTTATGCTACAAGATTATTTTGAAATATTTTATTCATGAAATAAAAACATATTCATAATAGCTACAAAAGATAAAGTTTTTCTTTTTAAAAAATTTATAAATATATATATATATATATATAAATAAATAAGCCAATAAAAAAAGGACAAAAGCAGTAGGCTAACATTTTTTAAATACATGAATGTAATTTTTCCTACTTTAACATAGTTTATTTTTTTTAGAGCTGTTAAAAGTTCACAGAAAATTGAGCAGAAAGTCCAGAGTATTCTCATATTTCCCCTGCCCTGCTTCAAACATCCATAGCCTCTTTCACTATCAATCCCACACTGGAGTGATATATGTGTCAGGAATGATAAACCTACACTAACACATCCTCATCACCCAAAGTCCATACTTTATGTTAGGGTTTATTCTTGGTCTTGTACATTCTATGGGTTAGGATAGATATTCAATGACATGTTTGTAGTGTAAGTGCCTGATGACTAGCCTTTATGATTATTATGTAAATGCCTAACATTAAGTTTTTATTGCAAAGGCATTCATTAAAAAAAAAATAAAACAAAACATGTATCTCAGATAAACATATTGCCAGCCATACTACTGGATTAAAAGCCAGGCCAATTCACCCATGAATTTTCTTATTCATTCAATCATTCATTCATTCATTCTTATTTAGAGAGAGAGAGAAAGAGAGAGAGCACATGTGAACACACACAGGAGCTGGGGGCTGGGTGCTGGGGGTGGGAAGGGTTAGCAGAAAAGAACAGAGAGAAGGGGAGAGAGAATCTTAAGCAGGCTCCAGACCAAGCCCAGAGCCTGGGGGAGGGTTCCATCTCAAGACTCTGAGTTCACAACCTGATGAAATCAAGTGTCAGATTTTTAACCAACTGAGCCACCCAATTGCCCCATGAATTTTCCCATTTAGAAAGCCCTGGATGACCTAACTGACCACTCAACTGACCCTGCCCTTCACATGCTCTTGTTATATTTTTTCTCTTATGTTTTAAATTGACCAATAAAGAGGGAACCCAAGAAACCCTAGGCACCCCTTGACTCCAACTAAAGGCAGAACCGCAGGTTCATTCTCTCTCTTTGACCTTGCTTTGTACTTTCTAATGCTTGTGAGTAATAATTCTTGTTCTTTCAAAAATCCGGATTGTTGTTGCTGAGGTACATCTTGCAATCCATAAAATGCCTATGTGCCAGCCCATCCACAACATTCACTCTGAGGAAATATTGATGGGGGTTCACTGCAAGTGGTACAGGTCTGGGAGAGTGCTTCATGCATTCCTAGCAATAGCATCACTATATATAAGCTGAGACCAACAAAAACACATGTGTCCATCATTATAGTATCACACAGAGTATTTTCACTGTCCCTAAAATCCTCTCTTCTCAGCCTATGTACACATCCCCAGCAACTACTAATCCCTTTACTATCTCCATAGTTTTGTCTTTTTCAGAATGTCATACAGTCATATTATTGGAATATGCAGCCTGCAGCCTTTTTAAATTGTTTTTCCTCTTTGAAATATTCATTTAGGTTTCCTCCATATATTTTCATGACTTATACTTCATTATTGTTAAGCACTGAATAATTTTCCATTGTCTAATGTACGAAAAGTACATTATCTATTCATCTACTGATGTATATGGTTTGGCAATTGCTTGGGCAATTCTGAATACAGTTGCTATGAACATTCATGTGATGGTTTTTGTGCTGATAAGATTTTAATCCCACTGAGTAAAAACCAAGAAGAGTGATTGTTGGATCATATAGTAAAAATAAGTTTAGTTTTGTAAGAAACTGCTAAACTGTCTTTCAGAGTGGCTGTTCCATTTTATCATTGTCCCATTTATAATTCTCATAAGCAACAAATAGGATTCCCTGTTCCTCTATATCCTCTCCAGCATTTGGTGTTAATAGTTATGGATTTTGGACATTCTAACAAGTGTGCAAAGGCATCTCATCTCATTGTTTTAGTTTGTAATTACCTGATGACATATGCTGTGGAACATCTTTCTGTGTGTTTATTTTCCATCTATATAGCTTCTTGTTGAGGTGTCTGTTAAGATTTTTGGTCCATTTTCTAATTGAGTTGTTTATTTTCATATTGTGAAATCTTAAGAGTTCTTTGTGTATGTTGAATAAGAGTTCTTTATTGGATGTGTCTTTTGCATTAATGTGATTTTTTGAAAATGGGAAAATATACCAGATGAAATGCTCCTAATAAAAATTCTTCTGCCAAGTTTAAGAGATAATTTGCAAATAGAGTCCCTAGATGTAACTAATTTTGTTTTGGTCTATTTACAGTCACTTTGCTTTTGTGGTTTAAGTCTATTGTTAAATGTAGGAATATTAATTATATGGTGGTTTTAAATAAGACTGGCACCCAAAATCAGTTTGATTAATTCTAAACCATGATAAACTTAACTTTTGAAACTTGGCTTAACTGTTTGAGTAGAGTTTGACCATGTAACTGAGAGTTCTCAGAATTAACTTTTACGTAGAATACATAGATTACTAAAGGGAGTAATAAAAGTAAGCTTATTAAAAATTTGAGGGGATCCCTGGGTGGTGCAGTGGTTTAGCGCCTGCCTTTGGCCCAGGGCGCGATCCTGGAGACCCGGGATCGAATCCCACGTCGGGCTCCCGGTGCATGGAGCCTGCTTCTCCCTCTGCCTGTGTCTCTGCCTCTCTCTCTCTCTCTCTCTGTGTGTGTGTGACTATCATAAATAAATAAATAAATAAATAAATAAATAAATAAATAAATAAATAAAATAAAAATTTGAATTTTTGTCACATTATTAAAAGAATGATAACTGCATGAGTTATCTGGATTTTATACCAAACAAAAACAAAAACAAAAACAAAAGCAAAATTTCACAGAGAAATACTGTGCCATTGAAATTAATCAGAATTTCCAGTACATGGGATAATGAAAGAAATGACTGAGTAGATATAGCTTTATTCTTATTTTAAAATTTTCTACAGAGAAAGTCTTATTCCTCTTATTTCCTGTATCCAAACATATAGTTTCTTCCGCTGTACTCTGTAGTAAATTTATTCATCATGTAGTTACACACAAATAACCTTCTGTGCTGAGAATTCATACTAACAATAACCCACTGAAAATGAACAGTTTGGACAGATACTCTATGTATATAGCTATGTATCTATCTATTTATATTTAGAAATGTGTATTCCATACAATTTCAAGATTCTCTAGACATCTTGCATTTCCTTTTGTTTTCTTTATCTATCAATGTTTAATGAGATTGATAGCGGACAAACGTAGAAATGTGTTCTGGAAGGTGTTATCAATTTAATGTTCGAATCCTCCCAAAATTCATATTGTTGAATCCCAATCCCAAGATGTTAGTATTAGGAGATGGGGCCTTTGGGAAATTATTAGGTCATGAGGGAGGCTCCCTCATGAATGGAATAAACACCTTTATAAGAGAGAACCAAGAGAGCTTTCTCACTCATTCCTCCAAGTAGGCACACATTGAAAAGATTGCTGTCTGTGAACCAGGAAGTAGTTCCTCACCAGACAGCATATGTTGGGTGCTTGAATATTGGATGTTTTGACCTGCATAACTGTGAGAAACATTGTTCAAACCACCTAGTCTATAGTTTTGTTATAGCCATAGAAGTCTAAGTAGACTAAGACGCAGCTTTTTTGTTTGTGTGTGTGTGCATTGAGGGGGTGGTAAAAAATTAACTTTCTTTATAAAACACTTTAGTCTGGTGAAATAAAACTATGTCTAATTATTTGGAGTGTTCAAATTCAGTTTCATCATGAAAGTCAGCTCATTCACCTTTCCCCAGGTTGAAGACCTATGAGTTCACCTGAGAAGAGTTCACTTAGTCTTCATTATCTTTAAGCAATGCTTAAGCAAACAGATTCTTCAAGAACTATTCCGTATATTTTTAAAAAATTATCCTCTCTAATTTATCACCAAATATATTCAGGGTCAATGTTAATGCTTCATTTATGAATTTTTACTTTTCATTGTTTTCCTGCATTTTTCCTTAAAATTTTGTTTTATTAGGGACACCTGGGTGGCTCAGTAGTTGAGCATCTGCCTTTGGCTCAGATGATCCCAGGGTCTGGGATCTAGTTCCACACCAGGCTTCCTGCATGGATCCTGCTTCTCCCTCTTTCTGTGTCTCTGCCTCTCTCTCTCTCTCTCTTTGTGTCTCTCATGAATAAATAAATAAAATCTTAAAAAAAAAAGAAAATTTTACTCCAAAGCTCCATTTACTCCATATACTCCATAGAATTAAAAATATATATCCACACAAAAACTTGTTCATAGCAACATTACTCATAATAATTATATATAGGTTATATAAAATATATATAAATACTTATTCATAGGGCAACAAGAGCAAAAAAAATTAAATAAGTGGGATTACATTAAATTGAAAGTTTCTGTGCAGCAAAAGAAATCATTAAAAGAATAAAAAAAGCAATCTACTAAACAGGAGAAAATATTTGCAAACCATATATCTGACAAGGAGTTAACATCCAAAATACATAAAGAACTTATAAAAGTCAATAGCAACAAACAACAATAAAATAGACAAGTCAATTAAAAATGAGCAGAGGGGGATCCCTGGGTGGCGCAGCGGTTTGGCGCCTGCCTTTGGCCCAGGGCGTGATCCTGAAGACCCGGGATCGAATCCCACATCGGGCTCCCGGTGCATGGAGCCTGCTTCTCCCTCTGCCTGTGTCTCTGCCTCTCTCTCTCTCTGTGACTATCGTAAATAAATAAAAAAAAAATAAAAAAAAAATGAGCAGAGGTTCTGATTAGACATTTTTTCCCAAAAAAAGACATACAGATGGCCAACATGTAAATGAAACATCACTAATCATCTGACAAGTCGAAACCACAATCATATTACCTTACAGCAGTTAGAATGGCTATTATCAAAAAGATTAGAAATAACAAATTTGGAAAGGATGTGGAGAAAAGGGAATGCTTATTCACTGTTGATGGGAGTGTAAACTGCTATATCCACTATGGGAAACATTATGGAAGTTCCTCAAAATATTAAAAACAAAACAAAAAAAATATTAAAAACAGAAGTACCAAATGATCCAACAATTGTACTTCTGAAAGAAAGTTTCATTTATCTGAAGAAAATGAAAGCACTAACTTGAAAAGACCTATGCACCCATGTTCACTGTGACATTATTTACAATAGCCAAGATACGAATACAATTTAAGTGTCCACCGATGAATGAATGGATAAAGAAAATGTGATATATGCACACTGACACATACACACAGGAATATTATTCAGTCATAAAAAAGAAAGAAATCTTGTCGTTTGGTCCAACATGAATGGACCTTAAGTTATCCTATGTGAAATAAGTCAGATAGGGAAAGGCAAATACTGTATGTTCCCACTTATATGTAGAATCTAAAACAAAAGGCAAAATAAAACAAAAACAAACAAAAAGGAGGTAATGGATACAGAGAACAGATAGGTGGCTGCCAGAGGTAGTAGAGTAGGTGGTGGAAAAAATGGTGATGGAAGTTAAAAAGTACAGACTTCTAGCTACAAAGCAAACAATTCATGGGGATGTGATGTACAGTATGAAGACTGCAGTGAATCCTGTATTCCATATGTGAAAGTTCATAAGAGAGTAATTCTGGAAGTTCTCATCATAAGAAATATGTTCATAACTATGCATTTTGATAAATATTAACTATACTAATTGTAGTCATCATTTCTCAATATATATTAATATTGAATCACTATGTTGTATACCTGAAATTAATACAAAGGTATACAGCAATTATTAAAAAAAGAAAAAGAAAACTTAGATAATGTTGAAATTCAGAAAAAAATAATTGCAAAAACATTAAATTTAGTCTCCTTCCTCCCCTAATAGCTTGGTTAAAATTTAGAATGTCTTCTCTATGTTTAATTACCTTTATTTTGTTTTTGTTTTTGTTTTTGTTTTTTGTTTTTGTTTTGTTTGTTTAATTACCTTTAGAGAGACAAAATTAATTAATATTGCCTGTTGCATAATTGTTGCTCAGTAAAAGTATACTTTGGGAATGAGAGACTGAGTAACTGAACTCTCACAAAAAACCTCCAAACTGTGCATATTCTATTAGTCTTCTGTACTTTTGATTTGAGGAGGAGGGATGATAGTGGCAAATAGAAATTTAAAAATAAAAAAAGCATCTTCTCCAACCACTTATATGTACTTCTTAAACTATTCCATGTTTCCCCCACCCCCACCCCAAGCTCTTTTGCAAAGCTCAAAATTACTTCAAAATTCTGGAATTAAGGAATTTATAAATCAAATATTTTTACAGTGTGTAAGAGATGAGATGGAGAAACAGATGCATTTTGCTTTTGTAATGATTCTCATAGGTTTCCAAAATAATTTGGGTCTCTAATTCTCTTAGTTTGGGCTGTATATATTAGGCATAATTCATTAATGCCACCTCCTTCTTTAAGGAAAAAAGCTCTTATTCTGTATAAGACATTGCACTGTGGTCTATGGGTGATTTGATCATAAATAAATTATGCTGGTTCTCAAATATGTGTCCATTGGGGGAAGTAAAACATGAGCACAAATAACTCAAAGACAGTAAAAAGTGATGAGGGCCTTTAGGGAGCTTTAAATTAAGTGCTATCAGAGCACAGATGAAGAGAGTAATTCTAGTTAGTTAGAAAAGAGTCATAGAGGGGGTGTGTCATTTCCTTTTTAGAATATACAGGATATAAAAATGTAGAATTAAGGAGATAAAGAAATGTGCCACCAAAGAATGCTTTGGAGAAAAGCATAAGCAAAGGCATGATGGTGGAAACAATTAGAAGCATAACCAGAGGTTTTTAGGCAATTTAGGTTGGCCTCATAAATGTAGAGGAGCTACATTATATCAAATGAGGACAAATATCAAACCCCTAGTAGGCCAAAGGTTTTATCTCCTCCTAAAATATGGTGGAAACTTGCCATTATTTGAGCTGAGTTTCAAGAAGTTTACTAGACATTACAGTAGGGAAATATACACAGTATGGAAAAACAGCTAAAATAACTTTTATGATAATTCAGACAAGAAGAAACAAGTTTGAACTAAGAGCTTACAATAGAAATGAACAGAAGGGGACCCGACTCCAGAGACAATTAATTGCCTTTGTTATAATATTTATTGTAATGGGTAAGTTGTCATGGATATGGATATGATAAAATAACTCACATTTTTATATAAAAACGTTGGCCAAGGGGCACCTGGGTGGCTCAGTCAGTTAAGTGCCTGTCTTCGGGTCAGGTCATGATCTCAGGGTCCTAGAACCAAGCCTGCATCGTGCTCCTTGCTCAGTGAGGAGTCTGCTTCTCCCTAACTTACCCCTGCCACACCCCCATATTCTCTTCTGTCAATCACTCTCTCTCTCAAATAAATAAATTTATATATATATATATTTAAAGTTGGCCGATACACATTTTGCACCTTATTAAGTTTTGACTTATATTAATAAAAGTAATTTCAAAGCACATAATAATAGGATTCACTTATAATATGAAAAGGTAAAATAGATATCTTGCAAGGAATTCTCAGTGTGAAGGTGGATGGGCAGAAGAGGAAGGCATAGTTATATCCACCAGGAGAGTAGAGCTTTTTGACAGGTAACTAATCAGAACATCACAGAGAGGAAGAATCTAAGAATAGGTAATCACAGCACAGGTAAGCTGAGACTAGTGGAGGAAGTGGGTGCAGCAGGCTTACCAGGAAATGTTTTTAAGCATTTTCTTTTGCTGTTCTAGCAGCTGCTTCTTTTTGATGATGAGTTCTTTTTCTTTAAGTATGGTTTCTATAAATTAAAACTAAAAAAAGTCCTGATTAGCCATTTCTAATATGCATGTCTGATTGGTGCAAAATTTGTTTCAATTTATTAAAACATAATAGGATGGTCATGAATGAGATAGTTGAGAAAATGGTATCCAAGATGTTTTGTCTTTGAATTCTCTGATTTGCTGTTGAATACAGAAGAATTATAGGTCTTGAAAATCTAACATAATATTTAAAACGATTTGTAATAGACCTTTAAAATATGCAGATGCAGTGGGACTTTGTCCAATGGCTCCCTTATTTCCTTCTGTTAAGCAGGTCCCTTTCTATGAAAATAATCCAAAACGTATTATTAATTCCTTACATTTGTGGAAAGCGGTATCTTCACCAAACTAAAGAAATGAGGACAAGGAACAGAGAGGAAATGAATGGAGGGAGAGGAGAGAGAACAAAGACAGTGAAGAGAGAGAAGAAAGAAATCTTTCTTTTCCCCTTCTGTGCCCTTTTCTAAAAGTTGCTAGTGGATGACTAAACTAAGACCAAATAAATGTAAATAACTAAACATCTTCAAGGAACATAGATAATTCACTGAATTATTCATTTTTATCTTTATGTTTTGCATTTCAAAGATAAAATTGAAGTGTATTAAGTTCTATATTCTTCCTACCAAGCTCCTGATAAAGGCTTTTTTTTTTTTTTTTGTTCAAGAAAAAGAGGAAAAAGACAAAATGATAAGATAAAGAAGTTAATTAAAAAGAAAAAATCTGCCTCTAATATTTGGAATCCAATTTTGCAGAACTGATAATCTAATGTATTTTAAAATCAATAATATGGAAAGGACAACATAATTTATAAACTGTTTAAAATTTAGAGTAATATTTTGTGAAGACAAACATAATATCTTGTGTTTTCAAGTTTAATGTAATCTTTCATGTAGGCTGAACGAGTATCAGCCAAGAGACAATTCCAAAATTTGAATTACAATTGTCCTTTTTTAAACGCCTCTGCTCAAGTCACCTGTGATCTTTCAGTTAAAGTAATTTGCATTTTCTAGGCTGTAATATTGATACTTACTATTTGAAACACGTTACATATATATTTACACACGTATACTTTACATCCAGTAGCTGTTACTTTACACAAAATGTGAAAAGTAAAAAAAGCAGATGAATGTTTAATTTTAAGAAGCTATGGATAAATATAAAACAAAAATTCTCTGACCATTTTTTCATGTTAATAACAGTCAATTGGGACCTATCTCCTTAGCATCATCCTACTACTAAGACAAATATTAATTTTTCCCTTATAAGTATCTAGGTATTTTCTAAGTATTGTCCAAGTTCACAGATTTTTATTTCTGCATAGTTGAATTGCAAAAACTTTCTCTTTGCTTGAAATTTCTATAAGTGCTTTATTTCTAGATTAATTAGATTTCTACAGAAATAATAAATTAAAACTGTGTCTGTCCAAACACCATATGACTTCATTCATATATGGAATTTAAGAAACAAAACAGATGAACATAGGGGAAGGGAAGGAAAACTAAAATAAGATGAGAATTGAGAGGGAGGCAAACCATAAGAGATGCTGAATTCTAGGAAACAAACTGAGAATTGCTAGAGGGAAGGACTAAAACTAGTCTTAGGTATGGAATAACCATCCACATTGTTATTAGACAACTTCAGAGTGAAGGTGAGCTGGATGATGGGCATGAAGGAGGGCACTTGATGTAATGAGCACTGGGTGTTGTATGTAACTGATGAATCACTAAATTCCACCTCTGAAACCAATTTTAAAAAAGAAGGAAGTATAGCCATCCTAAAAAAAAGTGTCTGTCAAACTGTGCAACAATTTTATGTAACATTCATGAAATAGATTTTTCTAGAAATCTGGTGGTAGTCACCTATTATAGTATTGTAGTCAAAGTCACGGATTTAAAAATTCAAACTGTTCAGCTTCAATTTCTGACTCTGCCCTGACTCTGTGACATTGAGCAAGTTACTCCATCTCCCTCTGATTTACTTCCTTCAGTCTAAAATCAGGATAAGGCTGGTAGCAACCTCATAGGGTAATCTTGAGGATTAAACGAGATGACACAAAAGGCATATAGCACTGTGTAGGACACATTGCTTGTCTTCGATAAATCTTAGCTATTGTTATTTTCAGCTTGGGACAAGAAATTAGGAAATGATTTAGGGAATTTTCTTGACTTTAATCATATAAGTAAAAATTGTAACTAGTCTTAGGTATGGAATAACCATCCACATTGTTATTAGACAACTTCAGAGAGATAGTGAGAAACATTTACTTCATAGTTGAACTTTATTTACCTATTGGGAATAAAGCAGTAATACATTTTTCCAAGTTTCAAGATTTTAAAAAGATATATTCTCAAAATTCAAGATACAAAAAAGTACAACTAATTTATTTAATTAACCTCACATATGGGCAAGCACCATAAGAAAATCAAATAGAAATTGCTGGTGGGAGAGTCCTTTTCAGATGGGAGAACAAGGTAAATTCCCCAATGGAATCCAAATTCTGTGGCTTGGACAGGCAGGTGTCTGGACGATGGACTGAGAGGAAATGAACAATATAACTTTGAAGTGTATCTATACTTTCACATATGCCACCCCCCCATTAAAAAAAAAAAAACAAAAACGAAAAAGAAAAGCAAAAGACAGGACGTATTTGAAACACTCTGTTGCTAGGAAGTTTTAGTGATTTCAAGTCAGAAGAAACTATCAATATCTGGGTTATTGCTAAAAGACCAAGGTGACAGCTTTCTTTTGGCCAAGTTGTAATAATTTGAGCATCAAAAAAATAATAATATGTTGAGTCCATCAAAAGGCACACCTACCTCATAATACAAATGTATGGAAAAGACAATGTATAATTTAAATGTATAAAATATATCATATGTACTAAAAGTATATAATATAGAATAATTATAGAATAATATATAATAATATAGAATAATTATCTATAATAATATAGAATAATATAGAATAATTATCTAGTATGTGATATCACATACTAGATATCACATACTAGATAAAATACAACATGATATATATGTTTTATATTTTCTTTAAGGTGAATTCTGGCAAAGGTAGGAAATAGAACCCAAACAGGAAGAACTAGCAAGTACATCTGTGGTCATAACAGTCTTCAGTGTTGATTAACACCAATGTCATTGTGTTCATTATCTACTGCCATATGAAAATAACCCCCAAACTTAGCAGGCTAACAATGGACATTTATTATTTTAGTTTCAAAGGAGCCAGAATCTAGGAATGGCTTACCAAGGCCGTTCTGTTCATCTCTAGCCTGTAGTCATCTCAAGATCTGGCTCTTACTCGGGATCTGCTTCTAAGCTAATTCACATGTTTGCTGACAGGCCTCCATTCCTGAGGGTTAGACTAGAGATCATCTCAGTTGCTCCTGGTTCTTGGTTTGCCCTAAAGAGCAAAAGACAGAGCAATGAAGATGGAAGCCACAGTGAATATTTATAACCTAGTCTCCAAAGGGATATACCATCACTTCTGGTTTATTCAAATTATTAGAAGTAGTCTTTAAACCCTGTCATACTAAAAGAAAACTAGGGACCATCTGTAAAAGATGAAGGTAGTAAATAATTAGTAATTACATATTTTTTAAATCTGTAAATTTATCAACTATGTTAAAAGCATAAAAAAGAGGGGGTCAAATTGTGTTTTCCAAAATTTGGGATTAACAAAATTCTCTAGTGCATGGTGATCTAGGAACTAAAATTTCATAATTATGCTGTTAATTAGAATGAGTTTCAACTGGATTTAATGTGCAAATAAAATGAAATAAGTAAACCCATATCTTGAAATGTAATATAATAATCATATTTTGTTCTAAAGACTATTTATTCAATGCTTAGATTTTTTTTTTCCTCTTAATCTTAATGAGTTCAATCATTTGACATGTCCTATGCATAGCTCAATAAATGGTGCATTTCTAAAAGCTGCGTAATTTGAAAATAATGATGTATTTATTATGATACAAAGAAACCACTGACCATTAATACCAAAATAAGATTTTCTAAGAAAAATACCTCTGGTAGAGTAAAGCTAGCTGGTAAAAGAAAATAAATAAATTTAACTTGGTGATGGATAAAAATTCCCTATTGCTAAGGAAATAGAAGGTTGTCACTTAAGATATATTAAGAGCTAATAAAGTTTTTTTGACTATTTGATTTTTAAGCAGGAGACTGCAACAATGTTCAAGCTTTTTATAAGGTAAATTGAAACAGTGTGTAATATACTGAGCAAAATGCATGACCGTAGTATGCATTCAAAAATGTTTGTGTTTTTAATCACAATTTTAAGTCCATTGTAAATCATAATTTATTAAAAATTGTCATTTCATCAGAGCTAACAAGTCCATTAATTATGGACTGGGGTGAAGAGCTATCCATTGGTTAAATGCTAGATAGAGTAGATGATAAACGATGAGTAGGAGGACACTGAGTTGGAGGAAACGCCAGCCCTGGCATAGTGAAACTGTGATGTTTAATTTCACTTTCGCCAGGATCTCTGAATCCCATCTCGAAGAACAGAGAATTAGGCATACATTAAATATGTACAACAGAAAATTTTTATTAAAGAATTGAAAGACACAAGTGGAAGCTAGCATTTACTGAGTTTGTGTTGTTCATATAAGCTACCAATTCTCTTTCATGGCCTTCGTTGCAAATTAGATTCAATAGTCCAAAGCACCAATCTGGTGCAGGAGTTTGGGACTGCTGCACTACTGAGTTAGGAAAACTAGCACAGAAAACTCATAGGCAATATTAGAATTAATATGAAAGTTCAGAAAGGTCATGAAGTATACTACCAACTTCCAAAAGTAACGATGTCTTCCCATAAGGCATTTGTCAATTAAAAAACATAACAGGAAATAAGACTTAAAGCAACAAAAACAATGTCTCTGGGAAATAACCTACCTGAAATGCAAAAGAATAAAAATCTAAAGTAGAATAAATGCAGGCACAAAATTTGTCCATGTAAAATAGTTGTTTTACTCAAATGATCTATAAAATACTGCAGTGGCAATGCAAATCTCAGCAAGTTGATCAAAGAAAAAAGATTTTATGGAAGATTAAAGTCAAATACCTAAATACATTTTATTTTCAAAGGAGGACTTATTAGGACCAAACATCCTAACGTGATGTTAGAATCCAAACATCATGTTATTCTGTCCCCAGAAAAGTGGAATAAAATACAATGTTCAGAAACAGATACATATTGATATTCTAGAAATGAAACCAAATATCAATAGGGGAAAGATGAACAGGTTAGTGGATGCTATAAGCAGGTGCATTAAATGGAGAAAAATAAAGAATAGTTGACTCACTATAAATATAAAATGAAGCCAGATGTGTGCTAAGTAAAAAACATAGAGATGAAAAGTTATCCATGACACATTTTCTGAAACCAGAATCCAAAAGAACAAAAAATTGGGAAGAAAAGACCTTTTATTTAACTATATTAAAATTATTTTATTTTATTTTTTTGTAAATATTTTATTTACTTATTTATTCATGAGAGACACAGAGAGAAAGCAGAGACGTAGGCAGAGGGAGAAGCAGACTTTCTACAGGAAGCCAGATGTGGGACCCGATCTGAGAACCCTGGGATCACACCCTAGACGAAGGCAGACGTTCAACCGCTGAGAAACCCAGGTGTCCCCAAATTAATAATTTTAGTTAACCCAGGACATATGTAAGTAAGTTAGTAGGTGACACTCTGGAAGAACAAATTTGAAATAGTTTAAAGTAATAAAGGTTAAATAATCCATAGGAAAAAAGTTCCCTCATAGTAATGAAATGAAAGACAAAATTCAATAGAAAATAAATGGACAAAGTATATAAATAGGCAGTTTATACATAGGACATAGAATAATTAGTAAAGCCATTCTGAAGATAAACTTGGAAGTTCTTAAATAAATTAAATATGAGTATGCCTTGTGACCTGCAATCCAAATCCTGATTATGCCCCAGAAATTCTTGAAATATTTCATGAGAAACGTGTACAGAAATGATCTTTGCAGTAGGATTGTTATCACTTATCTGAGAAGGCATCTTAGGTGTCTATCTCTGGAAAACGTGCAGCAAAGTGTGGAGGAAGCCTGCAGTGCAACATCATGGAACATCCTGAAATAGTCAAATACATACTTATATACACCTGGTATTTTTAAGAGAGTCATATTGCCTCATATAGCGTCTCATTTGGTTATGTCTGAAGCCTTGGAAGTTTGACTATGCTATGGTCTCCAACAAATGGACCTTGAGAGCTTGTGTGGAGCTTCTAGCTGGGGACCACAGGTTCCACATGCACTCTTGACTGAAGGACAGCTTTGATATGGAGTGGTGACAGAGGTGAGTGGTGTGAAGAAAGTGGTGGTGATTGGTGGAGTGGTGAAGGAGGAAGGGGATGACCTCCTAGACAGCCGGATCAACCTAACTAACCCTGGAAAACAATGGGCTGAAAGATGGTACAGCCAGATCACCCTCACATTCAAAATGCTTTTTTAAGTGTCAACAAAGAATGTTAGGCTCACAAGACAATGTTATTTTAACATAAATAGGTTTTCATAATGACTACAAAACATTTCTTAGTCTACTAATATGTGTGTGTGTGTGTGTTTATGAGAGGACCTGCTAGGGATTGTAAATGAAGAGTTAGGATAATGCCAGTAGTAGTAGTAGTAATAATAATAATAATAATAATAATAATAATAATTTATTTTTTTAATTTTTATTTATTTATGATAGTCATACAGAGAGAGAGAGAGAGAGAGGCAGAGACATAGGCAGAGGGAGAAGCAGGCTCCATGCACCCGGAGCCCAACGTGGGATTCGATCCCGGGTCTCCAGGATCGGGCCCTGGGCCAAAGGCAGGTGTTAAACCGCTGCGCCACCCAGGGATCCCTATTAATAATAATTTAAATGAAACAAGGATCTTGTAAAACCATTGATGATGATGTGTCATGTATTGAGGGGTGTGATGAACTTTCTTAAATGTCCTAAAGTCCAAAAAGAAAGGATGGGGACACCTGGGTGCCTCAGTGGTTGAGGGTATGCCTTTGGCTCAGGTTGTGATCCCGGGGTCCTGGGATCAAGTCCTGCATCAGGCTTCCTGAGAAGAGTCTGCTTCTCCCTCTGCCTATGTCTCTGCCTCTCTCTCTGTATCTCTCATGAATAAATAAAATAAAAACAAAAAGGATGGGCAGGAGGCTGGAAGAACAAGAGGGAAGAAGAAAGAGAGAAGGAAAGGAAAAATAAAAGATCTTCATCTCTCCTTCTTCAAAGAGTCTTCCACAATTTATGTCTAAAGTTAGAAAATTTGTTTGAATTTTATTTCCAGTGTAGCTAACATACAGTGCTCTATTAGTTTCAGATGTTCAATATAGAGATCCAACAGTTTCCTGCACCACACAGTGCTCATGACAAATGCCCTCTGAATTCCCTTCACCTATTTCACCCATCCTCCCAACCCACCTCCCTTCTTGTAACCATCAATTTGTTCTCTATAATTAAGAGTCTATTTGTTTCTTTTATCTTTTTTCTTTTATTTGTTTTATTTCTTTATTCTTTCTTTCTTGAGTGAAATCATATGGTATTTGTCTCTCTCTGCCTGGCTTATTTCACTTAGTATCACATTCTCTGGATCCATCCATGTTGTTGGAAATGGCAAGATTTTATTCTTTTTTTATGACCAAGTAATATTCCATTTTATAGATCTACCACATCTTCTTTAACCATTCATCAGTCCATAGACAACTTGGGTTGCCTCCATAATTTGGCTATTGTACATTATGCTGTTAGAAACTTCTGCACTTCAGATCCAGCTGGATTTCTTTTACAGACTCTACCTCAGAGATGCCACAGCTGGTTCTTTTTGACAGTTATACTTGCCTGACTGATCCTATAATAACCTCTCAGATCTGCTTAGAGAAAAATGCCTTAAATTTTGAAATCCTTCATAAATCTTGATTTATGTAATTACATATCCTCTATTCTACTTCTATTCAACTAATTGCAAATTTTAGTTCTAATATATAAACTCATTGGTCTGGAACCTTGTCAACAAATTAGACTTGGGCTTAAATTTTCATGTTTATCATTCCAGCTTTTCCTTGGCCTAACTCAATGTCCTGGTCAATGTCTTCCACCATTACATGCTAAGCTTGTATAGATTTTGACACAGATATGGATGACTTAATTCATTCCATAAGAGGGTGAATGAGCAGGATCAGACTCTGAAACTAGTATTGACTGTTAAGTTGGAGCATGGCCAGAGGTGGTAAGACGTGAAGGCAAGCAGGCATCTGTTGGTCTTGGCAAAGGTACAAAGCAGTTACATCATGAAGTAATAGGTGTTCTTATAGGAGATTACTAAGGATAATTCAGCGGCAGGAGAAATCTGCAGCTCTATCAAGGCAAGTGAACAGATGTTGGCAGTGTTTATCTGCAAGTGGCTTGACCCTATTCTCCACTGTGTGATTACAGAAGAGATTCCTATTCCTAAGAAAATGAAGGGAAAAAAAAACCAACGTTAGTAGTTGATCAGCTGAGCTGCTAGGCATTTTGTCCCAGTGTGGACTCAGAAGCAGAAGCTATTAGTGTGTGTTAGTTGTGAGAAACTGGCCACCTGTTAGGGCTTGGCTCTCAGGGATAAGGCAAACGCTCAGCTAGTGTAGACATTGCACAGATTTAGCCTCAGATGAGAAGTAAGGTGACTTTATACTAAATTCGAGAGTGGGCCCAAGTTTAGAATTCTTTGTTTCTCTGGCTCATGCCATGTTATGGAGGAGGTCATAAGAACGCAAGACCTCTGGTTTGACATGTGAGCTAGACCCAGGCAGTACCTCGCCTCCTCTCTTTTCCTTGGGGTGCATGTTCTGCTTGACTTCTCCACTCTCAGAAGCTGTCGAAAAGATACAGCCTTGAGATAGAGACGTGGTGCTGAAGCTTTCTGGATGGGATACATGACTGAATTTAGTTAAGGTCTCCTGTGTAGGTGACTGAACCAGTTAAGACCTTTATATAAACTTCAAGATTGTGGAGGGTAGGTGCAGAGATCTACTTGTCTTGTGTCCACCCAAGACAAGCCTCAGCATGTAAGTCTCTTGCTTATCAAACCAGTCACTTACCAGTCTGGTATGGTCTGTCTCTTTGTCTTCCCTGTACGGCAGCGAGATTTCACCCATGAAGCTCCCAGGGTTGCAAATTAGCACAGGCCTAATTCTAGGGCCTCCAGTGTAGCTAAAATAGGCATTGGGTGGCAAATGTTGTCAAGCACAGTAAAGGCAGGGATTTTGTTGTTGTTGTTTTATCACTGCTATGTTGCTCTTCCTCTAGATTAGTGTTTGGTTTAGAATAAGAACTCAATAAGTATGTGCTTCGTGTTGAATGGCTGAATAAAGGAGTGGGGAGAGGTGTTTACAGACCACAGAATTCAGCAGGTCCTGACACAAGGGAAGATGAAAACAATTCTAATAATAAATGGTGTCAAAGTAGTCCCATGGCGCATAGTAGCACATAATAATAGGCCAAAAGGCCATAAATATGGGTTTGATATAATAAAATATCATTTTTATATCTATAGCTTAACAGTCCAAAACTATTCAGGTGTTCTAAACTACCTATATACTTTAAAACATTTATACTAACTTTGTATAGTATAAATAGAATCCATGTGTATTTTTTTGTTTATTATGAGTATCATTAGGAAAAAACAATTAGAAATTATGATAGTTGGAAATTAAAGCATCACTGTCATTCAGTTAAATTTCTTCGACACTAAATCTTTTTCAGCAAATCACTTAAACACATAGGTGAAATAACAATTTAGATTTTAGGAACAATGTCTTGACTGAAAGAATCATTATTTAGGTTATTAAATAAACAAAAGAAAAATATATTGAGAAAAATAATTTTAGGAAATCTCTCACTTAGACACAATGTTTTTTTAAACAAAATTTTATTTCTTTAACATATCCAGTATTCCACTATCAATTTATGTTTCTTATTTTTAAAATATTTTATTTATTTATTTGACAAGGAGAGAGAGAGAGCACAAGAGAGTGAGCACAAGCAGATGGAGCAGCAGAGGGAGAGGGAAAAGCGGGCTCCCCGCTGAGCAGGGAGCCTGATGCGGGGCTCAATCCCAGGACCCTGAGACCATGACCCGAGCTGAAGGTAGACACTTAATTGACTGAGCCACCCAGGTGCCCTTATGAATTTTTATTTTTAAAGAGAAAATAAACAAGAAATAAATGCAGATCATTTTCTATTTTTGCTTATTACTTACTTGACTGACATCAAGCAATATCAAGGCAGAAATAAACTTTGACAAAAGTAATCACTTTTCAGTTACAGAATAATAATCAACTCAGTCAATTTAATGCAAAGAGTCTAGTGGGTTGGTTGATGTTCTACACACAAATAAAGTACTGAGTAGGATGACTAGTTTTTTGTTTTAATGCTTTTATTTTTCATAAAAGTGGCTCTACACTCACTACCCATCAAGTCAAGTACAAATTTACTCCTACTATGTCTATAAAAGAGAAGAGAGAAAAACATGATCCTTTTTCTTTGTTTCAATTGTTCCTCTGACTGAAAATGCTGTAATGATGGACCTGTTTATCATCTAACCAGTTTATGGTTTTAGGAGAATTAATATTTTAATTTAATAAGCTGTCCAGCAGTATCGTTAAGTATGCCACCAGTTTAAGTTAGTAAACTAAATGACAGGACATATGGGGGGGATGGAAGAAAGATTATAGAAAGTCTGTAATTTGATTATTTTTTTTTAAGATTTTACTTATTTATTTGAGACAGAGAGAGAAAGAGTACAATCAGGGGGAGCTGCAGAGGGAGAGGGAGAGGTTTCCCACTAAGGATTAGGGCTGGATCCCAAGACCCCAGGATCATGACCTGAGCCAAAGGCAGACACTTGACCCCCCATTATTTCTTTCAAAAACATCTTTCTCACTAATTTCTTAGTCTGTTATCTGCCCACAATCCCTGCAGTTATCCAGGCTCAAATATTCAGATTCATCTTTAATTCCTCCTTTGCTTTCCACGAATGAGTTGGCTGGTAAATCATTTAAATCTATGTCAGTCCATGTTAGCTCCCTTATCTTTCTCATTTTCCAATGCATTGTCACTACTTTGTTTCAAGTCATAGTTCAGTGTTATTGTCACTATTTATTTGTTCTTACCTTGCCTCCTGGCATTTTGCTTACATTATTACAATCCTCTGTATGTAGCAGCCTGTTTTAATTTTTCTAAAATGTGTATTCCTGATCATCTTATTCTTCTAGACGTAAAATTTCACTAGCTTGACAATATTTAATACATGAAGTACAAAATATTAATTCCACATTTGAAATCTTATAGGAAATAGTCCAAGTTACATTCCAGATATATCCCAGCAATCATGAAATGTATTGTATGCACCCAAATCAATGTGATTCTTAAATATCATCTTGAATGTCACTCAGGGCAATAATTTTAATCTGAAGTCTCTGATAATATTCTCATTATCGTTAACTTTCAAAAAGCTCAGGGGTGATGGATCATTCTGTTTTGGTTTACAGAGAATCTCATAGCTATCTAATTTGCTAGAGTTTAAGCTCCTTGAAGTCAAAGTACATGGAAAATCACTTCTATTTTCTAGCAAAGAAAAAAAAAATGTAGGTATCAGGCAATCTAAATTTTCATTTAATTCCAACAGAATATTTTTATTTATTTTGCAAGTAAGTTTTGTTTGCATAGTCATTTTATCTTCTGTTTATTATATTGAAGAGTAGCCATAATATTATTTTATGGAAGGAAAGACAATACTACTTATGATGATATATATTCAGTTCGGTCCATAAATATTTTTATGTTCAGGCTGCCGTGAGGATTGGGAATAAGGAACTCTTCTGAAACGTACTCTGCCCTTAAGATCTTAGTCTGATGAAAAGAAGGAGACACAGTAGCAAATCAAAGCTAAAATATCATATATTTATCATATATTTAACATAATAATACATACAAATGGGAGTAAAGTTCACATGAGGAAAAAGTAAATGCTATCTACATGGTCAGGAAAATTTTATCAAGAAGGTACTGTATGCACTGAGCATAAAAAGTATGTACATACGCATGATCTGACTAGAGTCATTTGCCAAAGGCACTGAAATGTTCCAGTATCTTCTGGAATGCTCAAGGTTTATAAAGCAAAGTCTAAAGCAGTTTCAGGGTGGCAGGTGATGAGGCTGGAGAGGTACACCAGGGTCACCTCATCATGGATACTGATCGAGATCTGCAGAGTCTGGAAGGTTCCTACAGGCAATGGAGGGTCTCTGTTTATATACATCCTACAATGGAACAGGCCTTGACTGGGTTCACATTTTATAAAAAGCCACTGTCAACTCATCAAAGCTTTGCTATGTTGGTTAATATGATTATTTTGAAATTTAAGAAACAGCCTAAAACCTGTAAGTATTTTACAGCTATTTTTTAATACTTTTCAAAGTGACTCTGCTCATCACCTCCTTTAGAGACTTGGGTAATGTGAGTCTCAAACCCTTCTAACGTCTTCTTCCAACCCTTCTAACGTCTCATTTACTTTTACAGAGTGGGAAAGTGTGGGTTTATAAAGAAAATTATAAAATTACATTATTTTTCCAACAACCAGAATGTAGTTAACACATTCTGTAAGGTAATTAACTCACTTCAATAGCATTACCCTTAAGTTGGCCTTAGTAGTATTTTGACATTCATGTTTGCCCCACTTTAATGTGAGTACATCTGAATAGAGAACAAAATGAGAGCTGCCTTTGATTTGATCATTTGCTCAGTTTCATTCTGCTCCGCACACTTTGCACTGCTGTATTTATGTGCTTGCCTGTATCTTGTCCCTGCTCGATCCATATCTCAAACCTGGGTTAAAAAAGTCAGAAATGATTTTTTACAGTTCATGGGTCAGACAAATATGTGCTTGATAAGTTTTCACAATGAGTCAAGGAACAGACATCTTACGAAGCTGTCAGATATGCTCTGAAGAAAAAATATGGTGAAGAATAATGGAAACTGATACAATGTGCTACTTAAAAAAATAAATGTGTTTTTTTTTTTGTCTGCAGTGAGAATGTTGAAATAGGAAATAATTCAATAATTAGACACCAATTGATACTAGTGTCCTCATTTCTCTTTTCTATAGCCACAAATTATATTTATTTGACATCTTGGGGCATATGATTCTTTGTCATCTCATTAAAATTTTAGGATAAATTTGGGCTTTGTATATATGTTTATATAGACATTAATATAAGTTCATTAAAATGCAAGAAATATACAATACAAAAAAAAGGTAAGGGCTAGGGATTGCTAGTCTTTTGCATATTAGACAAGGGGACAGAGCAGAATACTACCTTTCCAAACACAGGTAGTATAAATTAATCCATTACCACATCTGCTTTACAAACATTGGAAAGTGTGGACTTGGGAGGCCAGTGAATGCTGACTGCTTATCAACTGTCTATAAGAGGAAGATATTCTAGTGTCAGGGAGAATAATTGCTGAGAACTTTCTAGAGAGCCCATGCAAACAGTTCTGACTTTTTATTTTAAAATACATTAATTACTGCTGTAATCTGTTGCTTTGCTCTGTGCACATTCACTGAGCCCAGTTACTATTTGAGTTCTAGACACTCTTTAAACCTGCCTGACCTGTCTGTCATATCACTTCAGTGGCTTAATTTGTGAGGTCATGCTCGGATACTTTTTTGGCCAGATCATGTGCCCATATTTCATAATACTTTAATTCTGTTTCCCATGCTAATTCAATGTTTGAGATACAAGGCACAGCAGGGCTCCTCTCCCTAGGTAAGCTTTTACAAAAATAATTGTGAGCTGACTAGTCATGACCTTGGTTTTATCTATGCCCAATTTTTGATCTAAAACTTCAGTGAACATCAATTTTGAAACCATTTCCAAGTACACTGAGAAATAGCATTTGAAGCTGGGGACCATAAATTCTCCTTTAGATATTTCCCTGTTCAGGGTAGATTGAGTAGGATTAAAGGGAGCAGTCATGCACTCAGGGTTAAATAAAAAAGGTATTACACTTGAATGGTAATTTAGGCAGGACGGATGTTTTCCGTGTTACAGACACAGGGGTAAAGCATGGCAGGAAACTATTCAGCGGGGAAGATAAAGGGAAATGATGCTTTAAGCCTCCCTGACCCACAAACAGAAAAAAAAAAAAAAAAAGCCATTATTAACTGAAACCAGGAGCAAGTGGTAAGGCAGGGACAAACAATCAGGCTGTGAATCACCCAGGTAAGTCACTTGCAGTTTGCTTCCACAAGTAAAAAAGTCCAATGATGATGAACATGGTAACCAAGGTTTAGCTAAATGGTTAATGGAGAAGATGAAGCTGGGCTTTAGAATAATATCTAATACAGAAACAGTTAATGAGGGAAATGTAAACTAAATCCAGCAAGCGATATATTTTGCACACATCAGATTAAAATATAAATTGAAAACAACAAAGTCAGAGTCTATATTGGCAAATACTTTAGAAATTAGATAGGCATTATAATGTAAAGATGACTAATGCTAGTTGGTTGGAATGTATATAAATGGTACTATACTATGTAGACATGTATGTCAGTAGATATTTTCATGAACATTTATGGTAATATAATTTATGATATGAAAAGATAAAAAGTCCCTAATCTTCATGGAGAATGTAAACTAAACAGGGTTATGTTTCCTATATTAACATTAAGAAGAGAAAATAAGGGCAGCCCAGGTGGCTCAGCAGTTTAGTGGCGCCTTCGGCCCAGGGCATGGTCCTGGAGACCTGGGATCGAGTCCCACATCAGGCTCCCTGCATGGAGCCTGCTTCTCTGCCTGCCTGTGTCTCTGCCTCTTTCTTTATGTCTCTCATGCATAAATAAATAAAATCTTTAAAAAAAAAGAGAATATAAATAATCTACCACGGCATATATCAATATTTTTAATCTTAGATATGTGAATCCGAGCGGGTAAAAGTTCAAAAACTTTTATAAGGATTAGTTATAAATTAGAGATTAGATTAGTTATAAAAATAGAGATAAATTCAAGAAATGGTAAATACAATATTCCAGATAAGAGCTACTGGAAGGATAAGGGTATTTTGAGGCAGGGTGCTTACTTTTGAGTGACTTATAGGAATTATGAATACTTTATAATTTGGGCAGTCTTGGGCAGCCCAGGTGGCTGAGCGGTTTAGCGCCGCCTTCAGCCCAGGGTGTGATTCCTGAAGACCCGGGATCAAGTCCCACCTCTGGCTCCCTGCATGGAGCCTGCTTCTCCTTCTGCCTGTGTCTCTGCCTCTCTCTCTCTCTCCCTCTCTCTCTCTCTGTCTCTCATGAATAAATAAATAAAATCCTTAAAAAAATAATAATAACTTGGGCAGTCTTAAGAATGGTGGGTTTAGGGACACCGGGGTAGCTCAGTGGTTGAGCATCTGCCTTTGGCTCAGGGTGTGATCCTGGGGTCCTGGGATCAAGTCCCACATCAGGCTCCTGCATGGAGCCTGCTTCTCCCTCTGCCTGTGTCTCTGCCTCTCTCTTTCTCTCTCTTTGTGTCTCTCATAATAAATAAGTAAAATATTAAAAAAAAAAAAGGATTGGTGGGTTTATTTTTTTTAACATTTTTGTTTTCTAATTTATATGCCATTTTTAACAGTAAGATTTTATGATTTAAAGTCTTTAAGGCAACAAGCCCAATACAAAGGGGAATTGTTCTATTATTAGAAAAAAAAATTGAGAGGAGAAAAAATTTCTATCCTATTTTCTTCTACTTATACTAAAATTAACGATTTAAAAATTTTCAAATGTAGAAAGAAAACATCAATTTTTAGGAAGAAAATTGAAAATAAAGTTATATACATAGGACAAAGGTATAAGCCTCGGTGCGGTAAGATTGTTTCTGAAAAATTTGTACATGAATTGTGTATGGATTGTCCTAATTAAGGAGCTGGAGCCTGAAAAAGGTAGAAGATATCATTACCCTGACCATTTTGGCTGGTTGTGACCGAGTTTTGCATCTGGTTACAATCCAAACAAGTGAATGGTGAGGAGTATCTCCAGTATTTTTTCCTGAGAGTCCATTTCTGACAACCACATTTATATATATACATATATATTTTTTGGTATCACTATAACATTTCGGTATCTGGCTCAGCGTTTTAAGAACCAATTTGAGTTGTGATTCTGGTTAAGAAGTAAACTTAGAGGGAAGAAAGTAAAGGCTAGAGTCAGACATAGCTGGAAATCTAAAAATAAAAATATTCAGAATGACTTCAAGTTAACCTTACTTGGGTCTTTTAGAGGGGAAAAGAAATGTAAAGTTGGGATATTCTGTATTTTCCCTTTTACAATTGACTTTTTCAGAAACTGCCTATTAAATATGGAGTAAAGTGTGAATAAAAAATACAAAATAGTATGCATGTGACATTAATTTTTGAATGTGGGAAAAATATTGACTTTCAGTTTACTTTATCAATTTTTTTTTACTTCTTCAAGTTTTTAATGGACCAATTTTAACAACATATATGCTTTACTTCCAAAAATGTTTCCAAAGCTATGGACTGGTCTGGGAAATTTACAAGAGATTTTTCTCTATATGCTTACCATCTATAAAATGGTTATCTGTTTTAAAGAATTTCACTTAATGGGGCACCAGGCTGGTTCAGAGCATGCCACTCTTGACCTCATGGTTGTGAGTTTGAGTCTCACATTGGGGATAGAGATTACTTTAAAAAAAAAACAATTTAAAAAATAAAATGTTTTTCTAAAAAAGAATTTAACTTCAAATTCAATTGTTTTATTTACAATTGACTATAAAATAGATCCTATATATTTTGAAATGGAGGCATTGATTTAACAATACGTGGAGATTTTGAATAGTGAAATAATTCATTATTTTGTACTCTAATCTGGCAGATTGAAAGATTGGATAAAGATCAATAGCATTATTTCTCTGTGATATGAAATAATAATATACCATTGTAGCTTTTATTTTTTATTTTTTTAAAGATTTTATTTATTTATTTGTGAGAGACACACACAGAGAGAGGGGCAGAGACAAAGGGAGAGGGAGAAGCAGGCTCCATGCAGGGAGTCTGACATGGGACTCGATCCCAGGTCTCCAGGATCTCACCCTGGGCTGAAGATGGCGCTAAACCACTGAGCCACCTGGGCTGCCCACCATAGCAGAAGAGAGTGGGAAAGTGAGAGAGGGAAGGAATGTCAGCAAAACTTCTTGGCTCTCAGGCCTTAACTCTAAAATCGTAGGAAATGGTATAAAAATGTATGTTTCTGTTTTATCTGACTCCAAGGGTGATGGGGGTGATGGAACTGAGATATTTTTGCATCACTTTCTTTTACTTGTCAAGTTGCCTGGCTGAGAACTCCCAGGGCTATGTTGAATGGAAGCAAGGAAAGAATTGCTGATCGAAGTGTAAAATAATAGCCAATTTGGAAAATTCTTTCAACAGTTTATCATAAATTTTAAAAAAGATATTTTGTAAAAAAAATACACTCAGATGAGAATTTTCAAAGCAATTTTATCATAGTCTCAAACAGGAAATAACCTGAATGTTTATCATCAGGAATATGGATAAATAATTTTTGATCTATGAAATAATAGAAATATACTTAGCAATAAAAATAAATGAACTAAAGACATACAGAATAACATGAGTAAATCTTCCAAACATGCTGTGCAAAAGAAGCCTAACAAAAAAGTTATTTATTTTATGATTCAACAATATATAATTCTAGACAATGGCATATCAAAAGGAGGAAATCATGGTTAAAGTTGTCTTTACCTCTGTGAGGAATATTTGAATAAGAGTTTTTGAGAATCACCAGTTTAAGGTAATGATAAAAATCAGATTAAGTTTTAGTTGGGCTTTAGTAATGTTTTTAATTCTCTACTAACATTGCACCATTTTTTGCTAGCCCCCAGAACAAATTTCCTCCACTGTCCTCCCTTGGTACTCTATTGTTCTAGAACATTGACATTTTCTTTAAAAAAATATAGTTCTTTTTAATGGGAAATAGTATTTCAAGTTTACAGTTTTGATGGTATGGGTATGATCTTCCTTGAAGACATTTTTGGAGGATAAAGACAAAGAAAACACATATTTTAAGAGAAAACAATACATCATGAATTCATACTAATATATCTAATTCTGTTTTGGGTTATATGATTTTTCTTTCTATGAATCTTACATACATATCTCCTTTTCCATTACTCAAAACTCCTGTTCTAATGAATATATAACTCATTTGCTTTATATTACTACATAACAGTTTTGGAATAATAATAATAAAATATACCTTAGTGCTATCATTGTATAATGACTGAATATATTTAAGAATTACATATATTTTTAATTAATATATAAATAAAGTGTCATGTTTATATATAACATTTATAAATATGTAATTTATTTCTATATATATATATATATATATAATCTATAGGGATATTCAATCAAATTTTGTGTTTAAAATCAATTAAAGGGGCACCTGGCTGGCTCAATGGTTAAGCATCTGCCTTTGGCTTGGGTGTGGTCCTAGGGTCCTGGGATTGAGTCCTGCATCAGGCTCCTTGCATGGAGTCTGCTTCTCCCTCTGCTTGTGTCTCTGTCTCTCTCTCTGTGTCTCTCATGAATAAATAAATAAAATGTTTAAAAATAAATAAATAAAAACAAAATCAATTAAAATGGGACCTAACAAAGTTTTTCTTATTTCAGGTTGCCTCTGTTTTTTATCAATTAATTATTAAAAATTCAACTTAGATTTGTATTTCTGTAAATATTTCCAAATTTCAAAATCAAGTCTATAAGAAAGAAACTGTATTTAGAGAAGTCTAATTCTTCTTTTCTGCTCACCACTACTTTGTCTTCTCTCTCTTCTCTATATAAACTTTTTTTTTTTTTTTTGGATAAAATTCAAATGCTGCTGCTAAGAGAATTTTTGGAAGTGAACAGCTCCTGCACTGCTACATTGGCGGGGCCACACAACATCTATCATTCAGAATGACTGGAAGTGCCTGGGCACAACTTCCAAGTCTGGAGATCCAGTGGCTAAATTAGTACATGAAAACCAACACTTTATATGACACCTCAACCATTTTTCCTGTATGAGTTAGCCATTGATAGTAATGAATCACTGCAAAAGGTAATGATTTAAACAATGACCATTTCTTATTTATCATCAATGTGTATGTTGGATAAACAATGCTACTCCACTGGGCTGGGTTTGCTCACACATCTCAGTTGATGGGTAGCTGGGTTATGCTAATCCAGCTCAGTTGATGGGTTATGCCTGATTTCCAAAGGCATCAGGTAGATGATTCCCTTTCCCCTAATTGCTGCTCACATCCTTTAAGCAGGCTAAGATGTCTTCATAGCAGGGACAATGTTCCAAGAGAGGCGGTATAAGTGCAAAAGTATTGTTTGAAGCTTCTGTTTGGGTCAAGTTTTGTACTGCTGCATTGACACAAAGTCAAGTGCAGAATTAGTGAGAGGGCACAACCCCAAGGTGTAGACGTGAAAAAGATGATGTGGAAAAAATGGGTCATTCATGCACTCAAACTACTACAACTTCCTTTTTCTAGGATCTGTTCTAGTGACCTGTGTGTAAGGTTAAGGATGGAATCTGAGGTGTTGGATGGTAGATGAGGGGCCATACGAGTGATCAGCTAACAAATCATCTGAGACTGCTGGTAGAGGACAGTCTTTCATGGGACTGACCCTTTTTGGCTAAGTGTCTAACTGACTTCCTCTTCCTCCTTATCCTCCTCTTTTCCTTCTCTTCCTCCTCCTTCTCTCTCCTCCTTATCACGCTTCTCCTCCTCCTCCCCTGTCGTCTTCTTCTTCTTCTTCTTCTTCTTCTTCTTCTTCTTCTTCTTCTTCTTCTTCTTCTTCCTTTCTTCTTCTTCTTTTTCTTCTTCTTTTACTTCTTCTTCTTCTTCTTCCTTCTTCTTCTTCTTCTTCTTCTTCTTCTTCTTCTTCTTCTTCTTCTTCTTCTTCTTCTTTTCTTCATGCTCTCTCTCACACAAACACATCAACAATCACCATGTCATCATATTATTTAAAATAATCAGAGCATGTGCTCAGAGAAACTGATCATGCCTCTACTCATCCTTAACTATATTTTTATACTTTATCTCATAGATGAAAAGAAAGATTTTGAAAGGGTAAATATTTGTAAAAAAAAGTTTAATGTTTTTTAGAGAGGTGGAAGTGATTTTTGGAGGAATATTTTTGTTGTACTTGGCAACATAATTTCTTACAGTATTTATAGTGTGCAGAAGTACCTGAAAAATTAATATAAATAAAAAGGAAGAAATGAATATATTACCAAATAAAAAAATCTCTAATATTCCAATTTTATCCTCTTTACAATTCCTAATGTGTATTAAATTTTATTATGTGAAAAGGAATAAGTATGTATATATATTTCTAGTGACTATATACTAAATCTAAAGTTGTGTAAAAGTTGAAATATGTTCCCAAAGATTTTGCAACTGTCATGTTAACTCTAATTCCTGTGGTGATATTTCTAGAGTCTCTTAACAAAATCAGGAGTTATAATTTTATTAAAAGATTCTTAATAATGTAACATTTACTGATATTTGAAACAAAATAAATAGAATGTACTATTTAGGTAAAATAATGCACCTGAAACATTTTAATAAAAAGAAAGAGAGCTACATTTTTTCTCAGTCTATTCTGATAGAGAAATATATTCATAAATGCTTTTGAGGAAAGGTACAAAAATCGTTCATTTCTAATTTTTTTAAATAATCGAAACACTTTCAGGGACTATATACAATTATTATTCTATTTGTAATAGTTTGCTGCTGTTACAATGAATATATAACTCTGCAATATCCTTAAGGAAATAGACATATAATTGTATTATAGCAATTGGAAAAAAATCAAATGCTCTTTAAAATTTGTCATTCCAAATATTTGTCAGTGGCCAGGCTAATATGAACTGAAATAGCAAATTTCTTAATATTCACATAGATTTTGAAAGCATACCATTTTTCTATCAGTAGTATAATGTGTCTATTTTCAAAATAAAACTTCTATTGTTAATTTCAAAAATTTGGGGATATAAACAAAATCCAGTAGGTGCAGATTTTATAAAATGGTTCTTTTTATAAAAGAGTATAAAGTATAGGTAAGAATCTATGATGAGAGTTTGACATCAAATAGTATATAAATATATTGGGGGATAGCGACCTTGTATGAAGAACTTTTTCAATAAGCAACCAGACTTGTTTGCATACATTTCTTCAATATATTCTCCAAAGGGCCCTAAAATGCAGATAACCTCCTATTTAAAATCCATCATCTGTTCCTCACCGCTTAAGGTAAGATTGCATCCCTTAGTCCTTCATATTATCACTTGCTTGCTTCTGTATATTTCTGCCACTTACCTCTTATAGACAGAATAAGCTACAAACAATTCCTTTGAAAGTACATCAGCTTTGAAGCCTTCCATGTTTTCCCACATTATTTCTGACAAGAACTCTGCTTCAACTTTTGTCTAGTCAAGTACCTCGAACTGTTCAATTCAGCTCAAGTTTCATCTTCTTAATAGTTATTTATCCCTCACTCCATCCACAGGATGAGCTGAATATATTGGATACATGTTTTCCTTCTCTACTAACTTAACAGCATGTGAATATCTCAGTGAAAGCACAGCTTTCTTGAAAATAGATGATATTCTTGTTTATTTTCTCAATAACCTTTAGTTCCTTGAAAGCTTTCTTTGTCTATTTATTTCCAGGGCCAGTCTTTTTTCTTTTTTTTTTAAGACTTTTATTTATTTATTCATGAGAGACAGAGAGAGAGAGAGAGGCAGAGACACAGGCAGAGGGAGAAGCAGGCTCCTTGCAGGGAGCTTGACGGGGGACTCGATCCCAGGACCCCTGGATCACGCCTTGAGCCAAAGGAAGACGCTCAACTGCAGAGCCATCCTGGCGTCCCCAGGGCCAGTCTTCTTGTGTGGTTTCAGAAAACCAAGCTCACTACCAAAAGATAACCATATGCTAGCATTATGAGATTTAAAATAATGTTTGGGTGGGTCTAAAGATAATTCCAAATCAAGGAATTTAACATACTTTGAGTGATGGTAAAGATTTTTAAAAAATAAATGCATTGTCTCTAAGAGAAATTCCTTGAAATTCTGTATTTATATAGTCTTCCAAATTTTAATTAGGTAATTTTATTTATTGCCAAGTTGTTTTTTTTTATCAACGCTATGTTGCAAAACTTTATATTTTTTATTTTTGTCCTTTTACTATGCTTATTGTTTAAGATGTAACTTACATTTTATATTTTGTGTATTCACCCTTACGCATCTATATTCCAATTTTATGCCTCATGATATTTTTCCTATATTTTAATTACAAATTAATGTTAATTAATTATTAAATCTGAGATTTATTTTGATACATGGAAGCATTTGTGGAATTAAATATATTTACTTCCCTCTCCCACAGTTTTCAACAAGTAGGATTTCAATAACAATAGACAATGAAGATAAAATTTTAGAGATAAGTACAATCCAATTAAAGATCTTGAACTGAGAAAATATTCCTACCAATAATGATGTCATATGATTGATTATATATAGTTTCCATAAAGGCTATTAAGTGGGTGGGCAAACAAAAAGTAGTTATTTGCTATCCTGTATTTTATGGATGTAGTGTATTAAATAACAAAATATGTAGTTCATATAAATACAAAATGATAGGGCACCTGAGTGGCTCAGTCTGTTAAACATCTGCCTTCTGCTCAGGTAAAGATCTCAGGGTCTTGGTATAGGGCCTGACAGCTTCCCTGCTCAGCGGGAAGTCTTATTCTCCCTCCCCCTCTGCCCTTCCCCACTGCTCATGCTCCCTCTGTTTCTCTCAAATAAACAAAGTCTTTAAAAACTAAATACATACATACATACAAGATAATGAATCACTGAAGATATTTGAAACTGAATGCGATACATTTCAAGTTGATTTTGGGTAAATCATTTTTCCCGATTTGTACAGACTATTTTGGGACATGTATAGAACATGCAAAGCAAAAGATTAATGCAGGTTTACCTGCTTTTGTCTTACCAGGTGAAAAAGACATTAATAATTTGAATAAATAAAAACTTCCATATGTGTTAATGGTGAGTAATTAAACATTATGAAAGTATCTTTAATAAAGTATCATATAAAAAATAAAAAATAAAGTATCTTATAATATTTAGAATATTACTTTAGATAATAGTTTTGCTAAGTAGTAAATATGACAAAAACTGTGTTCTTTGATATAATATCACTAATCTCTGATTCACAAAACACGAATCTGGATGCCATTTTTTATTCCTTTTCCTTTACCCTCTCCAGTGTTCCTTGAACTCCAGTGTTTTTACAACTCTCCCTTGATTATCATTCCCAAAAGCTGCTCCCTAAATGTAGATCTTTATTGTTTCTTACAAAGACTCTGATAATAAGGTCAGCAGAAGTCTAATGGGGAACCTGAATTTCACCCGACCTAGCATCCTTTGGGATGTCAAGAAGCCAGGCGAGGAACCTCAACTTTTACGCAAACATGTAGTAATGAGACATTGCCTCCTTCCCCTACAGGCATAGTGTTACAGGAGGCCTGATAAAACAGAAGATTGCAAGGAAATACATTGCATCATAGCAAAATACTCAAAGTGCCTAGGATACAAAAGAAATAACTTGTCATACCAAGAACCAGGAAAATACCACCACTAGGAAAATTCACCAATGCCAAGATAACACAAAGACAAAGACAAGGGGGGAGTTTCTACTTTTGAGATGAAGCAGCATTAGAGAACAATATTAATAGAACACCACAATCTGCTGTGACATTGAAATTCAAAATTTTACTCCTCTTAGGATATTTGGCTTGTAAGATCAAGCACTGGAAATAATTATAATTCTGTTCCAATAATATATTCTGGGTCAACACTATAAAAAAAAGAGAGAAGATATAAACACATAGAGTTAATTTGCCCAGTATTTAGAAGCTTCCTTTTTTCCAAAATAACTTTTCTTTGATTAATGTCAGGGAATAAATACATGGTGCATATATTTGAATCAAAGAAAGGAGTTGCTGAAAGATCTAAATGTACCATAATCCTGTAAACTATTTTCCTTACATCTAGGAACATTGAGAAGTAATGAATTCTTGTGAACACTGTGGCCAGTGAGGAATAATATTAACTTGTTTGTGTCATTCTGACCTTCTCTTGTATTTTACAAAATGCTTTTTATTTATATTTTTGTATTTGCTTTATACCTCACCCTCACAGGAGATACGAGTACATATGGTGTGTAACCTACAAATATCTTTTTAAAAATTTTATATATCATCATTTCTCTTTTTGTTCTACAGACTATGCATATATTCTTAAAGTTGTGAATACTTGGTAAGAGTTTTAATAAATATGTAACTGTGAATACCATGAAGGTAAAGTAATGTGGAGAAATGGTTATTTTCTTAATATTTTGATTATATTTAACAAATCACAGATGCTGACAAACTAGTTTGATTCACATGGATCCTTTCCATAGGTCTTCTCTCTTAAGGTATAAAGAAGAATAGAACTTTCAGTTCCACCTCTAATAATTAGTATACATAATGTAGTAAATATATCATTCTTAAGAAGAACCTATCAAACATGATAGGCCAAATATATGATTATAAAATCAAATTATTAGATTTTAGATATAGAAGTTTCACCTAAAGATGAATAAGCTAGTGTGAACCATGCAAAGTAAATATCATTCTTCTCCTTAAGTAAATCTACTATATAAATATATATAAATATATATATATATATATATATATATATATATACACACACACACACACACACACACAGTCTTAACCTTCAGGCCATGTTAGGTCTTAACCAAATAGTTTTGTTTGTTAAATATTTTTAAAATATAAAACAAGATCCTTTGACTTATACATTTCAAAAAAAAAATAACATAAAAGTAGTCATTTTTTAAGAACTAAATATAGGCTATTTAATAGTTATCTGAAAACTGTTAAAGTGAAAGCCTTTTGAGAGTTAATTCCAAGTAAGTTATCCTAACTGGTAAAATCTAGGAAGTGTGATTGTTTACTCGATATGAATGACCCCATGAACTCTTTGAAATGAATGGAAGAATATAGATAATTGCATTTTACACTCACAGCTATAACCTGCATTGTGTACAATATACTTAGAACTGCTGTAATGTTACATTACAGTCTATTTTATGCCTAATGTTTTCATTCTAGCATTTCTAAATGTCTCTGCTTAACAATTTTAAATTGAACTGTAAGGTAACAACATAATTTAGGTTACTGGAAGTCAATTAACTCTGCATGATACTTGAGAAAAAATTGGCTTATACAATTGTAATTTCAGAAAAAAAAAAGCTTCATTTTTGTTTTTAAAGAGTAGCTCACATCAAGGACTATTATTCTACTGGAATATATTTTTGGCTCCAACTTAGCAGAAAATAAAGATACTTTTTTTCTCTTTTACATTGTTGACTCCCCAGTATCCCCTCAGTTGAAAAATATCCTCTCAATATTGTAACATATTCAATGCTTTGGGTTGCATTAGGGAATACTGTTTTAAAAAAGATTAAACCACTGATGACTTTCGGTTTTAACCTCAGTCATAAATACAAGTACTCTACTATATCCTCACAATTTAAATGCAAATAATCTTTAAACAAAACTAATCTTGAGGGCTTTTGTATAGTGAATGATAAATGGAAGGGAATTTTATAAAGTGTGATAGTGAGCAACTCTGGTTTCTTTTTCACATCAATCATCTCTCCACATGGATCAACAATTAAAATAGTTCAGTGCTATTGAGGGAGTCTGGGAAAGCAAGTTCATCATTTAGCTGCCCCTGGCATTACCTTGGGGAGAAGCAAGCTGATCCAAAGGGTAAGTGTTAATTGAAAAACGTGTCAAGGAAACTGAAGATCTTCCTCTAGGTTTGCTTACCTGGAGAACCAAGTCTAACTTGTGCCTAGAAAGCCTAAGTCGTGTTTAAAATAGCACACACTTAATACAAAGACAGTATGTAATTAGTATGGTTGGGCCCTTTTATATTGAAGAAATTAACTTATATTTTCAAAACTTGGCTTTCAGCAGAATTTGTCACAATTAAAATGATATTTTACATATATCCAACAGAACTTACCTTTGTTTATTTTAATTGTTCATGATCTTACCTTTTATATAGCATAGATTTAAAAATGTGAAATTTGTGTTCAACATTTTCTTTAACGTCCAATTTTTTTTTTTGAGATATAGAAAGTAACAGCAAATAAGTAAAACTTTAAAAATAAAAGAAGGTAATATATATTCTTTACTAAAAAGATCTGGCTTTTTTTCTTTTTCTTTTTTCTTTTCTTTTCTTCTTTTCTTTTCTTTTTTTTTTAGGATCTGGCTTTTTAATGAAGAAGTTGGTTTCAGGTCTGGGACAGAGGAAGTACACATTGATCCTGTATTTTTTTTATTCACTTAAAATGAAAAAAAAGATTCAAAGGATGATTGGGATATATGTAAGGAACAAAGGAAAAAGTTTGAATGGGCAACAATTGTCCAGATATTAATGGATAATAATCTAAATTCATATTGACATTAATGAATGAAGGAATAAAGGAAGGGAGGAAGAAAGAGAGGAAGGAAAGAAGAAAGAGAGGGAGGGAGGAGGCAAGGAAGTAAGGAAGGAAATTAATAAAAAAAGAAAGCTTCTTACAGAAGAAGATCATCTAAAATATTAAGAATTGGCAATCAAAAAAATCAATAAATGATAAACCTAGCACATCAAAATTTGGTAAATAAAATTAGTTATTAATTACAAAAATAATTTTATAGTAAGGATAGTGGATAGATTACCTTAAACAAGCCATGAAATTATTGTTTGTGTATCAGACAAATTAACTTCATGTGTGTTCTGAGAACAATCAGCATTTTTGTAGTATTCTCACCAAAATAAATGCAAAACTCCAAACTTAAAGATATCTAAAAAAGAATTTATCTGTGCTCTTCAAAAATGCCAAGTCAAAGCAGACAAAAAAAGTTTAAGGAAATGTTCTGGATCAAAATACAGAAGACAATGGAATGTGCTTTATGATACTGGACTAGATCCCAAACCAAGAAAAAGTAATGGGAAAGAATATTATTAGAACAACTGCTGGAATCTGAATAGGAACTGTGGATTAGATGACAGTATTGCATCTGTATTAAATATTCTGATTTTGAAAATTGTACTAGAGTATACCTTTTTCTTTAGGAAGCATATAATGAAATATTTAGATCTAAGGAACATAATTCTACACTTTCTTTCAACTGATACAGAAAAGTTAATATATTTATATACATCTCTTACACAGAGAGAGGGGTAATAACCAAATGGGGCAAACAAATATTTTGTCAAACCACATAAAGATTCTATGGGAGTTCTTTGAACTACTGTGGCAGTTTTCTGTGTTAGTTTGAGATTATAACTAAAAAGTTATGAAACTATGAATGAGGATGTTATTACTCAACCAAATTGATAGAGATGGGAATTTGCTTTTATCGTAGAATTGAAGGCATTATTTTATTCCTATGTCACAAAGAACACTTGGAATGAATACAACTGCTGTAGAAATCAGTATGAATCTAAAATAGACACAAGCAATTAGAACCGTTTTGATATTTGAAATAATATTGAATTGAATGAACAGACTAAACATTTTAAATACTTCATCTGTGATTACTTTTATTAATTTTTAAATACTGTTGTAATAACAATTTGTAACACATACAAACAGAAATTAGCCTTATTAGAGCCTCATTCAGTAGGTGATATTTCTTTTCTCATGGAATCCAGTATTTGGCACTCAGTATTTGATTATAATAGCATGCATAATATTAGTCTAGAGAGCTATGTAGGAAAAAAATGCTAGGAGTTCTTTATCTCGGGACTTGGAGATAAAGAGAGAAAATGAGCATAACAGAATGAGCAAACTGGAAGGGAAATTAGTTACATCTTACCACACGTTTAATGAGATTATATATATGAAGGATTTACAGGTGGGTTGAAATATCAATCTCGAGCTTCTCTTAACAAAGAACTAGAGAAGCTCCTTAGGTTAAACAGAGAGCAGAGTATATTTTCTGGGATAGTTTGAAATTCCTTTACTTCCAAGTTTTAATTAAATTTTACATTCCAGCGTTTCCTTTTTCTTTCTGTATTTCAATCGGTAAATCATTCAACACATAATTACTAGCACCTTAAGTGTTCCACTGGAGCAATGAAATAAACAATAATACAATTTCTGTTCTGGGAGTTAACAGTGTAGCGAGAGAGAGAGAGAGAGAGATAGAGCAATTTGTGTGATAGTGTAGTTTTGATTTTTGTCAGGGTTTTAGTGCTATTTGCAAGCTATTCATAATCTGTGGGCATTTGTTTAAAGTCAACTTTAAATATAGTGTCACCACTTTGTTGCTAATGAGACTTGTTTCTTCCAATAAGCTCTTTGAATACTGCTTCTGCTTTTTAACCTGGGAAAGACTGACCTGGGTTTACATTTTGTTCTTCCTCTAATTTGAGAACTTTCTGCCTTTCGCCTGTAATGTTGCCAATTTGCAGTAACAGGGAGATTTATATTCTGCCCAATTTTTTGGAAAAGCATCCCTCGTTAGGCAGAACCATAGATATTCAAAGGCTGAAACTATTAAATATCTCCGTCTATGTTACCTTCTACCCCATCAGAGCAGTTCAGGTTTTTCCTCTTAACCATTTCCTTTCTAACATTATGCAGGCCCTACTACATCACTGCCTATGGCCCAGAGAAGCAACAGTTCCTCACCATGTACAGGATAAAGTCAGTGATATTTCCACCATCTGCTGCCCATTCCTTACCTTGGTAGCCCCTTTTCATCTTTTAATTTCTTCTATGAAATATGAAATCCCTCCCAAACCCACTACTTATGCTTTAGGTAGACAGAGGAAACTCCAAGAAGGCTTCCCTCCCTCACTGTGCAACACCCCCCCCATGTCTATTAAGTTTCAAATATTTTCACCTCAAAATAAACTTTATATAAAGTCTGGGATTCTAAATGTGTCCCCATTATGCCCATAGTATAGCACAGGTATTTCTTGATAATTCTTTATGTTTGTGTTTTCTCTGATCTTTGAAATTATGAGAGGTATACTCATCATTATACCCTCTCCATACCCTATCTCTACTGATCACACCAACATGTAATATTATACCTGGAACAGAGTAAGTTCTCTTTAAATTCATGTTGATAATTCATGTTAGTAATTAGGATCTTCACGTAGCCTTTGACTAGGTCTTTACAGTAAAAAAAACAGTGTGAGAATTGGGTTCATACAGGCCTGCATTTGAGTTTTGACTGTAGAACTTATGGGCCAAGTGATTTTAGGAAACTTGATTAGTCTCAGAGGAAACTACATTCCTGACTGTACAACAAACATATTGATATTACCTCCCTTGAAGTTCTGCTGTAAAAAATGTATGAAAAGCAATGTATATAAAATTCCAAGGTGGAATGGAATAGCAGAAAGCAGACCAGCCCTGCATAGCTTAGTAACAAGCAGGAAAAAAAAAAAGATAATATAAAATGACTGATATGAAGGAAGCCGAGAGCTCCTGAAGACTCAAAGGCAGAGGACTAATGTTCCAGAGATTAAAAGTCTCAAAGAGGCAGGAGCAAAATGGCCCAAGAGGGAACATAAAAAGGATGACAGTAACAAAGAACAAAGGAAATGACAATTGTAAGGATAAAGATAACTGAAAACTGAAATTCAGTTTAAAATTGACTGAATATTAACCGCAACAGCACAAAACAATTATGTCCTGTGGGTTATAGGATATATAGATTTAAAATGTGTAACCAAAATTAGAAAAATATATAGCGTATACAGCATTAAAGTGTTCTAAGGTTCTAGCTTCATTTTGGATAAGATGAACAATATAATTTTTATTAGATAGTGTGAGCAGATAAAACACATTACAAGCTCCAGGATAACAGAGAACAGCAAAAGAATAAACAGGTGCTAAGCTAATGAAAGGGGAAAAAGAAGTAATAGAAATGAAAAAAAAAAAAAAAAAGCTAGTGAAAAGAAGGTGTAAGTTTAGAGCTGGTTTTTATTGGTAATAAGACTTCTTGGAGGAATGCTAATCAGAAAGAAGAATCAGAAGATAGTTTTGGCTTAATGCTAGGAAGGACATTTCTGTATTTGTTTTTAAAATTTCTGAGAATCAATTTATTAGTTTACCTACATAGAAAAGAAGTTGTGTTTATAATCTTAAGAAATATTGAATATTGCATTTACTTTTTTAACGGTTTTCCCTTATACTTTATGTTATGCATTTATTAGAATAAATACAAATGGATTTTTAAGTACTTGATTTAATTAGTAGCTTATTCCATTGTAAACTATATCATCATCTATTGTTCTTTTGTACTAGCCACCTAAATTATAAAGCTTGTATTTTCTTCTCTCATGTGCCAAATATTTACTGAGCACCTACTTTGTACTAAGGGATCTGGTATATCAAGGATATAATGGAGAATAAAACAGACAAAAATTTTTGAATGCATGAAGTGTGTATGTTAGTTGAGGAAGATATTCAAATAGGTTAATTAAATAGTATTTAAGAAGCTAAGTGTTGTGGGGTAAAATAGGACAGATAACGGTGATAAGTAAGAAGACAAGTTAAAATTTTAAGTAAAGTTGCCAAGTATGACTCATTGAGAAGGTGACATTTGAGCAAAATTTATAAGACCGACTGGGCAAGGATTGAGCCTCACAAATGTTTTAGGAAAAAAGCATTCTAGAAAGAAGAAACATTGCAAAGCCCTGAGGTGAAAATGTGCTGCTCATGTTCAAGGAAGAATAAGATTTCTTTAGCTGGAGCAGATGAATAGCATAATAAGAGATAAAGTCAGAGGTGTAACAGGGGTAAGACTTTGTAGGTCCTCATGGGGCATTAATACAACTTTGGCTTTTATTCTGTAAACTGGAGAGCCATTAGATCATTGAAGCAAAGGGATACCAGGTGATCTCAGTTACATTTTCAAAGTGTGTTGCTGTGTTGAGAATGGATTCTAAAGCATTGGACCTGGAAAGTGCTGGTTAGAAAACTATTGACATATTTGAAAAATGAAACAGTTAAAATTGGTAAGAATGGTCAGATTCAAGATTTTTGCTTCTTAAATAATACACTCAACATATTTTCCTGAAAGACTAACTATGGTCATGAAGGAAGCCTTCAGGAAGGTACCCCCACAGAGTGAAGAGTGGAGCATCATTAATGAGATGAAAATGAATGAATATGGAATAAGTTTGTGGGAACGTGAGTTCATGTGAATGTCAACCTGTATGTTACTGTTTTAAATGAGAATATTGAGTATTTGAGTTTTAGATAAGAATCTAAATTTTCAGAGGCTAAATCTGAGATGGAGTTGAAATTTGAAATGTTTACCTCAGGTGCTCTTTAAAGTCACATGACTGGATGGAATGTATAGAATAGTTTTATACGCATATAAGAGTTCCACAGATTCTCAAGCTGACTCTCTGATGAGCCCAGAGCCAGAGGTGGGACTCAGTCTCATGATCCTGAGATCATGACCTGAGCCAAAATCAAGGGTCAGACCCTTAACCTACTGAGCCACAGAGATGCCCCTAGAGTCAAAACTACATGGGACAAAAGAAAAATTGCCAAATTTAGTAACAGCATCACTGCCACCACCAATTACAAAACAATGAGGGTGATAGAATGTGTTCTCTGGACCTGGTATAGTGTTAAACATTTTCAAATATATTAGCTCATTTAGTCCTTACAAATATTCTCTGAAGCCAATTCGATTTTAATTTCCATTTTACAGATAAGAAAACTCAAATTTTGAGTATTTGTCAAGTTCACACAGCAAGTAAGCAGTAGAACTACAATCCAAAGTCAGACAGTGCTGGCTGGCCCGCTTACTCACTGCCACCCTGAATATTTAGACTATATGTGATAGAAAGACAGATTTATTGGAATGCCATGAGAATGACTTCATCAATTTTTAGTGAGATATTCTTCTCAATACACTAGATATATTAAAAAAAAAAAACATTGTAATGGAATGACTTTTGTTCTCGTAAGCAGAGATGAACTGATACTTAAGGTATGTTCCAGCCACTGGTATGGAGGATTGATGAAGATGTCAGTTAGTAAAGAACAGGTCCACCAGCAAAACATTTAATAAAGTGTTTCTCCTTGAATGTTATGATGGTATCATGCCTTTAGAAAAAGAAGATTGATGTGAAAACAATATCACTCTTTATACTTCCTAAACAAGAACTTTCTATGATGAACACATTTATCCTATCAAAAAAAAAAAAAAAAAGTTTCTTACCTCAGTATAAAAGGCCTGAAAGGAATGTATGGTATTATGATTCTAATATGAATAGATGATATTAATTAAGTGCATATTATTAGTCTACGCTTTTTAAAACAACTTTACATTTATAACTCTGTAATTTTTATAATAGTACTATAATCCAACATTTTAATTAGTCCAGTTTTCAGGGGAGGAAACTGAGACACAGAAAGGTTAAGTAATAATACTTATAATAAGTGGCAGCCCTGGATTAAAAGATCTATTCATCCATAATCTTATTGAGAACAGTTTAAGTGCAATACCAAGCATATCTGTCTAGATAAAATACCCTTCAAAGAACTTTCAAAAGTAGTAAAGCCTGCATATTGCCTAAGTTTGAATCAACATGTTACTGACTCCAAAGTTTCAACTTTTAGGATTTTCTGTACATTGCAATATTCAAGTTCTGTATCTTTTCTTGTGTCTACATTCAATTTTTGTCATGAGTCTTGTTAAAAGGAAAAAAGTTCCCTCAATTTCAAAAGAATAATCACTAAAGGTTTTTACGAGAAATTCCCATTAAAATCTGTGTCAATTTATCCATTATTTTTATGCCCTTAGATTACATTTTTGTGTCATTCCATTATTAAAAAGATTACTGACTGCTATATGCTCTTTAAGCAGTATCAATTATACAATCAATTAAACAGTAGAAATTATAGGGAGAAATAACTCTTATAAGACAGTCACATTTCTTTACAATTGGAAAATTAGTCTAACAATAAAAGAACATACTGTACTTCATAAATTTTCATTGCACTTTTTTCTGTCCTGTTATTCATGTGTTTAGACAGTATGCTAAAATGTGCTCGATCCATTCAGCCATGGAGCAAAACTGTATTTCCAGCCTTGAGTTATTGTGCTCTCTGAGGAGATGGGACACTTTTACTTTGCAAGGTAATCATTTGTTGGGACTATGTTTTTAGACTTATTATATTCCATAATAATGGATCATTTTATATTGAGGAATTGATGGACTATTTTCTAGTGATTCATTAGGGACTGCCTGCAAATGACAAATAAAACCAATCAAACATAATTGCAGATGGAATACTACATCTGAATTTCAGATATATGCATGGTGTTGGCATGAGCATTCGAAATAGCCTAGGTTCTTTATGTTCAGGTAGCTATAACTGCCTCAATAACTATCTGTTTTTATGGCAAACAAAGACATGAAATGAGAAGCTTCATAATTAAAATGCCTAACCATCCAAATGATTTCAGAATTTTACTCAATGCATTACATTTTCTCTGTAAATTTATTGAAAAAAAGACAATAATAGAATTAAATATGAAGAACTGAAAAATGATCCAGAGTCTCAGCTTTAAGAAATCTATGAAACCACATTGAATTAACTAGCAATCTATGAAAAGGTTTTCATGTATTATTGAGTAGAAAAGTTGTCAGGCACATACAACTTATGAAAAAAAGAAAAACTCCTAAAATTGGTGAAAATATCCTCAGAAACAAAATATCACATCAAAATTATCAGTCAGAGCTATTTCTGTAACATTTCTATACAGAGGTTCCTTCAGATAATATACGAACACTGTATTTCAAAAATGCTGGGATCCCTGGGTGGCGCAGCGGTTTGGCGCCTGCCTTTGGCCCAGGGCGCGATCCTGGAGACCAGGGATCGAATCCCACGTCGGGCTCCCGGTGCATGGAGCCTGCTTCTCCCTCTGCCTATGTCTCTGCCTCTCTCTCTCTGTGACTATCATAAATAAATAAAAATTAAAAAACAAAAACAAAAATGCTGACTGTAATGGGTCTTTGTAGTCAGAACAGAAACTATCAAAACTTGTATTAATAGCTTATTTTTTTTGTATTAATAGCTTATATAGTCACATACGGCGTATCTTTGGAGGATTAGAAGGTACTAGAGGAGTAGTATCTACCATGAGAAAGCATTTCTTATTGTAAAATATAATTCCTAACATCAATTTAATTTTAAGACACAAATGCATCAAAAATAGTGCAAATACATGAAATGAATCAGTGTCAGTATAATTATGTGAAAATAATAGCAAAATCTTTTTGGATGGAGACTGACTCATGGCATAAAATAACAACATGTCAGAGTTGAATTGGAAAATCTCTCCTATTATACATGAAATATTCTGAAAACATAGACACTTTAAAAATTAGAAGTAACTTTATCATTCTGTGATTTGCACATTATAATTATGTCTTTAAATATGAAATCTTATAACATTGTCTAGCTGTATAAACCTAATTGTGGTCATTAGTTGTCCATGAAATACCAAATGTATGAATAAACATAGATTTTCATTGCATTTGTGTATATATATATTTTTAAGTACCAGGGTGGTATGTGTTTCAATGAATGATGGCAAGGAACACAGAGTCTGCACCAAATGAATGCCTCCCATTGATGTGATACACTGGACACTATAAACCCCCAATATCCAAACAATATTTTAGAGGGAAAAAAATGATTTTAAAAATACATAGATATGTAAATTTAGAGGAGGGATTGTAACACATTCTTTTACAGGAGTAAGACAATTTGAGAATAACATGAGAATATACTTTTGTCAGCATATATTTCAGTCAGTAAATAAAGACCCCAACATGATTATTTACATACTCACAGGTAAAGGTATAAATTGATTTAACTGTAGAAGGGATTCGAAAAATGAATGTGAGAGGGATATGGTCCTGTCCCGGGGCTTTAATAAAACCACCACTTTGCACCAAAGAGGTCTCAAGAATTCTTTCTTGGTCGTAGGCTCCAGACCTCACCTATATTCCAAAACTTCATCAAAACAATTACAAATATAGGAATTTTCCTTATAAAGCAATAAATACAAATGGTGAGTGAATTTTTCTTACAAGCTGGTAAGTGAAAAGTGGATTTAATTAGGAAGAAATTCAAAACTGTAAAGAAATTACTTTAGAAATTTTAAAGGAAAAAAAAAGAAATTTTAAAGGAATTTATGAGGATTATAAAAGTGCATACATTTAATGATGCCAGTGTTTTAGAATGCAAACTTATATTGAAAAATATATTATTCACATTTTTCTTTATGTAGTTGTACTATTAATGTATTTTTACTTTTAGCTTCTGAGTGTAAGAGCCTACAAGATGGCTTCCAAACATCCCTGCATCCTGGTATTCACACCCTGGAGTCCTTTCCCCTGTTACAGAATTTTGGCCCATGTGACAAGTAGAATATGGCAGAAATTGATAGGGGAACAGAGGCCTAGCTGAGGACAAAGCATAGTGACAAGTCCTTGAAACAGGCAGAGTAACATTCCTCTATGGACTCAACTGCCTCGATGTTCATACTTTGCTAACATCGAGGCAGTTTTGATAAGCAAAAAAGGCGATCTTAGCCCAACCCGCAGGAACCTGTAAGTCTACTTTAACATATAAAAATTCCTTTAGAAATTTCCTTTATCTCTACCCCCCAAGATACATGTTGGCAATCATCCCCCAAGTACATGGCCCACCGATATACATCTGAAGGGTCTCATGACTCAGGTTTTATTAGACGGTAATAAGTGACCTTTTCCCAACAATAGATTGCCCCCTCAAGGTCCTGGAAACCTTGCTCCCAAAATTCCTTGGAGAGTAGGCTATCCCCAAACCCCTCCCAAATCCCAGGTATATAGTCAGCTACCCCTCACAGGCCAGGGGCAGCAGCTCTTCCTGTCAATGGTCCTGTCCCTGTGCTTTAATAAAACCACCATTTTGTACCAAAGATGTCTCGAGAATTCTGTCTTGGTTGTCGGCTCCAGACCTCACCCCAACAAACCTCACCTATATTACAAAATTTCATCAGAAATGATGGTATGTATGCCAATCACTCTTGAGATCACTTTATTTTTTTATTTTTTTAATTTAATTTAAATTCAACTTGCCAACATATAATATAGCATCCAGCACTCATCATTGAGATTACTTTATTGTTTCGGTTGCTTTCTCTCTGGGAGCAAGTGTGCCCTAGGGGAAGCCAGCTGCCGTATTATGTGCAGCCCTATGGAAACATCTACATTGAGGAAAACTGAGGCATCCCCTCAGGAAAAACTGAATCTTCTGCCTATAGTCAGATGAGTGAATGTGGAAGTAGGTTGACCAGCCAAGTCACCAGATAATTGCAGTGTCAGCCTACAGCAGAGTGTAACTTCATAAGATCCTGAGTCAGAATTATCTAACTAAAGCACTGTCAGATTCCTAACCCTAAGAAACAATATGATAAAATAAACGCTTATTGTTTTGAGTAGCTAAATTTGGGAGTAATTTGTTATGTAGCAAGAGATTATACAAGGAGAAAAGTAATTTTAATCAGGCGAGGAAGAAAAAGGTTAAGAGAAAAAAGGGAAATGCATAATTACATAAAATCTTATTGCATGTGAATGCACATTCACATTCCAATTTTCCTAAGTAATGTAGCACAATTTAGAGAGACTAGTACAACTTAAAAAAAATAATGTTAAAGAATTATGAATCTATTTCTCAAGTCCTGAAATATTTGTGAATGACACATACTTGCTTGTATGATCCTCCCATATCCTGTCCACATCGCTCTTATAACTGCATCTTGTTTGATATTCACATATTTTATCACTATATATAGTGACATATACCTGTGCCTGCATGTATAAATTCTTATCAGTGTATTACTTTTTGTTTGCTCTGGGATTATATTAAGAAGGTATCATATTCTATGTAGCCTACCTGGATTTGTTATTTTCGCTCACCATCATGTTTCCATGATTCATTCATGTTATTATATCAAATAGTCATTTTCCCTGTGAAGTCATATTCCATAGTGTGAAGATATCAAACTTCCTTTTATTCACTTTTCCAACTGTGGGCATTGAGTCTGTTTCTAGGCTTCATTGTTACAAATGATGCTATTATAAGCATTTTTATACATGTCTTCTGGTTCATTGCAGCAAGATTGTGTCATTCATATAAAAGTACAATTGCTAGGCCATAGGGTATGGGGGTGCTCAACTTTACAAGATAATGCTGTATTATTAACCATAAAGTTGTATCAGTTAACACTCTCATTACCAAAGAATAAGCGAGCTCAATAATGGAAAACCTCATATTTGGTATTATCAGATTTTTTTTTTTTTTTTTTTTTTTTTAGCAATTTGATGAGTATGAAATGGAATCTTATTGTGGTCTTATTTTGCTCTGATTGATCATTAGGCTGAGGAGACTAAGCATCTCTTTTTATTGTTACTTTTTTTTTTTCCTCTGCTGAGGAATGCCTGCTGTTGTCATTTGCTCATTTTTTTTTTCTGTAGATTTACATGGTACGTTGTTTAAAAAATGATCCTAGCAGTCTCTTACCCTAAAGGCCCTTTGCCACTTCTTCCAACGAGAGTTAGAATCCATGTTTCTTTCCCTCAAGTCTGTGATTTGATTTGGTTAATCTTGAAGTTAATAACTGCCAGTTATTTTACCAGCACAGGATGGGTTTATTCAGGGAACAAAGAGAATTGCAATCTGGGACAAATAAGCTGTGACAAAACTGTAGGCAAGTTCAGGGGGGAAAGGAGAGTTACGCTTTTTTAAGGAGGAAAGGAGTAAAGTTGTTACAAACTAAAAGTCCATTGGAGTAAACTGGGAGTTTGAAGTATGGTGCCTTTTATTGGCTGAATTATTGCCAGTGGGGATAAGGAAAGCATCTCTAGTAGAGTAGTAGCCCTGTGCAGGGTCAAGTCCATGTAAGGTCAAGTTCACCTCTTCCGGTTGGGTCTGCAATTGACTATAATATGACAGCTCCCCATTTTAGCAAGGTTTCCTATCATTCATTTCCCCGGCGTGGACAAGTAGAATGAGACAGAAGTGATGCTAAGTGATCCACTAAGTTCTGGAGTAGTTTGTGATTCATCAAAAGATTATTAAAACAGAATTTTTTTATTATATTCCTTACATTTTATAGTCATGTTTCATAAGTTATATATATTGCAAATATTTTTCCACATTTATAGCCTTTTTTTTTTTTACTTTTTAAGATATGTTTGGATGAACGGATGTTTTTGAACTAAATATAACTGTGTTTGAATTTTTTCTTTAATAATGAACAATTTGTATTCAATTTAAGAAATCTACCACCTCTCAATATCAAAAATATATTCATCTATATTTTCTTTGAAACGCTATAAAGATTTCTCTATAGTATTTCAAGTTTTAAGCTATCTGGGTTGAATTATGGATACATGGTGATGGAGGAATTCAATTTCACTTTCTTTCCATATGGATAACAAATGTTTTGCTGCTCATTTTGCCACCTCAGCCCTAAATCAAAGTGGCATATTTGTGTGGATCTATTTCTGGGTTCACTATTCTGTTATATATGTCAATTTGCCTATGCTTATACACTTTTTACACTGTCTGAATCACTATAACTTAAAATAAGTCTCAGGATTTCTAAAAGGCTTTTCTTCCTCCATATTTTTTCTCATTCAGAAAGGTTTAAATTATTTATAGTTCTTTGTTCTTTTATATAATCATTGAATATCTCTAGATCAGTTTGAATATGTAGAGAAGAAATAACATCTCTATGATATACATTCATTGTGTCTACTGACCTGGGGTATTGTTATTGTTATTGTTTTAGAGTTTTAATGATTGTTCAGTAGATTCATAATTTTCTGCACAGATCACAGATAGCACAGGTCTTCTACATCGTTTGTTACAGTAATATCTAGGGATTTATTTTTTTCTTGCTATTTAAACTTCCATAATTGTTGTTAGTAAGCACTAATTTTTTTTGCATACTTTTCTTATTTTGAGCTTCCTTGCTCTCTATCTTCAATTGATACATCTGTATGTTCTTCTCCTTCTCATGTAAATAATCACATTACCTGTAAATGATGATTAAGTGCCCTCTTTCTAATCGTTGTGCTTTTATTTCTCTCTCACCGTTTGCTACATCACCTCCTACGTTGTTGAATGTAAGTAGTGATAATGGGGCCTGTCCCTGTTAGTAAAGAAATTGCCTCTTAAAATACTCACTTAGAGTTACGTTAGTTGAGAACACTTTTTACTTATGTTTATCAGATTAAATAATTTTTTTGTATGCTAAATATTCTATGTCTATGCATTTAAAATTTAAAAAGCAGATGCCAAATTTTATCTCTTTTTCTTTTTTTTAATGAGATGACATGGAAACTTTCCTGCAGTTCAGTAATTGCCTCGACAATCCTTTGATTTTTTTATTGTAACAAGTTTTTTTCTCAAATTTACAAATTTCCACTTCCAGTCTTATTTCCAAATCTGTTTTTCCTACATATTGTCTGTTGAATGTTTAAGTAACTACATAATTTGTTTATTTAAACATCTTCTACATAGATATCATCTATTCTGTGAGTGACCTTCCAAACACAAATAATCCTTGGAGTTAAAATCTGTTGTTTATTGCTTCTTTTAGAACTTCATTCATGGCTACTGGGATTTTTTTTTTTTTTTTTAATTTTACTTATGGGGGCAGCCCAGGTGGCTCAGCGGTTGAGCACCACCTTCAGTCTAGGATGTGATCCTGGAGTCCTGGGATTGATTCCCACATCGGGCTCCCTACCTGGAGCCTGCTTCTCCCTCTGCCTGTCTCTCATATATAAATAAATAAAATCTAAAAAAAAAAAAAATTATTTATGTATTTGAGACAGAGAGAGAGAGAGAGAGAGAGAGAGAGGAAGAGAGAATAAGAAAGCATGGATGGGCACAGAGAGAGGGAGAAGCAGATTCCCCACTGAGCCAGAAGCTCTACGGGGGGCTCATCCCAGGATTCTGAGTTGAAGGCAGACTCTTAATTGACTGAGTCACCGAGACTTCTGGGATTCTTGAGTGCTTGTCCATCTGTGGTTATGATGGTATTGCCTTAAGTAAATCTGTATGGGTTTTGGATCTCGATCTGAAGATTTTTTCAGAGAAAGTTTGCTTCAACTGCTGACCTATTAAATGGTTATCTCAGGTTCGGTTTCTCTAACCTTTTGCTATTCCAACCTTCTGTAGATTTGGTGCTGGGGCCTGGGGCAACCCTATGCCTCCTGGATGCTTATGAATCCTGGAAGGCACCCTACAGCTTTCAGTCCCCTTATCACTCAAGCCTGGGTTACTAGCCTATGATATCTTCTTTACTGGCTGCCTTGTCTCTTGGTTGTCTTGCTCCATGCTCTCGGATGCCTCACATCTGGATGCTTTTGTTTGTTTGAAGACTTTCCTTATTTTTAAGAACTTTAAATGGATTTTTAAAGGCTGACAGGTGCTAATGGAAGAGAATTGAAGAGGGAGCATTGCTAGTGCAATGCAACTTTGCAAGCAAAGTTTGGAGAGTGCACAATTTTAACAAGTTATTACTCATCTTAAAACAAGAAAATGTGTTTGTCATTGATGCCGTATGGCCATTGATGATGGTGAGGGGATTCAAGTCTTAGTAGTTATAGATATGAAATGACAGAAGCTCTGTCTTAATAAATGCTATATACTTTTGGGAGGAGAGAGAAAAAGAAAAAAATTGGCTGGTCACATGACAAAATTTTCATCTAGATGTGATACATATCATGTCAACTCAGATTCCATTGGTAAAATAAAATCAGATGGGAACAGTTAAAGTGGGTAGGAATGTCCCATGTTTCTAAAGTGATAACACTACATATTTGTGAATAATCCTAATGGATAGATTATTCTGTCCTACGATAAACAAAAAATACTCATGCATAATACACTGGCCCCTCTTCAAAAAAGACAATCCAAAACCCGTCACAACTCAACATACTCCATATTCAGGCTCTTGGGAAAATCTTATATCTGGTGTAATTCTGGAGACTTGAAAAAAGCATACAAGTAATACTCTCTCTCTCTACAAACTTAGTAAAAGGTGATAGCTTTGGGGCAGGATAACTACAATAAACCCTCACCTTCTGGAAAAAAAGAAATGGAGCTATACATCAGCCCCTTTTTATAGCAGTATTTAAATTTCAGGAGACAAATATTAGGTGAAACCTCTAATCTCATATACCGAGAGAAGAGAATGTTTTTAGATTAGATTCTAATCCCAGAGAATAGCATTTTAGTTCGTTCCCTAAACCAGCCTGTCATCATGCATGTTTCCTTCCCTTTTTATTTTTTAAATGATTTTATTTATTTATTCATGAAAGACACAGAGAGAGAGGCAGAGATATAGGCAGAGGGAGAAGCAGGTTCCCTGAGGGGAGCCTGATGCAGGACTCAATCTCAGGACCCTGAGATCACGCCATGAGCCAAAGGCAGATACTCAACAACTCGGTCATCCAGGTGTCCTGGTTCCTTCTCTTTTTAATTATCTTCTCAGCTCCATCATTAGGGGATGATCATCTTTTAAATTCTGCCCTGCATATAGAAGGTAGAGAGCTCGGGATCCCTGGGTGGCGCAGCGGTTTAGCGCCTGCCTTTGGCCCAGGGCGCGATCCTGGAGACCCGGGATCGAATCCCACGTCGGGCTCCCAGTGCATGGAGCCTGCTTCTCCCTCTGCCTATGTCTCTGCCTCTCTCTCTCTCTCTGTGACTATCATAAATAAATAAAAATTAAAAAAAAAAAAAAAGAAGGTAGAGAGCTCAAGGAAGGGTTTTAAATACTTAACAGTTTCTTAAGTACTGAACATGGTTTCTTTTAAACTAAAATGGTGTTCTTCATGTAGCAGTGCATCTGTCTTAGAAATGTTCTAGGCATATTATTTATTTGATACCAATCAGTTGCATGTACCCATAATTCACTGGGTCATAACCAGATAAATTGCATATAACTTGAGCATATGAGATTTCCCTAGGAAAGCCACACTTTTCTTTTCCTTTAAACATTTATTTTACCAAAAAGAAAAAATTTCTGGGGAACATATTAACCCAGTCAGTGCTTTTAAACCTGGGTGTGGACAGCTATACTTTTTATTTTATCCTTAACAAGAGGCTAGGATAAGTCTTGGTGGCTAAAAACATTTCTAAATTATATCTTTGACTAGACATCCATATTGTTTGTGGCCACTCTCCTGCAATGATGGCAGAGCTGAGTAGTTGCAACAGGGACCATATGGCCCACAAAACCCAAAACAAACACTTACCTACCATCTAGTCTTTTATTAAAAAAAAAAAAAAAAAAAAGGAAGGAAGGAAGGAGAAAAAAAGTTTGCCAACCCTGTTCTAGAGCTATAAGCTCATTATAGAGAAGTCGTTTACCACATTTTTGCCACTGCATTACATGAGTAGCTCTGATAGCTTCCCATTCCATTTACTCCCAAACTCCATTAACACTTAACCTCACCATTATCTGATTGATTCCAAAAGCCCTGTCATATATTTGAGGTTATTTGCAAATTACTTTTGGTTCTAATTTACCTGCCATCTGAAAGAGGCCAAGGTAGCTATGGGAACAATCAATCCCAAAATTCTTTGTGGCATGAAACAATGAAGTTTATTCTTTCTTCATGCTACATCTCTCAGTGGTTGTAACGGAAACTCTTTCAGTCTTTATTCAGAGACACAGACTAATGTAGGCCCCATCTTGATGCATGCTTCTAGGTTAAGAATACAAACACAGAGGAAACGTGACTACGTGACTACAGTAAAAAGCAAACTGGTTCTTCAAATTTCTGCCAATAGCTATATCTATCTTCTTTTCCATTGCATTGGTTAGAGTAAGTCAAAGTCCATACCTGAGTTAAAATGGTAGAGAGGAGTGATCCTATTGTGTGACTGAATGATAGTGATTCACATTAGCAAACAGCCTCTAGGATTAACATAGCTGGGGAGCAAAAAGGCACTGCAATGACAATATTATTACCTAGAGCAACATAGGAATGGACCCGTTGATTAAAAAGCAAGTATACAAAAAACAAAACCAAACAAACAAAAAAAGCAAGCACACAGGCACACACAAACATGTAATAAAAGGTAACAGCTGAATCTCTGGAAGGTCTACAAAATGCTTTTCTTTGATTAGCTGCTATTTTAAATAAGAAATGGAAGAAGATAAGACAGCTTTACCATAAGCTAAAATTCTCTTAGGTTTTAAATTAGAAAAGTGATGTTCATGTTATATTCCTAATTCAATACCTTGTTAACAAAAAAGGAGAAATTAGAGAGACAACCTTTTTTGAAGACAGCTACATGAATATAATTTCCTACTACTTTACCCATGAAATGTAAGACACTTGAGGGGCTTGGGGAATGCTCCAATTAATCTTAACCTATATAATATTAAAAAGGATCTCTCTGAATTTGGTAAATTATTATCTTTTTGATTACACTCAATCATATTTCATTTAGGGAGGTCAAAATAGCAACCCATCAACTAAATTGAACCTTAATTAATGATAATCATAGCTTAAATTTCCTCTCCCTAACAGAAGCTCTCATTATAAAAAAGGATGGTTTTGTATTACTGAAATGGCTCACATGATTTTTTTATTTCAAAAAGAAAAGCAATTATATATTTGACCAGTTATTTTTTTTATATCTGTAATCCATTAATTTGTCTTTTTGATTTTTTCTCATTTATATTCCAAATTATCTGCAATTAACAATAAGTTTGCAATTACACACTTTATTAAATATGAAGTTATTCAGGAGTTAGGTAATAAATTTCTAGTAAATGCTCTATAGATAGGATTATAACTATGGGTCACATTTATATATGTCCAAAGACTGAAAAAAATCAAAGGAAGATAGACAAAAATATTATGCAGTTTTATAATATAAACTGAATTTTGTGCAATGTATCTATTTCTGTTTTTTTTTTTTTTCTCTTCATTGCTGGTCATATTTCATTGACTCTGCATATTATATATGTATGTATATTTCTTAAAGATCTATTTATTTATTTGGGGGGAAGGGAGAGGGAGACAGAAACCTTAGCAGACTCTGCACTGAATGTGGAGCCTGGTGTGGGGCCTGATCTTAAGACCCTGAGATCACGACTTGAGCTGAAACCCAGAGTCAAAGGCTTAACAGACTGCACCATGCTGGAGCCTCAATGTATTTTTAAGATAGAAAGGATACTATGAGTAAAAGAACCACAGAGCCTCAAGAGAAGGGGTTACCTTTGAAAAGTGTTCTTTTTTTTCTCTGCCAGGCAGATAGGTGAGGTTTATTCACCTCATTCCACTCAGACATTTGTTGGCCTGGAGCTCATTTATATTTTGCAAGACTTCCTCTACACCATCTAGACCTGGTTGGCATGTGGCCATATAATCTTTTTTTTAAGATTTTATTTATTTATTCATGAGAGAGAGGCAGAGGCATAAGCAGAGGGGAGAAGCAGGCTCCCTGTGGGAGCCCAATGTGGGACTCAATCCCAAGACCCTGGGGTCACACCCTGAGCCAAAGGTAGATGCTAAACCACTGAGCCACCCAGGCATCCTGTGGCTGTCCAATTTCTGAATGAGGACATGGCATGTCTCCATCTCTATAGCACTAAAAGATTGTGGAAGATCTGTCCTTCAGGGGTCCTTTAGATTTAAACTAGTGTATATCTAAACTAGTATATATCTCAGAAGGTACAAAGTCAATGAGTAATATAAGTGAAAGAATTTTATATAGTATGTTTTATTTAGAAAGGATGCTCATTTATTGAGAAATTTTCAGCAAATAGCATCTGTGCTTAATACTTAGGTGTTATGCAAAATTTAACACCTCTTTTTTCTATTTTGCGTCAGATCCTCCTGTTACATATATGTGGGATGATTTTTAGCTATTTATAATTGCACTTTTGCATTTTAAATCAAGGAGTATTTTAATAGCATGTAGGGGAAAGAGTATAACAAAAAGAGCCAGCTGTTGGCCTTTCAATTAAGAAAACAATAAGCTTCAACATAGTGACAAAGAACCAACAATCCAATCACAACAAAGCAGCAAACAAAGCAAAAACTGTAACAGATGCTGTTTTCAATATTATCAAACACTCTATATAGAAGAAACTCCCTTGAAAATTTGGCAGTGCGAACATGCCAATTTTTGATTAATTCAGATTTTCCTCACCTCTCAAGAGCTCAACTAGAAAACCTACTTGCCCCTGTGGTGCTAGAAGTAGAAGCAATGATCAAGCAATTCGAAAGAAATAAAACTTTGAGCCCAGATGGCTATAGAACAAACTGTAAAACTTCCAAGGAAAGTTTAAGTGTGCTCATTAAAAGGCCCTACTTGCCATAAGATGAAACAACATTTTACTACCTACCCAGCAAACAGTAACTTTGAATGTAATCTCTAATGCTTTTTTATTTCTGCCTACTTAGTAGGCTCAATATGATTCTATAGTAACAATTCTGGTGGAAAGGTTCACCAATGTTCCTTCCTTTAAATGCATTGTCTTCCAACATGTTGCAATATGTGTGTGTGTGACTATTTAAAGATCTAATTAGAGTTAAGGTTACTTGTTGGAGAGAAATGTACATTTGAACTTGGAAAGTTTTGTGTAAAATTGCAGAGAATTTTCTGAACCTTAAAATTAATAGCTGGCCTTTAAAAAAGCAAATTCTTAAAGTTAAAAAGAAAACTCCTTTATAGACCCCATGTGGATATGAGAACTTATTATGATATAAAAGTCATATTTTAAAACAGAAAAGAAAGAATGTTCAACAATGTTAGAAAATGTTTAGAGAAGTATATCCATTAAATCCCTACCTCACACTATCTCCAAATCATTCTTTTTTTTAATATAATAATTTTTTTAAAAAGATTTATTTATTTATTTATTCATGATAGACAGAGAGAGAGAGAGAGAGGCATAGACACAGGCAGAGGGAGAAGCAGGCTCCATGCACCGGGAGCCCGACGCAGGACTCGATCCTGGGACTCCAGGATTGTACCCTGGGCCAAAGGCAGGCGCTAAACCACTGCACCACCCAGGGATCCCCTCCAAATCATTCTTGATGTATTAAAGACCATAAGTAGTTTTACAAAAAATAAAAAATAAATAAACAAAGGGAAATATGGGAGACCAAATTTATGCCCTTGGACTAGGGGAAGATTTTTTTTCAAGAACACATAAAAAACTAAAGCCATGGGGAAAATATAATGAATCTAAATATATCAAAATTATAAACCTCCTCACAGGAAAAAAAATAACTGCAAATAGATTTTAAGGATTCTCAGCCTTCAAGGAGAAAATTTGGCAATATTGTAATAGCCAAATAATATCCAGAATATAATGATAATAAAACTATTATTTTCAAATAAAAAAGGAAATAGTTTTAACAGTCATTTCACAGATATGTAAATAGAAATGAGAATTAAGGATATGAAAAGATGATTCCGCTAATTATTAGGAAAACAAAATTAAAACATCAACGAAAAAGCATCAAATTGTCAAATCATAGGAGTTAAAAATATATTGACTATTAGTATATGTATATATATATATATATATATATATGAAGAAAAGGAAATCTTAAATGTGGCTAATGGGATTACGTATTAGCAGAGGCATTTGAGAGATCTATTTTGTGGTGGTTATAAAATTAAGAAGAATGTCCATGTCATGACTTAGAAATTCTGTTAGTGGGATCTCCACTAGAGAAACTTTGCATACTTCTCTGATACTTGTATAAAGATGCACATTGCACCATATTTTCTAATAATGACAGGCCTAAAGTCAATCTAAATGTCTATAGACTGAGGAAATGTGGCATAAACTATGAATCAATCTATGCTTCAGCTAGAAAATGGAGGTAGGTTCATATTACTGGACATAGATGGATCTTTGATATGTATTAAGTAAAAGAACAAATTACAGAAGATCGCACATAATACCATTTAGGTAAAAAAAGTCAAATAAGCTTTGGAAGAAATAATTACTCAGTAATATTTTAATCTTTGTAAGGAAAATATGTTCTTATATAACTTGTTCAATTAAAATATTACATTTTATGTAAAGCTTATTACAGATTTCAGGAAGTTTAGAAGGACAATGTACAGTAATATAAACATTTACCGTGAACCCTAAAATGGTACACACTTGAAACACTTTTACTTTTAGAAGGTTTAACATGCACCTGGCACCATGTTACAAGCTAAACAAATGCATAACTTAACAACTCTAGGAGTTAAGACCTCATTTTACAGATGAAAAAATTAATACTTGGGGGTTTGAATAACTTGTACAAGTTATTCACAGAAAGTCAATAATAGGGCTAAGATATTGGGATGCCTGGATGGCTCAGTGGTTGAGTGTCTGCCTTTGGCCCAGGGCGTGATCCTGGAGTCCCAGGATCAAGTCCCACATCAGGCTCCCTTCGTGGAGGCTGCTTCTCCCTCTGCCTGTGTCTCTGCCTCTCCTCTCTCTGTCTCTCATGAATAAATAAAATCTTAAAAAAAATAGGGCTAAGATACAAATCTAGGTTTGTCTAATTCTTAATTAAACGTGGTTGCTGGCATCTAGCAGGTCTGTGCGAATAAAGAATTATGCTTGGAAATTAAGTTCATTTTCAATTTATAATAATTTTTGAGAGCTAGAAATAGATTATTTGAAAATGTCATAGGCAAAGTTTAAAAAGTTACAGGTAAGGGGTTCCTGAGTGGCTCCAGAAGTTGGTTAAGCATCTGCCTTCAGCTCAGTTCATGATCCTGGGGTCCCAGAATCGAGCCCTGAATCGGGCTCTCTGCTCAGCCAGGATCCTGCTTCTCCCTCTGCTGCATCTCTTGCCTGTGCTCTCTCTCACTGTCAAATAAATAAATAGGATATTTAATAAATAAAAATTAAAAAATCACAGGTGAGAAATGTGTGAAAAATAGAAAGAAAATATGAATTGAGAAAGATAATATAATATAGTCAGGTCTTGAAAAAGTTTATGTACATTTAACTCTTTATTAAATATTCTAAAAGTAGATAAGCCAAGCTATTGTTAATATCATTCAATCTAATAATTCATGATATTGCTAATATCATTCATTAGTAATTCTACTAATATATTACTCAGGAAAAATCCTTTAAGACAAGTATTTCATTATATATATATATATATATATATATATATATATATATATATATTTAGAGTATATGTAAAATAACTCTCCCAACAAATTAAAAATAGTTATGATAATAATAAGGACAAAAGTATATGAAACATAAATGAAAGAAAAAACTAATGAAAATAATATTTAGACATAGGCTGCTATGAAAAATAAAATGATTAGGTATATGGAATTTTCATTTCTGTAGGTTTGAAACAGTTGAATACCAATTATTTCACATGGTTCTAGCTAATAATTTAAAAACTGTCCACATACTGCTTTTAAATCATCTATTCCTCTCTTTAGAGATATTCTGATTGCTCAATGACTATTTGCTATATTTTGTTCATTTTAAATTATGAATTCTTAAAGAATCTAAAAATTATAAAAGAACAATCCATTTTAAGAAGAAATTCTCTCAAGAATATTGACATAAAACTAGGGTCAATTTTAAAGAGGCAATCTAAAATAAGTAAAAAATTCGAGGATCTAAAATTTCATGAAACAAGGACAAAAATTATTCATCAGCATAATAAAGTCAAAGAATTTGAGATAGCAAAATTAGAATTCCTATTAGCAAATATTAGATATTTTAAACAGTATTACTCATATATAGAATTTTTAATGAAAGTTCTATGATATTCTGAGAAATACAGTATTTACAGAAAACAGTATTTCCTAGGTAACAGTTGATTCATAAAAATTACATATATAAACACTTAATATATAATTTTTGAACATTTATCATAAGTTAGAAATTCTGCTGAGCACTGCAAAACAGCTTTGAATAAGACAGAATGCATGTTTGATGTGATTTATGATCATTTTATCAAGAGATCATACAACCCAACTTTACTCTTGTATTGTCAAGCCACACTTACTTAATACAGTTAGTTTAGGTCAGACTTGGTCAGGTTAACAGCTTGTTTCCTCAGTGATTACCCATCCTGACTCTATAACCACAGTGACTATTATTTACTGAGTCACATGATTGATATCCATCCACTAATATCAACCTCTAACCTCAGTGTCAGGGCCAAAGCGTTGTTAAACATTTTAAATCTAGATTCCAGACTCAAATCTGGACATGAGAATCAAGACTCATTCTCCGCATCCATGTACTTTTTCAACAATCCTCAGAAATTACTTTCTGAAGCCAGTGAAAACTATCAAGAAGGCAGTTGTGAACTAGCATATAATAACATCCTGTAATAGTTTAACACATTTACAAAAACATAATTATGAAATTCATAATTTTCAGAGATTTTTATCATATATTTTGACGTGGCAAAGTCATATTTTATTAATAGACCTCAGTATCTTTTTTCACTCTGTAAAAGTTAAAAGCCAATAGACAAATTAATGTTTAGCAATTAATATCTCAGTGTATTATGTTATTTGGAAATGAGTTAGATATTCAGCAAACACTTATTTAGTTTAACTTAATATAAACATATTTATATCTGCTTAAATTACTTGTTTTTAGCCAATTATGATCAGGTTAGATATCAAACAGCTAACATCATCTTGTTATTATTTTGTTGACAATTTGTAACATAGAGATAGCAAGAGCTTATTTGCCTAGTAAACCAAGGTAGAAAAAGTTGTACATTTGCATTGCAATTAATGCTGACAACTCTGAAGACAAGCCTGTTTTATAAAACCAATAAACTTAAAGGAGCTTTATATATGAACGATAATCCTGGATCATGTGAACTTAAAAATCATTTGGATTAGTTTCTATATTTCTGAAAGTTTTAGAAATACCGAATTTATGTAAGTGCTCAATTTTCTTTAAGCCTATTAATAGAACTCTTTTAAAACTATCACATATGGAGGTGCCTGGGGCGGGGGTGTGTGTGTGGGGTGGTATGTTAGGCAGCTAACTCATGGTTTGGGTTCAGGTCATGGTCTCAGCGTTCTGAGATCAAGCCTCTGCCTGGTTCTGAGCCCAGTGAGGTCTCTTCCTCTGCCCCTTTCCCCATGCTCACTCACTCTCAAATAAATAAAAGAGATCTTAAAAAAAAATAAAACTATCACATATACATATTGTACATATTATACATATACATACACAGAGAGATATGCATATACACAGAGAGATAAACAGAGATCTTATAACTTTCATTTTAAAATTTTAGCTACATCTCAGGTACATAATACAAAATTAAAAGAAAAAGCTGACTCTGAATTGTGTTTCTGACAGATGTACTAAATTAAGGTTACCTGCTCAAATGGCCAAAGGGTTTTATCAAAGATTCAAATTCAAAGCCTAACAGGAAGCTCTAAAGCATGAAGTCACAGGATGGGTATCAATTGAAAAATGAGGAAATTATTTACCCTTGCCTATGATTAGTTATTATAACAGAGGTTTCTAGACAGCGAGGGATTGTTTAAAAGTGATTATCTCTACCATGTTTAGGAAGATGACAAGTTTCTTTTTTGGTTGACAGAAGCATTTATAAGAAATAGCCTAGGAAATTTCCTTATGTTCATGAAATAAGATAGACTTAGTTTTGCTTATGTGGTTTAAATAGTTTTAGCTGCTCAGAAAATTCTCAAATCTGGTCTTCATTTTGTATTTAGTTTTTTTTTTTTTTTTTTTTTGTATTTAGTTTTAATGAAATAAAATCTATTTATCTGGGGCAACTGGGTGACTCAGTTGGTTAAGCATCTGCCTTCATCTCAGATCATGATCCCAAGTGTCTTGGGATCGATCACAAACATCAGGCTTCCTGCCCAGTAGAGAGTCTGCTCCCTGTGTCCCTCTCCCCATTTGTGCTCTCTCTTACTCGCTCTTTCTCTCTCTCTTTCAAATACACAAATAAAATATTTAAAAAATTATAAAATATTATGCAGCAATTAAGAACCATACATTGAATTTATATGTATTTTACATAAAGATATGTCCATGAAATCCATGTAAATTTGACTGCAAATGAGAGAGAACGTAATAAATGGTTTAAAAAGGTAGACATTTTAAAAAACAATTACCCAACAACATAAAAAAGATTTAGAAAGTAGAAACGTACTTCTCTCACCTACAGATAGGGATTGCACGGATGGTAGTGAAGTCCCAATATCTTCAGAGATCCTTGTACTTTTAATCTTATTGTTCTAGGCTGCCTTTTCCCATATGGTCAAAATGTCTGCTTATGATTAAGAGGAAGATCCGTATTAAGCCAGCAGGAAGAACAAGGGAAAGAGAAGTGTGCATCTTCTCTCTACACCACTTCTTGAAGTGTGGTCTTTAAATCACCAGCATGAGCTTCACCTAGATATTATATGAAATGCAAATTTTCAGGTCTCATCCCAGATTTATTGCATCAGAAACTCTAGGGCAGCCAGGGTGGCTCAGCAGTTTAGTGCCTGCCTTCAGCCCAGGGCCTGATCCTGGAGACCTGGGATCGAGTCCCACATCAGATTCCCTGCATGGAGCCTGTTTCTCCCTCTGCCTGTGTCTCTGCCTCTCTCTGTGTCTCTCATGAAGAAGAAGAAAAAAAATTACAAAGAAACTCTAGGGATGGGGCCCAATATTTTGATTTACCAAGCCTTTCAGGTGATTCTAATACAGCTAGTTTTCCAACATTTTAAAGATATTCCTGGGAACTTTAATACAACACTTATGCCACATTGTAGTCATTCAGTTTGGCTGCAACGAAATGCAAATCAGGATAGAACAAATAAAATGTAAGTTAGGCATCCATAAGAAAGGCTAAAATCTTACAGTTATATTAAAATAGGAAAAGGGGGGAATGGATACAAGAGACAATGAACAGTTTCTGCTACATCCACAATAGATTGTCAGTAAATTGTAAAGCAATTTACAGAAGAAACAATGGCCATATTGTCTATTTATACTCACACAAATTTCACTAAAAATATCAATATATGCTATTCTATTTGTGAGTTTTTGTATATCTGTATGGGAGATGTACATATCCACATGCCTGTAGAGTGAGATTATGGGTTGAGTGGAAGTAGAAAGTGAAGATTTTTGCATATTTTACTTTAGACTTCCATGCATTTCTTTTTCAAAGATCACATGTTACTTTCAACATGAAACAGAAAACAGAAAAAGAAAAATATATAGCCTCAAGAGACTTAATTGATAAATTAACACTTTGAGATGGACAAATATATGTTAATGAAATAAAAATGAACTTGAAAGTACATATCTGAATAACATCCATTTTTGCCATTATGCTTTAGGATGTTATTGAAGAAGTTGGATACCAACTCAATGTTCTGTTGTTTGTATTTCAAACTAGGTTAAGGCCAAAAAGGATGGCATTGCTTCCAGAATTTTTGTAAGAAAAATCATACAAGGATTCATAAGCCCTATACAAAGGAAAAATTAAAATCAGTCAGTTATGTTTCTTGTTAGCAACTATGCAATGTTTTCCAAATTATCTAGGTCAATGGTCTTTGAAGTATGATCCGTGCACCAGCAACAGCAGCATCATCTGGGAACTTGCTAGAAATTCATATTTTTGGGCACCACCACACACCTATTCAATTAGAAATTTTATGGGTGGAGCCCCACAATCTGCCTTTTTAAAAAAAGCACTGCAGGTGATTCCAATGCAAGCTCAAATTTGAGAACCACTGACCTAGATAATTACTTCACCCTTTTGCTTTGTTTCCTTCTGCAAACATGTCAGTAATTGCTATGGAAATGTATTATAATATAGTCAACATGCAATTATCTCTGATATTCAGGGAGCAGAGTGATTTGGACAAGAGAATACCATAGCTAATCCCACATCTCTCTTTAGCTGTCAGTTTCAGACTCCGCCCACCCATACATTTTTTGCCAGAGCCCCTAATGAGAACTGTAATTGACTGACTCATGTTTCAGCTCTTTTTCCCTCCTGCCCACTCTCTGGTGAAGGTGCTAATGAGCAGCGAAATAGCCTGAAGGCAAACAGCAGGAGTAAAAAGGAGGAGAGAGCCCTGTCTCTCTGAATATTTGAAAATATACTATAATATCAAAAACAATTTTTAAAAACCTTCTTCTTCCTGTCTGAAAACTTCTTATTGTGCTAATGTTAAATTCATTTTAAACATTTTCCAGTAAAAAATCTTGAGCTATTATAGTGGTATGACTAGTATTTTCTCAAGAGTGCTGTTTTTCTCTTCAACTATTAGGTGTTTCCCCTTCCTTTAGTCCTGTTTGACCACTAGCAATCTATTTCCCATAACTGCTATCAACAAAGCCTTTCTTATCTTCTCTATAAGCTTTCAACTCTCTGTTCGATTGGCATTGAATGCTAGTCTATCAAACTACATGAAAACAGATGAGAAAAGAAAGGAAGAGTAAAATAACATTAAACACCAAGCCACTATTATAGGTATAATTCAAAAGGTGTTTCAGGATTTGAAACATCAAATAAACCTCAGTTTGAGGGTATTGTTTGCCTTTTCTGTCTGTACTGCTTTCTGAAAAGTGATAGCAAGGAAAAACCCTTCCTTTTAGAAATTCTTTTGTGATTTGGACTAACGAAAAATAAAAACCCATATAGTCAATAAAGTCATAATACTGCCAACCTCTTTTTTCTATATTCTTTTGCATATAATTCAAAAAATAACCCTTCCAAAAACCACCCTAATATCATGATCTCATAAATCTTAAAAGTGGCTGTATGAACTTCCCATCCTGGACATATAATAGTATTGCAAATTATATATCACTTGGTATAGTAGAGAGCCCTGGGTAAGAGAATTGGCATGTTGACCCAATGATATTCATGAGATTGTTCCAGTTATCAGCAGTGTTGCAGAAGCCATGTTCACTATCCCCATTAACAGTGCCATATGAATCCTAATTCTCTTCCTGAAAGGCTGAGCCATGTACCATACTTGATGTGATTTAGCTCATCATTGATCTTTGTTAGATCTTTGTTGAAATCAAAATAAAGCAAACAGAATTACAAAGATGATAGTCATTAGATCGTTGCATAAATGTTTTCAAGTTTTGCCACATAGAAATGTCAACTGGGACACAGAAACAATGAACAAAGTTTCCATGTAAATTATAACTGCATTTATTTAAAAGTACAGTAATTCTAGGGTGCTTGGGTGGCTCAGTCAGTTGAGTGTCTAACTCTTGGTTTCAGCTCAAGTCATGATTTGGGGTTCTGGGATGCAGCGCTGTGTTGGGCTCCGTGATCAGTGCAGACTCTGCTTCAGATTCTCCTCCTCTCCCCCTCTGCTCAGTACCACCCTCCCCCCTTGCTCCTGGTCTCAATCTCTCTCTCTAAAATAAATAAAATCTTTTAAAAAAAAGTACAGTAATTCTTCCCATTCAAAATTGCTCATTTGAGATGCATTTATATAAATGTTCCTGTTAATGCTTAAGACAAACTTGAAATTTTTAAAAACTAAAATGGTTTAAAAATTATGTCCAATAGTTCTCAATGTTTTCAAAGCCTTAGCTGTTGGAATTGAATTTCAATTCTAATAGACCCAAAAATATTTGAGGAAGATTCTGGTGAATAAGTAATCAAGCCTCAATAGAAGTGAAGCATGATAGCACAAAAGAGAAAGATGTTCTATGGTGGCTGTGTAAACAGAAGCTGAAGACAATTCCATATTTTGGTCTTTATCAGAATTAAGGGAATTAGTTATGATCCATGTTTTTATTAGTTCCAAGAATTGTCCTATTTACCCACGTCCTATAGGATGAAAGTGTATCACAGATGCTGCTAAATGGATTCATATTGTGTCAAACATATTCAATTTTGTAATATAATCAATCATTAACTAAGCACCATTATGCCATCATAACTGATGGAGAGGGGTAGAATCAGGAACATAGCCTGCCAAGGATGCTCTGTCTCAGTTGTCTGGGAATGAATGTCATGAAGGACATTCTTGACCGTAGGAAGATAAAAAGGGAAATATTTGGGGGAATTGAATTTTGCCCTGCATACATCCTTGAAATCTTTATTTTTATTTTGTTGTCTGTTGTGCATGAATGTGCAGTACAGTTGTCTAAAACAGTTCAGGACAGTATGTTCAATATCTTTTTTAATCTCTGCATTTTAAATAAAGATATATGTTGTTTGCACCTGTCATTTGACAGAATGAGCAAAGCAATAATGCATTTTTAATAAGTCAATATTAGTTTTGCTATTAAATATGTGCAAGCCTTACTCTTTAAAGCCAGCAGCTGTTCTCATAGAGCGGCACTGTTGCCAGACTTTATGAAAATAATTCCTATCATTTCTAATGCAGGCTTAGCCACATGCTTTGAGAGTTTCAAGCATCTGGGAATCCAAAGGTTTCTGCCTCTATTTAAGTCTAAATCTTGACTATTTTTTTTAATACTGTAGGTCTTGAAAAAGAAATTCATTTAAAATACTGGCATTAAAATGGCCATTACATGAGAGACCAGTTACGGTAGCTGAATACAAACTACCTCAAAACTCTGGGGCTTAAAATATTTTATTATGCTCACAAATTTTGTGGATCAGGAATCCTGACAGGACACAGCAAGAATGACTGTTTTATGCTCAGTGATGTCTGGAAACTCGACTCAGAAAACTAGAAGGCTGGCAGTGACTCGAGAACTCGGTTCAGAATCATCGATTGGCTCCTTCATTTACATATCAAGCTCCTGGGCTGGAGGGATTTGAAGGTGAGGACTGCCAACAGAAGCACCTACAAAGGTCCCTCCATGGCAGATACCATGGCAGACTCAAGCTGGTAGAAATTCCTACATGGCATCTCTGAGCTTCCAGTCCAAGTATTTCTGTGAATAAGACAGAATTTGCATCACCTTTTATGACCAAACTCCAAAGTCCCTTAGTATCAGTTCATCATACAACAATGCTTTAAATATGTAGAAGTCCACTCAGGCCCAAGAGTAGGGAACATAGATCCTTACCTCTTAAAGGTAGAACTGTAAACAAAAACGGGAGACCTGTTTTAAAAACTCTAATGATGAAATAAATAGCAGTTATTAAAATTCAAATATTAAATAAATAGCTAAATATTATTAACGTTGAATGTTTTCCTCAATGCCTAATTCTTATCTATTTAAATATAGGAGAGACATAGTATGTAGCAAAAATAAATAAAAAAATCATAAGGATAGGGGATCTTGGGTGTCTCAGCAGTTAAGCGTCTGCCTTTGGCTCAGGTCATAAACCCTGGGATCCTGGGATCGAGTCCCACATCAGGCTCTCCTCAGGGAGCCTGCTTCTCCCTCTGCTTATGTCTCTGCCTCTCTCTGTGTGTCTCCCATGAGTAAGTGAATAAAATATATTTTTTAAATCACAAGATATCTCCTTTAGTACCATGTTCTATACTTAATTAAGCACATATAACACTACTAATTATTACAAACTAGAATAGATTGTTTGATATTGGTATCCATATAGTGTTATTTATACATAAAATTTTGTTGGGTCCAAATGTGCACTTTCTTAAAAATACATGCTATTTTTAAACTGTTTTTGATTTATAATTGATATATCATACATGTGTGTATTTAGAATACACAATTTAATAAAATGTGAAATTTGAATAAACCCCTGTAACATCATTAAATCAAGATAAGTCACCCCCAAAAAGTTTTCCAATAATCTTTGCTCCCCCACCACTTCTGTATCCTCAGGCTATGTTCGCTTGCTTTCATTCATTAACAGTTTGTATTTTCTGTAAAATGTTTTTATGTTCTGTGTGTATGTGAGTATACAGAGTATTTAAGTTGTAGGCATGGAATGCATTGTCTTTTGTCTGACTCCTTTCTTAAGCACAATTATTTTGAGAATCACCCATATTGTACATTTCAATAGTTTGTGCTTTTGATTGCTCAAGAGTAATCAATGGTATGAATATACTACAATTTGTTTATCCATTTATCCATTGATGATTGTATAATTTCCAGTTTTTGACTATTACAAACAAAGCTACTAGGAACCTTTCATGTGTAAGCATTTGTTTAGAAATATACTTTCATTTCTCTGGAATAAATGGCTAGGATAGACTAGCTGAGTGACTTGGTATATATATACTGACATTTTTAGGAAATTGCGTGCTTTCAAAACTGGTTATGCCATTTTACATTCTCACTATCAGAATGTATATAAAAATATATATATTTCATTTCATCTGTATTAAACTTCATCCTTGAATATATATTTAGTTATACTCACAAATATATCAACATATATATGTGATATTAATCAGCATACTTATATTGGGAGTCACATATAATCCCACACATTATAAATGTTCAGCAAGTTTGAATTTATCATTTTAAATGTGATTCCTCTGTGGTTTAAGTTCTCTGGAAGAATACAGATTACAACTTTCACAAAGATGAGTTTTTGTTGCTTATGTGGTTCTTGTTAACATTTTGCTCTCCAAATCTTGCTCCATTTCAATGTTTATTAAGATCTTCAGATTTCCTCTTTTACAGAGAAACTTTGTTGCCTTAATACGTGATTAATTTTTCACAGTTTTCCATGAGATACTATAATTTATAGAATGCAAAAGTTTATCTGCAAAATCCATTTGGGACTGTTGAGTGTTTTACTGATTTTTCCTTGTTATTTCTGATAGCTTTACTGCTTTGTAGAATGTAGTAAAAACCTGATTATAACAAACATGATGGACCATCTTTTAACAAAATAATAATATATATAAGAAAAAATTTGATCTTTTAAAAATCACCATGTTTTCTGGCAAAATTTGTCCATATGCATGCACACTGTTGAATTAATGAAAACTCTGTAATTTTTCACCAACTAGGTCATTAGATGTTTCATAACTGAAGCCAGACACATTTCTGAGTAATTCTCAATAAAACCTTAAGAAAAAGTATTTAAATAATCTTGGAGAATTGGGTTATGGATATTCTGTCTCTCACACCAATTCTTTTCATGTTTTGATTAGAGGAGCAGCAGAGAAGAATAACTGATTAAGGAATCTTAGGAAATTAATTACAAGAAACATTATAGAAGTAAATAATCTAATAAAAGGTACTTATATTGGAAGAGAATAAATATTATGGATAAGGACATATATATTAATTTTTATCTTCAAAGATACTAAATATTCCTAGCAAACACCTAAGGTTGAAAATTAAACAATATTCTAAAAATATCTTTATAAAAAATGCCATTGAAGTTTAGACTTTTGAGATGATTGATAAACAATATCTCTTTAATCTGTTTTTGAGTAAAATACTTCATTTTGTAATGAAAATACCAGCTATAGGTTGATAGACTACAAGAAATTACCGATACTATAATGCCAAAAACCCTTGAGTAATAGAAAAGAGCTATTTTTAGTGAAAAGAAATCTAAATAAGATTTAAGAGTTTACATTTTATTTAGTAGAGAAGATAATTATTTTTCCTCGTTTTCTATATGATGCACTATATATTATGCATTAATTCTAAGAAAAGTTTACTTTATTAAACTATGTTGATGATTCATTATCTCACAACAACCGCATAAAATTGTGTTACTTCTTTCCTAACGAACACTAACTCTTGCCATAAATCTTTATTTTTCTTTATTCTTTCTGCACGATAAGCATTTGGTAGATGTAATTCAAAGCCTCTGGCCAACTTACTGCCCCATCTTCTGTCAATGTTTTATGCTCCTACCTTTTGCACCTACATTAGAGGCATATTACCTTTTATTAAGAACCAGCCTCATAATTAATTCCCCTACTACTATCTTCCTACATCAAATATTCTGCTTAGTATTATTAAGTAAACACATATGTCTCATATACATTCCATTTTATAACCTTCCTTCAATTCAAAGGTATTTTCCTCTTAGTCTACTAAACCCAGAGATGCCTCAGTCCACACAGCCCTTTTGTGTGAATTAAAAAAGGAATCCCATTTGTGTGGTCCTCAGCTTGGCCACAGGAAAGCTGGATTCAGCCTGCCTTATCCTCTTGGATAAGCCCTTGTGCAAGACACAACTTCAAGCCTTATACAATGGCCTCATTCCATGTCTCCCTTGCTCTGCCACTACTCTCTCTAGAGGACATACTCCTACCCCATTCCAGAGCATCGTTTTGTACCACTTGTCATTTCAAAACACTACAATTGTTAAAGAAAAACAAAACTAAGCAAAAAACAAAGCAAACAAAAAACACCTCAAGTCAAATTAGACCCTAATTTTTCCTTTCTGAGTTTGTTTGCTATTTTTGTACACATAACTTGCACTGCAGTGGGTGGCTGGGTGGAGTGTAACAAGGTTGTTCCACGGACTGCTGCTTAGCACACAGAAGTTTGTCATGTAGAATAAGGAATCAAGCTTTTCTGGATTGTAGTTTTCAAAAGAAATCAGAAATCCATTATTCTATGAAATCCACTAGTCTGGGTCAAGAGTGGATGATTGGGCTAGAAGATGTAGTCACATAAGACTACTCACAAGTAATTCCTGGAAGTGTCCTTACTTCCCTAACCTCTGTGTCTTTTCTTATGGTATTATACGGTTCTTTCTCTAGAATTCCTTTTTCCATAATTCCCCTAAATTATTTTCTTTAAAGCCTGAACTTAAATACTTCCATTATGATGACTTACTCTTACATGGTGTTTAATTTTCTGTCCTGTTGGTCAAACTCTTAGATGTCTGGCAAAGCCCCAGAAAACTAAAGGGTATTATGTGATATTGTAAACATTCGAGAGAAACACAACAATACTTGACATCTGTCAGACACAATGCAAAATACTAGATTGAGATAGTTTACAATTTAATTATGAGATTAAGCCATGATCCTGAGTTTTTGGCAGTTGCTGTGATGAAATAAAATAATGGTGCAAAAATCACTATGAAAGAAAAGAGAGGGTAATGGTGTCCAATGTGATTCTAAAGTTTGTGATATATTCAGCAATCACAGTAGTAAGTACTACACATCTCAGTAGTAAGTAATTTTGATGATTTAAGAATCACTTTTAATTTTAAGTCTGTTATATGTTCAAACAGATACCAAGTTGTTAGGACATATGTATTTATAAAACTGTTTGGACCTAATTAGTTAATTCATTGAACTGTTAGGAAACTTAGTCCGATGGCATCATGAAAAAAATTGCCTAGAAATTAAGAGTCATAAATCACACCTTCTGTTTCTGCACTGACATGGTTTTAAATGTAGAATCCTTTGGGAATTCTTTAAAGTATCAGTAGTAGATACTACCAAATTTCAGTATTGAGTCCTATATGAATTCTAAGATTTTTTAAATATATTTTTTGATCAGTGTCGTTGGTATTTTGATAAGGATACATTGAAACTATAGATCACTTTGGGTACTATGGGTATTTTAGCAATATTACATTAAGTCTTGCAATCCATGGAGTGTTAGTTATGCAAGATAAGTTCTAGACATTTGATGCATTACATCATGCCTATACTTAATGATACTGTACTGTGAACTTAAAACATTTGTTAACAGGGTAGATCTCATGTTAAGTGTTCTTACCACAAAAAGAGGAAGACACAAGGACACTTTTGGAGGTGATAAATGTGTCTATGACCTTCATTGTGGTGATGGTATAATGAGTGTATGCAAACTCACAAAATTGTATATATTAAATATGTGCAGTTTTCTGTATATTAATTATAACTCAGGGGCACCTGGGTGGCTCAGTTTGTTAAGCGTAGGACTCCTGATTTTGGCTCAGGTTATGATCTCATGGTCATGAGATCGAGCCCAGAGTAAGGCTCCTCTCTCAGCAGGGAGTCAGCTTTGGATTCTCTCTTTCTCTCTGCCCCTCTTACTACTCATGCTCACAGCTCTCTTTCTCTCTCATTCTTATAATAAATAAATAAATCTTTAAAAAACAAATTTTAACTCAAAGAAACTGTTAAAAAGAAAAAATAAATAATAAAAATCACTATGTGAACTTCTGGTTTGTGGTGACTCCTAATTTCTTATTTCCCAAGTTGTTATTAAATAACAACTAGTATATCAAGGTCATCATTTAAGTGCCAAAAGTCTAGTTGCACAGTCTTTGGAGACAAATAGGTCTCCTCTAACAACTTCCCTCATTTATTTATCATGCTTATTGGATGGAAGGGGCTGCTGGGTAAAGTTGTAAGGGTGACAAAAAATTACTTCTTAAATAGTATGTTTGGAAGATTCTCATTACTAAAAAAATAAATAAATAAATAAAGCTCAATAAATTAGGATTTGGTAGCATTGGAACAGAGAGGAGCACTGAAAGGACCTTCACTACAACTTTTACCTGAAACAGTAACAACTGGTTTTAAGAATGCTAGCTAGCGCTTCTTTTCCTCACCCTCAGCAATACTTCTAAAATTAATGCTAGCACAATACTGCCGCAAAACAGCAACTGCTGCTGCTACTACTAATACTACTATCAAGAAATATGGGGATCCCTGGGTGGCGCAGCGGTTTGGCGCCTGCCTGCCTTTGGCCCAGGGCGCGATCCTGGAGACCCGGGATCGAATCCCACATCGGGCTCCCGGTGCATGGAGCCTGCTTCTCCCTCTGCCTGTGTCTCTGCCTCTCTCTCTGTGACTATCATGAATAAATAAATAAAATCTTAAAAAAAAAAAAGAACTATGTATTAGGAATGCATTATATACTCATGGATTTGATATTAATGCAGTACTGAAATTAATTCCTTATGTGTAGGATAGAGATGTGAGGTTGTGAAAATCACAGTGAGGGAAACAGCTTGTGTTACACATACTTCATTCATTCATTTACTCATTTATCTGACTGACACATATCGACAAACTATTACATTCTAGGCAATGTTTTATTCATTAAGGATACAGCAGCAAACAGGATATAAAAACTAATTTCATTTAAGAGGTGTATAGTCCAGTTGGAGACATGGAAAATAAACAAGAGTATAACATAGTACCAGTGAATGACAGATGTCACATAATCAATATAATAAGTCATTTATGAACTAAATCACATCTAAATAACAACTAGTAAATATTAAGGTCATCATTTAAGTGCCAAAAGTCTAGTTGCACAGTCTTTGGAGACAAATAGGTCTCCTTTAACAACTTCCCTCATTTATTTCTGTGAGCTACTAGGAGATTTCATAGATTTAGTTTCAAAGTGGTAATTTCTAACTTTATATTTTGCTTACATTCCTAACCAGATTCCTTATGGCCATGTTAATGGCATTAGTGATTCTGCCAAAGACAGGGAGTCCCAGAACAAGTCTGACAAAGGCCATCAAAATTTCTGTGCAATCACTGCATATGCAGTTGGAATGTTTCCAAAAATATCTTCAGTTACTGCCAAAATGCCAGAATTTATATTGCCAAAGGTAACAATTATATTTTGTATTTTCAATATATGATAAAGATATCATGAAGAACCTATTTTAGTTTAAACAAATCTCTAATTTTAGGTTGTGTACCCAAGCAGGCAGTTCTTAACACTGAGATTCAGGTAGAGAATGTGGGAAAGGATAAAGAGAATAAAAGTGAAAATATAGCTATTAATATTTCTACAGAAAAATAAATGTCAAAAATACATTGCCTTAATAATAAAATATAACTATAATCTATTTCCTTATTAGCAATTTTTGTCTAACTTAAATATTGTTAATTTTACTTATGACACTCAAATTCATTCTAAGAACTCAATCTGTGTCTATCCATCCACTATTTATAATACATACTGGTTTGCATTTGGAGGGACACAGGTAATTGTATCAGTGGAAAGAGGGGATGTTAAACCATCTGTGTGCAATGGTAAATATGTAGGTAAGTTTTTTAAAAATGAGAAACACTTTTCTGCCAACATCTTAGTTCCGGAATTTCTACCAATATCTGAAAGCCAGAATTTGCACTGTAATTTCATTGAATCTAAGCTCTTTGTGAGCAGGTTATAAGTATATTCCATTAAGGAAAATATTACTGTCAGATATTATTAAATGCACGCTAAGATATTACATTTTATATCTAAAGATATATTGTATTATACCACATTTTTATAGCTCTCTCCCATAGCTTATGTGCCAAAATTTTCATTCTAACATATTCTTTTATAAATATACCCGAATCTGACCATAGCAGTGTGGATTTACTTAACACCAGAACATTTTGAGAGAGAAGTTCTGTTCTGTGAATTAAATTCATTCCTGCAATTTAAAGATTTATTTTAGTTCCTATTTTTAAATAATGAATATTATATCAAAACAATACTTTTATTAAAGAGCTCATCCTCTTTGAGAATTTACAGTTGTATGACATTTATAGTTCATGAAGGAATCTTCTTCTTAATGCTATTTCTTCCTTCAAAAAAAAGAACAAATAAAATGAACTCTATAATATACTCAAAGTAATTTGTTAAAATACACAAAAGTATGAAATATGTTCTCTGAGTTGAACAGCTTTTCCTTTTATGATTTATTTTATTCAAATTAACATTTTAATTGTAATGAAAAATAAAATTTATGCTGGAGATACTGGCATTTTTATCTTATATTATTAATGAAAAAATACTTTATATACAAGATCATTCACATTTTGATCACAAAGAAATGAGCTTTTCTTTAATCTATTCAAATGAGAACATTCTTGTTGAATGGATCTATGTCCAATAGCTCATGAATATTTATAGATCTTAAATAAACACATAGCACCTTGAATTTTATCATCACAATTTTGTTAACAGTTCAAAAGTTTCATGTTCTCCTATGTGAATCCAGTCTCTGATATGTTTTTGAAAGATTGGGTAAAATATGTATTAAATTTTAAGCAAATAACAAATATTTGCAAGTAAAATGTAAGCTGCTTGATTTATCTGTTGGGCTCCCTAGGCCTAAATAATAATACACTCTTTAAATTTTTATGCTGGGATTATTTTAGTTAATTTTTGTCATTCTTCTAAGACTCTGGCACCTTGTACAAAATCTCACAAATTTCTTAGAGAATCCAGAAGAACCAGATACATATTATCAATTTCGAAAGAAATAAGAACAGGACTGGGCACCAAATAAGTACAAAGAAATAAATTACAAGTAGAGCATTAAAGTGTATTCTCTCAAACTTTTATTTTGTTAAATACATCTGTTTATGACATTGATGATATTTTTCCTGCAAATTAATGTCTGAGAATATTTATTAGAATAACTATTAGAGAATCATTATTATATTTACTGTTTTTACAGAAGAGCTTTTACAAATTATGAAGAGTTTTCATCAAAGGTAGTATTAGCATTAGTTTGTAGTAACATTTTAGCACACTTATCTATGTAAACTTTTAAATTAAAAAGAATTAAGAATGTTGACTAATAAAATTGTTTTTGTCTGCAGTATTCTACTGGGCAGTATCTTCATGCATGGTGAAAATTTGTTTCTATCCTTGATTTTTTTTCAGGTAACTTACATAATATTAAGAACTTATCTCTGGCTACTGCTGTGAATTGGTTTCAAATATAAGGACACTTGTCTGTAATAAAGAATACAAACTCAGATATAGAATATTTCAAAAGTTGATTAGGTTACATTTATGGGATGATCTCTATTTTTTTGCATTTTTTCTCAGCTTTGTTTTTTTACCTAATAAAGATCTGTGATTATTTTTTCCCCATAATTTACTTCATTTGAACACTTTGGATAATGTACATAAAAGACATATGAAATAAAATAAAATGCATATAGAATTATAAATCTATCCTAGTGGGTATCATTACATAGCATAATCACCAGAAATAACTGACATAGCAAAATCAGATGGTTGTATGCTTAAATGATCATTTGTGAGTAACAAGAAAAAACAAGCAAACAAAGAAATAAAAGAAACTATTTTGAAATACGTCAGCATTTAGGTCTCTCATACTTAACCTATATGCTATTTCTATCACATCTTTAAAATGTGAGCCCAGTAGCTGCTATGGTTAAAAATTTTTCCTTTAGTTGCATTTTTAAGCATATTAAGCTTTCTTCATAGTTTTCTGAAAAAATCTTAAGGATTTTGTGCTGCTTTTGTTCCCCTTAATTTGGTGTTACATTTCTCTTAAGGCAACATTTTTCAATTAGGAATAACTTTACCCTTAAGCTTATTATCTATTTGCTATAGAATATTTCAATTTTAATTTTACTAATCAGTGCATTTGGAAAGATCCCTCAAACCTTTTCAACTATAGTATGCTACTTAAAACAACTTACTTTCTCTAAAACTATGCTAATATTTTATTGACTTTTCTAATATTCAGGTTCAAATAGGAAAAAAAAAACCTCAGGATTCTTGCTACATTTATATTTTCATTCCTAAGAACTGTTTAAATTTTTATTGTATTGTATTACTAATTGATTTTTTTCTCTGTGCTCTTTAAACCTAAAAGAACAGATTGTCTGTTATTGAATAAATGTGTAGGTCCTAATCCCATTCATTTGTTGAATAAGAAAATACCTTGCAGATCTGGACATAGTAATGCTAAACTTCTATAATCTCTGGTCTGACTGGGCCACTGGTGGCCGCTGTACCTAAGCAGAACCCATTGACCTGCGATGTGGCTTGCCACAAAATGATATGCAGGCCAACTCAAGGAGAGAGACAGAGACAGAGAGAGAGATGGAGACAGAGAGAGAGAGAGAGGGAGAGAAAGAGATTGATTAAAACATCTAATCATCAATACCAGAGCTGCTGCTCTTTGGCATTAAATTAATAGAATATTTTTCAGTAAGAAGAGTGTATACTCGTTCTTGGCCACCAAAAATATCCAAAAACTTAAACAAAAGACTGTAGTTTAGAAAGTCATGAGTCAACAATAAACAATGTACTTATTAACAGTATTAATATAATCAGAGATGGAAAGTTAACAGTATTAATATAATCAGAGATGGAAAGTGTATGGTTTGTGATAGCTAGAAATCTCAAGAGAGATTATAAACTTTTACTTGTTACTTTTCCATATTCATAGTAGAGCAAGTCAGAGTGAATTACATAAGCACAAGTTTCGTTTTTGTCTTGTGTTGTTCAACAGTGTATCTTAAGCATCTATAATCATTTGTATATTGTGTAATTTTTAAATACCTCCCTTCTATTCTTCTTTTCTTCCTTTCTTCCTTCCATTTCCCCCTTCTACATTTCAACAAACATTTCTTGATCATATTAAGTACAAAATGATGTGTGAAGAGTTAACAGAACTTTTAAAATGTCTACAACCTTAAAAGAATTTATAATCTAAGAATAAAGACAAAATAAAAATACTATGTTTGAAAAAAATCAAAAGAATAACAAAGGTTAAAGGAGAATATTTAACCCTCTTCTTCAAATTTCTCCTGGAGAGGGGTGTCTGGGTGGCTCAGTCAGTTAAGCATCTGACTCTTGGTTTGGGCTCAGGTCATGGTCTGAGAGGCATGAACTGGAGAGATCATGAGATTGAGCCCAAAGCTGGGGGTGGGGGGCATATGTGCTCACTGGGGAGTCTGCTTCTCTCTTTCTCTCCTCTGCTCCTACCCTGGCTCATGCTTTCTCTCTCTCTGTCTTAAATAAGTCCTAAAAAAAAAAACAAAACCAAATTTCCATTGGAAAACCCCAACAAGATGAACACTACCAACTTATTTCCACCATGACATTTGCTTTATCTAGGTATGATTTATATGACTGAAGAATTTAAGAAGTGGAAAGTGGCCCACTCAGCTCGGGTCTTGTTACTATTGATACTTTCTTTGAGATTTAAATGGTGAGAAGTTGCATTCCTTACAACTACATTGTTGAATTTTATAGAATGCATCTATATAGGAGGAGAACTTGAATGTTTGACTAGATCAGTGACAGTTTAACTCAGAGATAATTGGTAGCCAATACACTCAGAGTCATAGATGATATTCTACTTTATGTTCTACTTTATCTCCATGTCTATTAATAATTATCTCTTAGAGGAGAAAGGGTGTTGTCCATTAAACTTTTAAAATCTTTTTTTTAAATTTAAAAAATTTTTTTAAACTTTTAAAATCTTAACAACAGAAATTTTAAAAGTGAGAGGATTTTTTGGTCTGGCCAAATTTAAGGAATCATTTTAATCAATTATTTCTGCTGCAACTATATAAGATGGACATCACTACCCTGGTCATTTTCATGTCCAGGCCATTTTCCATTCTTGAGCCTCCTCCGATGAAACTAACACAATCATTGATGTTTATTTACACCAACTGACTTTGAAAAATTGTATTCTGGCAATATATCCCATGAATATATTCATTTGTATTTTAGCTTTTTCAATCATTTTTTTCAATCCTTATTTGTCTATTAGTGACCACGTTAGTAAACGCACATTATAAAATCAGTATTAATCTAAGTAATGATAATTATAACAGATTTAAGACAAGGATACCCAATTTTGGAATCGCAGAATAGATATTTCAAAACAAATCTCCCTTAGAGAAATAACAAGAGAAAACGGGATCACCCATAAAAATATTAACAGTTTGGAAGTGTCAAAGAAATTGAAAAAGTATATTACTGGTCCAAGGTCCAGGGAAATGGGCTACATTTTTCTAGGGCTATTTTCTAATTTTAGAAAGGCAACTGAGTGAAAAAGAGACTAAAGAGCACCCTTGCTGTGCTCTGATCAAGCAGTGATAGAAACAACTGCGATGGACCCATGCAAATGTATCTGCCAATACCTTGGCTGACTATCCTGGTGACTGTTTAATTGAGTTACTACACTCATTCTTCAGCAGGAGTTCCTGACCAGAGTTTCCCTAACAACCCACTTTAGATGTGTAATAGGAGAAAGAAAATGTTTTAAGCCACTGAGATTTAAGATTGCTGGTTGCTATAGCATAGCCCATTCTATTCTAACTGATGCATCCTGAATTTTTTTTTAATTTCTCTGCTTGTATATTGTCTTCTCTTTAAGTGATTGGCTTTTAAAGTAAACGGACTGGGAAATATATATACCATATATACTTAAGTTACATATAACACTGTTGGTAAGCGGATCTTCAGCTTTTAATTAATTAAAGGTGAATTAATTACAACCATTTAGGAACTTCTGGTTTCTGGTCATGGAGAAGTACTTTTGTCAGATTTATCATTCCAAGATAACAATGGTGAAATCGAGTGCTTGCTTCAGCAACCCATAAACAATGATGAAATCAAGAAATTCTATCTAAGAAAAAAATTGAGAGCAATATAGAGAGATTAAAAACCAGCCAAAAAAAAAAAAAAACAGAAAAAATCTATACTTGAGAGATGGGAAGTGCAATTAATGAGAACTTCAAGTATGGCCATTTATTGTGGGAAACTGTCTAGTTTGTTAGGGGCTAGAGTGGCATGAAACCAGTCTTACTTGAGAATAAATTCTAGAGGATTTGGGGATGGAAGAACCAGAAAATTGAGTATGTATGTTGGGGGAGAGGCCCACGGAAGGAGTAAGCTTTCAAATCTGAAATGAAATCTGCCAAAAGCCTAGTCTTGTTACCAGGTATACATACCTGGAAGAGACTCCAGGGAGACCAGAGGATAGAAGGTATAGGGTAAAGACTATAGTTTAAGTCTGGTTATGGTAACTACATCGAAAACCAAAAAGTACTCTTCAAAGGAACACAATATCATAGTCTCCAAAATATATACTATTTGAAATGCCCACTGGCTTATAAAATGATTAGACATAAAAAGATATAGGGAAATATGGCCAAAATTTAATGAAAAAGAAATGCACTCAGTGCAATCTTAATCCTGAAATTACCCAGTTGCCAAATTTAGAAGGTAAAAACTGTAAATAACTAACATGATTATGTTCACAGGTTTACAAAACATCTGCAAAGAGAACAAAGTGTGAGGAATCACAGCCAAGAAATAGAAATGTTTAAAAATGGAAATTAAAGGACTTAAAACACAATAATTGCAATCTATTGTCTTTTCAATCTATATACTTCTATATATATTAGCACCATAAGTTTTCCTCTGAACATTAACTGCGGATGGTTTGTGTTTTCATTATCATTAGTTTTTGGAAATTCTGTGACTACTGTATTTCTCATTTTACCAAATGATTGATTAGTAGAATGTCTTTTAATTATAACATGATGAGTTTTCTTGTTTCTTATTTGTAGTCCATACAAAGGGTCTGTTTATCAATTTGAATTTTATGGAGATTACTTTTATTTATTTTTGCTTTAGAATATGATCAATTTGGGGGAACATTCCATATGTGCTTGACAAGTTATATTGCCTGTGATAGAGTAATAGTACAACTGACCCTTAAAAAACATAGTTTCGAACTATTGAAGTCTACTTATATGTGGATTTTTTTTCAATACGGTACAGTATTGTCATTGTATTTTCTTTTCCTTATGATTTTCTTAATAGCATTTCCTTTTCTCTAGCTGATTTTGTAGTAAGAATACAACATGTGATACATACAACACAAAATATGTGTTATTCGATGGTCTATGTTATTCCAGCAAGGGTCAGCACCAAGCTATTGATCATTAAGTTTTTGAGGAGACAACAAGTTATAGACATATTCTTGACTGGGTAGGGCATCTGCATTCCAATCCCTGTATTGCTCAAAGGTAACTGCATTTGAAATATATCCAAAATATCTACTTCATTTTTTTATCTAGATCTTTTACAACCTTTCTTGTTTTTCATTCCTTTGATCTGTCTGGTTCCAAAATGGTGTGTTAAAGCTTTGTTGTTAATGTGGCTCTTAACATTAGAAAGTGTTCTTTCTTGTCTAATTTCATGCTTTTGGTAGTAAAATTTACTTTATCAGGTAAACCTTTCTCAATATTTGCATTTGTTTAACAAATCTTTATTCATGTCTATAATTTTAGTATTTTGAATTCTTTCATTTTAATTCATTTCTGGACATATTTGAAAATATTTTTCTCTTCAGAAACTATTCACTCATTCCATTTATTGATGGCTTTTTTCTTTTGCTCATGGTTCTGAGTATTCCATTATATTTGATGCTTTCTGTCTCATTATTATGCACGTTCTGTTTGCTTTTTAAATTTTTATTTGTTATTTGAGGAGGTTTGTATTTTTATTCTAGTAGTTTTCTGGGCCTGGTAACTAACTGTACAATTAACATATGAAACATTCAACATGAATTGTCCTACTTTTTTGTTGGGATAAATGACATATTCTTTTTGATTCCTTGGAAAGCCCACGGTAATGGTTAGCACTCCCTGAGTTCTACCCCAACACCCCAAGGGCAGTATGGTGGATAAAATATGTTTGATTAGCACTTTTTCCTTAAGAAAATAAAAATTCAGTAATTTGCTCTCAGTCCAATTCTCTTGTTCCTATTGGGAGAGGAGAAATTCTTGATTCTCCCTCAAACTATTCTATTATCTCTTTTTACCCATAGCATGCAACACCTTATGACATATTATATAGTTTACTTATTCATTGTGTTCTTTTATATTTATATTTATTGTCTGCTATATCCCCACTAGACTACAAGTTCCATGTTTGTTATTGTTTTGTTTAATGATGCATCCCACAAACCTAGAAGAAGCCTGACATATAGTAGGTACTAAATAAATATATTGAATAAATGGCCCTATATACTACTTTGATAGATTTGGCCTCAATAACAACATTCAATTTTGCATTGTGAAAATTTTGTACTACATAGCTACAAAAGGAGGAAGAAAGTGTGGTCACCTGAACAAATAATGTTTTAGAAGTAAGATTGTTAATGTTCAAGTTTATTTTATTGGAAGTGGAAACTGGCGGTTCTAGATATATAGTTTTGTGACTCTTCAGTGGTACAAAGAAAAAATATAGCCATATCCTCAAATAATGTAAATAGCATTGCAATGCAGGAAGACTCTGCAATTTAAAAACATGTTCGAAATTACCTTTCCAGAGTGATGCTAAATATACAAAGATCATGAGAAATACTTTCTTCTTCTAATGTAAGCTAATGCTAGTCATATTTTAGAATTACATCTTCTATTTTATCTAGATTCACCAGGTCAAAAACTATATGCTGATTTTTTAAAACTAGAATTCATTCTTCTTATGCATGTCATTCCAATTACAAGTGGAAGATTTGTGCTTATCATTCTGTCTGAATTATTATCTAACAAGCAAGAATGGACTTTCTAACATCTGTTCAAAGCAGCAAAAAATTTATGGCCAACATTAGTCCAAGATGGCAGTCTGTCTGTTGAAAGAGAAAACTCAATAAATGAGCTGAATAGTAGAATCAACACAGCTGACGGGCAATTTGGCCAGCTACTAGATTGAATCGATGAACTCTCTGAAAGTGATTGATCAATCACCCTAGCTTTTACAGTAACCCCCTTACTCCCTGCTGATTTAGCAGCGTAAGAGACAAAAATGGCCAGTGGCAGTCTTGGCATCCAATTTAATGGAACCAAAACTATGATTTTTGGTGGAAGCTTTTCTCCCTTGGTGATAGAACTCAATATTATAGGAATGGGGGGGGATTTTATTTCAGCATATCATTTGGCTTTATAGTAAGAGAACTACATATCCCTCCCTTGATTGCTGAACTCATACATATTAATCATGGGAGAAAGACCACTATATACTGAGTATTAATTTAAGACATATATAGCACCACCAGAACTGCATCATAACCATGAGGATATTTTTTCCTCCAAAATGGTCCCAAGACTAAGAGTATAGGAGTCTATTCCACAATTTTCTCAAATAGCTGCTTCTGGTTAATGACATGTGGTGGCAGCAGTGAAGTTTTGATTGTGAGCCAATTGTTTCAATTCTTTTATCTTAAAACATGCCCCTTCATAGGTAGAGATGCTGTGTGAGATCCTGTGGCATTGGCTACAACTTTCTCTAAGTTTACAAATGGTGAACAATAAGGAAATTCTGTACTTCTGTGGACACATATTCCAAATCATTACTCTTTCCATGATGAAAGGTATCCAAAACAATCAATCTGTCAGGATGCTTGGCAGGCACTCTGCAAATTATGCCATGTAGATTTTGTCATTGCCCTCTGTCATGCACAGATTGGCACTCAGCAGTGACAACAATCAAATCAGTCTTGGTGCAAAAAATATCATATAGTTGAACCCATGCAGAGCTTCCATCTTTGTCATCATGGCCACTGTGTATATGTCCAGTGAGCAAGCACCAATATGACTGGGGAAAGGAGTTAATAGTAACATTTTCCATCTGTTTATTGAGGTCCTTTTCTACTTTATAATCCACTATATTCATTTAACTGAGACAGTCAATCATCATAGATCCAGTCTGAATAAAACCCTAAAGCTATGTAATAGATAATTCTCAAAAACTCACAAGAAATATTCTGTCATTTGCAAGAGGTTTATGAAAGATCCACAGACTGCCTTTGAATGCAACATGCAAGTGGCTGCTTACATGAAGCGATTGAAGGTGCAATGTAATTTAAGGTTAAGCTGCCTAAAAGATAATTAAGTATACGGTGGACCCAGTGAATTCCATGAGCATGAGCCCACTGCTGCTGCTAATTTTCCGTAAAATAATTTTCTTGGTTATAAAAATAAGTCATTCTGTAAATTTAAAGATTTGATTTTAGCAAAAACACTGTGGGCAAGGAGGTAAATCCACACCTAGAGTATTTTTTCAGCAAGGAAATTTTGCTGCCTAGTTCCTTAGCTGAATCTGTCCAATGTAATCGACCTGCCACTAGGTGTCTCACTTTTTCCTTCAGTAAGTATTTCTATATCAGAAGCTTGGTAGCAGGTGGGGCAATGAGATAAACAATAGTTTGAGAACTGTGATTAATTGGAGAAAAATTGCCAAAAGCTTTTCAGAGTCTTATGTAAACTTTCCTTTGAAGAATGACTTTGGGAGATGGAATTCACAAGTGGAGTCTGTTTTTCCCTCTTTTAATCTATGATTTGCTTTGACCAAAGGGATGTTAACAAATGGGGATTTCTCAATTTCTACTTTTGGAACATGTCTGCCACATTGTGAAGAAACTAGGCTACCACGCAGGATGATGAGTGACATAAAGCCTTTGCCCATAGCAACTCAACCAACAGCCAATCAACTACTAGACATGTGAGTGACACCATCTTAGATCTTCCAGCTAACACATGATCAATCTAATCACTAGATCACTTCATCAATGAGACAAGCCAGCTCAGAGAAGAAGAAATGCCAGCCAACCTACAGAATCATAAGATAAATAAATGATGATTGTTTTAATCTACTAAATTTTAAGGTGGTTTGTTTTTATAGTAATAGATAACTAATAAAGGCATTTAAGAGTGACTAGCATCAGATCAGGATTGGTAAGTAGAAGCCCATGTTACTCACCCCAAACATAATCTCCATCACTATCACGATGGCAATTTTGTACATGAGCCCACTGGAGAAAGAACAACATCCGCACAACAGCTTATCTAGTCTACCAGATAATTGAGAACTCCCTCTGCTCCCTTTGATGAGTATTTACATGGGACATGATCCTTCTTGTATTTTCTGACCCTTACAAGGGGACCATCCACGTATCTCTTTTCCAGACTTTATTGCCACCCACTTTATAATGTTGTTTCTTGGCCTTCTAGCTATATAATTATTATCTGCACCAAGTACTGGACCATTCAGAAAAATTTGTTAGCCAATAAATCAATGTAGATCTATACATTTTGTCATCCCTTTTTCCAGGCAAAGTAAACCCAAGGTGTACAGTTCATAAATATTCAAATTAGGATTTCCCATTACCATTGTCTTGCAGAGTTTGAATTGGGCTATAATGCTATCACTACCCAGTTGTAAGGGGCCCAGCTTATTGTACAAAACCTTATACATTATAGGCTTTATTATTTATGTTTCTAGTTGTTGTACACTTGATTTCTTTTTTTTTTCCACTTGATGTCTTAATATCTGCCCTAGATGTATATACAGGACACATTTTATTCTAGACAATCCAATAAATCATCCACCTTACCTCCTGTTGAGAATTCCCCTCCCACGGGCATGTATTTTTCATTACAAACCATCCAATCCTGAGTACACACCCCCAACCACTTCTCTGTCAGACTCTGGTACTCTGGTGCACTAATATACCTGCCCTAATTATCTCAGGTCTAAGTACTAGACAATAAAAAACAGCTCGTATGCCCCAGAGTCTGCTGAAGTGACTGAAACTAGACAATTCTTAAGTCTTCTTACTTGCATTACTTGTTCTTTTTTTGTGGAGAAGACAATAAAAGCTCTTGCAGCAGTCTCTAACCCCCCCCCTCAATCTGATGACAAACCCTTGTGTTTCCCCATGATCTCTATGTCATGGTAAGATCCCTTCTCCTGGGGCTTTACTATATGTCAAATATTCTATTTATACACAACATTTTAAAACATGGACCCAGATTGTTTTTTTCTTCAATTAACTGGCCATATGGACTTCCTCATGCAACTGTAGTTTTGAGGAGAGACAGAGGGGATATTCAAAGTCTATGCCTTGGAGATTTAAGCCACTTGTTCATGCAAATCATTTGTGCCTCTGCCTGCCAAAGACTGATCTCACATGTGTCATTTGATGCATGCTAGGTGAATTAGATAAGTCAATTCATCATGGGCAGTTCAGGTCATGTGGTAGGTTAAAAGCTAAAAGTTATGCAATCAGTCTCTCTACCAGGGCCTGATCACAAGCTGAATGTCACTTTTCAAAGTAAGGATAATTCTATTCATAATGTAACATGATGTGCTCCAAAATGCTGAAGTAATGATATGTGATTCCCCCATAGGGGTTGCCAAAGTTTCCATATAGCATCCCCATAGAATCTCTCAAATCATATGAGGAAGGGGCAGAGTAACTGTCACAAAGCCCTGACCTACTGCACAACTTTCCTTTTGTGTAGGGCTTTCCTTAAAACTGGCAAGATTTTTACATATATATGGCAAGTAGACATGTATCAATTTGAGGAAGCATAGGAAAAATGGTTTACAGTATAACATTTTTGAGGTATAGCTGTGTCTTAGAGCCTCCATCTCCTTCATTCATAGGGTTTGTCTGTGAACTGATTCATGTCTGAAAAATTTGTAAGCAGTCATAACTCTTTGAGAGCGATGAAAGTCTGGTGTCTGTTCACCATTCCTAGCAGATTTTAATTATGCAGTGAGAATTTAATTATCAAGTGAGGCTTGAGTAGGATACATATCTATTTCAGTCCCTAAGGTCTCTTTGGGAACAAATAATTCTGGCTATTGCTTTGGTCCTACCATTCATTAGAGCAACTATATTCTCTTTGTATCTCACAGCTAAGTGCAACCACGTGACCTCTGCTTGTCCAGAACTCCATCATTAGCATTGAATTCAGGGAGCCCTTTGCTAGAGTGGTATTTATCTCCATTATTCCTGGTCTAGAGAACTGACATTATCAACCCTTTCAGAGATGCTTGTATCCTCTGCATCAAAGTGTTTCTCAAAGGCTTGATAATGGTGGTATCTTCTGGATTTTTCTAGAGACATAGATAGAAAATAGAACAGGGCAGCCCAGGTGGCGCAGCAGTTTAGTGCCTCCTGCGCAGCCCAGGGTGTGATCCTGGAGACCCGGGATCGAGTCCTACATCAGGCTCCCTGCATGGAGCCTGCTTCTCCCTCTACCTGTGTCTCTGCCTCTCTTTCTCTCTGTCTCTCATGAATAAATAAATAAATAAAATTTAAAAAATGTTTTAAAAAAGAAAGAAAATAGGAGAACAGATTGAACAAAATATATTTGTATCATTTCTATTTCCCTAAGCGTCTACATTGCGACTTTGGCATTTTAGCAAGAAAAAAATGGACACATAAACTTTCCTGAACGTAGGTCACCACTGAGCCCAGATTTCAGGCAATTGAGCAAACTTCACAGCTGCTGGAAATACAAAGCAGGTCCAGAATCTGTGGTCAGAGCTCATGTAAAAATAAAGCTAGACTGATCATACAGTACTTTTTCCCACTCTCATCTAAAATTTTTAAAACATATATAATAGATTTGTACATTATTATATGTCATATATGATATATGTAAATATAAATTGCAAAATCTTGTAATTCTTTTGGTATATGTGGTAACTCTTTCTTGGTCAGACAATATTCAGTCTACCAGTGAATGTTAAGATTTGAAACTACTTATAAGTCATGCTTCTAGACTAGAAGCAATGAAATTTGGCAGTACATCTTGGGAGTACTGCAAGGGAACTAACTTAAGTCTTGATATAGTTTTCTTTTTTTTTTTGTTTGTTTGTTTTTTTTTGTTTTTTTTTTTTGTTTTTTTTTGATATAGTTTTCAAGCAAAAAAAAAAAATAATAATAACCTCCTTAGATAGGGCTGCTTCTTCTGGTGAGAAAAGCTTGGTTGAATGTGAGGGTTCAAGTTATGCAACTCCATGAGCATCTGGCAAATTTTGGCCATTTGAGGCTCCCATTTTCTCCTAATCAGAGCTCTAGCATGATCTTAACAGAACTTATAGCACTTTGATTTCAACCTGTATCGTAATTATAACTCAAGTTCCAACTAGACCAGACTTTAAGTGGATTTTTGGAAATCCATCTTGTGGATATAAGAAAAAAATATTTATATATATTTTTGAAAAGTCATAGAAGATTTCTGATTCCTTATCTAGACCTTGAGCTGGGAATTTGAAGCCCCAAGCTAGTAATTTTCTTTCTCCAAGGTTTTAAAACATGGATAGAAGCAGAATCATTTCATAATCTTTGTCTTTATATATTCCCTGCATTTGTCTTCCATTGCAGAAATTGTCTCATCTCCTAAAGCCTTGCTTTGTCTTGGTCTTCAGCTCCAGACAATAATCACTAAATGTAACAAGTAACTTTTTGTCAAAGGATTTCATGGACTACTGGTGTCCCATATCCCTCTGACAGTGAAATCATTACACATCAGAAAACTAACTTCAAGGTTCCATCCTCAAGGTTTTGTTCCTCTGGAATTACTTTCAGTAACAAATTTCTATCAGTTTGGTGTTTGGTTAGGAAAAGAGTCACTATGTTTTAAGGGAATTAAGGAGTTTAATATAGGAATTAAGGCCTCAATAAACATGAATACAAGTTAGAAACTTGATAATTTAGAAAGAAACAGTCAACTGATAAAGAGTCAGCTTAATGAGAAGAGGGTGGTTTGCAAAATTTCACTGGGAAATTCTGTAATTCTCAGAAGTTTCTAAAAACTTTTGACCAGAGAAAATGTATGTATGTTTTGTGAATGCCCATTTGTCTGAGCATGTGATTTACTGATAAAATCCTTTCTTCCCACATTCACCTCCCAACCCTGATGTGTGTTCTATTCTCATATGGAATCTTAAAAGGAAAAGTGTCCTTGGAAATGTAATTCATCCTTCTCCTTTAAAGTGCAGTTAAGTCCTCAGATGTGGTTGGTAGTGAATCAAAGCTGGCAACTGACTACACAGATTGAATATCTTCACATTGGAAATCTATCATGGAGTATTCAACTAGGACGTCTTTGTCACCAATATCCCAAGTTCCTGTTCACTCAAAAACTCAGCCACTACTAATGAATCAGTTGGATTCATACTTAAAACTATCTATCATCCCAAATAATGTAAGCAACTAAAGGTTCTACATGAGATTCTTCCCCCTGGAAGACATTTTTTTCTCTGTTATCTTTCAGGGACACTCTTCACTTCTTACTGTGTATACGTTGTACCAGTCAGACAATTCCGACAAGTGCTAGCACACATTGCAGATCTATCACTAAACAAGGCCTATCATTTTTTCTTTCTTTCTCAGTTACCTTATCATGTTGAATTCCCATAGGTATGTAGTTGAGGGAAGGTTGGCAAAGCAGCAGAAGCAGATACCATGAAAGTCTAGGCCAGCGGTTGTGAGGTTTGTGCCTGGAGTTGCATGTACTATTTCAATTGTGTAACAGCTTGCTGCTGTGCATGACCAATTTCATGATCCTGTAAATTAGATAAAACTTATTTTATGATGGGAAATTTAGGGTGCATGGTTACTGGTGTCCCTTGCACATGTTTACAGTCTTTATTGAAGCATAGCAGCAAACCAGAAGTTGCTTTTCAAATGAAAAACAGTTAGTTGTTTTACAAGAAAACTTTAAGGGTTTGAGCTAGATTCCCCTATTGTTCAGTGTTCCACAATGCGCCACAGACATCAGTACCATTGGCAGGCTAGGGGGCGAGGAGGATGATTGCCTAGACTTGTCACCAAATACTCTTGAGTTTACGTAGGAGATGGGTCAGAGTAGCATCCTTAGGTATCTTCTCTTTTGCCTTTTAAATAAAACAAAACAAAACAAAACAAAACAAAACAACCCCACATTCCATCAAACTTTATATCCTTTCTCTGTTTTGGGCATCAGAAAGCATAGGAACTTTGTTTTTTTCTTTAGCTAAACCTAGAAATCTCATTTCTGTATGAGGTTCTTATTCATGCAGGGGGTTTACTTTCCATTCTCCACTATGCCTAGAAGTTAAGAAGGTATCTAGACTACTTTCTACATCCTGTTCAGCAGCACCATGTTCATGTTCTAGCTGATGGTTGGAAAATCAATGTCATGCCTGACTATAGCAAAGGCAAGGGATTCGATAGATCAAGATGAAAGACAATGCAAGTGGTCAAGCTGCCACATGAAGGCTAATTGCTCCCACCTTTTATGTTGTTAGGAATTAGTTAAAATCATGTGCTCAATCAATGTCTGCACACCAGTTGCAGAGACTTTATTTGCTCCAGTAAAGATACGACATCCAGAAATACAGTTGAAACTGGCATTATTACTTGATTACTTTTGTTGTAATTAACATTCTTCAAGGACCATGTGGCTTTTACATTGGACAAATAGAAAACTTGAACATGGCTACTCTAAGGGGCTCAAGAAATTTGGGGAGTTAATTAAGGAGTAAGTTAGGAACATAAGGTGACAGTGTGGCACAGAGCTTTATCTGGAGAATGTTTTTTTTATTTTTTTTTATTTTTATTTATTTATGATAGACACACAGTGAGAGAGAGAGAGGCAGAGACATAGGCAGAGGGAGAAGCAGGCTCCATGCACTGGGAGCCCGACGTGGGATTAGATCCCGGGTCTATCTGGAGAATGTTTTAACATAGAACGGTCGAAATACCTGATATGAGGGAGAATGGGAAATAAAAACCCATGCTTGTGTAAGGACAGCATATAGCATTCATACCTGTAAGCAAAATCCCTCATAGTATGACAATCCAGAGGCTAAAGATCAGGGCTTACTACTCAGAGGGGAAGAAGAGTAAGTGACAACATGGAGAGAGGGTAATCAAAGATGGGATTTATATATCTAGGGGATGTCTCTCAGCAGCTCAGTGGAGACTCTTTTGGATAGAGAGCTCGAAAGAGCAGCAGTGGCTTGGGATCTTTATAGTTGTGGGTTTTATCTAACCTATGTGCAAGAGTTTTCTAGGATAAGCAAAGCAGGCAAGCTCTAAATGGCCAGAAATCTGCCTATTTGAGATCTGTTTAAAACAATTGGACACATCAAAATTTGAGTTTGGCACTGGTGGACTTTTGAGATAACAAATAGCAGCCTAGAAGATCCCTGGGTGGCTCAGCGGTTTAGCTCCTCCTGCCTTCGGCCCAGGGCGTGATCCTGGAGTCCCGGGATTGAGTCCCACGTCAGGCTCCCTGCATGGAGCCTGTTTCTCCCTCTGCCTGTGTCTCTGCCTCTCTCTGTGTGTCTTTTATGAATAAATAAATAAATAATCTTAAAAAAAACAAAAACAAAAACAAAAACAAATACCAGCCTATATAAAAAAGTAAATAACTTAGAGGTCAATATACAGAAGCCATCGTAGGCTCATTTATATAACACCTATGTTATTGTCATTGTCCTTGCATCTTTCAAGCAATCCCTGATGATTCTAATCACTGCATGACACCCCAGGGATGCAGCCTTGCTCATAATCTGTTCATTTGGTAGTTAGGGAGTGTGGGGGTGGGGGAGGGAATGGTCATTCAGGAACTCCTCCTTAATTGTTTCCTGATTCTACAAGTAAAGTTAGTAAGACAAGGATTTGGTCAGTTACTAAGGTTATCTACTTTCACTATCTGTTTAGAGCAGAGCGAAATAACTGCAGGGTGATCTTCATTGTACCAGGGATGCCTGGGTGGCTCAACAGTTAAGCCTCTGCCTTCAGCTTAGGACATGATCCTGGAGTCCCGGGGTCAAGTCCCACACCGGGCTCCCTGCATGGAGCCTGCTTCTCCCTCTGCCTATGTCTCTGCCTTTTTCTTTATGTGTATCTCTCATGAATGAATAAATAAATAAAATCTTAAAACACACACACACACACACACAATGAGATGGATTTTGCCAAGAGGCATCTTCTAAGCCCCATCGTGACTGGTAGAAAATGAGGTTTCTGGTCTTCAGAGATATGTCTTAAAAGCCAGCACCTTATGACTCTCAGAAGGAATGGGCAATTCATTTCTCACAATGCACAAGCCCTAGTAAGTGGCAGCAGTTTCCTCTGAAGAAAGCTTTGGGGATGAGTCATGGTGTATAACTATTGCAGCACTGCAGGATCTTTCTTTAAACATTTCTTGCCTCCCTTCAATGTAGGATATCCTTGAGTAAACTTACCTAAGTATGGGGACTGGATAAGAAAGCATGAATGCCCAATTGATGATACAAGTTAATTTTCTTCCCACTAGGCATAAAAAATTTGCACCATAATATAGCAAGCTATTCCATTACTACAAATCCAATAACCATTTAACCATTACCACAAATCCCTGCAGGTCTCAAAATACTCTCGATTACCTTTCCAGCCCATAGCTTGATGTGGCTGGCTGTAACTACTTTGTCACTGGCTGTTAGGCACCACTGCCTACCATTTACAACTCTAAGATTTCATTATTTCTATTGATATCAGGAAATGCAAATCCGTTACAGCACCCCTTGTAACATCATTGCATAATCTCTTAAATACAGAGAACAGTCACTGTAGAGCTGTTCAAGGATGTTTCTTCTCACAGAAAATTTCTTAATACATGTTCTAAATCTGCCTTTATGTTATATTCCTAGGGCAGGATTGCAGCATTCTGAAGGTTGCACATAATATTTTCATCCTAATATTTCCATTTCCTTAAGACTTCCTACTTCTTCCATTATGGATGTTATGTCATTTCAAACTCATTCACTTTAGACTGCTGTTGATGTTGGGCCTCTTGCACACTCAGCAATGCCAAATCTACCAGGAGTGCACTCCTAACAACACATTTGACCTATTCCCTACAAAAAAAGCTTTTGGGATTATTGGAATTCTGCTGAATTTATAGGTGAGTCAGGAAGACTTGACATCTTGATAATGATAATGCTACTAATATATGAACACAAAATAGTTCATGTTTTTAAGCTCTCGTGTGTTTAAGCTAATAGCAGATAAAATAGATTTCGGTAAAAGAATTCCAAAGACAGATTTTATGAAATAATCTGTATTTACTAAAATAAAACATTCTTTTATTCGTTTAAGCAATGTTTTATAGTTTATACAATTAATATTTTATACTGACCCTTTGTCCTATGACTTTGCTGAAAGTATTTAGTTCTAGCACTCTTTTTGTAGATTCCACTAGATTTTCTATAAGACAACCTTTTTATCTAGAAATAAAGTTACTTCTTTCTTTCCAATTTTTATGGTTTCTATTTATTTTTCTGACTGTACTGCATTGATTAAGATGCCCCATACAATGTTAAATAGAAACAGAAAGCAGACATGCTTGCTTTCTTCCTGAGCAGGAAAGCATTTCATCATGAAGTATTAATGCTCGCTACAGGTTTTTGTATATGTTCTACAACTAAAGACATTCTTTTGCTGATTTTTTTCAGAACAGTGGCTTTAAAAAGTTCTTGAAAAAAATCATGTTAGTTTTCTCCTTTTGTCTGTTAATTTATGAGAATAATTGTCAAATGTTAGCCTAACTTTAAATAAACCTCATGGGTAAGCCACATTTGGTCAAACACATAGTGATCCTCATTTCCTCCCGCTCTTGGTAATTTATGTCTTCTCACTTTTTGTACTATTTCCTTGATCAGCTAACCTGGGTTTTACCATACTTTTTCTGAAAACAAGCTAAATAATATCTATATCTTTTAATTTTTTTAAAATTTGGAGTTTTATCTTTAGGCCAGTTATAATAGTATGTATTGGACTTTTGAATAAGTAAACTAACTTTCATTCTCTCTCTCTTTTTTTTTTCTTTGAAGATTTTATTTATTTATTCATGAGAAACAGAGAGGTAGAGACACCGGCAGAGGGAGAAGCAAGCTCCATGCAGGGAGCCCAATGTGGGACTCAATCCCGCATCTACAGGATCACGTCCTGGGCCAAAGGCGGTGCTAAACTGCTGAACTACCCAGGCTGCCCATAACTTTCAATCTCTTGATCTGTAAATATGAATCCCATGACTTCACATCTATTTCATATATATATATGTGTGTGTGTGTATGTGTGTGTCTTATTTTATTGCCAAGTTTAAAATATATTGAAAACATATTAGTTATAAGGAAAACCAGTATGCATATGTTTTTGATATTTTAATCAAGCTATTTTCAAATGCAAATATAAAAACAAAAATAAAAAAACTATACCAAGAGATTACTGTACACTGGCTGTTAGAGACCATCTCCAGAAGACCCAAGATATATTGTGATTCATAGTTTTAAAATATTTCATTTTTATAATTTTCTTATCACGTAAGTGTATCTAAGTGTCATGATCTACTTTTAGCTCAAATCTATGTAAAAATGGGCCCAGTGGGTCCATGAACCTGTTTTGTGTTTTTTCTCCTGTTTTTGAAGATATGGATGAAATCAGGATGAGCAGAAGACTCATGTTGATCTCTAGTAAGTGGAGTGGGGGCTATTTCCGTAAGACAGGCCAAGTGACGCTGCCACATTCTCTCTTCAAAATATTACAACAAAGCCATATCACATTTCTGGAAGGATTTGCAAGATTAATGCCACGATTAAAACTGTTAAACATGGAACAGTGAAAAATCCCATCACATCCCTGTTGAGCTTGCTTGCTTGGACAGTGCAGAAACTAAGAGATCTTGGAGAATATTAATGAGTTATCATGAACCACCCCATTTTGTTGCCAACTACAGTTACTGTTCCAAATATGGCCTCTTTGCTAGAATAAATCTCTGTAGTCCCCAACATCTGTTGTGTAGCTATTGGCAGGCTGGTCTAAAATCATGCTGATTAGACTGATAAGCAGAACAATTTTACATACCACAGATGTTTTGATAACAATACACACGTGTGTCAGAAGTGGGAAATCAACCACATTCCCATTACCAAAACTATAGCTGTCTAAAATTGAAGAGCAACAGAAGCCACATTAAGTTTTTCAGGTATGAAAGACTTATTATAAGAATTAAAAGTTGATAAGAATGTTAGAAGAACAAGAAAGGTCCTGAAAACGGACTCTGAAGGATAAGGAACCCAATAAAAAATTTCAGGGAAGCTACCAAGAGATCTCACCAGAAGCTCCCAAGAACTGCCTTGGAAACTGCTACGGTGCTTAAACAGTCTATGTGAAACTCTTACTGATTTTCTGAATGTGCAAATGCCAAGAAGCTAGAGCCCCAGTGCTCTTTGAAAAGATGCAATCTCCCATTTGTTCATTTGTTTGGCTAGGACAGGCTCCAGAGAGTAATGATTTCTCCTGCTCTTCTGTCTTCCAAAGCTCACAAATGCCTATCATTGGCAAACTCTAACAAGGGAATGAATGGGGCAAGGGCATTAGAAAGATGCAGAGATCTTGGAAAGATGTGTTAATGATGCCAAGGTGACAATAGCCAAACTATCACAAGTAGAAGCCAAATCATCCCATTTTACAAGTGAAGAAATGACACAGGGAAGTTAAACAACTTGCTCAAGGTTACACAGCTGTTAATCGGCTTATCAATTTATTTACCTATTTGTATCCCTCCTACAATTGTAAGCTTTCTTTTGACTCCAAAACAAAGGTCATATCTTGTTTACTACTGTAGTCTAAAGAATCCATACATTTGTAGGTGTGTAATAAGCATCAAATGCTTGCTAAAATTTTAATGATGTGATATTTTAAAGAAAAAGATCACATTTTTTTTTTTGCTCAGAAAACTTGCTTAATGTTTTCCACTTGATTTTTTAAATTGAGATATAATTGACATATGATATTATATTATTTTCAGGTAGATAACATACTGCTTTGTTTCTGTATATACTGTGAAATGGTCACTAAAATAAATCTTTAACATCCATCTCCACATATAGTTACAAACTTTAAGTGTTGCTATCTTCTATCTGCTTTCGTTAAATGAATCTGGAGTTATTCTTAACATATTCTAAAACTTCCGTATCTATCCTCCAAATCCACCAAAAGTTCAAATAGGAAAGGTGTCTTGCTGGTGATTTTCCTTTATTCGTCCATTATTTCCAGCACATTTCAATCCAAATAGAAATGCTCGTGAAGTTTTATTCAGGATGTCTTTTACACTTTTTACCCTTGTGATCTTTTTCTTTTCTTTTTTTTTAAGAGTTTTATTTATTTATTTGACAGAGAGCGCACAAGCTGGAGGAGAGGGGAGAGGGAGAAACAGACTTCCTTTTAGCAGGCAGCCCAATGTGGGGTTTAGGTCCTGGTATCGTGACCTGAGGTAAAAGTAAACACTTAACCAACCAACCCACACACCCCAATCTTTTTGTTCATATATGGTGAACTGATGGATGAAGGGCTACCCCTTTAATCTGTTACCTCTTTTTTTTGCATAACATTTATATTCTTTCAGAGTTCTCTACAAATTCTTCCAATGTCCTATCATAGTCTCTGATTTAATATTCTGTATTATTTAACTTGCCATTTAATGCATGTGACACATTTCAAACGTGGCAATTATGGGATCAATTTCAAACTAACCTACTGATCTCAGATTTGTGGATTTTATGTTCTCCTACTTCTTAATGAGAAAAGGAATTTTAGATTCTAACTTTCTCCTTCAATAACTGCTTACCTGAAGGATCTTATTTTGATTTCTTAAATTGTTGCTTTTCTTTTAAATTACTTAATCTCTTTATTTAACCATGATTTTGAGAAGAGCAGATTGCAACGAGTGAATAATTTGCTTTTGTCTTGTACTTACTCAGGGGGCTCCATTTTGTCAGTTCTCAACTCAAAATCTTGAAGAAGTTGAAAGAAGACAGAGAAGCTTAAATCTACTGTAGTTTAATAATTAAAGATTAAGGATCCATGTGCCCATGTAGAGAATGAATGAAAAAGGAGGAAACAATTAATTTGCCTTTTTGTCAACACTTAATGTTTGTACTTGTGGTAATCTGAGTAATGTGTCCTAATGATGTGTTGCCACTCTCAGATGAAATGATCATCTATAAGCCAGCTGGGCCAAACAGTACTGGACCATATTAAATATAAGGAAGAGGTAAAATTATGTGCCACAGGAGATAACCAGTGACATTAGTACCAGTTCTCTTGATTCAAGTGCCCGTGGAATAAAATAAGTTTTGCCTTCTCGCCAAAAGTTGTACCACAAATTTATTATTCTAAAAACCCATATCACACCTTATGAGCACTAGAAAATTTCATTGGGGTTTACTTTGTTGACCATTTTGTTTGTTTTTATATTCCTAATTTCAGTAGTGTTGATCTTTTCACCAATCAGGTTCCTCTAACCATTCCCAAAGTTATCTGATAATTGAAATAAGTGAGAGGTACAAAAATAAAATAAAACAAACAAAATCAGATATATTCTAGTTCTACTGTATTTTTATAAAACTCTCCAGATGGCTCTGTTTATCAACTAGATTTGGAACCACCAAGCTTTTTGTTTTAGATGTTGTTGTTGAACTCATACCTTGTCTTCATGTTTGTGCAACCCTAGTTTCTGGTACAGATACAGATTCACTCTTATTTGTATATACCTTTGGTTCATTTAATAAAAATTGAAAGAAGAGCAAATAATTCCTCTGGCTCATATTGTTTGTATTAAAGGAGAAGCTCTCAATTTTAATAAGCTATCCTTTGAATCTCTTTCTCTGTGAATATATGGTAACCTTGGTTAATTATGATACCCTTTAGTTTTGTTTTTCCTATCAATAATCTCATAACATTCATTATAATATTAAACAATATATTTTGTAATAATGTAGAATGGTAATTTTTAAGTAAAAGTTGCTCTAAATATATTTTATTGTAGATTACTTGAGTTAAAGGAGGCAAACTTATTTTTAGAAGATAAAATCAGAAAAAAAAGAGCAAAATATTTAAAATACCTTTGATCTATTAGAATTATCATGTGATTTTTTCTTGCCTATTTGATGTCACATTAATGGATTTTTATCAAGAAACTTTTGTTTTATAGAATAAGTCTAATTTAGTTAGAAATACTAAATTTATTAAATATGTTTTTAAACTTTCGTAATTTAATCTAGTTATATTGTCTTGTGAATAGAGAATAACTTGAATGATTTTTGCTACTTAGAGTCAACTTATAGATAATTTAATGAAATATTTGATAAAATTTAACCAAGTTTGATAGATGCTTCAAAATGAGATACAGTCTCTATTGCTTTTAAAAAGTGTGTGTACATTTTCTTTGCATTTCTATTTATTTCATAATTAGATTTTTTAGAAAAATTAGTATCTGCTTAATACCTATTTCTTATTTCAAAGACTGGAAGAAGTACATGTATTTAAAAATCTATAACACCAACTGAATTTCTGATTTTTAAAACTCTTATTTGATATGTTTTGGGGTTTTTTGGAAATAAAGTTTTCTTTCTGGGTTACAATCTCACTGATATAATAATTACTGCCACAATCTCTATTATCTACCTATCTATATCTATCTATCTATCTATAATTTTTTGAGAGTGGGGGTGGGCAGAGGGTGAGAGAGAATCTTAATGAGAAGCTTGATCTCATGACCCTGAGATCATGACCTGAGTTAAAATCAAGAGTGAGATGCTTAACCACCCCAATCTCTATTATATTTTCAATAAAATTTTCATTTTTTTATATATTTTTCTGATAGACTCTTAATAAATATTTTTGAATGGCTATTTATTATTTGCTATGTTCTGGGAGCATATATAAATCAAAGGGAAGAGTGACCAAGACAGGAACGCTGGTGGAAAGGCTTGGTCTGTGCCAGGAACTGACAGATCAGCATCGCTACTCCTTAGCAAATTGGAGAGAAACTATAAAATATGCAATCAGGTAGTAAACAAAGGCCAAGCCAGAGAGAGCTTTGAAGGTTTAAGGAAGTTTGGGTTTTATCCAAACTGCTGTGGGAACCTGAAGAAGGTTATAAGCAGGAATTGATTGAGGTATCTTATTTATACATATAAAAGATCTCTCTGTTTAGTATAATTATTGACTAATTGGTGAATAACTACCAGATATTCAAAAACAGAAAGCAAGGAGAAAAATTATGACTTAAATAAGGTAGTCCAGGCAAGAAATAATAATGGTTTGTACCAGGGAGGTTACGAAGCAGAAAAGAGAAATCTATAAATGAATGTGTGCTATATTATGAAGAAAAAATTCAAGGGTTTTTAATAAATTAGATGTGGTAGATGGGGTAAGACATACATGAGTATTTTTTTGAACTTTTATGTAGATGGTGCAGCTATTTCAGGTTAGGCAAGCCAGGATTAAGAATGGGTTTATTTGGAGATCAGAGGGGAACAAGCTAGATCCCTGAATAAACTATATTAATAGTTAATATTAGCTATATTAATTATTCTAATTAATAAACTATATTAATCGCCTATATTTGATATAGGCATTCTGATAATGAATGGAGAATAAGAGTAAGATTTTAATTTGTGAGTCATTAGCATCTGAGCAATTTGTAAAATTGTGAACTCTCATAACCTTAAGACAAGAATAGAAGGCTTAAAACAAAGACAAGGTCAAAAATGATACTAATATGAATACTGGGATGCAGAAACATTTGCTAAATACTTATTATGGGTCAGGAAATATAACTGCTTACATGATTAGCATCTTATTTAATCTTTACAAAGACAAAACGAGCCCCACACTATTATTATGCTTGTTTACAAATGAGAAAATTCAGTTCATAAAAAAATTAAGTAACCTGACAAGGATTGAACTGAACAATTGTATTGGAGCCAGCATTTGAAACCTGCAGAGATGATCCCAGGGCCAACACTCTTTTCCACGGTAATAAACTATCTCCATACAACTGTACATATCCATATCTATGCTGTTCTAAAAAAAAGGGGGGGCGGAGAGAGAAAGAGAACTTTTTGAGAGGCACAGAGTATTGCAATCTAGCAATGAAAATTTAGGCATATTGTCTAGGAGCTAAAATTCTAAAGGTAAAGAAAGTCAAATAAATTTTTAATTACAGTACAGAGCACAGACTTTGAGAGAGATATGCAGAGCACTATGATAACTCACAACAGGGACTTCCAAACCCAAGGGGCAGATTTGCTGAACTTGATACCTGAGGTAAGTACTATTAGATACATGAATAATAAATTATTATATAAGAAAAGCAAAACAAACAAAAAAGTAGCTGTGACTCTGTCCACTTTCCTATGAGGATGATTATTTTTTTCACCATCAATGACATTTGCAACATCATGTATTGATTCACAGTATTTTTTTTCCTCTAAAAAGGATCTTATAAATGCTTCATTACACAATTTCATTAAACTAAATAAATTTTTTTGGAGAAATATTTGATTATGTAAAAAAGCTATAGTCTCAATGGAATGTTAACATTGGATTTAAATCCTTTGTGTAACCATGGAATAATACAGTAGGTACTCTCAAATTATGTGGAATAAGGCTAATTTCCTTTCCTTATGTTAATAGAAATTCCACATAATTTATTTACTTTATATTTTATACATTTTTGGCCAAACCAAAATACTTAGGTGTTTTATCAACGAAGAAATAGTATATCACGATATATTGACGATGAATATACTTCTTTACTTTTCATCATTTACAATTAAATGACATTTAGCAAATTTATCAAATGATGTGCAATGTAATTGAAAAAGACATTAAAAAGTCTGGGGATCCCTGGGTGGCGCAGCGGTTTGGCGCCTGCCTTTGGCCCAGGGCCCGATCCTGGAGATCTGGGATCGAATCCCACGTCGGGCTCCCGGTGCATGGAGCCTGCTTCTCCCTCTGCCTGTGTCTCTGCCTCTCTCTCTCTCTCTCTCTGTGTGACTATCATAAATAAATAAAAAAAAAAATTAAAAAAAAAAAAGTCTGGATGCATTTTCATAGTGTGCATCTTATGCATGTTATATTGTAGATTTTTGTAGCATTACTGCATTTTTTATTCCCTGTGATATAGAATTCATTACTGGTGCTTTGAGAAATCTCAGCATTGTGAGAATGGGTGTAGATTAAGGATATGTCAGCATTTTAATCAAGAAAAGGTCAGAATATTCCTAAATAGTTTACATTTTAATTTAGGAGTAAGCATATGAACTGAGATGTTAAAACAGGAATACCCCAGAAAGGATTTTTTGCTTGTTTGTTGGTTGGTTTTGTTTTGTTTTACTTTTTGGTTCTTTTTTTTTTTTTTTTTTTTTTTTTTGGTTTCCTGTGATTCATCTAGTAAGTGATAATTTAAAAAAATTCTCACTGTCTACAAAGTAAGAAGATCATGGTAAAGAATGTAGATTATAAACTACTTGAAATAAGCTAACTTTACAATGTTTTAAGCAAATTGGTCAGAAGGAGAGCTCATCATTTTATTTTTCAGATTATGTGTGTATATTATCCATATAAAATTTAGCCAATTTTTTTTCATAAAGAATGTGAGTTCAAAAAATTCAACGTACCTTTATTCTCTCCTAAGATTTGGCCAGAATTGATTAAGACATAGAAGATACCTTTAAATTCTAACTCTTCAATTAACAAATGAACAAACAGAGGATGTGAAAACTTAATTTGTCTCTGTACACAAGGAGAAGTAAATTGAAGAGTGAGGAATAAAGACAGAGACTTGAAATTGTTTATAACAGCTCCCATCTGGCTGAGGAAAGATCCATTACTGAGCACTGATATAAACTTTATCTGGAAAATAAGATGCCAGTCATAAAAATTTAAAAGGTTGGTATTTCTTAATACATAGATTAATTCATAAGTGACTAAGTCAAACATTTAATACTTATTCTAAGTCCAGCCTATTCCTCCAGAAATATATTATCCTAATGCAAATCATCTCACACATGTTCAACAAATAAGAAATAATATTAGTATATTTCAGAGGTCAAGTTGTTCTAAATGTAATTTTTTTTTCAGTTACATTACTGTTTTAAAGCCGAAGTTGACAAGGTTTCTCACAGAGAAGAAGCAAATACATAACTTAACACTTTAAGAAAAAAGTTAAAATCCCACAGAAGTTCCATTGTTTGGTAGAAGAAGTAACTGGTTTATTGCTTCAAGATATCCTTTGAGTCTACTAGGTGAAATTATTTGGGGAAATTGAGGACACAGATGAGGAAAATGTGAAAACATTTCCTTCATAGTAAAAAAAAAAAAAAGATGAAAGAGTAGGGATATATAGGGATATATGGTGTCCTGGAGTTTTGGAAGTGAAACCCCTCAAAGATCCACATCTGATGGAGAAAGAGGACTTCAAATTTTAAGGCTACTAAGGATGTGATGCTGCATATGAATGTCCATGGTGGGGCTACTGTGCTATGGTCTTCTGTCTCTCTGTCTCTCTGATTCTCTCCTTATCTCTATCTCTGTCTCTCTATCTCTGTCTGTCTCTCTCTTTAAGGACTCTACCGTTATAGAATTGCATGAATTTCCTGCCATCTTCTTATAATCTTGCCTCTTTTCTTTCTTTCTTTTTTCCATATGCCTTGCTATTTTAGTGTGCATATTTAGCAAAATATGAGATTATTCAGGAATACCTATATAGTGTTACAGCTAAAATGCTTGTATATATGATTCTTATTAGTAGTGGGCTGAAAAACAAACACAATGCTAACTTGTCATAGATCTATAATAATTAGTAGTTTCTTTCCTCATTTTCTCTCTTTTTACAAATGTACCAAACTCAAGTGGCCTCGATGTCCTTGCATATGATGTTGTCTCCACAAGACCAGCATCTCCACCACTCACACCTGTGTAAATCCCTCTAGTAGAAGGTTCCTAAATGAAATGAAACTTCCTCCTAGAAAGCCCTATTATGGATTTTAATAGCACAGACTCTGGAATCAGAATCTTTTTATTTTTATTTTTTTTTAATTTTTTTTAATGACTACTTGGAGACGATTACTTTAGTTAGGCAAGACATTTAACTTCTCTCTGCCTCTATTTTCCCCATATGTAAATTGGAGGATAATAATGGTAACTACTTTAGATTATTACTGTCGATATTAAATAATTTCATTTGTGTAGAGAACTGGCAATGGCGCCTGGCACATATAAAGTATTCATAAAGTTTTAGTATTAGTGCTGGGTTTTAAATATTAATCATGATTAATATTATCTTGAATGCATGCACAAGTTGCACCAGATCAGGCAAATTTATTATTACTTCACAGCAAATAATAAGCATGTAGCCCCTGCTGCCCTAGTCTTTACTTCTGAGGAGAAGTCCTGTGAGCCAATGATGGGAATTTTGCCACAGGAGTAACTAGAAATCTAGAAATCTCACTGCAAGGCATGAGGAAAACTTATTTTCCTCTGCTCACGAAGTTGAAGAAGGTAGCTGTTCACTGGAAAGGTCTTTCTTCTCCTCTCACCATTTGAGATGTGAGTAAAATCTCATCAGCTGATAGTCCTCTTTGCCTCAGCTTTTAAGATGTGGGGTTTTCTCCAAGTGTCTATGTTTATTACTCATTAATATGTAAATACTTAGGAAGATAAAGCTCTAATCTCCCTAGGTACTTACTTATGAACCTAGTTCAGGGCTTCACTGTTCTGGCCTTCCCAGGAAGAAAGGGATATTTTACCTCATTTTGGATCAGAACAATTAACTACATATCTACATATCTACATAGATATGCAAATATCTACTTATCTCATGGTATATGAAAAGCTTCTTGGGAAATGAGGGCTTTCACAAGAACATTGAGACATCCAGGCAAGTTTAATCTTTTAACAATTAGTATAAGCATGGGTATTAGTATTAGTATGTATTCTCATTATATGATTTCACAACAGACTTATGTTCCGTAACATTTACCGCTCTTGCAGTTTTGTGTTTATTATTTCTTGGCATGAGTGTGTATAAACTACTAGTTTGTAAATTCCATGGCGGTGAGGATCATGGAAAGTTTTGTTCACTGCTTTGTCTTTGACAATTGATTCAGTGACTCACATGGTGAGCACATGTCCATCTTATATTTTAGGCTGTGCACTATCTTCATTATGCAACAAAATACTTCAATGCTCAAACTGGAATTAACAGTTCTGAAATAACAAAGTTTAAAGTATCTTCACCAGGTCAAATGATTGCTCATGAATGTCTTTTAAAAATGTAACTCCTTGGAGTCCTTAATAAAGATTCTTATAATTCCCTCATGTATTTATTAACCAATATGTCATTAATGTGCTTACTACTCTTTTAAATAAGAAAGACATTCATGAGCAAAGTGTCAATCTAATTGATGATTGCACCTAGTATATAGTTCAGTAATTAGCATTTAGTAGTTTCTCAACAAAAAGCTGGATAGATTAATAAATCAATAAATTAGGTAAGCTGGGACACCTGGGTGGCTCAGTGGTTGAGCATCTGCCTTCGACTCAGGCAGTGATCCTGGAGTTCCAGGATCGAGTTCCACATCCCACTCTCTGGGGAGAAGCTGCTTCTCCCTCTACCTGTGTCTCTCATGAATAAACAAATATAATCTTAAATAAATAAATAAATAAATAAATAAATAAATAAATAAATAAACAGCTTAAATTTAGTTTAACTGATTGAGCAATTTATTAAGTTTTTTTAATATGTAAATAGTTAAGGGGCACCTGGGTGGCTCAGTCGGTTGGGCATCAGAATCTGGATTTCGATCAGGTTATGATCTCAGAATTGTGAGATCAAGTTCTTTGTTGGTGGAGCATGCTTAAGATTTTCTCTCTCCCTCTTTCCCCCTGGCCCCTACCCTGTCTCTAAAAAAATATGTAAATTGTCAGTACTAGTAATTTTACTAGTTTTATTTACTAAAATTATCCAGAATCATTTTATTTTCCCTTATATTAGTATGTTAAAACTGGACTAGCATTTCTCCAGAAGGTGCACAATTATTATTAAATAGGTGTTATGCTCCTTTTTTACTGAAGCTGTAAGATTTTAAAATCATTTTATTAAATATATTGTACATCACAATAATACATTTAGTCATGTGTGCCCGTTGCTGAATTATCAAAATGTAAACATATTTTGTAACTACCTCCCCACCCCAGATCAGGAAATATTGTATTACCAGCAATGCAGAGGGCCCTGATGTCACTTTCCCAAAATCTAAACTCTCCTCTCACTCAAGGAAAACCACCCTCCTGGCTTCTAACAGTATAAATTAATTTTCCTTTTTTTTTTAATTTTTTAAAAATTTTCCTTTTTAATTGAACCTTATATACAATTATATAATACATTCTTTTGCATATCACCTCTATATTAAGTTCATACCACACTAATATTATTATTAATATTCATCCACATTGTTGCATGCAACAGTAGTCATGTATACTTATCATCATACATACCACATTTTATCTAGTTTACTGTTGATGGGTGTTTGGATTGTTTTTAGCTCTGTAGCTATTAATGAGAATGCTGAAATTACTATACTCATACAGTTCTTTTGATGCATATGAGACTGTCAGTTACATATATTTCCAAATGAGGATTGGCTAGATCATGGTGTATATATTTGTTTAACATGAAAATTTGTGTCAAAGAGTTTTTAAGTATAATTTCAAAAATTTACAATCATTCCCACAGTGTGAGAACTTTCCTGGTTTCACTTTCTCATCAATACTTGATAGTCTCAGTTTTTCTTAATTTTCTTAATATAGTTGTATCTCATTGTATCTTTAATAGAGCATTTACTTGATGACTACTTAAGTTTAGTACATTTATGTGCATATATATGTATATTGGCTATTTGGATATCATCTTTTGTAAAATGACTGATAAAGTCTCACCCATTCTTTTATGAGACTATCTTTTTTTGGTATAATTTCTTTTTATATTCTCAGTACAAGCCTTTTGTTAATTACAGGCATTACAAATTTCCTCTCCCACTCTTCTTCTCTTTTACATTATTAATGGTGTTATTTGATGAACTGATTTTTATTTAATATAGATCGAGAGCTTCCATCAATAATTAGTATTTTTGTCCTGTTACAAGGAACTGTTCTCTGCCCAAGAGACATGAAGATAATCTATTTGCAAAGTTTTTTTAACAGACTTTCTTGTATTTGTTGAGAAAAGGTGAAAATAAAATAAGAGATTCAATAAAGAAGGTACAAGTTTTTTTCAAAATGTCCTTGCTGCTTTTATATTTGGCACAGAGTTTAAAGAAGAAGAAAATTAGTATAGAATTTGGAGAATATTTTATGGGGGAGTTGATGTTTTTATCAAGCTTTAAATAATAGCAAGCTTAAAACTGTTGAGAAATAAAATGAGCATAGAGGTCAGGAATATGACATAAAAATTGAAAAAAGAGGGCAGCCTGGATGGCTCAGCAGTTCAGCACTGCCTTCAGCCCAGAGTGTGATCCTGGACACCTGGGATCGAGTCCCACATCAGGCTCCCTGCATGGAGGCTGCTTCTCCCTCTGCCTGTGTCTCTGCCTCTCTCTCTCTCTGTGTCTCTCATGAATAAACAAAATCTTAAAAAAACTGAAAAAGAATGTTGGATATAAAATCCGTCATAAGTGCTACAATTTCGATATATGACACTAAAATATTTCACCAATTTGGATAATCCTGCAACATGGCAAAGTCCTCTGAATACCACCCTACTGTTTGAAAAACCTGAATAATAATACCTTTAATAATAATAATAATAAAACCAACTCATAATAAAACCAACTCAATCGTAGGGTTTAATCATACCTAGCACCACTTGTCATTTAGACAAAGTAAAAGGACAAAGGGAAAGTCATATTCAAAATCTGAAATAAATTTCATGTGAGGCTTTGTGTAGGCAAAGTAATAATTTTGAAGATATTTACAAATTTCATGTATTAAATCTACCAAATATCAACAACTTGTACTTACTAAGGGTCATGTTCTAAGAATTCAATAAATTTAATTTCTCTGTGTTGATAATAATCTTACGAGGGTTGTTGAAATATATATTTTCTCAATTCACAGCAAAATTAATATATGTATTTCCTCTGTATGCATATTTAGGATATTGTCACCCTATTTCCTTAGCTAATTAGATATAGATGCAGTGATCACTGGATATTCATAATTTATCAGAAGGACAAGAGCACTTGGTTTTCTTTCTCAAGAGATAATGTAGGGAACTGGAGATCTATAAACCACCGGAAAGTTAAATAATCCAACATAATATACTTAGGTACTATCTGAACACAAATTTTCAACCTTCCTCAAAAAATACACAATTCATGAAGTCTGTAGGCAGTATTGTTATTTTACAGTCTACTATGTGATTTGCAGGAATTACTGTTACAACAGTAAAAAGCACTTGAAAAGGATCTGAAATTATTTTTCACTCAATGCTATATATTTCTCTGTCTAACTCTGACAGCGTGCCATTTATATAAACATATTTATGGTTGTGTCAGTTCATATCAAGCACATTGGGACAGTGAGAAAATGTAATCTAGATGGAAGAGAATTCCATGTGTTTCTCAAGGGTCCATGTCCTACTGCAATGCATTAGAAATCACTATCAGAATGTTGTAACCTGCACATCATCACATCTCCTGAGACATTTATTACAATAACAGAAGTGCTTGAAGCTTCTTTTATTCTAATACTGTCTTTGTAAACACCTAAATAAATGGGTTGTTAGGGGAAATATAGTATAATGCTTGCTAATTATTATTTTTGGAGAAATAATTCCAGAAGAACAGAAATAATCTTGACACATGTTTATGTCCCCTTAAGACGTATGTTGATGTGGATATTTAAAAGAGCCACTAACCATTTTTTAAACATGCTATATCTTTGTTCTTATTACCAATACTTAAATTTTTCATGTTTGGCTCACAGCATCACCTTAACTTGTTAAGATAAAACACTCTTTGTAAAGCATTTTCAGAGAATATTTGTATGCATTATCTTTTAATCTTCATATCTTAGCATACATTATCATTCTGTACACGTAGGGTAGAGTATAATTCTGCAAAAAATAAATGGTTCAATAACATTATGTTTTCTTCTTCTTAGGTGATACTATGGTTTCTAAACAAAAAATATCCTAAGACTATGAGAACAATTTGTTGCTAATATATGCATTATACATTATGTATTATGTGGATAATATATAAATATCTTAATTTACTTTTTTAAATAAAACCAAGGAATTACAAATTACAAATTATTTCTAATGCAATTGTTCTTCCTTCCCTTAAACAATTAGCATAAATTGCACTTTTTCACTAAATAGCTAGAGTCTATTATTAGATGGAACTTCAGAAATTATGTCTGTATTTTACATCTATTTAATTGTACAATGTATAGAGTGTATATTTATTTCATCTCATTTGTATCATACACTTCTACAGGCTGATTACAGGTCTTCCTCTTCATGTAATACTTTATCTCCCATTCTTGGATCTGTGGCTAGAAATCAATGCACTTAATCTTAGAACCTAACTTCTCAAAACAAAATGATAATATTTCAAACAGCCATACTGAACATGAAGAATGGTGTCTGAATATCAGACTCAGAAATAAGAATGAATGAAGTTAGAAAGCAATGAAATGTGGGATATCATGATGGTGATTTTAAAATTTCTTTGCAACAATATTTTTGCATGATTGACTATATTTCTGTAGAAATTCTTGCTCTACTAGTTTCTCAAATTCTCTCATTGTTTGTCAGGCATTTGACTGTGCTTTTTGTAGTCACATCAACATTTTGTGGCCATTGAGTTATCACACAAAAGACAAACTTAGAGAAAATTTTAGAATAGGTCTTTCACATTTCAGGTCAGGGAAACTAGACTTCCACGTAATTATAGATAATATTACCTACCCACCAGCGTTCAGATGTTCTTTACATTTCTCTTGGTTTTGCTTTTTACTTCCACTTTAATATTATTCCATTTTTAAAATGCTTACCCCTTCCTTCCTTAATGCCAGTTATTCTTCCTTCCTATTGGTATGCTTGTTTCATATTATATTGTAGGCAAGGATTCATAGGAGCTCAACCGATAACTTAAAATTCATTGATGGTATGATTCAATAGTTTGATACAGACAACATTATTTCCAACCTATGACATTTCATCTAAAACAAAAGAAACTTCATTCTACTATTAGGCAGTACTATATACTCTATGTGGTAAACAGAATGTTCATTAAACTATTAATATTAGTTAAACTTTTGCATAACATCACCATCCAGAAATACCTTCTGATAGGCAAAGAGAGCATTTTTAGGTATTTTACTCTACTTCTTATATCTTTGGCATAATGGGAATCAGATAGACTCCATAATTTTTTTTTTTCAATTTCATTGGGAAACATTCTCTTTCATTTACAACCTGAAGAAATCCCATGAACATTTTCAGAACTTTTTTTTTCAGAATGTAATTAATTTCTTTGTTCATGACACAATATATTAAAAAATCTGGAAGTTGAACTGCATGCTCTAACATTTCACTGAAATATAATGGCTGTTGTGTGTTTAATATACCTTTCCATCATTAAACAAATTTGCATCTAATAGATGTTGTTCCAGAAAGCAGGACTACATTAATGAGCAATGTGGACAAAAGCTCTACTACTGTGAACTTCACAGTCTGATAGGAGAGATAGCTAAAAAACAAATATACACAGAGATGACATAATTTAAACAATAAAATATTCAATTTAAACAATAAAATAAAACAGAGTAAGGGGTGAAATATTGGAGGCATGATTTTCTGAAGAGTAGGGACGTGAGCCATTAGCAGGACTAGCCCTATCAATGCACCATATTAATACACTATAGGCACAAAACTCATTTATATTCATCATGCTATTTAACCCACAAAACAATTTTATGAAGTAAGTATTATTTTTATGCAATTGAGGAAATGATGCTCAAAGAAATTAAATGTTATATACAAGACCATGCACCATGCACCTATAAAATGGCAGAGTCAGAATGTGAATGCAAGTTTAACTGATAATGAAGTCTGTAGTCTATATATTGTTGTATTTTCAATGGTCCTATTTTCTCTGTTTCTTCCTTTGATAAATATGTTGATTTCCAAATTTCTATGAGAATTCTAGGAGAATAAATTTAGGCCCAGAAAATTGATTCCCATTTCCCATGCCTAATTCTGGTTGAGAAATAAATCAATTCTATAAGCACAAGTTTACATCTAGAATGAGGTTTGTTTTGTTGATGTGAAATGTGGCCACATTGGAGTTAGTTCAGTGAAGGGACCCCCACCCCCCATCCTCTGTCACTGAGAAATCTTGCCCTAGAAATTTAAGATTTGGATCAACAGAGAGAAAGAGAAAAAAATTAATCTTTCTACCTGCCTAAAATTGAGTGGCTCTGTTTTCTCTTTTTGTTTTCATTATTATTTGTTTTAATCATGTGGGTTGAATAACAGGGAACACTGCTGTGCTAGAAAACATAAAGGAAGCCAACTCAGAAGAATTAGAAATTAAAAACCAAAGAAAACTCACATAGACTGTGTTTTGGATAGCTCTCCTTGTTTGGTTTACAGTCTTTCCTAAGGCCCAAATGCATTTCTGTCCTGATATCAAATATCCCTTTGTACTCTAAAAAATACCTTTTCCTTTAGCTAGCTCAGGTTGAGTTCTGTACTTTAAATCTGAAATGCCCTAGCTAAACACCCTTATTTTTTTGGTCTTAATTAAGCAACTAACCCATTTTTATTGTAGAAAAAAAGAAACACATAGGTAAAATGATTATTTCAGGTAGTCCTACCATTTATAGTTAACTAGTTCCCACCAAGTGTGTATCTTTCCAGATTCCCGTGGAAATATACATGTATAAATACTTTTTACAAAGATATGAAGATACTATGAATATCTTGGTGTCAGTTTAAACCTGTACTTTATTTGATGTGGATATAGATCCACATCATTAAGACTGCATGGCCTTTTATTCTAGGGATACATCGAAATTTATTTAATTACCTGTCATTAGATATTTTTGTTTCATGAATATTTATATATTTTAAACTCACCTATAACAACATTTTTGTACCTTTGTCTCTGATAGAATTATTTCCTGAGGATAAAGTCCTAGAAATGGAATTGTAAGGTCTAAGAGATTATGAGCATCTGTAAGGCTTTTCCATGTTGTCTTCAGGGTGTATTTTTTATATCTTGCTTCCAAACATATTCTTCTGTGTTGCTGATCCCCAGTCTATAGCTTTCAGCTCAGGTGAAGTCAGCCAGGACACCACGATCAACACTCCTGCCCAGTCTGTCTGCCTTTAGGTAGTTGAGCAGCTGAGACATTACCTGGAATTCAAATATTCTATTGACACCACAAGGGCAATATGGAATATCCTTTCTTTGAGAGATATTTTCACCAGAAATCAGATAGGTGCAATCTCCCTGCCATATCTGAGAATCTGTTCTGCCTCAAAGGCTATTTTTGTTTTAGACTTCTGGATTTTCTCTTCCTTGGATTCGTGTTTTGCCACTGAATCCAATTCTCCCCCAGGTGCTTCACCCACACTTCTCGTAACTTCAGATTCATTTTCTTTTTCAACAATCTCACATGTAATCTCATCTTCTGTTTCTATTACAGCTTCGAATACTGGACAAAGGCAGTTGTGGTCCGGAATTGTTCTTCCAAATAATCTGATTGTGTACACACTTGCTTATGCCCAAATCTCCAGTCTAGAGCCTAATGCTCCTTACTGCAGTGATGAACCCTGTGACATCTGTAGCATGTTGGGGTTCAATAGCCACAAACCCAGCAGAGTTTAGCCCCAGACTTGAGCTGGAGGCACACATGCTCTCCTGTCTCTGAAAGAAGATCCTCAGAAGGTGGCTCCTATGAGTAAAAGTCATTTTTGCTGGGTGGCTGATTTCTAAAAACAGGGCCATGCAGCCGAAGAGTTAGAGATGGAGGTGGAAGGCATGGGGTGGTGGGGCAGCTGCACATAGAGTTGCTCCACGAAGCCCAGAGCTGGAGCTAAATGTACTTAATTATAAAATAGTAGGATTAAAAAGGAGTTGTGGCTAGAAGCAAACTATAAAAAATGGTTCGGTCTACACTTTCCTTAAAAATCTGTACTAATGAGCCGAAAGAAAATAAGTTGATATTTGTTGTGTAAGTCTTAAATAAAAGCTGTCACAGGAAACCACGAAGAGAATCAAGTATTTTCTGAAGTCCCAGAGAGTTCTTTGCCCAGATATAAAGGGGAAATTCTCTACAAGTTATTTTTATGCAGCATATGCAATTTAAATAATATTAAGGCTAGGTTTTTTTTTTTGGCAAGAATTTTTGATAATGAAATTTTAGTGTTCTGAATGCAGAGTGGGATGCTGTGAGTGACAAGGCAAGCGGAATACATTTTTTTTTTTTAAATACAGTGTTTAGGTAGGGAATTCATGGATTGGACTTTAAGTGACTAAAAGCTATTTTCTGGATTAATAATTTTTACAAATATTTATCTGATTTCAAAAGCCATTTTATGTTTGGGCAAGCTGGCCTGAATCATAGGACAGCCATTAGATTAGAGCTTTAAATTGCAGTAGTCCATTAAAGAGTATGAACTGAGACATGTGTGAATAAAAAAAAAAATGTTAAGAGTTAATAAGAGCTGGCAGTGGCAAAATGACCTTAGTGATCAAATCTATGATTACCAGATGCCAAAGGAAATTGTAATAACCTGGCTGCAGTACTTTCGAGAACATTAAAAACAAATCAACAAGCAAGCAAACTAACAGAAATGTCTTTCTAGAAGTGTACAGTGAAATACGAACAGCTAATATATGCAGTAGACTTAGGTAGTTTTCTCTGAATTTCGTGTGTTTTCAAAAAACCAGATTATTTGCTCAAGCTCTGACACATAATGCATTATGATCCAAGGATTATGGATTTCATTCCATGATTGAATGAAATTTTTTCTTTCTCATTTTCCATCTGTAAGAGATATGCTGCACTTTTTTGATATTATGACTTCATCAAGAGAGAATTAAGCCATTTTTTTCTGTTTTAATGTTTATTAAATAGCTGTAATTAAGTATCATAATACTGGATTTTTTCCCCAACAAATGTAAGAGATAAACCAGTGGCAATATTGCAGAATATGTTAGTTTTATGATATGTTAAGAAATGAATTTATGTTCCTAATTTTAAAACATTTTAGCCTTACATTATTCTGTTCATTATGTTATGATTATATTTTATCGTTTATTAGTATGCTCTGCATGTCTTCTATGTGATAATCTGTTATTATGTTGATTGTTATTATATTTAAACAACTTTTATAAAATGGATCCTGGTGCTTTTTATATTAAAAATATTCATATTCTTAATTACTCAATGCTAAGTTAATTGAGACATTTTAGTGTTCCCTAGATTAGAATTAAATTAAATTTAGCTTCTATAAGGTGGCTAAAGGATACCTAGCACTTCATTGTACTGCCCGCTGTGCTCTGTTAACTCACCTGCCAAACCAAATATGAAGCGGTGGTGCCCTGCAGAAAGGCCAGTATCCACTCACATGAAACACTAAATAATCCTATAAAATATAAATACATGATTTAAAAGTAATCTCATTCTTTTAAAAAACATCAGTAATTAGGTACATTCAAACAATATTTTAGTTGTAGCCATAGGTATAGTCTAGCTGTGAACTTGGAATTTTTTTTAATTTTATTTATTTACTTATTTAAGAGAGAGAGAAAGTGAAAGAGAGCACAAGCAGAGGCAAGAAGGAGAAGCAGGCTCCCCACTGAGCTGGGAACCCTACATGGGGCTCAATCCCAGGACCCTGGGATCATAACCTGAGCTGAAGGCAGACGCTCAACCGACTGAGCCACCCAGGGGACCTATTTTTCCTTAAAGAACTCAACAGCCTGTTTCACTCTTAAATTGATATCATGATGTTACTGATTCTCATTAAGTTACTCTAATTCCAGAAATTCTTTTTTAAAATATAAATGGGAGATGATAAATACTATGATAAGCAATGTAGCCCATATAAGCCTTCAGTATACTTTCCCTCTGTTTATTACATAAGCTGCAAACCACAGCAGAGACAGAACTCTGGGAGAATGGGATCTGAGACAGATAACTTTTGATAAGAAGTAGAGAGATGAGACTTTGGGTGATAGGCCAGGGACCTGTGGACTCTTGCACATCTAGAGCTATGTGGTCTCTGAGGCAGGATGGAAAGCTTATATCTGGTTTGTCTAAAAGTCCCGTTAGCCAAGTGACAAATTTATCCTGGGATGTCTTATCAAAAACTGTGTTGTTCTTTGTTAGAGTGTCTTTATTAAGATACATTTGAGAACAAGGATGTTAGTTACCTTTGGTCATAGTTACAAATGAAGTTGGGAAATAAGATGATACAATATTTTGAATATCCTTCATTCAACTGAAGCATGATCAAATTTTCCAAGTTGATGCTTATATTGAAGACGTACTCTTTTTTTCAATTTTTTTCCTCTCTTCTTATAATATTCCAGAAGCAAAGTAATGTATTAGGATTATAGAATTCCTTTCAAGATGGTGATTCCAAACTTTTGGTACCAATGAATTCCTTTCCTTTTTTTTTATTTTATTTTTTTGAATTATTTTTAAATACTTCTTTTTTCTTTTGATTCTTTCTTCTAAATTCATGATTCAGGCTTAATTTAAGCCCTAGCTAATCAAAATCTCTTGGATGGGACTGCATCATGAATCTTAAAAAAAAAAAAAAAAAAATAAGCAGGACAGCCTGGGTGGCTCAGCGGTTTAGCGCCTGCCTTCATCCCAGGGCGTGACCCTGGGGACTGCAGATCCAGTCCCACGTCAGGCTCCCTGCATCGGATCTGCTTCTCCCTCCGCCTGTGCCTCTGCCTCTCTCTCTCTCTCTCTGTCTCCTCTCTGTGTATTCTCATGAATAAATAATAAAATCTAAAAAAAATAAATAAAAAAATAAGCATACCAAAAATCACAAACTAAGGTTATGGGGTGTTATATAACAATAGTGGAGTGAGGCAAGTAAATATGCAAGTATAATTTAGAAATTGTACTTGTGACAAAAATCCAATTAAGATTACGTTACAAAATGCTCAGGGAACTCATAACCTGGAAATGGCAGATTGCTAGTGTGGAAGGCAGATTGCTAATCTTAAAGGAAATAAAACATCAGCTGATATTAAAATATAGGGACCTGTAGAAAGCTTAATAAAAAAATGAGAGTAAACTTTACAACCTTAGGGAGTAGTTTTTGCAAAAGTATGAATACCTGAAATAGGTACAGTTGCAAGACTGTAGTAGGACTGGAAAAAGAACTGTTTCTGTGACATTAACAAGAAATGCATTGGTGACATGGGCGTCACACTGACAGGCACTGAAGAATAGACATTTTAATACTTTTTCCTGAGATTTGGAAAGACCAAAGACGTATTTAAGCAAAATTGTGTAATGACTGAATCTCCATTTTAGATCAGTCTACTAGAAAGATGAACTTTATATTAGAATGGTATGTTTTCTAAGGCAAGAAGGTAACTTGCCAGTGAAACACTACTTGCAGAATGATGCAAAGTAATATAATTTTTGCTTAAACATTGTGTATAAAAAGCACTGTGAAAGCAAGTGCACATTTACCCTATATTAACACTAATCCCATTTTCTAGAGTTGCTATTTAAATTAACAGCAACCTTTTTCCCCCTGCTGGAATATATGCAAATGCAGCCTAAATTCTACTAATTGCTAACTTCTACTAATAATTACTTTTGCTCACAATACTCATAAATGGCTTCATTATGCTATATATTCATGATCTTGCTGTTGAGAGGTACTTTTATACCAGTGTTTCTGTATCAGAAAAAAATTATTTTCAATATCCATAGTACCATATGCAGTCATAAATCTTCCTTAAAAAATGAACATAATGAGTTTCCCTTTTCATTCTACAAGGACTCTTCTGTATCCTGAGCCCTTCTCCTTTGCTCTGGGTTAAGGAAGCATCATGTTGGCCTGCAGTAATTTCTAGGGTAAAACTGCTACCCTTAAACATACAACCAGCTTCTCCAAACAATGCTATTTAACTAGAGGTGACATAACGGAATGAGAACCTGATGACGTTAGCCAATTCATATTTAGTGAAATTAAAAAAAAAAATAGTTTGTTCAATATTGCAGAGTGAGTTGGGGAATTCTCATAACAGTAAACTAATGTGATCATAGAGCATATTTTTAGCCTCTCCGTCACCATTGAGTGAGCAGCAGCTAACCATGCCTGGATGAAAAAATGTATTATAGAAGACGTCATATGAAGCCAGGTTTTGAAGGAAAAGTCATGGGCTTTTTAATCTCAATTTAATGAAGCTTGGGAATAGCATCTAAGTAGATAGAGGAGTATATCTAAAAGTAGAGGGAAGGGGCACCTGGGTGGCTCAGTCAGTCAGTTAAGTGTCCCTTGATTTTGGTTCAGGTCATGATCTCAGGGTCCTAAGATCGAGCTGTGGGTGGAACTTTATGTTCAGTGTGGAGCCTGCTTGAGATGATTCTTTCTCTCCCTCTGCCTTTCCTCTGCCCCTCCTCTGCCTACACACATTCTCGCTCTCAAAATAAATAGATAAAATCTAAAAAAAATAAAAAAAATATTTTAAGAAAAGCATAGTGGAGGGAGAGAGTGTGGTGTTTAAGGAACTGGGAACATGTGAAGCATCATGTCCAAGATAACTAGGAAAGAAGCTTAATTTTAAAATAATGAATGAGAAATCACTTATAAGCCTTTCTTCTTTTTCTCCTGCCATTTCTTTTTTTAAAAATTTTTATTTATTTATGATAGAGAGAGAGAGAGAGAGAGAGAGAGAGGCAGAGACATAGGCAGAGGGAGAAGCAGGCTCCATGCACCGGGAGCCCGATGTGGGATTCGATCCCGGGTCTCCAGGATCGCGCCCTGGGCCAAAGGCAGGCGCCAAACCGCTGCGCCACCCAGGGACCCCCATCATCTGCCATTTCATAGCCCAGTTTCCTTCTCTGTTATTTTTCTGTTTCCATAGATAGAGATACATAGAGATATAAATGTAGATAATATACTATCCATATCTACGTATAACTTGTATACTATACATAATCTATATATAGATATGTGGGTACATGTCTATATTATAAATATATGGCATATTTATTATCTTTATTTTTCCAGTAGGATATAAGCTCCATAAGGACAAGGACTTTTTTTTTAGTTCATTTTACTGCTCTATACCTATGAAATAGAAGGACACCTGGTAGATATAGGGTGCCCAATAAATGTTTAATGAATAACTAAATGAATAAAAATAAATAAATAAATGTATAAATGCGGTCAGGTGGAGTTTTGCTTTACCCTTAGACATTTACCCAGCTAATGTATTTTCTCCTAGTTGATCTCTGTAGCAGTTTCTAAATTACTCCCCTCCATCAGTTATATATAAATTAACATAATTACTAAATCCCGATTATTTTGTTTGAAACCAGTAGTATTCCTTCCTGTATTAATGGACTATCTAGTCTTAGCTTTTAAGCACCTCTTATAATTTTCTTTTTCCTGCTGACCTATTTGGTCCCAGTGTGTACTTTCACTTTCCTTTGTCTGGCTTATATGACACTAGCATATTAAGGTTACAAGAGTTCTAAACAATCAACTGTATGAACTAAATCTATGATCCCTAGAATTCAAGACCTGAGTTGACATGTCTGTTGTTTACATTGTATATCCAGTGCCCAGTACAAGACCCAGGCAAGAGGATTTGCCAATACCCACATGATGAGTAGAAGAGTGAACAATGAGCCCTAATCTATTATTACTGTGAGCTAAAGAAGAGATTTAATGAAACCTTATGGAGAATCACAGATAGACTATCACATTTAGCTCTCCTTGGAAGGATAAACCCAAATAATCCTTTTAAATTATTTTAATTTCTTAATTATAAATACATTATCCAATGTTTGAGATGGTACAATTTTTAAAGAATTACATAAAGTTTTGGATGAGAACATTAATTTATTAAAACTATTTTATAATGTATTATATAAATATCAAGTAAGCAGAAAAATAAGATGATAGAGTGCCATTCATAAGATGATTTCAAAAGGATTTCTTTTTTTCTTTTTTTCTTTTTTTTTTTTTTTTGGCCAAACTAGAATAGGATTTTAGAAGAAAATAAACACTTTATTTAGAGCCTTCATAATACACCTAAATCTTCATAATACTAGATCTTTTTTTTTTAGTTTTAGCATAAATATATAGCTTTAAGTTTATTAAATTTAAAATTACTTTGAAATTATCTAGGAATTTAGACTTTGACTTCCTTTGAAAATGTGAGATACAGCTCTTTTAAAATGATGCTGCCATCAAGCATCTATCTCAAGCTACAAATCCTATTCATTGAACATTTAGGCTAATTATTAGTGTTGAAGAATTGTATTCAAATTCCCCACTAGCACTTCTCTGTTACTTTAAAAAATACGTATTTAAAACAGCAACTAAAACTCTCAGTCATGATACTATAGCATAGGAATAAACACAAAAGCTGGATAAAATATCTTTGCCTCTATTGTTTGTTATTTACATAAGGTGACCTCTATATGTAACAAAATCTGATTTGGAGTGATATCATTTCTAGTTAATGTACCTTTTCCCAAAAGTACTCTCGATTTCAAAATAAATTATGTGAAAGATTTTACTCTATTATGAATGGTTTTGTAAGTATTTAAATATAAGCTGATTTCCTGCTTTCTGAAGGAAAATTTGGAGGACAAAACACCCTGTGCCTCATACTTGGACATTTGCTTTTACTTATATTGATCATCACAGGCCACTACAATGTCTGATCATGGCAAGCATTCAGTAAACGTTTTCTTTACTCAGTAACCATTTCAAGGGTATATGCAGTTCACAAATATGTATGCATTTCTATTTGTATTTATATACATACGCTTAAAATGTCATTGGAAAAAATTGACTTGGTAAGTGTGTCCTGCATACATCATCTCCATTTTCAAATTTCTATGATTATTTTGAGGCATAAAATATACCTGGTCATAACCCGAGGGAAATTCAGACAGTGCCTGTCCCCTCACTATGGGACATTTTTCCCCTAGATGACAGGCAGATCTGTCACAGGACGAGATGATTTATCTCCTCTGATTTCATCCTGTAAAGACGCCCTATACAAGGTGAAGTGATAATTTTCCTCAGAGTTAACATGTCCAATGTCTCATTTTTCATTCCAGTCCTTGTGAAATGACATCGAACACTAAATTGGGAACTAATTTTGCTTGTGAGGTTTGGCTGCCTGCCCACTTCTCTGGGAAAACAAGCAAATTATCTGTACTTTTTAGTCATAGAAGTTATATGATACTTGAAGCTGACTGCTCAGTACCAGGAGTTTTTTTCCCCTTTTAATCCACACTGGAAAAGCAAAATAAAAAGCACATGACAGGAAATATTCTTTGCAATATTTTGCCAAAAAATTAATCAAAAAGAAATATGCAAAGTATACTTGTGGAAAAATACAGGGCAATTTAGACAGCTTAAGGTGAAGAAGTAAGATTGGCAATATATTTGACTACAACACTAAAATATGCAATTAATTCAGTATGATTTTAGGGAAAAAACTCACAATTATTTGAGAGCAAAAATTCAACCAGTCAAAATGGTATTTTCATTCAGCAAGAAAACTTGTTTGTAAATATTTGTCTAAAGGTGGAACACAGCTTTAGAATTTAGTTTCTGAATGCATTTATTTTAGTACATAAATAGGGTAGTTGATTGCAAAGTATGTTTATTTAGACAAAAAAAAATGATGTGATAAACTAAATTTTAGCCTGTAGGATTATATATTTTTTTTGGAGTGAATAAAATTGATCATGGATTATAATTTATTGGGTAAGTGTATTGGCAGTGAGACACTTAGAGAAGTTATATGACTTGAAGAGGTCATATAAAGATAAATAAGAATATAGAAAGTACATGCTTTTTAAAGTTTATGATTATTTTTATAAGATAAGCTAAAATACATGAATATTAGTTGAATTGAATATAAGTTAATTTAGTATTTGCATCTGAGAATTGAGGAATCATTTTTATGAGCCCTGACCTTATGAAGATCATAATCTAGATAATCTAAATAATGTTAAAAGTGACTATAGGAAATAGTAGAGGAATAGTGAGTTTATTGAAAGCTTGCTTTTTCCAGATGCTAAGTGAAATGCTTCATGTGGATTATTTTATTTATTCTTTACTACACCTCTATGAAGTAGGGATCATTAATTGCATCATTTTATGGCTGAGAAAATAAGACATAACAAGGAAAAATAATATTCTTACAATTTCCCACTTTAGTAGAATCCAAACCTGCATTTTTTTAAACCTTAAACTAGTACAAACCCAAGTAAAGTGTATTTTTTTTTAACCTTAAAGCATCATTTTTAACTGTAAACTAATAAAAAGCAAAGTAAGAGAAGTGTCTACAAGCTTCTAGTAGCACAATAGAGAAAGTTGAGACATCTACAGAAGGATAGGAACAAGAGATGTCATGTCAGTTGTAATTTAGATGAGGGGTAACATTTCCTCTGGTTGCAATAGAGAAAGGGGAAATTATTTCAACAGATAAAACTTTAGGAGCAAAAGTAAGTAAAGACAAAAGGTCCTCTTTCTTGTAATAACAAGTTTTCTAGACTGTCTGGAGCTTACAGAATTTGAAAAAATATATATTTTCAGTCAGATCCTTGACTTAAAATTCCATGCTCAAACTATGCTATAAAAATAGAAAGAATGCTAGGAAAGTGCTCTTGTTTGCATCAGCGATGGCATTTCAAATTAGTGGGAAAAGAAACAATTATTTGTTCACATTACTGGAAAATTGGTTAGTGATATTGAAAATAATTAATTCATATGCTTACCTTACCTCATTTAATTAAGTTAAATTTGAATAAAAGAGTTAGATGCAATTGGTCTAGAGTTCTTCAAATCTATTGTCGATTTTTCCTCCTTCCTTAAGAAGATGATTATAATAGCCTGAATATTGGTCCTAAAAGATATCTAGGTCCTAATTCCTGGAATCTGTGAATGTGATCTTATATAGTAGCTAGAACATTGTAGATATGATTTATTTAAGGGTCTTGATAAGGTGGGATCATCCAGGATGATCACAGCGAGCCTTACATGTAATCACAGTGTCCTTATATAATGAAGATAGAGGGAATTTTGAAGAGGAGTGAGAAAGAAGTCCATGTGACCATGGACGCAGGGGAGAAAAGGTGATATGATATGTGGCCATGAGCCAAGAAAGGAGGACAACATCCAGAAGCTGAAAAGGCAAGCAAATGGATTCTTTCCTAAAGCCTCCAGAGGGAGTGCAGTGAAACCAATTATGGACTTACACTCTAAAACCATACAAGAATAAATTTGCATAGTTTTAAGCTCCAGAATTCATGATTATTTGTTATAGCAACCAAAGGAAATTCATGCAATGAGCTCTTCAATGTTCATTGAGGTCTGCAATGTTCATTGAGGTCTTCATCATATCATTATAAATGTATATGTTTATGAATTATTAATAAAGTGTGAATTAATGAAAAATAATACAGCATAGGTAGCTTAATTTTTCTGATTAAAGAATGGGTAAAACCTAAAACCATATAAAATCAATCCATGCAACTACTGGATAAGTTTGTTTACAAAAAATTTAAATAATGTATACTTCTTTAAAAGCATAAAAATGTGTTTAAGCAAAACCAATAGTGTACCAAACATTTCTTACGTAACCTATGTAATACATGGAGCATTTATTTTTAAGATTTTATTATTTATTCATGAGAGACATAGGCAGAAGGAGAAGCAGGTTCCCTGCGGGGAAGTTGATGCATGACTCGATCCTGGGATCCCAGGATCTCAACCTGAGCCAAAGGAAGACACTCAACCACTGAGCCACCCAGATGCCTCTACATGGAGCATTTCTATAAATTATGGGAAAAAGAAGCTATCAACAGAAAATCTTGAAAACTCTTGAGCATGGTGTTCATAATTCAAGTTATGGGTGTGATTATTAAACAAAATGTTTACTCTGGTTATTAGAGGACAATAAATTGAAAAGCATGGAAAACATTTTTAATTCTATCAAAATCATTTAGTTATCTTGTTTCAACAATTTATTTGTAAAATCTCCTGCAAGTTTATGCTAGAATTACTCTCTTATAATTCAGTTTCCTGATTTGCACTTTCATCGTGAAACTTCCCGTAGCTAATGCCCAGACTTTTGCCCTCAACTTGCATTCTACGTTTTTCTCATACGCTACATTTGTTCTTCCAAGAAGTCTTCTTGGTTTTAATTCCAAAATATATTTTCTCCTGCAACATTGGCCTGAATGTCCATGATTCTTGCTTAGATTGTTTTTGCACTTAATATCCAACTGATCTTTGTGCTTTGACCTTTGCATTATTACAATTCATCTTCGATGCAAATATCAAAGTGATCCTGTGAAACTGGTCATGCCACTTCTTTGTGACATAATCATTCAGTAGTTCTTTGCAATGGCCTCTGAGGCCCTACAGGATTTTACACTCCTCTGTTATTCTCTAGCTTACCATCCTTCAGATATTTTTACCTCCTCATTATCTCTGAACATCCTGGATTTGCTTTGACATAATGGGTTTTTGCAGTGGCTCTTCCTGGTCTTTGAAACCACTTTCTCTTAAAATAACTTTATGGCTTTACTTCTTCTTCTCCTGAAAACCCTGTATTAAATGACACTGTTCCTAAGTGCCCCATCTAAAATTCCAAGGCCCTCAACACTCCAAATGCTTGTTACCGTCCCAATTTTATTTTCTATAGCACTTCTCACATTATGATTCTATATACTTATTTACTATTTCGACATGTCTACAGCATAGTTTTTTTCTTCTTTATATTTCAACATCACAGAAATCTTGATGTATCCAATAAATACTATCAGCCTGATATCATTAGTGACCCAAGAGTGTAGAAAATAGTTTAGTTGCACCTTCTAATATTATGAAAATGGCAGTATTGGGGCATCTGGGTGGCTCAGTCAGTTAAGCGTCTGCGTTTGGCTCAGGTCATGATCTTAGGGTCCTGGGATTGAGCCCGAGTCTGGCTGCCTGCTCAATAGGGACCCTCTTCTCCCTCTCCTCCTCGTTTGTTCTCTCTCTCTAACAAATAAAAGAAACTTAAAAAAAAAAAAAAAGAAAATGGCAGCATTAAAATAAGGTAGATTTGAAATTATGTTTAATTTTTTTCTTGCCTATGTCCTTTACTGGAAGTAAGCTTCATGAATGAATGCCAAGTTTTTTTTTTTTTTTTTTGTTTACTCATGCATCTCCAAACCCAAGAATACTTTCTGATATATGAAGAAATCAAATATCTGTCCAGCAAACTTATGAATTAATGAAAAGCGATTATACTCTTTCATTACATAGTAAATATTCAATAAATGTTGGCTGTTCTAACAATAATTCTCTAGAGTATGCAGCAATGTGGTTGCTAATACATTTTGCGGTAAATATTTTATCTATAGACAATGGCTCTGTCCTATCTTCTGGTTACTCCTCCTTTCACACCATTATAATATTCTTAGAAACATTTTAAAAAATTCTACTGAACCAGGATACTAATTTGTAAACATTTTTTAAGATTTTTTTTTGATTTAGAGAGAGAGAGACAGAGATAGCAAGAGAGAGAACAAGCCAGGAGGAAAGGGAGAAGCAGGCTCCCCATTAGCAGGCAGCCGGACTCAGGGCTCAATCCCAGGACTCTGAGATCATGACCTGAGCCAAAAGCAGATGCTGAACTGCTTGAGCCACCCAGCCTCCCCCACCCCGTTTTTATATTTTAATAGATAAACTAAAATTTCAAATAATTATTTTCTTCATTTGAAGAAGTGACTGTATTTGAAATCCAAAATAGACTGATGAGTTTTCCAAATAGTATTATACTGAATAAAAATATTTCTATCATAAGAAAAGGTAAAGAACTAAGAACATCTAGCTCACTATTAATTTCACATTAACATTTTAGGTATATTATTTATGGTCCAATTATAAGGTCATTAAAACCTCTAAGAGTTTAACCTTTCCTTTTCGTAGATATGTTGGGAAAGGAAATTTGTATTCAGCCAGCTCTCTCTCAGATAGCATGGAAGAGAAATCTGATTCACTGCACCGTAGTCACTGAGAAAAAAAAATGTCTTAATCTGATTGAATTCTCTCATTATTCCAATCTCAAGACACAGCCTATAACTTACAGATATTAATAATCTCTATCATTCAAAATGAAATGTAAATACCTCAATTAAATTTTGAAATCTTTTTATTTTATGTAATTAATTAATTAATTAATTTGTTTATTCTCAGAGACACAGAGAGAGAGAGAGAGAGGGGCAGAGACACAGGAGGAGGGAGAAGCAGGCTCCATGCAGGGAGCCTAATGTGGGACTCGATCTGGGGACTCTAGGATCACACCCTGAGCCGAAGGCAGGCGCTAAACCACTGAGTCACCCACCCAGGGATCCCTTAAATTTTGAAATCTTGCATGAGTGTTTGTCTTTGCCTACTCTCCCACTGAAAGTTTATGTTGTTTCCAAAACAGTATCTCATTTAAAAGCTTGTATTAGCAGAAGTATCTCCATCAAATTTTACATAACTAATTATAATTAATAATAATAATAGAACCAAAATAGTAATTTCATACTTTGAATCTTGAGAGAAAAATTAAAATATAGACATCCGTGCTGGGATTTGTATGATGTTCAGTCCAAACACACCTTAATGTATTTTCACATATATGTCTTTAAACCTTTTTATTATTTTGTGAGGAAATTATATCCCGTAAAGAGTCAGAAGGTGCTAAAAAGGGTTATACATATTAGAATATATAACGAATTAAATAAGTGTTGACTGTAATTGTCATTTTTATTATTAAAGCAATGCCTTTGAGATATTGCCATTTTCCTTGCATGTTGACACAGAGAATATTAAGTAAATACTCTTTTAATCTATATCCTCATTCAGCTCCAGATTGATCCAATTCCATCTAGGTGACACAAAAACCAAAGTACAGATAACAAGTTTCAAGTATTAAGAGTCTATATTTCTTCCCACTTTAGTTATGCTTTACCAAGGGTATTTAGGTAGTTATTATTTCCACCTCACTGGGCTATATGAAATTAAATGTGATAAATTAATCATAATGTGCATATTTTAAAATTGTATCAAAATACAAGGATAAATATAATTACACATATCTGCTTCCATATCCTTCTACAAACCTAATTAACACATTACATTTTAACCAGTTTTATTAAGATATTTTTTTACATTAGATAAAACATCTATTTTGAGTGAAAAATTTCAATGATTGTTTATTAATTTTACTGAGTGTTTCAAGCATCATCAAAGTTGGTTTGAGAACATTTTCTTCCTCTCAGTAAGATTCCATCCGTCCATTTATTTAATTCCCATCCAACCTCAGGGAACCACTGATCTCTTTTCTGCCACTATACATTTGTTTTTTCAGAACATAGCCTATAAATAGAGTTATATGACCTCTTGTGTATGATCACTCAACATATTTGAAGTTCATAGCATGTGACAGAATTTTCTTTTATCGGTGAATAAGATTTCATTGTATGGATAAGCTACATTTTATCTCTCCATTCATTATATTTTGATTATTTCTAGTTTGAGGCTATTATGAATAATGTGCCTATTAATACTTACAATCAGGTCGTTGTGTAGAAGGGTTCTTTTCTTTCTTTCTTTCTTTCTTTCTTTCTTTCTTTCTTTCTTTCTTTCTTTCTTTCTTTTTTTCTTTCTTTCTTTTCTTTCTTTCTTTCTTTCTCTTTCTTTCTTTCTTTCTTTCTTTCTTTCTTTCTTTCTTTCTTTCTTTCTAATTAGCTGGGTCATATGGTAGTTTCATATTTAACATTTTAAGAAACTGCCAAAATTTTTTCTAGTGGCCACATCATTTTACATTCCACCAGCAATGTATGAGAATGTGTTTCTCTATATTCTCGCCAGCTTTTGCTAATGTCTGTTTTATTTATTATAGATATTTTAGTAAGTATTAAAAAGCATAAATTGTAGCTTTAATTTTCATCCCCCAATGATGTTCAGCATATTTCATTTGTTTATTACCCATTTCTATATTGTCTTTGATGAAGCGACTATATTTTTTGCTGCTTTTTGATGATGTTGCTGTGTTCTTATAATTGAGCAGTTAAAATTATTTGCAAACTCTGGACAGAAGCCATTTATAAGATATGCTTTTTTCAAGTATTTTCTCACAGACTGTTGATTGCACTTTTATTTTTCTTGAGTTTATTTTGAAGTAGAAGAGTTTTGAATTTTGGTGATATCCAGTCTATCAATTATTATTACTTTTTTTGTACAGACCATGCATTTGGTATCATATAAAGCAATGTTTGCTTAATTAGGTCTCAAAGGCATTCTCCTATGTTTTCTTTTTAAAGTTTGTTTAACTGTGATGATTAAATCTATGATCCAATTTAAGCTAATGTCTGTGTGTGAGGTGAGGTGAGGTTTTAAGTTTATCTTACATGTAGATAGCCCGTTGTCACATCATTTGTTGAACAGACTTTCTCCAATGAATTATGACACCTTTGTCAAAAGTCATTTGAGTACAAATATGGGAATTTACTTTTGGACATTTAATCTTTTTATGGATTTATGTATCTATCTTCCAGCACTATGTTGCTTTCAAGCTGCAGCTGTACAATAATTTTTGAAATTAGGAAATAAAATTTATTTAACATTACTATTTTTTTCAAGAGTTTTTCCTATTCTAAGTGTTTTTCATTTCCATACATACTTGTCAATTTATAAAAAAAAAAAAATAGCCTGCTAGAATATTGATGGGTATTTCTCTGTTTTTTTTTCCTTGAAAAAGTACTCTAAGTTGCTGTAAGACATTTTTTAAGTCTGAATTTTTGAAGTTCTGAAAAAGTTTATTTTGATCATCCTTCAAGCATTTTTATTAATTTTAGGGAGGAAAGAACTTACAGAAATCCTCACATTGTCACTAAAAGGAGTTCTGCCTCTCTCTAAAGTATATATATTTGGAGCTCCTGGGTGGCTCAGTGGTTGAATGTCTGCTTTTGGCTCAGGGCGTGATCCCAGGGTCCTTGGATCGACTCCCACATCAGGCCCCCTGCAGGAAGGCTGCTTCTCCCTCTGCCTATGTCTCTGCCTCTCTCTGTGTTTCTCATGAATAAATAAATAAAATGTTTAAAAAAATAGAGTCCATATATTTAACAATTTATTATAGAATACCAGATGATTGCAGTAGCTAACCCTTAGCTTTCCAAATGCCAGATACTGTTGTAGTCACTACACCTGTATCAATTCATTTAATTCTCACAACACTCCTGCAAGCTAGAAAGCATCACTGCCCTTATTTTATGTATCAGAAAACTAAGATTGAACAAATCTCAGAGATTGAACACAGAGATTGAACAAATCCCCTAATGTCAGACAGCGAATTAATGGGAGAGTGATTTGAAACCAGGAAATAATGTTTCCAGATGCAGTGCTACTAACCCTTGCGTCTTCTGTATTAACACATGCAGTTTTGAAACCGCCCTCATGGCCATGTGATACTTTAGTCTGCAATGATCCTTATTGTCACCCAGACCACTAATGGTTCCCAGTCTGTCATGCTTGCCTTCAATGTCTTTGTTCATGTTTTACTGTATCAACTGCATTATTTTTGTCAATGTTGACCATTCTTACCTATATACTCTAAATTCTATTGTTTCTTTTTTATTGCATTTATTTATTGTATAGAGAAAGAAAGCAAGAGCGGGGTGGATTGGAGCAGAGGGAGGGAGAGAAGCAAACTGCCCACTGAGTAGGGAGCCCAATATGTGCTCTATCTCAGGACCCTGGGATCATGACCTGAGCCAAAGCAGGATGCTTAACCAACAGAGTCACCAGTGCCCTAATTCTATTGGTTTTTAAGACTTTACCAAACATTATATAATTTGAAAAGAGTATTTTTCATAGCAAGCCACATAGCATTGTTTAGAAACTATAAAATGCTTGATTGTCTTTCCAAGTTAATCATAACTATATTGAAGACAAAGCTATATTTTATATCCCAGAGTTTCTAGAAGGAATTACACATCACAGGTTTTGTAAAGATTGGATAAGTGAATAGACATCAATTTTTGAAAAATAGCTTAGCAAGGAATTGTTTGCTATATAATCTTATATGTCATCTTAATTCATTGACGGAGGTCTGTGATATGAAAAACACTCTATTAGGAATACCTTAAAGGCATCCATATTGTATATAAGCATTTCTTATATTCTGTTAGTAGCTGAAATATTTTTGTGCATCTTATTTTTTATTGTTTTATTTCTATAATCCTAAAGTAATGGCATGGTATCATTAAACCAGAAAATAAAGTGCTCTATTTGCCATAACTTATAAATACACAAGTATAAGCCATAATTATATTATTTTCATCATATTTTGTTTTGCTTTTTATTTTTTACAACTTACACATTTCTAACAACAGAATCTAATGTGCGATATTTGCATAACTTCTGAGATGAGGCATAAGACTAGAATTAATTTTCCAAAGCTCTAATATCACATAAATTAAACACTCATGTTTAGATTCTACTTCTCCCACTTGTCAGCCTATCTATTGCAACTGAAGTCTGATACATTATGTGAAAAATGTAGGAAAAATAAAAATATCATACCCTGCATTTGAGATTTATGATGAAGATAAATGTATCATTTCTCTTGTAATTTGATGATTGTTGTTTGGACTCCACTATGTAGAGTTTAGTTTTCAAGTTATTACGATTCACTTATTTTTCATTTCTAATTTCTAGGAATATGTGGTTGTAATATTAATATAAGCTACATGGAATTCTGGGCAGACAATGCTTTATGAAACTGCTGTGCCCTAAAAGAATAACTAACTTTGGACATGATATAAATAAAAAAATGTTCTGACAGCGTATGAGCTACAAGTTTTTATATTGAAGATGTTTGTATTTGACACTCATTTCAGGAAAAAGGAAGTTAGAATACCCAAGCCAGTTTTTATGGAAGTGACTTTCACCACATTCACATCTGGTTCATCTAATTAGGTTTGCAACTGTTACACTTTGGCACTCACAGTACATTTGTCAACATGGTATCTCATTTACTTTTGTTTTTTAAAGAATCATATATAACCCTTAGGATTTTTTTTTATTGTTGCTGTTGCTCTATTGCTTAATTTCATGCCTTAAGTTCCTCTAAATGGTAAAATATTCCTTTTTAATTTGGGACAAGGTGTAGAGTCTCTAGCTAGCATGACATTATTTCCTCTTTCTGGTTTGTAATTCTGTTTTCAATGTTCATATACCCTGTGAGTGTGATTTGTCTCAGCATGGAACATCATCCTTATTTCAAAGAAGATTCCCTTCATTTTTTTCTTTCAAGACTTTCAGTGTTTCTAAGAATCTGCTCAGCAGGGAATAGCACTTTCTGGAGGGACTGTATTTTGCTGCTTCATCTGACAATTTCTGTGTTTACACAATGAGTGACATTTGGATGGAGACTGGAAATACTCTATTAATTTGGGATGAATCTTTCAATCTTTTCTTCTTTCGGAGTATAAATAAAAACTAAAATGACGTTCAAATGCTTCAAAAAACAGTTAACCAAGATATGCTAGATCACCAGGTGATGCAAGAATAAAATTGTTTAAACATAAAACAAATAGGAAAACTGGAGAAAAAAATTATAGTGGAAAGGCGTCCATTGGTTTTAATTTTATTAATATTACATTTTAATGTAAACTAAACTAAGTCTTCAAAATAAAGAATATGAATGTATACAAAAGTCGGTGAGAGTATCAAAATAAATGATTAAAAGAGTGATAAACACAGTATTTTATAAAGGAAGGTGGGTTACAGATGTTAAGTGAATTTTTTTTTTTTAAGATTTTACTTTATTCATTTGACAGAGACAGAGCACAAGCAGATGTAGCGGGAGACAGAGGGAGAGGGAGAAGCAGGCTCCCTGTGAATCAGGGAGCCCAATGCAGGGCTCTATCCCAGGACCTCGGAATCATGACCTGAGCTGAAAGCAGATACTTAAGTGACTGAGCTGCCCAGTTGCCCTGTTAAATGAATTTTTAAATAACACAAGTGATTTGTGATAGAACCTAGGTCTCTAGACTCCTAATATGATGCAATTCCACTATCCCAGGGCTAATTACTGAACTAAGGTAATTGAAACCTTTAGTCTTGACTATGCTTCATTTTAAACATGTTATTTGGACAAACATATGTGAATCATAATGATCTCTTCATTACATAATGATTATAATTGTTTTGACTAATTTGCCAGTTTTAGCAAGAATTAAATGAGATAATACAAATACATTGAAATGAATAAACATAATTTAATATATAGATATAATTTTTATTATTGTTACTATGACCTTCTGAAGTTTTACTTTGCAAAGTTTTCAGTTATTCATCCTGAGAGTAAATACAATATAGCTTCTCAACAAGTCATTCAACCAAACATAGTACAAGTAGTGAGCATCTACTAGATCATTCACATTATCTCTCCTTTTTCTGAGAATGACTTCCTTCTCTCAGTCTACTCAGCTTTACGGCTGGGACTTACTAGCAGCCCTGAGATTTACTGCTCCTGAAGGCACATTTGGTTGGTTGAGGTAGGTTACGAATGGCTTATTCAAAAATATCTTCCCGTAGAACTGGAATTAAAAAAGGAAAAGGGGAAGAAAAAGATAGAGACAAAGAAAGAGTTATGTTTCTCAGGGGTGTTTGGTGGCCATGATTTTCATCATGTGGTCCAGGAGTGCAAAGGAAGTCTATTAGCAGAGACAAATAATGAAGGAACTGTTAGATGAGGTAGACAAACAGATTAGAAGGCCCTATATCCTGTGTTTGTCCTAAATCCTATTGATTCACAATGTCCTGCTTGTGTACCCTTGTCTTCCATGACACACTCTTGAAACAAATGTTGTCTTTAAGTTGCAAATACGAGTGTTTATGTAAAAAATAAATTGCAGCAATTAATGTCACCTATGTTGGTTTCCTGGGACTTCTGAAATGAACTACCACTAACACATTCTAAACAGCAGAAATTTATTGTATTTCAACATTAGCAAGATCACAAGAAGTTTAGGGTTTTGATTAAGAAGGAATGACAACTAGAATCTCTGGACAGGAATACTGAAATCAATGCCCTTGAAAATCCTGAATTTCCACATTCTTCCTGGTCCCGTAGGACTGCAAAAGTAGCTCCTTCCTTCTTGTTGGAGGTTAACTTCTCTCTTTCTTAAACAAAATGAAGAAGCTTCAGCCTTGTGAGGCAATATATGCCCTTCTCTGGGATCTCCCGCTGTCTTTTCTTCTTGCCATCAGAGCAGTAACTAAAGCCATGACATATCTGTGGACCTCTGGAGTTGGTCATTAAAAGTAACATTTCAGTAGCAAGATGTACATCAATGGTATCAGTGGTATCAACAGTATTAATGGGCCTGACACATCGCTAAAATTTTAAAGATTAAAAATTCAAAATGTTAAAGATCCAGTTGTCTGGAGCATACCAGCACTTTCTCTCCAGAGAAAAGGATATATTTCATCTTGCACCTATCACCACTCTGCAGGAAGTGCAGCTTCAGATTCTAGATGCAGCATCTTCCACACTTAGGAATACTACTTTGACTCATTTATTGAGTTAAAAAGAAATCTGCCAACTTTGAGAGAAGCTCAAGGTGAGAAAAGGCTTTGCAGCAGTTCAAAACCACAGTGTAGATCCTGTGATACTAAGGGTACCCTTATAGCCTGGCAAATTTAGGGTGAATCTCAATAGGAGAATCTCTAGGCAGAATTACCATGGAAAATCCCCTAGGATTCTGGAGCACGGCTATGTCATCGATAGCAGAAAGTTTTGCACCACTTGAAAAATAACAGGTGATTGTTCAGAAAAGACTATCTTTAAGAAAACATAGTTCAGAAAAGACTAAGCTTTTTTTCATATGTAGGTAAACTTGTGTGGGTGCACACAAAAAGTGGGTGGCTACTTCATTATATCTCTGCCCAATGGTGACTTTCAAAGTCAGTGATGAACAAAAGCCTGGTCAATGGGAAGAGCTCCAAGTGGTTCACCGGCTCATCTACTTGGTTAAAAAACATTATCACTTGAGAATAAGGAAGGACTCATAGACAGTAGTCAATGGCTTGTCTAACTGTACTCTGATGAAAAAATTAAAGATCATAGAGCAAGAAGTCTGAGAAAGAGACATGTAAATGGATCTATTGAGTAGACTTGTACATTTTATCAACCACCAGAATGTATCCACTACAAAAAAGACAGTGTCTATCCAAAGTCCAGTTTTTTTCAGGGAGGGCATTTTCTGGCAGTGCTTTGAACTAATGCAGAGGCTCTCATCCATCAGTGTCTTCAGAAGTCTGGGCTCTCCGGGTGTCCTCCTACTGCCGCCAAATGGGACTGAGGCTGGTTTATAGGTTTCTGCTGGTTCCACAGTCCACACTCAGGTCTGCCTGCCTATTACTTAGTGTGCAGGTGAGCAAGACTCCTTCTGGGTCTGTCAGTGTTTGGTGTTGAATCCCACAGCTTCCACAGAGACACCTTTTTCCCATGGACAGATGCCAGTTGGTAACAGGGGAACAAAAAGAAGGGATGCCTTATGCTGACATGATGCTGATGCCACTCTGGTCTGTTCATATGAAAATTTGGGAAAAAGATAATATACATCAGAGCAGATAGATTTTTCATCCCTTACTTTATCTCATTCTCGAAAAAAAGAAACTTTGAAATAAAGGACATAAGCTACTTTTTAATGATTTAAATAATATATTTTACCACCGTCTGGCAATGAAGTCAATCTGGACAAAGTAAACAGAGACAATGGGTAGGAATTGTCTGTCCCATGGGTTCAGACATTGACATCCTTGTGGCAGGTATATCTTAATTGTAAATGTGAAGTCTCTGTCAATAATCCTTAAAACTGATTCCCATTGTGTGAATCTTCAACCAAGTTCAATTTGGGGGGAGGTCAACATGGATACCCTGATCTTATTTCTGATTATTATTATTATTTTTTAATATTCATCTTTATTATTTTCATCATGATGCACATAAGAGAAACTTTGGATCAGAGGCAGATTTCTCTTTAAATACCACACTCCCCTCTTGCCCTTGTGCTTGTGCCTAGTGTGATATCATGAGAACATCAACTGTCCTGCATGAGGAACCAGATACCTCATTGGCTAGGAACAAGAGAAAATATTCTTCTCTGCTTATGAAGGAGAAGAATGCAGTTGACTTCCCATCCTGAAGGCTCTCCTAGAAAATATAACTAACCTGAGTTCTAACTCCAAGCATTTGCTATGTAACTAAAATCATTCCAGGCGCTAGATAGGCCTTGGTGTTTTCTGGATTTGGGATCAAGCAATGTCTCCAAACTTTGGACTTTATCTCTTTTGACATGCAAATACTAGATAGATATTCCAGTTTTCCTGGTACCTTGGGTTTTAACCTTGAGATCTTGTCTGGACTATAACCATTTGTCATCTCACAAAAAAGGAAAGAGAAATTTTATTATCAATTTTGATCAGAGTAGTTAACTAAACAAATGGCTACAGATCTAAATTTCATAAGTGAAGGTGTTTCTTGGAAAAGAGAAAGCATCCTTTTAAATTTTAGGGTACATATGATTCCAGGGCTCAGAAACTAGTGCTTTTTGAAGGAATATTGAAAAATGCAGGGAAGTTTTATTCACCCAAAGTTATACACTAATAACTTGAAATTATAGTTTTTATATTCCTATCTGTGTTTTGTTAATATAAGTCTACCAATTAGAGAAAGAAGCACTCATTCTTTTTTCAAAACCAAATAACTGACTTCATAATAGTGAAATAAAGACACCAGCTAGGAAAATTTATTCATTTAAGTGTCACCTTGTTAAATGAAATAAAAAATATATATATATGTATCAATTTATGATTTCTGCCACAAGTAACCTGATTACTACCTAAGAAAGCAAAATTTTGTATATTTTTATTAAAGAATTCTAATACATAGTTGGGCTTTAAAAAATATTAAGTAATTGTATTCTGTATTGTATTGCATACTTACATAGACTTCATTTTTAAAAGATTGATTGATTGATTGATTGATTGGAGAGAGAGAGTGAGAGAGTACAAATGGGAGGGGCAGAGAGAGAATCTGGAGCAGACTCCATGTTGCGCATTGAGCCCCATGGAGTGCTTGATCCTACAACCCTGAGATCATGACCTGAGCCAAAATCAAGAGTCTGATGCATAAACTACTGAGCCACCCAGGCACCCTTTTTACACAGACTTTAAAAGTATAATAATATCATAAAATTATATCTTTGTGTTCAGGACATTTAGTATATTTGACTGGGAAGTATTTTCAGCAAAAGTGGCCACAAATGTTATTAGACACTTTTTTTAGTGTAAAAACTACAGACATAAGGTAAGCTTATTTTATTTAAATAACTTTCTTGCTTTCAATTTTTACATTGGTTTAGCATCTTAAATTTTGATCTTTTAATGAATTCACATAAGTAATATTATTACTAAACAGTAATAATGCTTAGAAGAGAGTAATATCTATGTTTTGGAAACACAGTAATGGCTAAATTATATGGAAAATTTGACATAGGTCTTTCTTTTTTTATTTTTTTTTAATTTGTATTTATTTATGATAGTCACACACACACACACAGAGAGAGAGAGAGAGAGAGAGGCAGAGACACAGGCAGAGGGAGAAGCAGGCTCCATGCACCGGGAGCCCGACGTGGGATTCGATCCCGGGTCTCCAGGATCGCGCTCTGGGCCAAAGGCAGGCGCTAAACCGCTGCGCCACCCAGGGATCCCTACATAGGTCTTCCAAGTAGTTGAGATGATTCACATTTTTATATGTTAAGAACAAAAAGGTATTTTAAAAATACATATAATTAAATATTGCCCAAAGGTCATGACTGAAGAAGTTCTTCTTAATTAGTGTGCAATTAAAAATATATACATGAAAACTGAGGACAAATTAAATCAAGAAACATAGTTTAACAAAGTATTTTTAAAAGTATGTATATAAGGTAGAAACTATTGCTGACAGAGGAATGCTAGTTAACTTGAAATTAAAATGTAGCAAAAAAAACTCCACAAAATTTAAAGTAGCTGGAAAATAATAAATTTAGCCAGCTTGGTGGCTTCAGTTTCATGTGTGCCTTGAAGAAGGAAATCTTTATCTTCAATAGTCATCTTCTAACTTGAAAAAAGAATGAAAGTAGGTAAGATAAACATGCCTATATCAGTTAAATTGATAGAAAGTCAAACTGTGAACTTTAAATTGGAAGAAACTAAAAATATTCCTTTTCTATTGATCGAGAAATTGAAGTTAACTTTTCTTTTAAAAAATCAGACTCAGTAAATATGTTCAAGTCACAACCAAGATCCACACATTTCCTAAAACTATTAACATGGACAAAACTCTGCACAAAAACATTCAGCTTTTTACCAAAAGAGTATTTTTTCACAAGATGAGAAGGACTCTGTTATCAATATCAGTTAACAATGCTATCTGTTGACAATGATAAGCCATTCATCTATTGTTATCATGATTTCTGCTCTCATATTTTCCATGACATATTGAATTGAAACTAGCTTTCTATAGCTCTTGTTTATCTTGCTTGTGTTTTAGTTTGTTTTGTTTATAGTGTAATAATATGTATCACAAATCATTCATTAGTAACTAAAACATAGTAACATCACTTTTGCAACAACGAGGTAGAAACTGGCAAAGGCTTCTCAGGGAGGGAGGCCTGGGGATAGTAACTGTGTGAAAGAATATGAGACAGAAGGGATAAAATTTCTCAAAACAATGTTAGATGCTAGAAAAAATAGAGCAACTTCTTCAGACATGATTTTCAGCCAGAATTATATATTCAGTCAAAGTATTAATCAAGCATAAAAGTATCTCTAATTATAAAAATATTTGAAAAAATTATTCTTGTGTACACTTTCTTAGGACACAGGCCAAGAAAAAAAAAAAAAAAAAAAAGAAATCAGGAAACCAGAGAATACTATCTAAAGCACAGTAGAAGTGTCAAGGGAAAAAATTAGAGTCTTATGGACAAAAGCAACCAGCTGATATGTTGTAGAACATCTATCCTAGACTATTGCAGACTCTAAGAAGTTAGGCCTATGGAACCATAGGTTCTTTTATATCAGTTTCTATTTATTTATTTATTTATTTATTTATTTATTTATTTATTTATTTTCAGTTTCTATTTAAAAAGCAGTTTTCTTCCTTGCTGAGTTTGTGGTCTGTGACCAGTTTAAATATGTATTCTTTAGATTGGTGTACAGAGACATTAAAAATTCCTCAGAAATTCATTGCAGACTTTGATACCATTAAGTGGCTTTAGCTTATAATTGCTGATTTTGCATAGCTTTTTAAAAACAATATCAACAAAATGACAGGTGCGAAAAATAATTGGCATGGTTGTGGCTGTCCCATATTTTGAAATAACTTTTCTCTATTTGGGAATATTCTCATGCTATGAGCTTCTGTCCCCCCACGGACAAATTAAAAAAAAAAAAAAAGTCATGTTTCTGGCCATCCTTTAGCTAGGGGAAATACAAATTATCTAGGTTTTAATAATTAAATGCATTTAGACAAGTGTAGGGTTAGGAACTTAAGGTAAGCAGCCAAAACCTGGACTGAACGTCCATTTTGCTGACAAAGGGTAGCAAAAGTGACAGTGGTAGTGAATTCCCGGTAGTTACAAGGGAAGACTTTTAATACATTTATTTTCTGTAGGTTAACATCATTTTAGAGAATTAAAAGAGTGGAATGATAAATTTAAAATGTGAATAAAAATCAATCCTGGAGTTGGTAAAATGTTATGCGAAAATATTTCTTGGCTTAGGTCCTTTGCCATTATAGTGATCTTTCCATATTATTTACATGGATGTGATATTGTTCAATCTATCTTTGACCTATTTATGTGGCTGCTGATGTATCAGATATCAGAGTTTAGACTTGTATTGCTATTTCATAGATTCTGAGAACAGTAGGATTCAAAATAATTTATATGGATTCTATTCATTGTGTTTATATTTAAATTTATAGAAGTAAGATATAATTTGGCTAGTGATTTTTACCTCTTTTTCTGAAAGTTAATCTACAAGTTACTGTCAGAGAAATAATGTCTGAGAATATTCAGAGTTAATAAAATAGTTATTCATTATAGCTTGCTTTATTGAATGACTGACCATGAAAACTTGAAATCATAAGCCAATCCAGCAATAGTATCATGTATGACAAAGATGACAAAAGGAGAATATTTGATAGGGTTCTCTAAAATTGAGAGTTATATTTACTGAAGGAAGTCGTACTTTTAAATAGCAAAATAAATCTAAAAGAAGGAATATACAAATTTTGCTGCAGTAGCTGAAGAAATATTTTTTTCCTCTCACTTTTCAGTGGAAATTATCATATAGAGTAAAACAGAAGGGGCTGAATTTTTAGGTCAGGTCTCTCTTTTCTGTAGACTTGGAGACTTGCCCTCATGTAGACTCCCACTTAGTGGAGAATCTAGAGATGGGATCTCTTCAGGGAGGGCTGAGGGGAAAGCCAACACAATCTAGTTATCAAGCTGGGGAGTTCCTATCTCACTGGGAACAGTCAGACTTCCTTGAAATATGATAGAGCAACTGCTGGGATGTAGTCTAATTCTTGTCTTCCCCACCCACTTCTGCTTTCCTCTTTTATTTGAAAAATTCTCAAATAATGAATGATTATCCTTCTAGTTTTAGACTATACATGTAGTCCCAAGAAAGCCTTCTGTTGCTACTTTCAGGTATTGAAACCCACTTCTCAAACTTGAGAGTGCAAATTGAGATTCAGAGAGTACCAGCAAGAACCCCAGATTCTCTTCATACACAGTATCAGCCATATGAATCAAATCCAGGAATGGTGCTAAATAGTGCAAATCTTTGTTAGGTAACTATTCAATGTGAGGTCTAACAATAAGTGTAAGGAATTTAAATATTATAAATATATTGAATTGTGTTATATAAGCTGACAATCTTTACACAGAATCAGAATGAGTGTCAAGAAAGTCTGAGTCCATGCATTCTCATTTCTCCTTAATTATTATAGGAAATGAAAGAAAAAGGGCTAGTTTGAATTATTTCCTTGTCAATCACATTAAAAGAAGAAGAAGATTCTCTTTAATCATACATTTCTTTCTCAAACTCTTTGCAATCAGTCTCTTGGGAGACTAGAGAAGGTATAATATGGAAAAAGAATAATAATAGCTTCACAACATCTTCACAACACAATTAAAAACACCAAAAACATTTAGAAGCTCAAAAGTGGTATCTTTTGATGAAACCAAGCATGTACAAATGATATAATTTCAACAATCTTTGTTTTGTGAGACTTTGGTCACATATTGGTGATTCCAATGATGTAATTGTGTATCTACTCAAGGGATTATTAATATGAATTCCCACTTAAAAAAAGACATTGGAATGCTTGATTGGTTTAAATTAAATATTAAAATAAAAATTAATAAATACAGAGTAACCTGGTTATAACCCTAAATTTTTAAAAGTTTAGTAGACTTGAAAACTTGAATGCTAATAAATCTTGCAAAAGATCTGAACTTAACAGAAACAAGTTATTTTACTTTTAGAAAAGAGCCTGAAGGATCATTTTAAAAGGAAATAATAAATAGAATGATGTTTCTTTGATTTTCAAACAACTCTTTTATATTAGTTATGCTTCTTACATCATTTAGTGGTACAAGTATACTTCTACATTGTTTGCAATAGTCATCTTATTTATCACTTCATTGAAGCTTTATTAAAAGGTTTAGTTTGATGTATTTTATCTCTCTAAACTCACATAAAAAGGCTTCAGAAAAAAAAAAAGGCTTCAGAAGTTCAAAATAATTCATCACTGGGTAAAATGATCAGGATAAATTGCATTGGCTTTGGAAGTTTCTTTAGAGATAAAATTACATGGCTAATAGCCAGTTAGTAAATGTCAATTAAAAATAAAATACAGATGCAGAAGTTAACCAATTAAATCTTTTTTGCAGTTGTTTTAAGTGCACAAAACTAACAAGAGATAGAATTTATCTAATATTGTTAAAAATTATTTTGCACTTTTTGTGTGCATATTTTTATATACATACTTAAAATGCTAAAATAAAATAGAATATCTTTCAGGATTTATACCTCCTAGCATGTTCAAAACTGCCAATTCTTGAGGATTTTCAGGTCATCTTAGTGACATAACTTACCACTTTATTTTTTTTAAAGATTATTATTTTTTATTTATTCAAAGAGAGAGAGAGAGAGAGGCAGAGACACAGACAGAGGGAGAAACAGGCTCTATGCAGGGAACCTGAGGTGGGATTCGATCCCAGGTCTCCAGGATCACACCCTGGGCCAAAGGCAGACGCTAAACCGCTGAGCCACCCGGGCTGCCCAGAAGACTTCATTTAATTTTCTTTTTCTTCCACAACCAAGTGTGGCTATTTATTTCTGGGGGAAAAGGAGGAGAGAGAATGAGAGAGAGAGAGAGAGAAAGAGAGATAAAGATCATGGTTCTTGTCTTTCAAGAGACTACATTTGATTGAAGTAGATAAAACAATAATGTATCTATGATTCTTTTTAATATAAGGATATTTGTGAAGGTTTTGAATGTTATGGGATGGGGAGTAAGGCAGAGAAAGGGAGTGGTCAGGGAAAAGTTTTTAATTTTCTTTTCTGATTAGGAATTTAATATTAATTCCTTGTTAAATAAATTTAAAATGTCACAGAGAAATATAGAAAGTCTTATGTAGTACCATGGATCAGAGACACAGACAAATATCTGTAATGATTTCTTTCTCTATCTATATTTGTGTCTGCTTATCTATCCATCCATCCATCCATCGCTCCATCCATCCATATATCTTTATCTTGCCATGTCTTTTCTTCTGTAAAAATATCATATTTGGAATCATCCTGTCTTTATATTTGAAAGTTGTATTTGCTTTGCAATATAATTATGTGAACATTCTCCCATAGCATTATCTTTTGAGAATATGATATTAATATCTGTATAATATTCAATCTTAGAAATATATTAAATTTATAAAATTATTTTCCAACGGATGAATATTATTTTTGCTCTAATTGTGATAAATTCTACCTAACAATTTGTTGACTATATCGTAATTATCAAGAAAGAATAGATATTAGAAAGAGTTCTTGATGTGGTTTTCCCACCTACACTAATGAAAATTTAAACCACTTTACTCTCCTATCTATAGTATATGTGTATGCCAAAGGATAGTTTCATTTTCATTTTTATTTTTTATTTTTTTTAGAAGATAGTTTCATTTTTAAACGTACGATGAAAGTCTTCTTAATCATGACCTTTTCACATTTACATCTTTGTTATTCAGCATGGTGCCTTGAATTCAGTAAATATTTAGCAAATGTTTGTTTCCTTAAATGGTTCTTTTAGCATAAGCTTCCACATTGGAGTTGTTATCCTAAGTGGTATTTATTTGGATGATTTTATCTAAAACTCTTCCATTTGACAGTCATGTTATAAACTTATTATAAACCTAATTTTTAAAATTTCTCCATGCCTTATTTCTTAAAAAATGTTTGAATTGAATTTGAATTGAGTTGGTAGCAAAAATATTACAATACAATTTCATTATTCAATTTTGAATAGATAGATCTCTAGTCCTTTTATATTATAACATGTACATGTAAAACGTTTATATATACAAAATGTACTTTTACAAGACATTTCACATAAGACTCTGCTTTATTGTCTTTTTTTCACAAAACAATTTGAAGATCTCTACAGCACTCTGACATTCCTGACACAATGAGATCTAACCAGAGCTGAGTAGTGGTGGCTTCTTATAGGTAGTACTCTATTTACTTTCAAATTTTTCTTATGTAGTTGGTCAAATTAGACACTCTTAAGCTATATAATGACAAAACAAGTAGCTTTGCAAGAGCTTCCATTAATTCATTTAATTAAAAGCAAATAAAAAGATTGCCTAGTAGGTTATTTTAATGTTTCTGAAGCACAGATATTTGCTTTCTAAACTCAAGAATATTTTACTTAATACTTTAAGATAATATCTTATCTAATATCCTCCATTGTCTATATTCCTTATCTACCATATTTCATATACATATAATTCCAATACTATCTATTCAAAGTCAGCATGATATAATTAAATTAAAATAGACTTGAAGGCTAATAAGGATAGCTACTATAATATTATATCTACTATTGTACTCTAACCTAGACGCCCCCTTTGTCATGCATTCTTGCATTCAAGAGAAAGAACTCTGGCATTTCACTTATGATTTAAAAAAGTAAGTTAATTATAAGATCCTTTAGAAGTCGGAAACTCAGGATGAGAGTTATATGAATTTGAGATTCCTTGCTGATGGAATAGAATATCTCCAAGTATTTTTAAATCGGTGTTTTGACAAGACTCTTGGATTGGTAAAGTGAAGAGCTTGGCAATTCTGTATCCCGAAAATGCAATGATAAAACTGTACCAACTTGCCAAAAATAACTATTTGGGGTTTCTGTAAGTTAACAAAAGGCACACAAAAGAAATGCATTTATACAAGAAAACTATTTAACCTTAGTTAAAAATCCTAGGACTCCTGGCACTGTTAACTGGAGCTCCCCTTCTTCCCCAAGTTCTAGTATTTCTCCGGAATAGACAAGCTATGAAAATCAACAACTTTGCTGCTGAGAGGTGCTCACTTGATTTGGAGTGGAGCACAGGAATAACTGATGCCTGAGGCATTGGGGGGAAAGAGTAGCAATATGAGTGGCAACCAAATGGGAAAGGGCAATATCACAAAGAAGTCTGAAGTTTCAGTCTTGATTGGGACAAGTAGCAGCAATAAGACTATCTAGAAATTTAACAGGGAAATGCAAGAAATGAAACAGCAAAAATGAGCCTCGATAATATGCTGTATATATGTACATGCTGTATATAAGATGCAGTCTGCAAAGCTGCCTGATGAAACAATGTTGTACAGAAGAAATTAGCGAGGGATGTTATCTACCTGCCATGGCTGAACATGTGGCGATGCATAGAATGTATAGGAGATATAAGAGGGTCTGGAGAAAAGTAAAAATCAAAATAGATATTGTAAACTGCTGGATTTTTTCATTGCAGTTCCATCTGGTGCAAGATCCAGCAGTAGAGAATGGAAGTCTTACTTAATGATTTTAAGGTCAGTCTTTGACTGACCTCTAGTCAGATTGATCATGACTGATCAATCATAAACTGATCTCTAAGAAGACAGGATTAAAGATTAAAACAAAAAGAATTAAAATTAACTAGTGACATCAGAATTTTGTATTCTGTGAGAGAGTATATCTACATTTAACAAAATAGCCTTAAAAAGTATATATAATTAATCCCCCAGATAGATTATCCTTACAAAATGTGTGTATAAATAGCAATATTTTATCATTGTAGTTGTATTGATTAATTATGATTTATAACACCTATCAATAATAATTTTGAGTGATAATAAAATGTTTAATGTTAAAGATAGTACACTGTGGGGGTTGTGGTACCCACAAGTGACTTTCAGAGAATTTAAAAGTGCATCAGGACAGCTGAGTCTAAACACTGTCCCTCTCCCTTTGCCCCTTCCCTCTCTAAAATAAATAAATAAATCTTTTAAAAAAAACAGTTTTCTTATTTAATTTTGTAATAATAATACAAGAAAGGAAAAAGTGATTAGTTGATATTGTCACTTATTTGAGAAATACATCTTTGTAAAGTGGAGCAGGAGATAGTGATATTTTCACTAAGGTATTTCTTTGTGAAGAAGCAGAGACTATGAAATCTTAAGGGATATATTTCTACTATATGCAGTAGCTAGCAGAAGAGAGTATGTAGTCCTTTAAAAGCTTGGCTGTCGGAAAAGGACAAATATTATATGGTCTCATTCATTTAGGAAATATAAAAATTAGTGAAAGGGAATAAAGGGAAAGGAGAGAAAATGAGTGAAAATATCAGTGAGGGTGACAAAAAATGAGAGACACCTAACTCTGGGAAATGAACAAGGGGTAGTGGAAGGGCAGGTGGGTGGGGGGTTGGGGTGACTGGGTGATGGCACTGAGGGGGACACTTGGCAGGATGAGCCCTGGGTGTTATGCTATATGTTGGCAAATTGAACTCCAATAAAATTTTTTTAAATAAAAAAACTAAAAAAATAAAAGTTTGCCTGTAAACTCACCTTTTTAGAGTATCACCAATTGTACTAATAGGCATAAATCACTTCCAAAATATGGTTTATGAAATATCTTGATATTATCCTCACATATTTTTTAAGTATAAATGATTTGTCTATGCTCAAGGAGGAATCACTCTATTTTTAATCAGTAAATTTGGCAGTAGATAAAATGAAGTACATTTTGATAGAAGTTATCAGAGAGTAAAGTAAGAAACCTGAGTGAAAAAAACAAATAACTATCATGCATACTTGCATATATGCTTATAAACTTGTTTTACATAACTTATTAACATGTCCATAACTTTTTTATAACAAATGGGTGCAGCTTTGAATTTTATATGATTAAATCACACAAAGCTTGTACAGTTTCAGTTGCTGATCTGAGAATATAATGTGATCAATCAAATGGCCAAAACAAGAAGAACACCTTAGAGATAATAGAAGTAGAGTTTCAGTGAAGATGTGCCAGAGTGACAACATTGCCACTTTGTATCTTGGGGTAGATGAAAATTTACTTATTATAGAGCCTTAATAAAGAACACTCACTTCTACTCTCATGAAAATTAGATATAATGAAATTCAATATCTAGCAGCATTTCTAAAGAGTGGCGTGTGGAACAAGTGAGAATATGTCGGGGCAAAAACAATTATAAAGGCAGCATCATGTGAAAAAAGTAATGGCTAGCACCTAAAAATTAGGACAGGTAAATTTAAATATATTTAATAATTCAGAAATGCATAAAAAGGGGCATTTCTGAAAATTTCATTGTGACAGAAAGAGACTGGTAATTAGAAATGCTGAAATTGATTCTTGGCCTTCATATCTGTTCAAATCTCTTTTAAATGTGAAAATCTTTGAAAAAAAATGGAAGTTTCTAATGAAGGGGGAGAAAGGGAACACTGAGAAATTCTCTGTTTTTTTTTATCACACTGTTTCTATATTTACTTTTAAAGTCAAACATCACTGTAAGATTAAACTTGCAAAGGAATGCCTTATGTTCCTCATCAGTTAACTTTCCGAAATGGCTTGCCATCAAAATCCTCTGTTTATGTGAAATCATCAAACTAAAATGCAAAGTGAAGGTGGGATGCTAATTTGATGGAGGTCTATATGACTGGTATGTTTTCCTATTATTAACTTTTAAAATGTAAGCATTCCTGAAGTTTAATATCATACTCTTTAATAAATAAAAAAAATTTAATTTTTTGATGTCTGTATTTCAATAAAAATCTACAAAATTTATAATATCATCTATCCTGTGGCCTTCAGTGGGAAGGTTACCTTTTGACCTGAAATAGATACCCTGCATCCTTCATTAACTTAAAAGTATATAAAAGCAATGCTTAATGGATTTGTATACATTTACTAAAATTCCTGTGACTACTTCACAAATTTGGGGTTGAAAAAGGACTTTAGTTACTACTGAGATTAACCTACTATTATATTCATGAGAAGGTTGAGAATCATAAAGTTTATTTATTTATTTATTTAAGTTTATTTATTCATGAGAGACAGAGAGAGAGAGGCAGAGACCTAGGCAGAGAGAGAAGCAGGGAGCCCAATGTAAGACTTGATCCCAGAACTCCAGGATCATGCCCTGAGCGGAAGACAGACGCTCAACTGCTGAGCCACCCAGGCATCCCTACACAACTGTTTCTCAGCTGGGATCTGGGAACTCATGAGGTCATACAGATACTCTCAAGGAATTCACTAATATTCTGTTGACTATTTTAGTCTTCAACTCTAATTTGTTCCACTTCAAGTGATCCTATTTTATTAAATGTCAATAAATGTCAATTGTGTTTACCAGTTGTTCAGGCTAAAAATGGCATAGTCATTATTTACTCCCATTATCCACACAAGTCATTTATTAGAAAATCCTCTTATCTATACCAGGGATCAGCACACTTTTTCTATAAAGGGCAAGATTGTAACTGTTGTAGTCTTTGTAGGCAATGTGATCATTCCTGCAACTAATGAGCTATGATGTCATAGTGCAAAAGAGACCATAGACAATAATACATGAAGGAATGATTGTAATTGGATTTAAATAAAATTTTATCTAGAACACTGACATTGGCCCTGATTTCAACCAAGGTCTATAGTTTGCAAATTCCTTTGACAAATTTTCAAATGTATCTTGAATGCATAAACCTCTTCTTAACTTATCTACCTCTATGCCCCCCATGTTTCAAAACAAGTACTACAGTGTTATCCCCTCTGGTCTCTGAACCCAACACACAAGTTCAGGTGCACTGGAAGATCTTTATGAAATTACATTTTGATTCAACTTTTTGGACAAGTGGAAAATTCTTGTTATTCACAAAGCAAAAAGGAGAAAAAGGTATGTGCGGTGGAATATCTCTGACTATATTTCATTCTTTATCTTACAAGCAGATAACCAATGTTATTATTTTCCTGTGAGTTCTTCTAAAGATGTAGATAGATGGCAAAGATGAGCTACTTTTTAACAAATGATGGCATACATAGAAGTGATTTTATCTTTTCATTTGTTAATAAAAGTTATATAGTTTTCCATTTTGTTACATCATGATCATACTTATCATTTTGTTATGGCTATATTATAGTTCATGTCATTGGCATTAACCAGCTAATTGCTATTGATGAGATGCTTATTTAGGATGTTCTATAATTTTTTACAATGAAAAATAATATTACACTCAATAATTTTATACTTATTTATGTAAGGGCATAATATATGCCTTTATATATAGAACTTACACATATAATATTTATTCATTTATATAATATTATAAATATATGTATTTATAAACATAAATATATTCATTTATAAGTATAAAATTTATAAGTGTAAATATTAATTATAAGTATAAATATATATTTATATTAATAAATGTAAGTATAAATAATATAATATACTATATGTGATATAATATATAACATAATTATATTTGATATTATAATTTTATATACACCACTTATTTAACTTTACATATCACTTGTATACTTTTATGCATCTAACACTGTAAGGAAAAATAAATTCATTTTATCTTTGCTTTTTTTAAATTCCAGATTATATAGCTGTAGATGTAGAATTATAGAGAACTACAGATATATATTTCATTTTAATTTCTTTTTTTTATGTTAGAATGTAAGTTCTATGAGAATATGGACTTTGTTTAAATTGTTTTCTGTACATAGCCTCTGCTACAAAATAGGCCCTTGCTAATACTAATACAATGCTATTACGCTAATTTTTAAGTATAAATGGATAAATACATAATAATATATTTTGTTTTATAATAACATTTTTTTAAAAACAAATAATGAGAGTTTGCCTCTTAATTTGAGTTTTGGTTTTAAAGGTATTTGGAATCCACACAGTATTATGTTAATGAGAAAAGGAAAAGTTGTCATATTCTATTATTAATGAGACAGCAATGTGGTGTAATAAGTATAAATTCTGCATTTCTGCCAAATGATTTAGGTTAGTGAGTTTCCACCAACGTTTGAACAAAAATACTGGTAAGAAAATTTAGCTATCAGTGAGCACAAGTTCATAGGCAAGTTGGATTTTTAAAAAAGGCGTAGCACAGCTGTTTATGGCAATTAAGTTTCAGCAAAATATTAATTGTGACATTAAATCATAGTTGGTAATTTGAATATTATTAATTTTATCATGTTTATGATTAATTTTTAAATTAGTTTTGGTTATATAGCTATATAAACATATAGAATTTATATCTAGGTCTTTAGTTTGAACTTCTTAAGTAATATTAAATAAATGATATGTCATGTGAAAAGTGCACAAAGTTACTCATAGGTATATATATAATTTTTTCCCATTAAAAGATGACTATATATTCCATTGGTTTGGCCAATACTGTCATACCTTTTCTCTTTGCATCATTTCTTTGTTAAACCAAAGGCAAAAGTACGTTTACCTTCAATGTATGTATCTTTGGAGTACTTTTCTGCAAATGCACTTCAAAATACCATAAAGATAACTGGGTTTTTCTGGTGATTTATTTAGTACCAAAACAAAAACAAAAAGAACAAAGAACGAAGAAAACCACACTCACAACTGTCTAAATTCTGAAAAATTTTTAAAAGATTTTATTTTAGGGCAGCCCCAGTGGCTCAGCGGTTTAGCGCTGCCTTCAGCCTAGGGTGTGATCCTGGAGATGCAGGATCAAGTCCCACATCAGGCTCCCTGCATGGAGCCTGCTTCTCCCTCTGCCTGTGTCTCTGCTTCTCTCTCTCCTCTCTGTGTATTCTCATGAATAAATAAATAAAATCTTTAAAAAAAAATTTTATTTTATTTATTCATGAGAGACAGAGAGAGAGGCAGAGACACAGGCAGAGGGAGAAGTAGGCTCCATGCAGGGAGCCTGACATGGGACTTGATCCCAGGTCTCCAGGATCATGCCCTGGGCCCAAGGCAGGCACCAACCCACTGAGCCACCTGGACTGCCCTAAATTCTGATTTTTAAAGTCTATAATAATCGCTAATCTAAAAATATAATTGATACCTTATCTATATACAAAATGGAAAAAGGTGATTATATAGCTTTAAAGTCCATGGAAAACACCTGTTTTGTGCATAATTAAAATATATCTATATTTAATATAATGATTTGATATAAAATTAATATTTAAATTCTACATATAAATTTACTAAGGAAAGAGAATAAATACCATATTATTATTTCAAAGCTTATATCTCAAGTGAAAAAAACTAATAATAGTAGGCTGAGGTGTGTGTGTTCATGCATTAAAAATGTAAAATAACTTGAAAAAATAAAATGTCATTGAAACCCAGGTTATTATTATTAATATCAGTATTAAGGCAATTGCATGGAAGGAAAAATAGCAAGGTATTTAAATGTGTTGGACACTAATATAAAATACATAGCTTTTCACTATGTATAAAATTGGGCATTTAAACAGTGGAACCCCATAATAGCTGGTATTTATTTTTCTTGACTTTCATTTATTACTTGAATAATTAGAAGTGTAGGAGCTCAGAAAAATTTTCCATCCTCTCTACTGCTTATTTTCCTAATTTATAAAATGAGTGATAACTTGTCCTCTAAGAATTGTTATGAAGTTTAAATGGCTTAGTAAGGGCAAGGCCCTCAGAAAACTATTTGGTACCATGGAGTAGAAAGAATTCTGGAGCAGGAAAAGGGCAAACAATTTTCTAATATTTGTTAGAAAATATTAACATTTATAATTTAATGTGGACTTTCTTATATATTTAATGTGTAAGCTAAAAATATTCTATGCATCCATGTCTTATGAAATTGTATTTTCAAGTCCCTTTTAATTTTTTAAATGTTTTATTTATTTATTCGGGGAGGATCGGGGGACAGGGGCACACAGACTCCCCACTGAGTAGGGAGTCCATCCCTACTCAGGGATCCATCCCAGGATTCCAGAATCTTGACCTGAGCTGAAGGCAGATGCTTAACCAACTGAGTCACCCAGGCGTCCCTCAAGTCCCTTTTTAATATTGCAAACAATGCAATTCATTTCACTATGGATTCAAGATAGTCCAATATCTATCCATTCCTGACATAGCAATATGAAAAAAATACAACAAAATATTATTCACCATTAAAGTAATGCTTACAACAAAGAATGTGCATGAGGGACTCCTGGGGGGTTCGGTGGATGAGCATGTGCTTTCAGCTCAGGGTGTGATCCTGGGGTCCTGGTTCAAGTCCCATATCATGCTTCCTGCATGGAGCCTGCTTCTACCTCTGCCTATGTCTCTGCCTCTCTCTCTCTCTCTCTCTGTATCTCTCATGAATAAATAAATAAAATCTAAAAAAAAAAGAAAGTTTTGGGAAGCCAGCAAAATGGCCTATTATTCCCCAGAAATAGCTGCTGCAATACAGGCGGCCAGATGGGAGGTTCATAGCAGCTTCCAGCAGAGCTCAAGAGCACCTCTAGTGTGAGTGCTTCAGTTTCAGGTTGATATCATCATTGCCATTGTTTTATAAGACACTAAAATGATAATGAATCATTCATGAAAATATGACTTCGTTGCCTGTTTGGGTTATTGCTAAATTACCATCCCATGTACTTATCATTGAGTTTTATTTTTACATAGTACTGAAAAGTAATCAAGAAATATGACAGGTTTTGATCCAGAGCACGTTATGTATAATATGGTATTATTAGCGCAAAAGTATTTAACATCTAAATAAAGATCATGAAACAAAGTTTTCCCTTTAACAGGGAAAAATGTGTCTATTGCTAAATCATCATTGACTCTTGAAAGGTATGAATAGTTTACAAATAAATTAAAACATCAAAAAATAGCCAAATCATTTTAGCTTCCTTTTTTAAAAAGATTTTTATTTATTTATTCATTAGAGACACACACAGAGAGAGGCAGAGACATAGGCAGAGGGAGAAGCAAACTTCCCACAGGGAGCCTGATGAGGGACTCAATCTCAGGACCTTGGTATCACGATCTGAGCCAAAGGCAGATGCTCAACCACTGAGCCACCCAGGTTTCCCATAGCTCCTTTTTATCAATGACTTGTTCTTGGAGATACGTATATAACATAACTAAAATAATCCTTAAAATTTAATAAAATCCTAAAATATATTGTTGAGAGCCCCAAAGGATGGATGTAACTGACATAACAAAAGGTTGAGGCTGGTTTTGTGTCAAGTCACACACTATCTGTAGAACCTGCTTATGAACAGATCTGTTCTTTTTTTTTTTAATTTTTATTTATTCATGATAGGCACACAGTGAGAGAGAGAGAGGCAGAGACACAGGCAGAGGGAGAAGCAGGCTCCATGCACCGGGAGCCTGACGTGGGATTCGATCTGGGATCTCCAGGATCGCGCCCTGGGCCAAAGGCAGGCGCCAAACCGCTGCGCCACCCAGGGATCCCCAGATCTGTTCTTAATTTCATTTTCAAAATAGACCTGTAGTGTACTTTGCTTAAATTAAAATCTTGCTTTGTTTAAATCAGCCTAAAACCTCACCATTTCCCCACATCCTGTGTTACCTCATATTTTTCTCTATTCAATGAGAAACTATATTTTTTAAATGAATGAAATCAGCTTTTTCCTTTGCAGATTTCAGTGAAATATGAGGTTTTCTACTAAGATTTCCTGAATAATCTTGCTCAGTGCATTCATTGGAATCAAGAGACTTGAAAATATAACATGCACTTTCTGAGCCCTTCCTAATCACAACCCAACCATCCTTTCATCTCCATCACTGATGTATGAATGTCAACATGGGAATGAATTTGAGATCTCAGAAAAGGTCTGTCAAGCTCAGAGCAACTGCATCTGGCTAAATCATTATCCTGAAATTTTGTGGTCTTTAGGTCTGGAGTTTTTTTTTTTTTTTTTTTAATTTTTGTACTTTTGTGTACATTGCTTGACTCTTAAGCCTTTCAGAATTCTAATTTGAAAGAGTGTTGTGATAAAAATTTCTCTTCCTTGGTGAAGTACTGTCTTTCCACACTATTGTTTTCTCTCACTAACAAAAGTGAAAGTTTGAGAATCGCTTGCCCTGTTTTCTGTTTTTGTGTATGTATATGTGTATTTTTACCCTATCCTAAATGTGATAAGGGATTTTTCTGAGTGGAACTGTGACAGGATATTGATCTGGACAATATTTAATGGCTTCCCCTGAGATCTGGCCAAAAAGGATGAAGAGAGGAACTGAAAGCAAATTCCATACTTGCCTGAAGACCTTATTTGCACTTATATAGAAATCCATTTGTAAATCCTGCCCTTCTTGAAGGATATGAAGCATATGTACCCAGGAAACTACAAGAGTGGTCAAAGACTGCTTCGTCCTGAATCTCTCCCACTTGGTAGACCCTCTAGGTACAGATCCCTTCTGGATTGTGGAATACACTCTTTAAGTGATAAGATCTAATTCAAACCCTGCTCTGTGTAAATAGAGTTGCAATTCCTCTCCCTTGCCCCTTGCCAACCTAAATAACCTCTCATCTTTGTTCACTGAGAACTGAATTTCTATATTTACAAGCACTTCTACCCTAGTCAAGAAAAAAATATCAACAAATTTTAAATAAATTCAGCTTTTTAAAATATGTATTAGTGATTTGAGATTTCTTTCCACATTATTTATGTGCAACATCCATTTGGTGCTATTTCTCATTGATATGGAAAGAAAAAGAGCGTAAACTGACAGTAGCATAGGAGTAGAATTTGCTTCATCAGCTGCCCATCTCAGATACATTGAATTGTCCTATCCCAGCCATGGCATAGTAAGGAAGCTGCTCTTCACCCTCTACCACCTTCTGAATGAAGGCAGAGGGATGTCCCACTTGGTAACTAAAGGATTTGACAAATGACAGTTCCAAGCCCCAAAGATATCTGGGGTAATTTGATGATTGTCAGAAAAAGTCACCCCAGAACAGAGACAAGGAAATACTTTTCTCATGAAATATGTGCAAAAAATCAGTTCTGGCTCAAAGTGTTAACCTGGCATTTTTTATTTACCATGGTCCTGGCAGCTTATATTGAACTCTTCAGAGGGGAATCTTTTCTAATCTATAGGACTTGGTTCTTTCTAGACTCAAACTGATGAATGGATGTGGGTCCTCTCAGAGAAAAGAACTCTGCCTCTGGATCCCCAGACTCTCTTTCCTTCCTCATTTTACCTGAGCATCCTCCTTTTGCTTTATGTTCTCAAGAGACAAGACCCCTTATTTCACTTCCTTTGTGAGTTGAGACTTAAGTCACCCATCAGAAAGACCTAAATTGGCCCTTCCAATGACAATTCCATCCTTAGATACACAAAACATTATCTAGAATTCCTGAGTATGTGAAAATGTTTCTCTTTAAAATTATACACTTCCTTCTAGATAAATCACTCACATAGACTGATTAAAGAATTCCTGGCAAAAGCAACCAAAAGTTAAGACCATAGTTGTGCTTCTGTGCCATTGGGGCCCACATTTTTCTAATCCACACTTCATGTGCACAATGATCCTTCTTGCGTATCAGCCTCTACTCAGTACTTTAGAATACACTATTTGATAGCTTTTAAAAGCTTCTGTAAAGTGCTAACTTTATAAAGTGCTTCCTTTCTTGAAATAAAAAAAAGTCCTCATTCATACACGTGAATGAAAAATACTTATTGAAACTGTCAGTTATTCTGAATTTTTCAAAACACTTGAATTGCTTTATGTTTCAAATGAGATAAAGACATTTACAAAATCCTTTTCCAAAGTGGATTTCTACAAACAAATTACCAGTGTGGGTTTTTAGGAATGCTTTTGTGAGTTCAATTTAAATGAGAGAATCAGAAAGAGAAAGGTCAATGAGTCATACAATGAACTACCACTGAAAATTATAATTTAATTAAGGCATTTAAGATTCTTTTATGAAATAGCCCTTTTCCTTTTAAACATAAGAATTAAAAAAACATAGATTTAATGTTTGCTCAATGAGATTAGTAGATGAGTAAAACTCATTAAACAGGTCTGTAAATGTGAGGGTGTTTCGTTGAGTTTTTTATTTTTCCTCTAATATTATTTCTGATAATAAATATATCAACTTATTTCAGAGTAAATATTAATAAAAGTTACATAAAAGATATGCTCATTTTAATTTTTGGCTTACACAGTGTAGCTGTGTAGCCAGATGATATTGTACATTGTGATCTATGCAGAGTATAAGAAAATTTTGCTCTTGTTTTGGATTTCCCTGAAATTTGGATATAATAATCGACTTCTATTACTGTAAGTGACCATTAAAGAGGTGTTTATGGAAATCCAGAGGACAGAAGCTACTTGCAAGTTACATGTACGGCATGATAATTAATATCAATATCTCATCGCCTGTTTTCTGAAAGTTCCAATGTCTATTTTCTGTGACTGTATGTGAATATGCTTATAAATATATATAAATATGTGAATATGAATAATATATATGCAGATATGATAAATGCATATGTCTATGTAACTGAATTTTCTTTGAGACTGGGAAGACTGATTGCCTTGTTTCCAGGATATATTAATACTGACAGGTTGACCTCATCATGGAGACTCAATTTTTCCTTATGGTCCGCACATTCCTTTTCTCTGTCAGCTGCTCCTGTCAGCCTCTACTCCTGAAGCTACTCTTCAATTCTTGAAAATTTTCCATTGTGCCTTTAGGGATTCACGGTTGGTCATCAGCAAATATATTATATTCTAAATCTCTTCTTTGAACCTGCCCCTTACCTTCTTGGTAGAAATGAAACTTGGATCTCCTTTAGGACACTATTCCTCTTCTGTAGTTCCTCAGTGATGGCTGCTTTCTTTTATACATTGTACAAATTAAAGGTCCTGAAGGTAGGCTCACAACACTTATGCTCTCCATCATTGTGTACAGAATATTCTTCATCTCTATGCACTGAATTACCCCGGTCCTAAACTTCATGAAACCAGATTATACCACTCAGTATCCATCCCTTTTGCTGTCATCTACATAGGAATACATAACTGAAAAATTCTGGGTGCTCCTGGCAAGGCTCTCATCCCTCCTCTCCTTCTTCTCATGCTGTCAATCTTATCACTACCATCTCTTGGATCATTACCTATCATTCATAGGTGATTTTTGCACCTGGCTAACTATCGTGTAGGCTAACATTAATATTGCCTTAATTTCTGATTATTTAAAGATCAATGTATCTAATTTACCTAATAACTTTGCTACTCAGTCTCTTGACCTCTATCCTTCCAATAATCATAGTCTTCACTCTACTTCAGCTATTCATTTCCACAGATGATCCCATACTTTGTTATTATCAACATCCTCAATATCAATAATCTAAATTTCTGCTTTGCAATGATAACTTCTTACCTTATCTTTTCCAGTTTAACTTTCCATCTTTTAGTTCCACCCAACTGTAGCCATTTATCAATTGCACCATAACTTCTTCCAGTTATTTAAATTTGCTATTTAAATTCCGTGCTCTCAATGGGTCTTTCTTTGGGTACCTATACAGAATTGCAACTTTCTACTAGTCTGGAGCTTCACATCCCTCATCTCAGCTCTGTATTCAGTCATAACATCAATGGTTGCTGTATTATAAAACTGAGGATACCTAAACTTCAAAGCGCTTGTTGGCATTTTAAGTCCTCTTTTGCATAGATTCTTCCAAGTCCTTCTTATTTTGTGTTTATGATTTTTATTATTTCTCTTAGAAGGGCCATCAAATTATATGTGATATGTATGTAAATATACAGATATACAGAGGCTTAAAAAGACTACACAAAAAGTGAATCTTCTCTTGCTTAAAACTCATTAACCATTTATGTATATCACTTATTTTTGTTGTTGTTCACACATATTTCTGTCTTTTCCTTGAGTAGAATGTAAGCTTCATGAGGGCAAGTATTTTCATCTGTTTTGGCCACTGCTATATCCCTAGTCCCCAAAAGAATAACTAGAATATAGTAAATGTTTGCTAGGTTAATTATTTTATTTTTCCTTTTTGCCTCTATTATAAATGTTATTAGTTTATTTATTAAGACACAAGTATAATTCTGCTCAACTGAGAAGCCAAAAAGGAGACAAATGCTAAGTTCTCAAGTTGACAGAGTAGGAAAATTGTAGGGTATAAGTTATAGAATGTAAGTAGTGTATGGAACACATCTCTCAAGAACAGAGAACTAAAAGATACAGCTGCTCTAAGGAGAGGAGAAAAAATTATTTATGCTTAAAAAATGCAAAGTGAATGTGTAGTACAGTTGACTCTCCTCAGTGCAAAGGCAAAGTAGCAATCTAAGCATGGTTGCTTGGCAACGAAGCTAAGGAATCCATATAAGTGAAGAAAGTTCAAGGCAGTTTCACAGAGGGCAAAATTGTACTTCATTCAGAGTCAATTCTAATTAGGCAAAGTAGTATAATATAAAAATGTTGTATATTTTACCATAGTTCCTGAAGATAGTACATGTACATTAGCATAGTTTGTACAAAAGGTGAGAATACAGATGTCTTTTTTTTAAAGTTTTACTGAGTGACATCAGTAGGAGAATACATGAAACAATCAATATGCATCTCTCTGAGCTCCAAGTTTTTACAGTTTTTGAGGGTGTCAAATTAACAATGACATAATAAGAACTTTCTCCCCAAATTTTACCCCACTTATTTAAAATCAAGTGCTCCTTCAGTTGATTGAAGAAGCTGAAGGTTCATATGCCTTTGCTCGAGCTTCAAAGGACATTTGAGAGTGAGTTTTAAGGCTCCGACTGCAAGATGTATTATTCATAAAGAGAGAAATCATCTAGCAATTAGAAAGAAAGAAAACTTAATAAATGTCCACTATAACATATGTATCTGCTAAAATGTCTTAAAAAATCACTTCTCTAGTCTACT